>NW_024070188.1:72594230-73210165 GCF_014754425.2 Oryx dammah | reverse complement strand
CTGTCCCCACTCGGGACTGGAAGCAGAGGCATGTTACAGGTCAAGTCTCAATGTTCTGGCAGTGCAGCATCAGGCGAATTGCTCCATGCCTGCTCAAAGCATACAGCGTCTGGCGAGAGTCAGAATGAAGATAGCTACACCCACACGCCAAGATTGGAAAAGGAAAAACTTAGCTCACACTTTTCCTTTGCGTGCTGATTTTTCTTCCCTTTCCTTTTTTTTTTTCCTTTTTCTTTCTTTTTTTTTTTTAAAGGAGGGAATCCCCCTGTTTACAAGTTGAAATCCAAAATGCACAAGTGGTCAGTTCACAATTCTGTGACCCATGAACATCTGTGGGCCTGGGTGCTCCCTGGGAATTGGCAGTGCCCGAGCTGTGAGCCAATCCTGCCCTAGCCAGAAAGGAATTCTTGGGTGAGTGGAACAGTCAGGGAGTGAGGAGGCCTGTGAGTGATCAGGGCCTCGTTGTCCTCTAGTTCTGCTTTTCCAGGGGCATGTCTGCACTCAGCTTCAACTTGTTTTATGAGCTGCATTTGACTTTATTCTTTGACATGGGTCCACCTGAAACATCTTACAGGAAGCAGAACATGACTTTTCATTTTGCCCTTAAGAAAAATAAAGCTATAATTTGAGATGGGCAAACGTGGTCCAACTCTGTTTATCCAGAAACAAGAACCACTGTGTCCTTTGAGTGGGGCTTCCCAGGTGGCGCTAGTGGTAAAGAACCGCCTGCCGATGCCGGAGATGTAAGAGACTTGGGGGTTTGATCCCTGAGTCGGGAAGATTCCCTGGAAGAGAGCATGGCGACCCACTCCGGTATTCTTGCCTGGAGAACCCCATGGACAGAGGACTTGGGTGGGCTGCAGTCCATGGGGTCGTAAAGAGTCAGACATGATGCAACTGAATTAGCATGCACAGCAGGTCCCTTGAGTAGAGAGACAGATTTCAAATATTTATTTTGACACCAGTCTCTGAGGACTGAAGTGTTTGGTAACCAACAGGGCCTCCATCTGGAGAAGAGGATCTTACAGCACCAATTCCTAGCAGAGCCACAGAGGGCACCTCCTGTGCTGACTTCAGGTGGCAGGTGGCACCGAGTGGGGCTAAATGTGCCTTATTTCTACTGATGCTAGGTCAGTAGATGGACTCTGGCACTCTCACCATTTTAGAGTTTTAGTTTGGTAGATACTCAAAAGTTAATCAAACTATTTAATATGAGTGGAAAAGGTTAGCCTGTGATGTGTTTACATCTTCCATCTGGATTTTGGTTTCCTCATCTGTGAAATGAGGAACCCGACGACTGCTGGATCCTATTGCAGCTTGCAGCGGGGGAGGGGGGCGGTCTGTGATTTTTTAGGCTTGTGTCTCTTATCTGCTCTAACTTTTCTGCTTTAATCTGGGTGTTATGGGCTGAATGGTGTCCCCACGAAATTCATATGTGGACCCCTAGTCCACAGTACCTCAGAATATGATTAATATTTGGAGATAGGATCTTTATAGACGGGATCAAATTAAAAACAAGGTGGGCCCTAATCCAGTAGGACTGGGGTCCTTATAAAAAGAGGATATTTGGATAGACATGAAGGCACATGGAGTGAAGACCAGCTGAAGACAGGGAATAGATGGCCATGTGTAAGCCAAGGAGCGAGGCCTCAGAAGAAACCAATCCCGCCAACATCTTGAGCTCAGATTTCCAGCCTCTAGAATTGTGAGAAAATAAATTTCTGTTGTTTAAGCCATTCTGTGGAACTCTGTTATGACAGCTCTAGCAAACGAATACACTGGTTTACACCACAGTGAGCTTTCTGAGCTGTGAAAGAAGTTCCATGTGTGTGTGTGTTTTTTAAACAGATTCTTAACCCTGGTGTTAGCTTAAACATGCCTTTTCTTTTGCAGGATATTCAAAATACTTTTAAAAATCATTTTCTTTGTTACCAGGTGGAAGTAAGTTATTTTAGTAAAGTAAATCTTTATTTTTTACTTGAAGGGAGTTTCACCATTTTGACATGAATCTTTTTCCTGAACGGCTATGGATCATCATTTTGCCTTTTAAGAAATACTGCCATTACCTATAAAATTCATTTGAGGCCAAATAGCTCATTGGATAGGCCTGCAGGTAACAGCCCATTTATAAAGAACTTCAGACCACACAAGCAGCTCCAGAGTGGGACAGAATCTTAGTTTTGTTTAGTCCTTTTGCCTTTAAAGTGCACTTAAACAGCCCGTGACCGGGTTACAGACAAATTAAGTGATAAAGAAAGGTAACCACTTATCACTTTGCTGTTTACGACTCTCAGATTCTTACTTGAAGTAAGGCATGTTATATTTTACCCTAAGAGATTTTGCTTTCATTTAGTACCAAGATTCTGGTTCTTTTCTTTTACAAAACAGTCACGTGGAGTCAGACTGGAGTGTCCAGTGTCTGCAAAGCATGGAGATTCCCTGTCTCTCTGTAAGTCCCAGAGAAACTTCTCAGGGAGAGCATTTCCGGATCAGAAGCTGCTCATCTTGGGAGGTGAGAGTCACCCAGCTGTGGAGGCACTACGTGTCTTGGGAAAGAGATCAGAGTACACACCAAACTACCTGAGATGGCAAGCCTTATCTTCCCACGTGACCACAGGTGGCAGCGTAGATCCCTCCGGTCAAGGCTGAGGATTCCAACCAAGTACCCCGACACCCAACCAACCAGTGCCCGAAACAACACAAGCAGCGGTCGCTTAGTGTCATCTAATTACAGGGGCGTTCCAGATTTTTAACAGTGCATCTTTCCCCAAATCACATCTTAAGGAAGCAGCGTTGGCCCATTAAGCAGGCTGAGGGGGCAGTGAAAATCTGCAGGCACTTTTATTTCCAGCTATCAACAGAATGGGAAAAAATGTCAACTTATTTATATTCATTTATTTACATGGGTAATGAATAAGTTAAGGAACACTTCATCTCAAACACAGATTGCTTTTATTTTAGCTAAGCTAATGTTTCAGTTCCATATATACTTTTGAATTTCCATCAATGTCAAATACCATTTTTTCTTCTTGAAAAAACAAAAACAAAACGATTTACAAGCACTTTTAGGGCACTCAAGGAAAGTAGGCTAAAAGTTCATAATAATAATTTTCCTTTTAAAAAACATCCATCAGACCAAAATAAAATCATTTTAATTAACTCCTTCCTGAGTAACTAAAACCTTGGAATGTGCTGAAAGGTTATAATAAATAAGGCAGTCAAAGATCAACCAGCTTAAAATGTATTTTTTAAATTAAACTATGTAAAATGTACAATATATTTCATGAAGTACAAACTGTGTTGGGCTCAGGGCCAAAGAAATGTTGTCGTGTGTGCCAAATAAACTGATGAAATGCCTTGACTTCTAGCGCCCAGAGACTGTTTGTTGGGGCAAAATTACAAGTCCTGGTAAGTAAATCAGTCAGCCTCTGATGTTGCAGTATCACTGATGACAATAATTGCTTTTGAACACACAGGTAGAAGTGCTCACATGCACTTGCATTAAGAGGAGGCATTTTTTAAAGATGACCGACTGTCCTGATGTTCTGACAATAGCAGAGAACACTCAGCGGACCTTATTTTCAGATAGTGGGATTGCACAGTGTGTAAACTAAGGATTGTTCTTTATAGGCGGTTTCAAAGAAGTGACTCACAATGTACCAGGCAACAGCTCTTGTTCTTAAGTTGACTGTGATAGCTGTTCTCTGGGTTGATTTTTAAAGTAAGCCTAACAATAGGGCCCTGGTCTCTCTAAACAGGACAAAGGATATTTCCTCTTCTAAGCACATTTCCCTGCATCGCTTTCCTGCCCCAGTTCTCTGAGACAGAGAGGAGGCTCACAAGTGGCCAAACGCTGGACTCTGTGCCTCTGTGGTCCCAGCCTTCACTGGACTCCTGCGGGGTGGAGCCTTCTCAATACATCTCATGATAAAGTAGCTTTAGTGCACACTTGACAGGTTCCAAATGACTTGCTTTATATCTTGGCTACTGTCCAATGTTAGTGAACGAAGAAAAAATTCTAGAGAGACTTGTTGGTTTCTGAAAAGTAGCAAATGTGTAGCTTGTGTAAAGTCCGAGTCTTATTTACTGTGAAGTATTCCCAACTCACACTTTGCTAGTGCTCCTGAAGGGCTGGCTCTAGGGGAAAAAACCCGAAGGAGACAAAATTTGTCCCTAGTATCCTCCCTGCCATCACCCCCTGCCCTGCTGCTTCTAGGCCGACTATGTATTATCTGCCCAGAAGTATACATGTTTTTGGAAGGGGATGGTCACAGATGAAGATATTTCAAAATCCAAAGAAATAGACTGCTGATGATTGAACCAAGGCATCACGGAGAGGAGGCAGGTGATGGGAACGGGCTGGGGAGGAAATATTTTGGAGGAATGGGCCTGCCCAGCTTCTACTCAGATTACCTTGGGGGCAGACACTTACTCATGAAGCTGGCCAAGCAGTCTCTTATCTAGAAGCTCCTGCTTTTCTTACTGACTTCCTAGTAAGAGTTTCTCAGGAGGGAGCTGCTTCCGTAATAAGTGGACTTCAGTTTGACTGCTGCTTCCACAGAACTCAGTATCACCTTCCACCCAAAACACGTATCTCTTAAGGGACCAGAAGGTGAAAGGTACCAGCTACTTGGGACCCTGCTGGCCAGGGGTGTGCCTGATAGATCATGCCCTATCTGTGGTCAGGCTTAGAACTTAGGCCACAGGAGTCAAGTGTCAGAGCTACAATCAGTTCCTGGATTTCCAGGTAAAACAATGCTGATGAGAGATGTTTCGTACCAAGGGAAAAGGACACAGTCATGCCATTTTCCTAGACCACATGTCCTTCAGAGTCCATCTGTCTTGCCTATACTCTTCCTTACACAGCCAACAAATTCTTTTCCCGGCTATGCTACTTTGAAGTCTGGCAGAATGGAGCTTGTGAACAGAATGTCTCAATGGAGCCTGCCACGCATTTTGACCTTGAGAGGTACTCAAGGCTCTGGACTGATTGAGGGTGTGGCAGAAGCTGACTTGCTCTTTCAGAGACAATACATGTGTTGCTCTGGGTGAAAGTGTCCCCCGAGATGGACCAGGGGCAGAATTCTTCCCGTGTGGGCAGAAATCACTTATCCAGGGACATCCTTCCTTTCTGATGTCCTTATCTGTCTTACCGTTTCCTCTTCGAGCCTTCTAGAGTAGGCTTCCTGGGTCTCCGCGGTGGTTTTGTGTTTTTGCTGAAATATACGAGTCTGGACATTTTCAACCACCGAGGTAATACTTTTACAGGTGACAAATGATGAGTTACTGGGCTGTAGGCTCTATTTCTCCCTCTTCTCTCATTTATACTAGGGGAAGAAAAGCTATTTTATGACAAGATGCCTTGTGATGGAGCTGTCTAATGTACCTGGGAAGGACCCAAGGAGCCAGAAAAACACAGAATAAAATTAAAACAAATAACACCCGCAAAACCGGGCATCTCCCAGTGACCCCAACCTGTGGGAACGTTTGTTCTTTTTAATGCTGTGAAGCATTAATTTCGTCCCTTAAGCATTATTTTCTTCCCCCAACACACACACACACACACACACACACACACACACACACACACTTTCTGGAAAGGGAGATTAAGCCACTGGAGGCAACACAGCGCTGGCATCACCTCTTATAAATATCTTCGAGCCACTTCGCGTCATCCTGTTCCTCGTCATCGATCGGCTCCTCGGTTTCCAGTGGGGTCGGGATGAAGAACTGGGGTCTCAACGGTGGGTGGCTGACGCGAGACTTGAGTCCGAACTTGCGCTTCAGCAGGTGGAACTGCTCCTTGACGTAGTGGTAGAACTCGTACTCGTATCTCATTCGCTGGTAGAGAATCTGCACGGCCTCGGGAGAGGGGACGGTCTTCTTCACGGTCACAGTCATGTTCCCAAGTTTCCTATGCTCTGGAAAAGAAGCGAGGATGCACATGAGCCACAGTCTGCAATGTCCCGGCTTAGAGAGGATGGTGGTGAGCTCCTGAGTTACCTGGTGCCCCTGGCAGCTCCCAAGGGAAGAGACTCAACCGACATACCAGGACTAGAAGGGAAAAGTGGCTGCCCAGCAATGCTGGGAAAGGTTTCGTCGTATTCCAGGTGTTACTATCAACACAAGATGACTACACCTCTACTAGCTAACATCCCTTTCGCGAGATGTGAACTGATGGAACTCGGTCAGGATGCAGGGCTAACTGTAAGTGATACAGTCTTTTGAGCAGAAAGATCTACCTGCTTTTCATCTTTTATTTCCTGTTACTTTCAGAAGGAAGCACAGAAAAAGACTGTCTCACCACTTTCTAATCACCTTGGTATTTTTAATTTGAAAATATGGACATCCCAGGGATCTTCCTGACCCAAGGATCAAACCCAGGTCTCCTGCATTGCAGGCAGATTCTTTACCAGCTCAGCCGCCAGGGAAAGGTCAGTTGTCTAAATGTGTCGTCACCAGATTTTCAACATGTACACATGATAGGACTCATCAAAACCTGATTCCTGTCCCCTCAGTGCTCCAGTCCAGTCAGATTGCTCCTGCTCCCTTGTTGATAACTCAGAGGCATCTTTCAGGCCTTCTAGGACTTCTTAGCATGACCTCACAGCACCAAAGGCCACACACGCCATCTTGGAGCTGCCCTCCTGTGGCGTCTGCAGGAGTGTTTCCCTGGTGGTCCTGGCCTCCTGATTGCTCCTTCAGTGCTCCAGGCCCCGGGCTCATCCCCTGTCTGTCCCTTGCATGGTAGTGCTCCCAGGTCTCCGGTCCTGCCTCTTCCCTACTCCCTTCCTTCCTCTCTGACCACTTTCATTCAGTCCTCCACCCTCTAGTTTTCATACAACTGTGGACACAAAACCTAAAGTTTATATGAAACAGTTATAGCTTCTCAGTCCTTTTGTTTTCCACAGAGCTGCCAAATAATAGGAAGGAAAATGACATTGCCAGGGGGTTATTTCATGGTCAGATAGGAGTGCTAAAAAATAAATAAATAAAAAGGCAGGAGTGCTATTTTGTGGCAGGAGAAGCAGAGATTCAGATGCAATCAACACTGACGGCAAATATCTATTATGGGTTTGGATTATGCCCACATGTATGCTATTTTATTTAATATTCCCAATCAGCCTGTGGGGTGTCGTGGCCCCTATCTTGCAGATGGGGAAATAGAAGCTCTTGAAAATTAAATGACTTGCCCAAGGTCATGGCTAGTGAGTAAGCGACAGAGCTGAATTGGAGCCCAGGTTTCTCGTTTGTGATGAGGTTTCCCCTAAGTACTGGGCTGTAACCCATGCAGCTTTTGTGAGCCTGCAGAAAATTATCACCTTCATATGGAAAGACTAGAGGGCAGTTTGCCTTTTATGGTTAGCAGAGAATTTTTAAAATCACATTTCGAAGACATATGGTTAAGTGTCTTTCTCTACAATAATCAGCGCTATGGAAAAGTCATTCCAGTGCTAAGTGTTCTACATTTTTGTAAAATGCCAGACTTTCCCTCCAAACAAAACAAAGCTACGTGAACTATGGGATCAGCCTCTCTCCAGATTGCCGTAATAGCAGTACTAGAGGAAGTTGTTAGGAATTTTTGGAGACTGTTGTTATTTCAGCCAGAAAACAATCATGCTTTAAAAATCCATACTTATTAGCAGCATCCTTTGGGGAGTGAGGCAGCTCTCGTTAGGTGGGTATATACTGTCGAGCATAACCATCAAGAAGTGGAGAACTAACTCCACGTGGATCTTTTGAGAAGCAGGACCCCAGAGATGACGTTGAGGTGCTCACGTCTCATGGGTCCCCTGGCGAACATTTCAAAAGAAGACTCAAATACAGAGCAGCTTCCATTAAGGCAGGGGAGGCAAGCAGGCAGTCTGAGATCTGACTGGCGGGCTATGTGTTATTTGACCTGAGGGTAATTTTTTTTTAAAGAAATTGACTTAGTTGTTTTAAGATTTGGTCTATTTCACAAGGAAGTCTGGATTTCTGGCTTCTCTCAAAGTGAGGTGATATTCTTCTGGAGCTGAGCAGGGCTACCCCTCACTGCTGGAGGTCACAGCTCTCCATTTTGTCTCAGACTCTAAACGGCAGTTCATTCTTTTATGTTACCTGCCTGGCTGCTATAGAAATTTGAATTTTAGGCTTCTAATTAAAAGGTTTTGAATTCTGAGTTACAGAAACCTAGGAAGCAAGTGCTCTGTGTCCAAATTAAGGTTCTAGTCTGAGCTCATTTGTGTGTCCCATCCTCATTTGTGTATTTATGTCACCCTTGCTCCTTACTTTCTGCATTTATGGAATGAGTCTTCCATACCAGGCATTGGAGTTACCAGTAGTGAATGTGACTTTATCATCATTATCATCTTTAGGCATTTCTGAGTGCTTTTTCAGTGCAAGGACTGTTAAGTTATCTAGCATGCATTTAATCTTTCCAAAGTGAGGCAGGCTCTCTTATTATCACCATTTTACAGATGTGACATTGGAATTTGGTACCTTGGCTCAAGGTCACACAGCTGGTAAGCGGAGAAGCCACAAGTTGGGTCTGAGACAGTCTGACTACTGAGCCTAAACTCTTAACCCTTCATGTTTCTTATGGTTAGACAGAGCTCACAGTATAAGCTCGTGGGCCTGCTCACCATGGGGGCAGACAGGGCATTTCCCTCTGGTTGGATTCATGGCATCAATGTTTCCTCACCTTGGTCAGAACCCCCTAGTAGAGGGACCAAGCCCAGTGAGCTTGTCTTAAGTACTCCACATGGATTGGGTCTTTTTTTTTTTTTAAAAAAAAAAAGAAGCAATCTTTCTCAAGTGCAGTGACTTTGGTTTTGTTTTTTAAGTTTTTATTTAAAATTTTTTTGGCCACGCCATGCAGTATGCAGGATCTTAGTTTCCCAGGCCAGGGATCGAACTTTTATCCCCTGCAGTGGAATCATAGTCTTCACCATTGGACCACCAGGGAAGTCTTCAGTTGGCTCTTTGATAATTTCTATAACTACTCGATCATGTAGATCTGCTACGTGGGCCAGCCTAAATGTATAGGGTACATCTCTGCATGTGTGTGTGTGTGTTTCCAAAAGATGGAAAACTTTTAGGAGGGCGTTGAGCCACCTTGAAACTTCAAAAAGAAATTTCCCCTGGATTTGCTGTCTTCCACCAGTTCAACCTAGCTGCTCTTCTAATGAGGCCTGTTATGCTGAGAACGTCTGGAGAAGGGTGGTACCCACTCTGTCCTTGTACTTTCACAGCTCAGCACCTGGGGAAACAGTGCCCTCCACTCATGCTTGTGGAATGAAGGAAAAGAAACCAACAGAAGGAAGAGGGTGTAGTCAGACCTGAAGAAGGCTTGGCTGTGTCTGTGAGGTGCAGACACAGCCAAGTGGAGACAAAGGCAGTATCTGAGCGTGCTTCATAGAAAACCCTCAAGAGACCCATGCATGCTGGGTCTACCCTCGCATCTGGGACGTTTCAGCTCCCACTGGAGTCTATAAATTCCAGTGCTTAGCTTTGTGGTTCAGTTGCCTTTTGGGAATGACACTGCTGGCTATGTCATGTTTTTCTGCCTCTGTCCTTTAATTAGTAAATACATTTTGGCAAAGGAAAGCTGTGGTTTCAGGAGGCTTTTTTTTTTTTTTCACTTTTCTTATTTACCTTGAGGGATTGGCCAAAGAAGACCTATTAAATCATAATAATTGCTGAAAATTTCCTCAAAGTTAGGCACTGGCTTTGAGCTGTGAAATGATCCGAAGGGCAAATAAACAAGCAAACAGAAAACAACTTCTGATCTCTTTATTTGAATAGCAAAAGAAGGATGGTTTTTTTCCTTACAGACATGTCCAAAGTCAGCCATAGAGTCAGGACTATGTGAGGACAAACTCTTCCAGGCTCCCAAGTTCTGGCTTCTCACTGAGAAGTGGCTCAGAATGGGGACCCCTTTCTACACCACCGACCCCCAATAACAGAAAATTCTGCAGTTGATCATCCAATGCCGGCAGAGACAAAAAACCCCAGACTATACAATAAGGTCGGTTGGAAGACTGCTGAGTTGGGTCAGCTTTCTGCATTATTAAAGCTTTATAAAAAGTGGCATAAACAGCTCAATAACCAGCCTTCCCCTGAATTTTTTCCCCAACCCATCAAAATAGCATCCCTTCATTTGCATAGAGCTCTGTGGATTAGCATGTTTTCGCTATCCTCACAACAACCCATTTAACCTGAAGACGCAAGAGGTCACAGGACTGGTTCAAGGTTGCATGAGTGACTGTCCTGAAACTAGAAATCGAGCTTTCTGACTCCCAGTCTAGCACCTTTTTGCTTCATCACTGGCTGTTAATTTCCAAATTGAGTGGAAATCTATAACCACCCACTTCTCCTTGCCCTGTGTGTATTCTGGCATTAAGGACATCGGTTGAAAAGAAGGACTTGAGTGTTCTAAGTCAAGGGGAATGCTTTGGTAAGTCTGGGAGGATCTGGTGAAAAACCTGCAAGCCAGCAAAAATGTTTTCAGACTGAAAGAGACTGTGTCTTTTTCATTTTTTAGATCCCCAGTGCCCAGCTCCACGCCTGGCACATAACGACCCTCAATAAAGGTTTGTTGATTTGAAACCTGTATGTTAAATCCATCTGTAAGACTGGATTAATGCGAAGGGCAACTTTTGGTGTTGACTGTACATATGTTTTTTTTTTGCTAAATTCTTTCCTTAGTGGAAGGTCCTGCCTGAGCAAACTTTCCATGTCTAGAAATCAAATTTCTCTAGGGTAGGCTGATAGGGGAGGTTAGGCTCACAGGTCCTTCAGGAAAGGCAGCATTATTTGCTTTTCTGAGCCACTCCATTGGAGAGCGCTGTGTTATGGTGGCAGATCATTTCATTGTTGGTATCAGTTACTAAGTCATGTCCACCTCTGTGACACCACGTACTGCAGCACGCCAGGCTTTTCTGTTCTTCAGTATCTCCCAGAGTTTGCTCAGATACTTGGATATCAAGGAGATCAAACCAGCCAGTCCTAAAGGAAATCAACCCTGAATATCATTGGACAGACTGATGCTGAAGCTCCAATACTTTGGCCACCTGATGTGAAGAAAGACTGAAGACAGGAATCTCTTCTCAGAGAATGACAGAGGATGAGATGGTTGGATGTCACCTCGAGATTGAAGGCAGGAGAAGGGGATGACAGAGGATGAGATGGTATCACCAACTCAGTGGACATGAATCTGAGCAAACTCCGGGAGATAGTGAAGGACAGGGAAGCCTGGTATGCTGCAGTCCATGGGGTTGAAAGAGTCAGACACGACTTAGTGACAGAATAAGAAATGTTGCAATAAGGGACTTTTACTACAAACTTTAATACCTATGCAAAAACATACAATACACACCATGACCTTGTGGCTAATGAGTTTATGTCACATGTATTATTTATAGTCATTCATTAAAAAAAATCTAAACACTGTTGGGGCAATAAAACATCTTTGTGACCTAATTTTTCTATACTAATGTTGTTCAATTACTTAATTTGTCATCATTTGGGGTACTTTTTAATTGCTAGTTCTCCAACAGCAAAAGAAAATGTTTATTTAGAAGGAAAACATTCATTCAGATCACATGCACTTGACCCAAATGCAAAAGGCTTGCTGTGAACATAATTTAAACTGTGGCTCTTTGGCTAGTCTTACACGCTCCCTGGGGGAAGAACTTCAGACCAGCCCATTGGGAGTATCCTCAGGGAAAGGACTGCAAAGGACAACTTCCACAATGACCTTGGAAAGGCTCCATTCAGCACCAAGTGCTCCTGTCTGCATAGGATGCCTGCCAGTCGAAGGCAAGCAAGCTAGGTTTCCTCATTGTTCTCCCAGGGCACTGCCAAGCAAACACTGAGAACTTTTTTGTATGTGTGTGTGTGTGTGTTAGTTGCTCAGTCATGTTTGACTCTGTGTGACCCCATGGACTGTAGCCCGCCAGGCTCCTCTGTCCATGGAATTCTCCAGGCAAGAATACTGGAGTGGGTAGCCATTCTCTTCTCCAGGGACTCTTCCCAACACAGAGGTAGAACCCAGGTCTTCTGCACTGGCAGGTGGATTCTTTACCATATGAGCCACTAGGAAAGCCCTTAACTTTTTAAAATGTAATGCTAAATATCATTTACCAGCAACCTGTCTGTATGCAAGATTGAACAGTGACTTAACTATGCACCCACAGGGCCATAAGCTGAGGTCATCCATGGATATTATTTTACTGCCATGATGTAGATTTTTGCAAAAGCAGTGGCTCTTTCTAGCTTTGCCATACTGACATTATATTTGGACTGGTTCATAATCTTCAGAACTCTTAAAAGTCCCTCTAATGTAAATAACAAGGAAATCACAGACCTGCCCCGTGAAGTCTCCCTCCCTACCCCTCTTCATCTGTCAAACGAGCATAATGGAAAAACGATGTCGCCCTGGCTCTGGGCCAAAATAAACAATCTGGAAATACTGTGTAAACCCAGCTGCTGCACCAGAGGACAGAGGCCTTGCTTTATGACCTCCAAGATGGTTCACCATATGCAAAATAACAAAACCTCACCCCAGACTTGCCATCTTTTCTGATCCTGGGCTGGTTCTGGCATCCCCTCCCTTGACTGCAGTAAATACACACCTACCAAAGCCCCCTCGCCCCAACAATCTGAGTTTGTCTGAACCTGGTCCAGCAGAGATGATGGGCAAAAGTAATGAATACCAATTGAATAACAACCAGATGTGGGGCCACATTTTACTGCTGGGCGGGAAAAAGCATTATTGAAAGACAGGCATCAATTCTTCAGCTTCAGGGGAGCTGAGGAGGTGATCCACCAAGAAGCCCTACTCTTTTAAAAAGTGAACTGAGGTTTACACATCTCAGGTCAGAGTACATCCAGACGTTTCCAGTGCCCAAGGGAAGAGGTATACTTTTCTGGGTGGCAGGTGTGATGAAAGTCAAGGTCAGGTGGAGTGGGGCTGGGGCATTAACCAGCATGAGGGAGTGCTGCCAAGCCCCACGCCCTGCCGGCTGCTCCCAAAACCGGGTGAACATGATGCTCGCCACAGATAGAGTAAACTCATTTCCTGAATTACACAGGGAGGCCACACAGTTCAAACACAGGCAGCTCCCCTGCAGCTGCCCGCACCGGAAATGAATGTGTCTCACCGTGGCTCGCAGCAGTGTGTTGGCTGAAACGGCCACGTTTGATTTGCCACTGGGATGATGGATGGCATGTTAAGACCAGCTTCTCAAAGGTAAGGCAATTAGGGGAGAAAAGAACAAAAAGCGCTTCATGGCTGACTAGGAGCCTGGGGTTGGTAAAATCAACAGAGGGATTTTTTTTTTTTTTGCAATCTTCTTTCCAGATCTGGAAATACCAATAATTAAAAAATAAATTGAGCTCACTTTGAATTTCAAGAACACCTTGATTCTATGTAGCCAAGTGAAAGTTACACGATTTACTTCTTTTTCTTTTTAATGGCTGAAAGTGCTGGGCTCCCTTGATGGATGAGATAAAAGATTCTTTTTTTTTTTTTCTCCTGGTCACAGCTTGCAGCATGTGGGATCTTAGTTCCCCAGCTAGGGATGGAACCCAAGCCCCCTCCTTGGGAGCTTGGAGTCTTAACCACTGGACCACCTTGGAAGTCCCAAGACTTGTTATAATGTCTCCGATTTGCTTTGAATTTTGGAAGCAAAAGCAATTGGCTTGTGGGTCACGAGGGCCCACTGAGAGGACAGCAGGCAAGCAGCCCTGGAAGGAAGCATGCATTTCTAGAGATATTGTTCAGGCAGTGTCCTAACCCCATGGACTCTTGAGGTGAGGGCTGCCCACTGGAGGGGCTCCCAGGTTCTTGGTCTGGGGAAGCCAATTCGACAACACTTACCCTCAGTCGCTGGGGGTGGGTGGTGGAGGATTTTCTTGCCTGGCCTCTGTTTGCTCATTCATCACCTCTGCATTGAGTATCTACTAAGCAAGGGGTTGGGGGCAGGAGGAGAAGGGGATGACAGAGGATGAGATGGCTGGATGGCATCACTGACTTGATGGACATGAGTTTGGGTGAACTCCGGGAGTTAGTGATGGACAGGGAGGCCTGGCGTGCTGCGATTCATGGGGTCACAAAGAGTCGGACGCGACTGACCGACTGAACTGAACTGACTGAACTGAGGCACAAAAAATGAGTCCAGAAAATAAGAACCGCTAAAAGCTGAAACCACAGGCTCTCAGCTAGAGGAGGAAAAGTAAACAATAAAGAGAGAAACGAGTGTATAATTCACCCAACAGCTTCCCAAGAGATCTGAGAATCCTCGCTTTACTGCAGGCCCGGAAGGGCTCAGTCAGAGGGGAGCATCAGAGGAGAGACGAGACGTGGGGGCACCACTGAGGGGTGGGCACTGAGGGATACCTTTGAGTCCTTCTGTGCGACCAAGTGAACAATGCTGCACAATGCAATTATTTCCAATTAGCACCCCAGCCGATTCTGATGGTGTCCAACCCCACTCAGATCCCAAAGCTTAGAATGAAATACGTCAGGGCTGGAAGAGACATCCCTGCTCTCCTGTTCACACACTCATGAGCTCCAAGTAATGGGGGTGAGGGGCTCCCCGGTGCCCACCGGGTCAGCTGGCCCAGTTCCCCAGTCTCTCCTGCTGCCCTTGTTCACCGGGGGGAGGGCATCTGTTCCTGTTTCTTTTCTCCCCAACTTTGGCCTCATGACCCAGATCATAAAAAAGCTGCTATATTTCTTTGAAAGGATATCCCACCCAATTAGACATGCATGCTTTCCCCAACACAGCATTTTGCCATTAAAATACTGGCTTGAGCGTGAGAATGGCAACAACAGAAGGATTTATTTTCACTGCAACAATTGAACTGAACATTTCTGTTTGAAAATCCATTTCTGAAAAAGAATTATTGGAAGACTTACTGTGGCAATATTAAGAAAATGTTAGAAACAGACTTTCTGTTCGAAACCTTTATTTTTGTTACCTTTTCTACTTTATCTGGATCAATATTGTGGAAGCCCTTACCAATGACCGATGAGGGCAGCTTAATCAAATGGATTTATCTGAACAAAATGGATGAAGAGAAACACTGACCCAGTAGTTCTGTCCGGATGTCTTGACATCTGACAATCTCATGAATTCTGCTTTTACTTTATATGCAAGTTTCTTCTTCTCTCTCTTCCTCACAGACTGTATATTGTTAGCAGGCTTAGGCTACTTGTCTTCTATACACACACACACTCACACACACATGCTCCTCTCATTTGCCAGGGAAGAGGCCCTCCCCTGCAAACACATTGCTTCATCTAAGTCTATCTCTGAAGGTATTAAAGACAATTGCTGACACACACAGTTACTCTGATACACTACAGATGGTGACACACCCACAGGATACTTCTTTGTGTCATTTTTCTATTTCTCTGTTATTTTCTTCTCTAGGGTTTCATGTAGATCAAGCTACCTATCTGCTTATGTATAGGATCAAAATAAAGTCCTTGTGCAGTTTATAAGCCTTTAGCTTTAAATATCAATTTTGGGAAAAGTCTTTTACAGCTTAAAAATTCATTTTTCTACTTATGATGTACATAGTATATACAAACCATATGTATACATACTAACATATATACACATACACACACGCAAATATATAGAGTTTGGAAAAAGATTAAGTAGATAAAGTGATTTTATATCATCACATTTATTGTAGTAATATATATCCTTAGTCTAGTCTTTTTCTTATTTATGTATATGAGTTGTAAAATAGATCTCTGCTATACTGCTTATTTAGTTTTACAGTCTTTTAAACTTAACAGTGTTCTTGGCCTGGAGAATCCCAGGGATGGGGAGCCTGATGGGCTGCCGTCTATGGGGTCGCATAGAGTCAGACACGACTGAAGTGACTTAGCAGCAGCAGCAGCAGCAGCAAACTTAACTGATGACAAGGATTCACCTACAGTATTAATTATTCCAAGTCATATTTTGCAATATATATATATATGTATGTATATGTATATATTTTGGCTGCACTGCATGGCTTTGAAGGATCTTAGTTCCCCGATCAGGGATTGAACTTGAGCTTTTAGCAGTGAAAGTGCTGAGTCCTAACTACTGACATCCAGGGAATTCCCTGCAATGTGTTTTTATGTGCTCCATTTTATGGATGCTGTATAGGTCACATGCTAGTTTGCTATAGTTACATAACTGAGTTGTTTTACAGTTTCTGTGACTGAATAATATGACATAAACATCCATGTTCATAAGTGATCATGTGCCTTTTTGCATGTCTCCCTAAAACAAATGGTAGCTTTAGATATTGAGTAGTGAATCTTCTGATAGCTGATAAGGTCTTCAATTCTGACAGCTCTTTTGTCAACGATCCTGAAATTTGTGTAATGTAGTTTTCCTAAATTTTAAGACATTTTCTTTAACTTTACACAGTGTCAACCCAACTATAACTTAACTAAAGACCTAAAATGCATAGGACTTTTTGAAGATCATGTACCTAATATCTGTGACAATAGAAAGTCCTTAAGCATAGCATTTAATATGGGAGTGCTATGGTTTAGTGCACAGAAATTCTTAGTAAATTTTACCATATGATGAGTAGTTCCTCACTCTTAGACTCTGTAAACTAGATATTCAGAATCTAGCTTTTGCTTTATCATTAATTCTAGATAAATTTTCTCAGCACAATATGGTCTAATTCATTCTCACTGTTGTTGTTTTAGAGTTAGATTTATCACAGTGATCAGTCTTGATGAGTGAACTTAAGGTGAGTCCCAAGAGCAAGCAACTTGGATGTTCTCTCTGGAATGTTAAACATGGTGAGATTTTGATAAACCCTTGAAGGGCTTTGAATGAAGTAGCTGTTACATGGAAGACAAGCATGTCGATAAGCGAGATATTTAACCTCTTGCTCAGGCACTAAAAAGTTAGGTTAATAAGAGGTGCTACTCAAAATAACCATATCCAAGTCAGGAAAGACTGAAGTGAAGTTCCAAGGATGCCGTTAATTCCACTGAGAGAATTTACAATGTTACTTTAAAATTACTTTATCTGGGTAACTGATAGCACACTGGTAGTACCAGGTCTTAGGAGGATGTGAATTAACAGCTTTGTCTCCTCCTCTTGAGGTCAGATTTTCGACTGCATGCTCTGTAAGACAGTATGAATATCTAAAAGGCCCAAACGGCTTTGCAGATGAAATTGCCACTGTCCATTTGTATGGAGGAGATCCATTCGTTTACTTAAGCAAGGTCTGAAATTGACATGCTAATACCAGAAGGTATAAGACCACCTTCAGGGAAAATGCCTGTGTACCATGGCTATTACTTTGAAGAACAGTGGTAAATATTTGCTGTGAACATTTAAATACTGTAAGAATGTTAAAGAGGTTAAAATTTACAAATGGAATCTGAGAATGAAACAATACATTTCTCACTATCTTTTTGAAAGGTTTGATTGTGATAGAAACTTGTCTTTGTAACTAGAACTTGCCTATGAAAGATGATTGTTGTTTTTCAGTCGCTAAGTCGTGTCTAACTCTTTGCAACCTCATGGGCTGCAGCACGCCAGACTCCTCTGTCCTCCACCATCTCCCAGAGTTTGCTCAAATTTATGCCCATTGAGTTGGTGATGCTGTCTAACCATCCCATCCTCTGCCACTCCCTTCTCCTTTTGCCTTCAATCTTTCCCAGCATCAGGCTCTTTTCCAATGAGTCAATTTGAAAGATGGTGGGCTACAGTCGTTGCAAGTTTCCAAGAGAAGATATTTAAATGATTAATTGCTTTTGGGGCAGAAGCTGCTATTAGAAACGGATAGTGGGGGAGAAGTATATCTATTGAGGTAGAATAGAAATGTAAACGTCTTCTGATGAGAAAAATTAAGTTCTTTCATTCTTCTGACATATGAAGGAGAAGAGGGGGAACAACAACAGGTGTTGACAGTGGCTTATAAACGAAGATGGTCAGTGGGGATGTAAACGTCCCTGGCTAATGGCTGTCAGAAGCTGCAGAAACCTGTGATGTTCAGCAGAAGGGAGAGAGAGGGCAAGCTGCCGGTTTGGATGTGAAGCCTGAAATTGTGTTGTTGAGCTCCAGATTTCCTCTTTGGTAAGATGGGAGGCAAGGGGAGGACTAAAAAGAATCCCAGTAACTCAGCTGGTAAAGAACCTGCCTGCCAATGCAGGAGATGTAAGAGACGCAGGTTCGATCCCTGGGTTGGGAAGATCCCCTGGAGGAGGAAATGACAACCCGCTCCAGTATTCTTGCCTGGAAAATTCCATGGGCAGAGGAACCTGGCGGGCTACAGTCCATAGGGTTGCAAAGAGTCAGACACGATAGAGCAGACACGCGTGCAATGCTGGAGAGACCGTGCTGGTGCATTAGAAGCAGCCGAGAAAGGGATGCTAATGTTTCCAAAAAGTGTTCATAGGTATCATTAAGTTCTGTCAGTCCTGGTTCACTTCAGAAACTGTCTTAGAGACAGGTGAAGTGGGAGACAGGAAAAAAGAATAATTTGAATGACATGTAAGACACGGAAAAAATATCTATTCAAAGGATGGAAAATCAAAGATGTTTGAAGGAGAAAAATCAACAAACGGAAAAGCTGTAACCCATTACATTTTAGTTTTCTTGGGGCATGAAATGAAGTTTCATGATGTTCTAAAAACAACAAACGAACGGCATAAAATTGAATAAATGAATTAGCATTGAATCCATACTATATATTTTTTTACCTCATTTTGATATAATAATAGAAATTGGATAGTTATGTCATGGTCCTCTTCTTAAATCATACCCAGAGAAACATTTTAAAAATTTCAAATGGTTTCTACATTCTAGCAAAACCAGCCATAAGACAGGCTGGTTCATTTATGACTTTCCAGTAACCTTTCACTTTAATGGCTTTTACCAAATGATTTATTTACTTGGTCCGAGCTGAGGTAACCTCCTGGCTGTACTGCTTGCAGCCCTCACAGCTCAGAGTCCAAGGTCCTGAGTTTCCTCATTAAGATGTCTTGTGAGTTTCTGTGGAGGCTGAGGGTTCTCATGAAGAGACACTAGGAGTCCCCGGTTCAGTTTTAAAATGTCCTGCTTTCCCTCACCTTTCTCTTTGGAGAAGAGAGGAAAATCACTGACACTTTCTGACCCATCAAATGTTATAAAGTAGCAAAGTTTCTGTACTTTTGCAAAAGGCTGAGCATTTCAAGTCTTTGCAAGTTCCATCGTTCTGATTCACATTTCTCTTGTCTTCACTGCCTTACTCCCTTTTACATTACTAGATAAATCTACTAAAATTCATCTAAAATAGCAGGTTTAAAAATAAAACCTGTATGGTCTCATTAGCTTTTCCATTAAGCATTGGGGTCACTTTTGGCCCCAGTAGCATCTGGACTGGCAAGAGACTATAAAGACAGTGCTAGTATGCCTATAACCTCCTTTAGCTATGAGCTCATGGAGATGATGGGGTTGAAGATCAACGTCGCAGAACATGCTAACAAGAGTTAGCATGTACTCCAAGAAAACTGTACCATTTCTACCAAAAAAGGACTCTAATTTAATAATACTACTTAACTCAATCATCAGTTTTTAGGTTTTACTTGAGATGAGAAAGGAAGAAGAAAAGCTGAAGAATTGATGCTTTTGAACTGTGGTGTTGGAGAAGGCTCTTGAGAGTCCCTTGGACTGCAAGGAGAGCCAACCAGTCCATCTTAAAGGAAATCAGTCCTGAATATTCATTGGAAGGACTGATGCTGAAGCTGAAACTCCAATACTTTGGCCATCTGATGCGAAGAACTGACCCCTTGGAAAAAACCCTGATGCTGGGAAAGATTGAAGGCAGGAGGAGCAGGGGACAACAGAGGATGAGATGGTTGGATGGTATCACTGACTCGGTGGACATGAATTTGGGCAAGTTCTGCATGTTGGTGATGGACAGGGAAGCCTGGCATGCTGCAGTCCATGGAGTCGCAAAGAGCTGGACACCACTGAGTGACTGAACTAAACTGAACTGAAGAAATGAAGGCTTGGTTTGTTGGAAATGAAGTTGAGGGAAAGAGCTTTGGTTCTTCTTCAGATAGATTTAATCTCACTCTTCTTTTCTGAGTGTTGCAGAACCCTCTGGACCATAAGAACTTCTCTTTCTCCCCTTCTTTTTTTTTTATCCCACCAAGTCCAAGGCAGCAGGAGGTAGAGAGCCACTGGGCATGATGGAACAGGGTGGTATTTGTGCAGGGAGTCACTCTTGCCCCCAAGTTTTGAGGGTGCTCTGGCGGGAGTGATAGGTAGTGGCATACGATCCACCGTTCTCTCTCTCTCTCTCAAGCCCCAGGCTCAGTCCAATGGTCAGGCTCAGTCCAATGATCCTCATAACCTGTGTTTCTGGTCACCATGCCTGACGGTCCAAAACTGGCCCTAGACATAAGCTCCAATTATAGCAATTTTGGGCTGAAAGGACAGTACCCTGAGGGTCACTGAAGGCTTTTAGACCCTCATGACCTCTGTGCATTCCCTGAGATATTCAGATCTGATTCTTTGAGAAGTTAATGGTTGCAACTGAGCACATAATTCTTTATATCGACTTAGAATGTTTATGAGGGAATCAGTTTCTAGTTCTATATAACACCATTGACGGCATCACTGACTCAATGGACATGAGTTTGAGCAAACTCTGGGAGATAGTGAAGGGCAGGGAAGCCTGGTGTGAGGCAGTCTATGGGGTTGCAAAAAGCCTGGCATGACTGAGCAACTGAACAATAATAACAACACTGTTAGCTCATCCCCTGCTTAGATAGATATATGAGTGACTAATTTTTCCTAATGTATGATAAGTACATTGACATACACTGTCAAATAGTTGAAAACAGTTGACACTCAAGCTTGTGCCTTATGGCAGCAGGTGGTGAATAAGGTCATTTTCATAACTGTCATGGAAATCCCTATTCCACATACGGGATAGGTCTTTAGACATAAAAATGAACATAGCAAATAGTAAAAAATGCCACAATTTTAAATGAATGAAATATGACCCTGAATATTAGCATGGAATGTTTTTAAGCTTATTGATATTCATAGCCTTTAATCATATCATGCAAGTGATCTTCCTAAGTAACAAAGGGCTTTGTAAAAATATTTGACAGCCAATAATTTTTTAACAGGCTAACAAAATCAAATTAATATTATTAAATTGACTTAGGAAAAAGAACAAAGCTGAAGGCATAACCCTCCCAGTCTTCAAAACAGCGTGGTATTGGCACAGAAACAGACATATGGATCAACAGAACAGAATAGTGAGCCCAGAAATGAACCTACATACTAATGGTCAAGTAACCTTCAACAAAGTAGGCGAGACTACACAATGGAGAAAAGGCAGTCTCTTCAGCAAGTAGTGCTGGGAAAGCTGGAGAGCTGCGTGTAAATCAATGAAGTTAGAACATACCCTCTCACTATACACAAAAATAAATTCTAAATGGCTCAAAGACTTAAACATAAGACAGAACACCATAAAACTCCTAGAAGAGAACATAGGCAAAACATTCTCTGACATAAATCATAGCGATGTTTTCTTAGGTTAGGATCCCAAGGCAAAAGAAACAGAAGCAGAAGTAAACAAACAGGACCCAATCAAACTTATACATTTTTGCACAGCAAAGGAAACCATAAACAAAATGAAAAGACAACTTATGGACTGGGAGAAAATATTTGCAAATGATGTGGCAGACAGGGGCTTAATTAAAAAAATATGCAAACAGCTCAATATTAAGAAAATCAATAACCCAATCAAAAAATGGGCAGAAGACTGAAATAGACATTTCTCCAAAGAAGACAGATGGCCAATAGATACATGAAGAAATATTAACATTGTTAGTTATTAGAGAAATGCAACTCAAAACCACAATGAGGTATCACCACCTCACACTGATCAGAATGGCCATCATTAAAAAGTCCATAAGCAAAAAAGAAAAAAAAAGTCCATAAGCAATAAGTGTTGGAGGGGGGGGTGGAGAAAAGGGAACCTTCGTACACTGTTGGTGGGAATGTAGATTGGTACAGCCACTATGGAAAACAGGACAGAGGTTCCTTAAAAAAACCAAAGTTACCATATGATCCAACAATCCCACTCCTGGACATATATCCAGAGAAAACTCTAGTTAGAAAAGATACGTGCACCCCAGTGTTCATAGCAACACTATTTATAATAGCCATGACATGAGAGCGACCTAAATTTCCACTGACATGTGACAGATGAGTGGGTAAAGAAAACCTGGTGTAAACATACAATGGGATACTACTCAGTCATAAGAGGAATGAAATAATGCTATTTGTAGCAATATGGATGGACCTAGAGATTATCTATCTAAGTGAAGTAAGTCAGAAAGAAAAAGACAAGTATCATATGTTACCACTTTTATGTGGAATTTAAAATATGATACAAATGAACTTACCTACAAAACAGAAACAAAACAAACTTATGGTTACCAAAGAGGAAAGGGAGGCGGGGGGAGATAAATCAGGAGTTTGAGATTTAGTAGATACAAACTATTATATATAAAATAAAACAAGGTTCTACTGTATAACACAGGGATATGTTTAATATTTTGTGACAACCTATAATGAAAAAGAGTCTGAAAAAGATATATAATAAATATAAATATATATAACTGAATCACTTTGCTGTATACCAGAAACTAACACAACACTGTAAATCAATTATACTTTAAAAAAATTGATTTCACTACTTAGTAATCATATTTATTTCTGTAGGTTGTATATTTTGAAAAATACTTTTAAAAATAAATGTTACTGAAGGTCAACTTGCTATAATTTTAACAGTGAATACATCATGGAATATTTGCCTATCTAAACAACTAGAATAATGATGATAGGATCATAAAAAAGATCTTAAAGAAGTGCTCATTAATCACCTTTCTGTTCTATATGATAAATCATGTACTCTAAGAATTTTTAAGACTCCAGCAGACATTTGCAGCAACTAGACTGGAAACGATTCCAATTTTTGCTTTGCTATTTTAGAAAAATAAGCGATTTTCCTTGGATTGTTTGCTTTCTTAAATTCCATTCCCCGATTCATTAAAATCCTTCTCAAAAGCAAAATTGCTGCACGACTGATACAAATGACTTTACTGTTCACCAGACTGAGGCTTTGCAAGCACTTTATTAAAGCAGTCAGTGTATTTCAACTAATAATGTATTTCTTCAGGAAAAAAACAGAACAAAGTAACATATCTAGCATATAAATGAACATCATCTCAACAGAATTTCCAAGCTTTCCAGAAACCCTGGATTCTAAGAATTTAACAGAAAAAAAAATTTCCCAGAATCATAACTTTTATTAACTAACCTATCTCCCTCAGAGCTTCACGTTTTCAGTTTTGCCCTTTACATGGAAAGGCAGTAGAATGGCCAAGAGCAGAGGGTATTGAAAACCCAGGCCTGAATCTGAAAACTGGCTCTGCTGATGCCTGGCTCACTGACCTGCAAAATGGTGATAATAATAGTATCTATCTCATAGAGACGTTATTAGGATTAAATGAAATGATATATCTAAAGGGCTTAAAAAGTGTGCATAGGACACAGTAAGTTTCCAAATAGGTGTTAACTGTAACAACAGCAATTATTGATATTCAGCATTATTGTTATCATCTTTCTCAAAATTTATTCTCTTGGAGGAGCAGTATTCTGCTACTAAAACAGAAAAATGCTTATCTTCCCAACTGAAACAAAGTAATTTGTTTAAATTTAATAGAAACTTAGTGGATAAATTATACTTCCTGCAATTAGGGACATCAAGACTTTAAGAAGCCCTGCTCCTTCAAAATTTTAACAACTGGTGGTTCAGTGAGAGTAAAGATTTGTATCTCATAGAGCAGGCTTTTTTGTACCAAGGACTGGTTTGTGGAAGACAATTTTTTCACTGACTGGGAGTTGAGGGGAGGGATGGTTTGGGGGTGATTCAAATGCATTACATTTATTGTGCACTTTATATTTCTATTATTATTACATCAGCTCCACCTCAGATTATCAAGCATTGGATACCAGAGATTGGGGACCCGTGCCATAGAGTATTCATGTACAGTTATAGATAGATTTTTCTTGCCTACATGTTAACTAGTTTTATAATCTATTCCTTTTGATTAACTAATGTCACACAATCTAGAATTGATTATATAATGCTTCAAATGTCAAAAATTTATTTCGGATGTTTCATGTCTTTCTCTCTTTCCAGAGTTCCATTTGGGTAGGACTATTTTCTATCCATTTTCTCTTCTGCTGCATTTTGCCTGGGCTGGACAAATAACAAACTTTAAAAAAAAAACAAACAAATTTCATGACTATAGCATCTGAAATGCTTTCAGAGAAGAAATAAATGGAATATTTTGTAAGAAACTCTCCCCAACCCATTATTATGCTAGTGGGCAGTTTAGGGAAATACAATAAAATGCTCAAGTTAGAATGGACAGAACATGGCCCTGCTGAGATTTGCAGCTGTGCATTCAACCTTCTGCCTAGTCCCTGGGCTATGTAATTTGATCAAAACCAATTCAGACTTGCTTTCTTATAGCATAACATGCTATTTAGCTAAATAATAAAACACAAAGAGAATCAATTTGAGATGGTTGGTCAAAAGACCCCTAGTGTTAGTCACTCAGTCGTGTCCAGCTCTTTACAACCCCATGGACTGTAGCCACCAGGCTCTTCTGTCCATAGGATTTCCCAGACAAGAATCCTAGAGTGGGTAGCCATTTCCTTCCCCAAGGTATTTCCCGAACCCAGGGACTGAACCTGGGTCTCCCGCATTGCAGGCAGGTTCTTTACTGTCTGAGTCACGAGGGAAGTCCCCAAAGACCCAATAATATCCATGAATTAGTGTTAGGAAAATCAGATCTAGTCCCAAGGCTTTTCCTTTTCTGTGCTGGCTTTCCGTTTTTTGGACCACATTCACCACGTGGCATGTGGGATCTTAGTTCTTCAACCAGGGTTCAAACCTGCACCCCTTGCAGTGGAAGAACAGTGTCTTAACCAATGGACCACCAAGGGAAGTCCCTCGTTTTTTTTCCCCCAGAAAATAATAACCACTATCTGGCAGAGGCCCCCAAGAAGGACAAATGGGCTGCTTCACTCCCTAGGTCTTTTCCAGCCACCTCTATTTCACAGGGCTGACCAAGGACTGCCGAGGGCAGTTTTGGAGTTCTCTACTTTTGAACATAGGTGTTTCCCCATGAACATGGCTGTGTAAAACCTATAGCTCCATGTGAAGCTGAGATTTCACTGATGACTAAACAAGTTTTCTGGAGGCTCGGTCTCAGCTTATGGCATCCATACTCCACCCTGAGTCTTCTGGGTTTTGTTGGGCTGTGGCCGTGACTTTTACCACCCACCCCAACCCTGTCGTCATCTTTTCTTAGGCTGCCTTCCTGATCTGTCTCCAGATTGCAGCCACCCGATGTGTCCAGTGTGTGAGTTGCTTGTGCCTTCTGTCCCAGCCACCATCCTAGCCTGGCTGAACCACCTGCCTGGGTGTTGCCCTGACTCTGTTGCCTTGACCCCTGGGCCTTTACAAACACTCTAAACAAACTGAAAAAGAACTGCTGCTGTTGCTGCTGCTGAGTCGCTTCAGTCGTGTCCAACTCTGTGCGACCCCATAGACGGCAGCCCACCAGGCTCCGCTGTCCAGGGGATTCTCCAGGCAAGAACACTGGAGTGGATGAAAAAGAACTAGAGACAGTCAAATGATCACGCAGTAGTCCAAGTCAACTGGGAGGAGGCATAACAGTTCACCTTCACATACCATTCCCTGCATCTCCTGACTCTTGACACTTAATTTTTTAAACAGTGGGATTATGGTTTATTTTATTTTGGCCACACCGTGAGGTATGCAGGATCTTAGTTCCCCAATCAGGAATTGAACCCTTGCCCCCTGCTGTGAAAGTGCAAAGTCTTAACCACTGGACCACCAGGGAAGTCCCTCAAGTTTCTTGGTTTGTGTGTGTGTGTGTGTGTGTGTAATTGATTATTACTTTTATAAAAACTCAGAATCTATTTATATGATGATTATGGCTAATATGCATCGAAGGAAAAGTCCATGGCTTTTAATTTCTGCCACTTCATTTTGAAGCAGTTTTGAAAATCTACTTGATTGAAAAGTATCAACAAAGTCTAAACTTCACTCCTGAATAGCACTAGTGTTTACCTCTCAGAAAGGATCCTCATCAGTCAAGAGAAAAAGTAAACAGGCAAATGTCATTTTAACATTCCTTTAGAATCGTGCTATGGAATGCCAGGGGGGTTGACCAGAATTTGGAGTGTCTACACCTAGCAAAACTCATAAATCAATGACCTCAAGATATCATAGCATGAAGACTTTATTAGGTGCCATCTGTAATCACTCAATTAAAAACAAATGAAGGATGCATATTTAAACTTCACTCTCTGACACGAAAATAATTGCACATTTCACATCTGGTTTGGCTAACCCTGATACTGACGTTTAATCTTCATACGATGATGACTTGTGGGGCAGAAAGTGAGTCAGCTACTGCAGAGTAAAGTCAATTTGTTTTCAGACTAAGGATGGTCATGCTGCAGTAGAAGAGATCTATGAGCTAACCTCCTGTAATTAAACCATCTTAATATCTATATGACTGCCCCAAAAGGTCAAGGATTCAGCCCTAGGAAGCTACTTCCTGCCCTTTTGGTGTTTACACTGTAGTTCATACAGCAAGATAAAAATCTTGAGGCTATTTGACTAGTTAAGTAGAGTTATAGAATTTTACTATTTCAGGGTTAGAAACCCTTACACTGTTTCAGAACTCCAATATTCAGAAAGAGCTGTGTGTGTCAGTGTGTGTGTGTATCCAAAGTTGGGTTCATTGGCTAGAATTTGGTTGGCAATTCAAAGAATTCCAAGAGAGAGTTGCTGATGATAGATTGGACATCTTTAGGGGTGGGACTGGTGAAGTGACAAAAAGTTGGGCCTTGGATTCCATCTGCAGGTATCTGTGCTGCCATCCAGGAAATGATGTTCCTTATTTGTCCCTTCCTGCTCCATGTGGCTGCGTGTGCAGAAAAGAATACGGGAGAGAGAAGGGATGAAAGGTCTGTTCAATACTAGCAATGCCATAGAGATCTAGTGGGCGTTGTTTCTACTTCCCTCTATCACATATAAATTGCATGTGACCGTTCAATTATTTTCCTAAAATTAATAATCCTTCTCCAAAAATTAAAATTCTACTTACATGCTCACTATGTATTAATTGGGAAATAAAGGGAAAAGTCACTAGGATTCCTATCACCCAGAGATAGAATAATGATCTTGAAATCTTTGAGATATTCCAATTTAATTGTATTCCTGAGCCTATATAGTTTTTCAAATAAAGTTGGTGCCATATTTTAAACACTGTTGGTATCTTTTTCTCTTGAACTTCATGTCCAATCTCATTTGGAGAAATCACCTATGCCATTAAATGTATTTGAGAGCATGTTGACTGAGACAGTAAAGAATCCACCTGCAATGCAGGAGATCTAGGTTCAATCCCTGGGTCAGAAAGATCCCCTGGAGAAAAGAATGGCTACCCACTCCAGTATTCTTGCCTGGAGAATCCCCATGAACAGAGGAACCTGGCAGGCTATAGTCCACGGGGTTGCAGAGTCAGACATGACTGAGCGACTAACATACTCACACACTGAAAGTACTCAATTCTATGAGTTTTGATAGCTATAGATACATGTGAAACCACTGCCACAATTAAGATACAGGATATTTCAATCATTCCTCCAGCTATGACATTCTGAAGATTTTTTATATGTATTATTAAATTACCCTGAATATTTATTATTAAATTATTTTTACCCCAGCTTGTAGTAATTTGTCCTAACCTTTAGCAGTCTCCTAAAATGCTATTTCTCTGCAAAATCCTCATCATTAGAGCCTCTCTCATTCTGTCAGTGTTTGTCCCTGTAACAGATGTTTTAATAGAAAACAAGGTGCACTGGGATGACCCAGAGGGATGGTACAGGAAGGGAAGTGGGAGGGGGGGTTCAGGATGGGGAACACGTGTACAACCCGTGGTGGATTCATGTTGATGTATGGCAAAACCAATACAATATTGTAAAGTAATTAGCCTCCAATTAAAATAAATTTATATTAAAAAAAAAACAATTAGTTAACATAAAAAAAACCAAGGCATCCTTTTTAACATGCATTTCCTAGCTTATTAGTAAGGGTGGGCTTATTTCTTAAAATAGTTATTGGCCACTTGTATTTTTCCATTTTTTTCTATTGATGTTTTCCCTATGGATTTATAAAAATTATTTATTAATATTAATGATAAGATGTTAACAATATGAAATCTTATCATTTCTGCAAAAAATAATTTTGCTAAGTGTGTTAAACATATTCACTTTAAACTTTTAATTAAATGTATATATTCTTTATTCTCTTTGTATGTATGTATGTGTTTTGTTACTTTTATACTTAGTAAATCCATCACAATATTCCATCATCACAAAAATAGCCACCTAGTTTTCTTCTATTTCTACTGTTTCCATTAAAAAAAAAAAAAAACTACTCTTTAGAACCATCTGGAATTTATTAAGCCCTATAATATAACATAAGATTACATTTTTTTCTCTGAAAATTTAGCCAACTATATGACACCTTTATTTACTCTTTCTGTGTAATGGTCTCTACATTACACCACAGCACTTTTTACACCAGCATCTGTTTCTGTTCCATTGATTTGTCTGTCTGACCTTGTGCCTTTATATCATCACACTAAACCCAGCAACTTTCTAACATTTCAGAATCTTGTAGGGCAAATTTCCTCTCATTTCTTTTAAAAAAATCACTAACTCACATGTTTATTCTTCTAGGTAAGCTTGAGAATCACTTTAAGTTTAAATTTTTTTCTTCCAATTATGTGCTAAGGGACTTCCCTGGCAGTCCAGGGATTAAGATTCCTCACTGCCAATGCAAGGGGTATGGGTCCTATCCTTGGTTGGGGAACTAAGATCCCAGAAGCCCCACCTCCCCCCAGAGAAAGAAAGAAAAGAAATTATATGCTAATTTGTGAAAAATGACATATTTACAATATTGTACATTTTCAGGCACAAACACGGATTATCTTCCTGTTGCACATTTCTGTGGTGGTGGTTGTTCCCTAAGTAAAGTTGCTCACATTTCAAGTAGAAATTCTGGGGTCTCTTGAGGGCTAGAACTATTGAGGAAAAATTCTGAGCTTATGTAAAGCACACTACACATAAATGGCAAAGTGTGGGAGAAGCACAAAAGATTAACTTTCACCAAGCCAAGAGGATTTTTATGTTTTGAAGCGCTCCACAAATTTATGGAATTCTGTTTCTCTGGACTTCCCTGGTGGCTCAGACAATAAAGAATCCGCCTGCAAAGAGGAAGACCTGGGGTCGAACCCTGGGTTGGTAAGATTCTCTGGAGAAGGGAATGGCAACCCACTCCAGTATTCTTGCCTGGAGAATTCCATGGACAGAGGAGCCTGGTGGGCTACAGTCCATGGGGTTGCAAAGAGTTGGACATGACTGAGTGACTGACACACACACATACACACACACACACACACGTTTCCCTGACTCTGACTAGTGAAGCCTGGTATATATAAAATCCTAATTCTAGTACAGTGAAGAAATAAGGGTTCTAATCAAAGTACTATTCTGTAACAATTCCTTAAGTCTTTTTAAAAACTGTTAATTTGGCATTAGCAACTACTAGTAAAATGTGCCTAAGTATTAGTACCATTTTTTTTTTCCACTCGGTTCCTTACTCCATTTTACAGATATGTGGAAACACAGCCTGGCTTCAATTTGCATCTGAGATGGGGTGTGTTTGTACTTTCTCTTGGTTTCTATTGCAAATAAATGAGAACGAGTGGGAATGTGCTGCAGGATGTGGTCGGTCAACTTCATGTGCCCTCAACAGCTGCATAAGAAAACAACTTTACTGCTTTCAAAGGTGATTCTCAAAATCATGCAGAAGGAACACAATCCCTCCTTAATTCCGACAAGAGACACTGCCTTAAAATCAAGCCGCTCAGAGCAGTAGGCACTAGACGGGCAGTTCTACTATGACAGGAAAAGCTGAATCCCACAGAGGACTCAGGCCACACACCACCATGGAGCATGCCAGCAAATACCGGAGCTCAGCACTATGACAAGCAGACTCTGGAGCCACTGTGCTGGGCTCGCCTTTGAAACTCAAAGACAGGGCTAGCGTGAGCACTTGTTGAAAACCTTGCCCTGTGAGAGACTGAAAGTGAGGGATCAGATGAGATGGTTTGAAAAGTGCCCTGGAAGCTACATTTGTGCAGGAGTATATCGTCTCCATTAATCTTCCAAACAGCTTGGTGAGGGTACCATCCTCTTCTTTCATATGAGGAAACTGAAGTTCAGGAGGTTAAGAGACTTGTCTGGGGTTAAACAGCTGCTATGCAGTGCTGATTTCTAGCCCGTCTATTGGCTCAAAGCCGATGACTGTGACCTGTATCTATACTTCTTTCTCATCTCAGGGAATGAGAAGAAAACCTTGCTAACAGAAGAAGCCTTGGGAGTTCTCTAGTGGCCCAGTGGTTAGGACTCGGCGTTTTCACTGCCAAGGGCCTGGGTTCAGTCTCTAGCCAGGGGACAAAGATCCCATAAGCTGCATGGCATGGCCTATATAAATACACATATATATATATATATATATGGACTTTCCAAGTGGTGCTAGTGGTAAAGAACCCACCTGCCAATGCGGAGACATAAGACACCTGCGTTCAATCCCTGGGTTGGGAAGATCCCCTGGAAAAGGGCATGGCGACCCACTCCTGGAGAATCCCATGGATAGAGGAGCCTGGGTGGGCTACAGCCCATGGGGTCACAAAGAGTTGGACACGACTGAGCGCCTAACACTTTCACTTTCACACCAAGTGCCCAACACTTTCACTTTCACTTTTATGTATATATATTCATGAAAGAAGCCTTCTGTGAAGAGCAGTTGTTAGCTTCCTAACAGACTGTAGAGGACAAAATGAAGTTAACCAGACTCTCAGAGGCTCAGCTACGCCCTTAGCCTGCTATGGGGCAGTGGAGGCCTCAGTCTTGGTAAGTAGACTGGCTGAGGGTTCAACCTGTAACACTCACCGTGAGTGGCCTGCACAACCCAACCAAAAACCTCTGAGCCTTCTTCTGTTCAGTTTGCAGAGTAGGACTGAAGCCACTGCTGCCCACTGGTAGATGCCGTCCACCAAGCAAAATTCCAGACTCCATAGCTAGGGTCGCAATGATGAATCCAAGCACACGCATATCCTAAGTGTGTTAAAGCTCTATGTGGATTTAAGAGGAAAATCTCCTTCCAATTCTCTATTGAATATTTCTTGACTGTCATCTGCAGGAAACAATAGCAATTGAGAGACATATGTCTGGCGCCCAGCAATCTGGCATCTGTGCTCTCCATGGTGAGCTGGGAAAATTTCCATAATGCTCCCAAACAGATTTTATGGGGCATGGTTCTCTTTAGTTATAATTGAAATGACTTTAAACTTCCAAACTTGTGTGTGTGTTTAGTCACTCAGTTGTGTTCGATTCTTTGTGACCCTATGGGCTGTAGCCCACACAGGCTCCTCTAACCATGGGATTCTCCAGGCAAGAATCCTGGAGTGGGTTGCCATGCCCTCTTCCAGGGGATCTTCCCAATCCAGGGATTGAACCTGTGTCTCTTATGTCTCCTGCACTGGCAGGCAGGTTCTTTATCAATAGCACCACCTGGGGAGCCCCAAAGGAGACCTTCAAGGCCTTGGGTGGCAAAATGGTGATGCTGTAAGATAATCTGTCTTCCTTTAAATAAATAAAACATGAAATAGAAGGGGTTGCCCTGCTCCTGAAGACACTGTTGCTTTCTCTCAGAGAGTCTGGTTGACTTCAAATTCAGTCTTTCAGTCCCAGAGTGTGAGGTGGTTACACTGCATTGGAATCAATGGGGACTTCCCAGGCTGGTACCTCCTGGCACCTTGTCCCTGGGGGAACAAGAGAGTCAGCATGACCATCATGGGGAGGAGTCCCACCAAGAAGTCATTTCCTAAGAGTTCTTCCTGAGACCAGAAAGTTCAGGCATGTGAAAGATGTTCACAAACATGGCTTGTGACCCTGAATCGCATTTGTGGGCCAAATAAATCCTTTTTCCTTATCCCTCTATAGCACTGCACTTTATTAAAAAACGAAAAGAAAGAAATTTACTAAAAAAAATGAAGGGAAACCTATGGGAAAATAAGTGACATGAAAGCATCCCACAAGAGAGACCAGCTTCATAAAAAAAAGATGAACTTCAAATACAAAGGTTTCTGAGCCCTAAATAAATAATGATAGCCTTTAAGAAGCAGAAAAGCCTGTCCACACACCAACACTTTAGATAAAGACTTTGTCCTGGGACTCAGCCTCAGCACTCCTAAATCTCTCTGAATCTGAAAACAGTCCCAGATTAGTTTACCCCCTCATAAAGAATGATAGTCAGCAACTGACAGCATTGGGCACATCGTTGATTGGACATTCATTATTTCAGCAGTGTGTGCTCAGTACGGGGTAATACTCTTTTCCATTTTGTAAAACAAAACTCGAAGCCTTTGATGCTGGCATATTGGCCTTTTTTTTTGGGTGGATTCTTTTTTGCAAGTGTTTCCTGCTCCATATTAATCTGATATCCAAAGCCCGTGTTACTGGAATAAGTTTCGGCTATTTGTGTTCGAAACATCAGACTACCGAGCACGTTATGAGGCAAACTTGAAAACCACTTGGATCTTTCAGAGGATCTCTCCAGCTGCGTTACCGCCTTTGAGTGGGGCCCGGTGTTCTTGTCTCTGGTGGTATTAAGCTGGAGCCGCAGGCATGGTGCAGATGCCAGGTTACCACTAAGGCCCATGGTTGAATGAGACATGGAAGGCATCAGTCATATTTAATAGGAAGTTTGATCTATAGATGCAGAATTCTGAATAACACTCCCATCCACCCTCATCACCTTCAGGAAGCAAAACTCAGAGATGTAGAAAACTAGATGGAGATCATATTTGGCCACATGTTTCTTCAAGACACTAAAGAAAAAAGGAGTGAGAGAAAAGGGGAAACTATAACCACAATACCACAACTGAGGCCATAAGTAAGCTACTGTATGTCCATAGAAATCAGATACCGACAGTAGAACTTTTTAAAATGGAAAAAACACTGGCATTCTAAAGGAATATACTAACACTAAAAGTTAGAGACTAGTAGGAATCTCAGGCTTAACAGAGGGAACTGTGTAGCGGAACCCTCAAGAAATTGATTTAAGTTTTACAGGGAATTAAGTTACAGTTTTTGACTCTGGACCATTAAAACAAACTACTCAGCCAAAAATGTATTTGGGATTTAACATTTTCTTCTGGAAAAACATCTTTAAAAGTGACGTACCCTAGTCACTTAAAGGCTGTGAAACTCTCTTTTAACTATTTGATGGGGCCACTTTCAACCAAAGCAAAGTTAATAATAATATGGTCTAAGATCAAGAATAATAACACATGTGGTTTGGTATCTACTTATAGACACTCTGGGAGTTGTGTGGTCTTTCTCGATAGCCATGGGGACTGACTCTGGGTTGGTGAAAGCAAGCTAATCTTCCATGGTCGATGCCAGGAACCAACTCACATACCCTATTTTGCTTAGGCAAACAATACCCTATGCTGTAACATGGAAGTCTGCAAGGGTGGCCGAGCCAAAAACCCACCCTGAACAAACACAGGGCTCCACCATTTGGAGCGTCAGCTTGATATTCTGGCTCCGAAAAAAGATGGCCCACGTCAGTCCATCAGGTCAGTCCAATAGTCCTCCATTAATCTGGCCTATCTGTGTCAAAGCTCACAGCCATGGGGCGCCCTCTTCTGCGGTAGGGCTCCTGGTCCAGCTGGATGGGCATGTTATCAAGCGGGCAGGGCTTCCCAGAGACCAGCCATTGGAAAGGGAGGGTGTGAAACAGAGAGTGTGAGAGGCCTGCAGGGCTGGCCTTACATACAGACTGTGATTCTCACTGTTCAGGGTGTTGGGAAAGTCTGTTGCCAGTCTGAAAATGCTTTGCTTCCCCCAAAAAGCAGGCAGTCAGAGTATGTTCATATGAAATGGATGGGATGAGACAATGTAAGCATTCCTTGAACACTATGTGGGGGAGCTTCAGGCTGCTGGCAGAGCAGATTGTCCTATAAATGGTATGGTTTCCTGGTGCTAATGAAAGTCCACGCTTATACAGAAAACTCTTGTTCTTAGCAGCAAGGCGCAAACCTGTATTTCTACCACGAATGATTTCTCCCCTTGGAGACAGGCAACCTCAGGAAGAGCATCTTAAACCACAGGAGGCTGGATGTGCAGTGGCTACGTCCAAATCCTAGGCTATGGGACCTGGGATGACCTGTTGGGATGAAGAGTATATTACCATACCCCAGGGCAACCAAGTTCACCCTCTGTTCTAGATGATGGTGCGGTAAGTGGAAGGAAGTACCAAAAACAGAAAATAACAAACTGGCCTAATGGCCAACTGAAGCTCACATCCCCTCCCTATATTTCCAGTGCACTGGATTTAGATGGATAAAGCAACATTTTTCCTCTTAAAGAACTCCTTAAAATCATACCTAGTTCATATATAATAAAATGTATCTATGAAACTTCCCTTGTTGTCCAGAGGCTAAGACTCCACATTCCCAATGCAAGGAGCCCAGGTTCCATCCATGTTCAGGGAAATAGATCCTGCCTGCTGAAGCTAAGACCCAGCACAGCCAAATAAATAAATAAATATTTTAAAAATAAAAATAAAATGTATCTAAAATGATTCTTCTTTATTTGAGAGAGAATAGAAACATGTCTATATATAACTTAATCCCTTCGCTTTATACCTGAAACTAACACAACATTGTTCATCAACTATACTCTTATATAAAACAAAATCTTTTTAAAGTGATTTTTTTCCCTAAAACAAAATCTTTTTAAAATGATTTCCCCCCACTAAGGAATCTGCTAATAAAACAGTGATGTCACCTATATCTCTTTAAACTTCAGCTTACTCATCTGTAAAATGGGAGTAATGAAAGTACCTATGTCATTGGATTGTTCTGAGGATTAAATTAGAAATTCCACATAAAATTCAATTCAACTAATTGAATATTAGTTCAATAACTTTTTGTTGATTACCCACAATGTGCAAAGCATTCTAGGGCTTATTATTATTATCATTATTGTTAGAAATTCCCCTGGGCAGCATAAACTGTTACTCAGTTCAGTTCAGTTTAGTTGCTCCGTCGTGTCCGACTCTTTGCGACCCCATGAATCACAGCACACCAGGCCTCCCTGTCCATCACCAGCTCCCGGAGTTCACTCAGACTCACGTCCATCGAGTCCGTGATGCCATCCAGCCATCTCATCCTCTGTCATCCCCTTCTCCTCCTCCCCCCAACCCTTCCCAGCATCAGAGTCTTTTCCAATGAGTCAACTCTTCGCATGAGGTGGCCAAAGTACTGGAGTTTCAGCTTTAGCATCATTCCTTCCAAAGAAATCCCAGGGCTGATCTCCTTCAGAATGGACTGGTTGGATCTCCTTGCAGTCCAAGGGACTCTCAAGAGTCTTCTCCAACACCACAGTTCAAAAGCAACTGTTACTGTCAGCTGTTAATTCCTTCATATTTCTAGAATTATTTATCAGGGCTCTGAGGGAGTGGGCCACAAGACAGCTAAATTTTGAGAGAGCCTGGCTCAGGTGCCAAGGGCTATTAGCATGGAGAGGGCATTAGGGTACAGGGACGGCACACAGGGGAGGCTGCAGGCAGGCACAGAGCAGGAGAATCTGTCTAGAAAAATGCGGGACCAATGTCCTTTGCTCACAATTAGGAGAGTCCAGTCCTCTCGTAGGGAAGCATGAGTGAGAGAGGAACCTGGCCTCTGGTTATGTGACAGAATGATACTGACGAGGCACCCCGACCGTGGTGTGTGAAAACCTTAAGAGCTTCGCTGGTGGCTCAATGGTACAGAATCTGCCTGCCAGTGCATGGGTTGGATCCCTGGTCCAGGAAGATCCCACATGTCTCAGAGTAACTAAGCCCGTGTGCCACAGCTATTGAGCCTGTGCTCTAGAGCTTGGAAGCCACAACCACTGAAGTCCACATGCCCCAGAGCCCATACTTGACAAGAGAAGCCGTCTCAATGAGAAGCCCAAGCACGGCTATTAGGGAGTAGCCCCTGCTTGCTGCAGTTGGAGAAAAGCCTGCACAGCAGAGAAGACCCAGTACAGTCAGAAATAAATACATAAAATTTTTAAAGCAAGGTAAGTTTATTTTATAGCTAACGTTCCAATTACTCAAATTGGAAAGGTTCAGAGAAGAGCAGCAAAATCTTGCTCTTGCTCCATCTAGCCTTCAGGTTTGGGTATTGAAGAAATACAACACCTGGCCACCAAGGTTAGGCACACCCAGGTATCTGTTCCAGAAACACTCAGTAACTGCTATATCTGGTGTTCCCAAAACTCTGCGGGGGAGGAGGGATGGGGGGCTTCAGAGAGGAGGGAAGGGTGGGTGGAGAGCCAGGCATCCCCTATGATAGCATTCTACAGCTGGTGCTGTGGGGGTTCAGAAAGGTAGCAGCCATGCACCAATCTTTAAGAAGCCTCTGCAGAGTTAATGCCCAAAGGATAATGCCTCTATTTCATACAATGCAATATAATGCAAATGACCAAGGAGGAGCAAGCCCTGCCTGAAGGGGCCATGGTGATAGTTTCTTCTTTTTAAAAAATTTAGGACTAATTTTTATGGGAATTTAGTTGCTGTACAGTGTTGAGTTAGTTTCTACCATATGAATCAGCCACACCTATCCAAATATATATCCTCTTCCCTGTGGACGGTTTCTTCTTGTTTCACCTCTGCTCATTATCCCCCTTCCTACAGTCCTCTTTTTTTCTGATCATGAAAGTGGAAGCGGCCACAAAGCGTGGTGGAAGCACACAAGGTTTGGAGTCGGACAAGCTCTGCCTCTCCCCAGCTGTGAGGCCTCAGATAGAGTCCTTAGGCCATCTGGGTGCGTTTTCTCCTCTGTGGGATTTGGATAATGATATCTAGCGTGCTGCCCTTCTGTGATGATTAGGAAGATACATGGAGAGTGCAGAGCAGTGTTGGGACGTGCTGCTCTGCGGCATCTGTGACACATGTGTGTTATAGCAAAGCGGGACAAGACGGGAAAGTCGAGAGGAACAAATGAAAACTACCAAAACTACAAGCACAGTTAACAATGGCTATTTGTTTGTTTTGTTTTCCTTCTAGTTTGTCCTTCGAAGCATGTTGCATGTGTACTAAAGACACATATTGTACAATATAAATACAATAGTGCGTCTGATTTTTCACTCATTGTTCAGAATGGTTATTCAAAATAAAATTCCAATAACCTCATCATATGTCATTGCATTACTGTAGTCACTTATTTAACTTTCTCCAAATGTCACGTAATTCTTTTTCTCCCAGTTCCTTCACCCAACCAAGAGAAGCAATCTGGTGTATTGGATGTGTGCCTGTGTGTGCTAAGTCATTTCCATTGTGTTGGACTCTGCGACCCCATGGACTGTAGCCCTCCAGGGTCCTCTGTCCTTGGGATTCTCCAGGCAAGAATAGTGGAGTGGGTTGCCATTTCCTCCTTCAGGGGATCTTTTCAACCCAGGGATCAAACTCGCAACTCTTATGTCTCCTGCATTGGTAGGTGGATTCTTTACCACTGGTGCCACCTGGGAAGCCCACTGGGTAGCTTGTCTTTGTTCAAATCCAGATCTCGCTACTAGCTGGTTGCTTTGAACATGGACAGATCTTATTACCAATGAGTCTCCAGATCTTCATCTGGAAATGGGATAAAGATTTCTATTTGTATTAGTTTCCTAGGACGGTCATAAAGTTACCATAAACTGCTAATCCTCAGACAATTCGAGGGAAGAAGTTTCCCTCCTTCTAATTTCTGACTATCCTTGCTGACAATCTTTGTCATTCTATGACTTGCAGCAACATAATTCCACTCTGCCTCTGTCTTCAAATGGCCTTCTTCCCTGTGTCTCTGAATCTTTCTCTCCTTATAACGAAACCAGTCAATGGATTGAGGGTGCATCCTAGTCCAACATGACCTCATCTTAATGTGATTATATCTGCAAAGACACTATTTCCCAAATGAGGTCACATTCAGATACACGGGTTTAGGACTTAATATATTTTCAGGGGACACAATTCAACCTACAACTCTACCTAACCAGGTTATGAGGGATAAGTGAGTCAACATAAGTCTAAGTATTCTGCTTACTGGAAAAGTGCTATCCTACTGTGGATCTCCCGGTGGCTCAGTGGTAAAGAATCTGCCTGTAATGCAGGAGATACAGGAGAGGCAGGTTGGATGCCTGAGTCAGGAGGGTCCCCTGGAGGAGGAAATGGCAACCGACTCCAGTATTCTTGTCTGGAGAATCCCACAGACAGAGGAGCCTTGGCAGGCTTGTCTGTGGGGGTGGCAAAGAGTCAGACATGACTGAGCATGCACGTAGTGTGAATCATGACTTTTTTTTTTTTAAGGTTTTAGGTCAAGGCACCAGTTTTAGGAAAGCAGAGTCTCAGCGTATCACACTTCCTTGAGTTTGGGTGTTTGGGCATTGCTGTGGAATACCAGTTTGAGCTTTGAAGCCAAGAAGGCAAAATCACATGCAAGAATCATGGGGCCTCATAAACCCCAAATGCCTTAAGACTGGGCTTGTCAATTGGATGACCTTTCAACTGGCTAACCTGAGTAGCCCAAGCTGGTGGGAGAATCCACAACCTTGCTTCTCAAAAGATCTCTGAATTCTTCCCACTGTTGTCCATCTCAGATTGATGCTTTTGTCAACTACAATAGAAACGAGTAGTTTAAAAAATAACCAGGGACTTCCTGGGTGGTGCAATGGTAAAGAATCCACCTGCCAATGCAGTGGACAAGGATTCCATCCCTGGTCTGGGAAGATCCCACAACTAAACCTGTGTGCCACAGCTACTGAGCCCACGTAACCTAGAGCTGGTGCTCTGCAACAAGAGAAGCCACTTCAGTGAGAAGCCTGTGCCCCAAAACTACAGAGCAGTCCCCCTCATTGCAACTAGAGAAAGACCACACACAACAACGAAGACCCAGCACAGCCAAAAATCAAATAAATAAATTAATTAAATGATCAGAGCCATGTGAAATTACCATCAAAGTTTCTAAAGTCTTACTCTCAGTTTCTGCCTTATCTCCTCATGGACTAGTAGCAAGCAGCTTATGAGCTGGCATGGGTCCTTGGACCACACTTTGAGAAGCGGTGCTTATCCAGGGCCAGTGAAGACTTGGGGCCCCACTGCAACAAAGTCCTTCTCCCAGGCCTCCAAGGAGCGGGGAGGGGCGGCGGCTAAAGGATTCCTAGCCTCCAGCCCCATTCCGGGGGTCATGGCTGGCTGGGGAGAACAAACACACCCCCCACACCTGAGTCTCAGTATTTTCTTTGAGTTTGTTTTCCCACTGACTTACTTTCCTTTCAGTCTGGGCTTTAAAAACAGCCTTCTGAGTGAATGCAGGAGATCCCAGCAGTCCCCACACCACGGCTCATATGGAATGCATTTAGAGAAGGGAAAAAACTCGAACGGAGTGGTTATACGATGTTGAACTGGCTTGGACATGGCGTGGCTGGAATTTCAGAGCTGGCTTTTGTTTGCGTTCGTCATGAAACATTTGTTATATGAGCTGCTGCTACCGCTGCTAGAGCAGCTGCTGCCGAGAAGCCCTCTCAGTGGCTGCGTTTTCTCCTGGACATGGGCCGACTGTCAGCGTCCACGGACAGGGCCCCGACTCCCCAGGCTTGCGATACCTTTGCTGCGATCCCTGCATTAGGTTAGGGAAATGACGCATGACAGCCCACGAAACGGTGGCGTGTGTTTCTGTCAAGTTCCATTGGATTGGTAGCTCTGGATGGTTGAGTACTGCCTCTGATCAGGAGAGCACCTTTTTTAATCAACAAATAAATCTCCAATATGGATGGCTCTGATCTGTCTTCCAGGTGATTTTTAAAAACACATATAGTAGTTTGGAGCCTCATCATAGCAAATGTCATTCAGTTAAAAAAAAAAAAAAACACAAAAAGAGGGGTTTAACTAGTAAGCTACCATTAAGGGATCTTGTTTTTGTTTGTTTGTTTTGTTTTTGGAATTTTGCCAGGACTATAATCCCAGAGTACCGATGATGAAGGCAGTGCTATGGTAGCCTGAGTCACATCACAGCTATGCAGATGTCACATGAAAGAAACAGGTATAATAGATCTAGCTACAAGCTCTAAACACAAAACTGGTATTAGAATCTTAAAGTTCAGGTAATTAGCACATGCCCAGCTAAAGGCAGTAGGCTGACTACAGGCCTTCAGTGCCTCTCCTCTGAAAGTCTTCACCCAAGTGACAGTAAAGGATAATAATTTTAGAAAAAGACTGCTGGATCACAAGGACAAAGAACTGGAGAAGGGTTTCAATGGAAGACAGCCCTTAACAAACTTCTGGAAGATGGACAGTGGTTGGAGGAATGCACTGGAGGTAGCAGAGCAGAGTAAATGCACCGGGGTGTTGGCAGGGGGGCACATACAACAAGAGGGTCAACTGACCCTGTACAACCCCAGACAGACAGAGAGGTAGCACCAGGCAGCCCGGACGGAAAACTGAGGATGAGACAGGTACTCTGCCTATGGAGGAGCTGGGCCCTAAATTCCCTCCACACCTACATGCAGTCAGGTATCTCACCGTGGGTCTTCCCCCATTCTCCATGCCTGTGAACAGGCAGTCTTGGGATTAGTCACCAAAGAATTTGGGGAGAGACTCCAGACTGATTTGCTAACCCAGAGGGGAGAGAGGAGAACCATGGACTAAGCTGAGCACAGTGAAGCAAACGGTGCCTGAACATGGACCTTCAGCCCCCGTTCCCACACCAACAACCAGACATACGTTCTGGCCTCCTAATTCTACCTCACCTCCCATCCCCCAAGTGAATGTTTGGGGAACGCTGCAGTAGGGAAACTGAATAAAACTCCAGAGAAAAAAAGACCTAAAATCACGAACAAATGATCATCCCAAGTGGGTCCATGAGTTGATAAGTCTCCCCTATTGCACAGCTTACTGTCAATGAGCTCTTGTGTCTCACCCTCAAATTTGAATTCTGGAAAAGACCACCAGGGGAAAGACTTTGGACTGAAAAAGATATGCCCAAACCAACCAAAGGCTTCCCAGGTGGCACTATTGGTAAAGAACCCACCTACTAACCCAGGAGACATAAGAGACATGTGGGTTCAATCCCTGGGAAGATCCCCGGGAAGATCCCCTGGAGAAGGAAATGGCAACCCACTCCAGTATTCTCGCCTGGAGAACCTCATGGATAGAGGAGCCTGATGGGCTACAGTCCGTGTGTGTGTGTGTGTGTGTGTGTGTGTTAGTCACTCAGTCGTTTCTGACTCTGCAACCCTATGGGCTGTAGCCCACAAGGCTTCTTTGTCCATGGAATTCTCTAGGCAAGAATACTGGAGTGTGTTGCCATTTCCTTCTCTGCTACAGTCTGTAGGGTAACAAAAAGTCAGACATGAGTGAAGCAACTTAGCAAGCATGCAACCAACCAAAACAGTAAAGGAGTATGGAGCAAATAGAGATAATATAAGAAAGCGATGAAAACACTTTTTAAAAATTTCTGTAGTTTTCAGAGATTTAAGGTGGCATTGCATTCGGTAAACAAGAATAAGATAGTATGCAAAAAGAAGAAAAGAAGATTAACAAAGAGTTCTTGAAAAAGAGAAAATTTAACAGAATGACTGGAATACAAATTGAGGAACTCATCCAGAGAGAAAAAGTTGATGAGATGGAAATTAAAAGAGGAAAAAACAATAAAGCACATAGAGAGGCTGCATCTAGAAGATCCAACATCTGACCAACAGCATTCCAAAGCTGAAATACAGAAAATAGTGCTGATAAAATTATGCAGTAAGTAATGGAGAAGTAAAACAAGAAAAATTCCCAGAAATGAAAAAAACATGTGTTTTAAGCTTAAATATGTCTGTTGACTACTCAGCACACTGAGGCACACTGTTGTCAATTTTCATGAAAGGAATAAAAATAACACTCCAGAGAGACAGAGAGAATGAGAAAGTGAGAAACAGATGTGGGAAATGGAATGTATATATGAGGGAATCCATGGCAAACCAAATTGGCAATCAAATGAGATACTAAAACACTGAGCTTTTCAGATATGCAACGACTCAAAGAATTTACCACTTCCCATCCCTCTTTTATCAGGAACCAACTTGGGAATATCTTGGAATAAACGGAGTTATTAAATCAAGAAATAGAATTTGAGCGATTTGGGGGACCAGGGATACAATACACCCTGTAAAATGGTAAAGGGAAATTGCAGGAGAGCTGTGCAGGAAGCTTCTGAGTAATCAGCCCAGATCAAAGCAGAAAGTCAGACCTCTGGGTGGGAAAGAGGGGAGTGGTCCTGGGATGGGGGAGCAGGAATGGAATGGATGTACTTATCCAAAGTAATATTGAAAAAAATCAAGAGTAAAATTGATACAACAGATCTAATGGCACACATGAAAACGGTGATAAGTATAAATAAACCTACGCAAATTAAAAAATCCAAGGCAATAATCAATTCTAAAGAAAACAATAAGTCATGCAAAAAATGAATTGAGATGATTGTGACCTACTTGGATCAGTGTCCAACAAATATATTCAGTCATAGTAATGTAAATAAGGAATATGTATGTAAAATGTGGATATAGCCATATTATGAACATAGTGGGGGAAGGAAGCAGAGGTAAGTGTGGTGGAATAAGAGAACTAAATAATGTTGAAAATAAATAAATTAAGACAATAACACAACAAAAATAAAACAAGCCTGTGCATACTAGTCATAATTAGTGTGGCGGTTATCAGAAAAAACAGCTACTTGTGCTGAATGTGTTTACCTCTTCAAAACCAGGCTTTGCAGTGGAAAGGGTTGAAATAGGAAACAACCGGTTTTCATTATATATCCTTGAGTACTATTGGATTTTTAACCATATGCATGTACTACTTTAATATGGGGCTTCCCAGGTGGCTCAGTGGGTAAAGACTCTGCCTGCCAATGCAGGAGACATAAGAGTCGTGGGTTCAATCCCTGGATTGGGAAGATCCCTTGAAGGAGGAAATGACAAGCCACTCCAGTATTCCTGCCTGGAGAATCCCATGGACACAGGCACCTGGCAGGCAACATCCATGGGGCTGCAAAGAGTCGGACACGACTGAAGCAGCTGAGTGTGCACACACGACTGTAATATATTACCTATAGTTAAAAAACAGGGAGGTAAAATTCTAGGAAAGCATGTTTTGAAAAGTAGCTCCAGTAGTGTCTGGCTATGACAAGCCAAGAGAAGTACTTAGAAGCATATTGTAAAAACTGGAGAAGCGACACTTCAGAGCATCTGAAGCTCCCACTCAACAAGCAAAATGTCCCTACTCTCATTAGTGGGAAACTAGACTAGATTTCTCTGTGGGCTTGTGGACAGTGAAATGAATATGCTTAATATAGCTCACAAGAAACCACTAAAAACTGCAGGGTTCTGTACACAGGTATACTTGCAGTTCTTTTCAAAGTCCAACACCATTTATAAGATGTGAAAATTTAGGTTATTATATGTTGATTAAAATGTCTGAGATACTAAAAAAATACAGATCAGGAAATGATATTTTTATTTGAACAAGATTAGTTGAACAAAAATAGAAGTTGCCATTGTAAAGTGTTGAGTCATGCTAAATGGGTAAGGATTGAACTTTGCTCAGTGTGGCGGGTACATATTATAAGCAAAGACTGTCAGCGAGGCAAGATCATGACTCAGGGGCACAAAGGCAGTTCTGGAAGTCTCTGTCTAAGGCTCTTTCCACATCACCACGTTAGGCACCAGGGCAGGTATGGATCTTGGAAGTTTGGGCCCAAAAGCACAGGAAGCTCAGAGGGTCTTTTATAAAAAGATCAACTTTCACCCTCTGGGATCAGGTCTCTAATCTTCTTGGCCCAGGCTCTAGGAGGATCTCAGCTTTGCTGAGTTACCAGGAAAGTCCAAAAGTTGAAATCTGTGGTGACTAATTCCACCCTCAGTAGCATTCTTACTCAATGCAAAGCATATTACTGTCAAGTTCAACTCAAAACTGCTCAAAGTAGAAATGATTAAATTCACAAGAAGAAGAAATTCACCTCTAAACGCAGAAGAATGTTTGTAACTCCAACACACACTTAGATATTATTAGCCAGCTTTATGTCCGGGGAAATGAATCATAAGAGAGAAAACTGCACAACCTGCATACCCATGCCTGGCCACACTGTGAAGGGCACCGGGGCTCTCCAGAGCATGAGGTTGGGACCTAGAAGGGATCGATTTCCCAGGGTGCATGGGGTGGGAGGTGGGGCTAGGGGAAAATTCTAAGGGGATGATCCCAAGAGCTCCCAGCGAGGACGGCCAGAGGTATCGTCAGGGCACACAGCCAGCTCACCCTTGAGTCAGAGACTGGCTGCCAACAGGAGAGGAGTCCATGCTGGTGGGCAGAGAGGGGAACTTAGGGGTCAGAGAGGACAGTAGGTTGTGTCTGGAGAGTTTGTGGGACCTCCCTCCACCCCGTGGATCAGTGCAGGGCCGACTGAAGCCAATGGGTACCCTAGGCCTAGACAGTGGCTAGATCTTGGGTGTGGAAACCAGAAATAAAGCCAAGAGGAATAACCCAGCCCTAGGGACCCAGGAGCCTGGCAGTATCCTGTTAGAAAGTGAGGGATCCTTGGGAGGTGGTCAGACATGGCAGAGGGCATGGAACCTGGGTGGCTGGGGGTGGGGGTCACGCATGGCCCTCTGGCAACTGCGGCTTGGCCACTGGTTCTGGGATTGGTGTGAGTGACTCAGCTCCAGGCTGTACTGCACGGAGGTCTAAGGCCGCCGGCACTGTTCCTGCCTTGGGCAGGACTGACTTAGCAGCAGGGTGACTGAGCTGTGAAGAAAGGAGGACTCAGATCCAAGAGGTAAGGTCAGTAGGCAAGGGCCGAGGTGGGCTGCAGCGCCCCTCACGCTCCCGCACTTGGAACCCCTATACCTTCACAACCACACTCACATTTTTTTCTGCACTCACACTTTTTCTTTGTAACCTGCCTCCTTCCACGTCCACCAGGTGAACAGCTATGCACCCTTCCAGGCCGGGCACAAATATCTTCAACAGGAGGTGTCCCTCCAGCCCTGCTTGTGATGATGCTCAGTCCAGACGTGGTTTTCTTTATCTTTACACAGCTGTTCCCCAGGACTGGAGTGCATTACAGACACTTAAACATTTGCTGAAAGTGTTTGTTGAATTTTTCTAGTATTTTCAGATTATACCTGATATTTAAATATTATCCTTCACAGAACAGGACTATTGGGGGAAAGTTAAATTACTGTAAAATCAGACCATATGTTGAATAGAGATAATCTCTAGATTTTATTATCAAGCTTTTACCTTCAAGTGCAATACATAAGGGTGTTTGCATGTGTGCACGATAAGTTGCTTTAGTCGTGTTCAACTCTCTGCAACACCATGGACTGCAGTCAGGCTCCTCTGTCCATGGGATTCTCCAAACAAGAATACTGGAGTGGGATTCCAGGCCCTCCTTCAGGACAGCAGTGCTTACTAACCTGTATTATGCTTACGACATAATGGTGCTTAATGCTCTGCATTAGTGATTGAATATGAAGCATCTTTGGAGGGTCACAGGTTCATGGAGTTAGCGGTGGTTCTGGGGACAGAAGCTTGAATATCTTTGGTCACTTGGGACTTGATAACTGTGGGCAAGCTATTCTACTCCTCCACTGTCAGCTTCCTTGTTTAGAAAATGAGACTAAGACTGTCTTTCTCAACTTCAGAGGATTCGTGTAAGAATCGAGTGAGATCATCTATATGGAAGTGCTTTATAAATTGCAAATTGATATGCAAATTACTATTGTTTAAGAACTGTTGCTGATGTTCTGATGCAAGATTAGTCACTCAAATACCACTGCTGCTTAATAAGTGATTTAGCAGTTTGAACATGAACACACACAAACACACACACACACACAATGTGGTACCAACACGATTAGACTATGAGCCTCGGACATGACTGGTGAAAAATAGATCTTTATGGAGAACATTGATGGTAGATGAACCAATAACAGAGTAGGGTCCTATTTTTATGAACAATAATTGAGTTTTTAAAACAAATTCATTGGTGCCTGTAGACGGTTGGAATTTCTCTCAACCATTCTGTGAGGTTCCAGAATGTTTTGGGGTTTTGTCATAGAGTAAATGGAATATGGTTCAGGGGTAAAAAGTCCACTTGCAGTGCAGGAAATTCGAGGTCACCTGCTGGGTTGAGAGGATCCCCAAAGAAAGGAAATGGCAACCCACTCCAGTATTCTTTCCCGGGAAATCCCATGGACAGAGGAGCCTGACAGGGCTACAGTCCATGGGTCTGCAAAAGAGTCAGAAACGACTGAGCAACTCAACAACAACACTAACAACAAAAGAAATAAGGAGTAGGAAATAAATGATGAAAAACAGCATGTTTAATCCAATTATTGTAGAATGATGGATGACTTTTATAAAACCAGGGTTGACAGTCAATCCTAAAGGAAATCAACCCCTGAAAAACAGATGCTGAAGCTGAAGTTCCAGTACTTTGGCCACCTGATGTGAAGAGCTGACTCATGGAAAAGACTCTGATGCTAGGAAAGACTGAAGGCAAAAGGAGAAGAGGGTGGCAGAGGATGAGATAGTTAGATAGCATCACCAACCCAATGGCACGAATCTGAGTAAACTCCAAGAGATAGTGAAGGCCAGGGAAGCCTGGCATGCTGCAGTCCATGGGGTCACAAAGAGTCAGACAGGACTTTGAGATGAACAACAAACAATAAATGTTTTTAACCCACACAAACTTATTTGACTGTAAACCACCTCCCACTTCCTGAGCCCATCAGCTATCATATAATATACTTTGGACCACTGCAATCAATTGTACTTGGAATCCTTTTGATATGATCCCATTTTTAGGCCCCAAATTGGGCATAATTGTACATCTGCCTCCAAGCATTCTGTAAAGGCCTCTCTGCAGATGGAAACTCTTAGGAAGCCGCAGGCACTTCCTTAAAAAAAATGGAGAGACCCTGCCATCTGCTGGATAAAGTTTGTCATAGTGTTCTGATTATGTAATTCTGCATATGGAAAATAAAGGTTTTTCAAGAACTGAATCTTAGGGTCCTAGTTAAAATGAAAACACCATTCACAATTAAATCACTGAATACCTATCTTATATCTACTAAATAACATGATACAGAACTGTCTGAAAGATTCAACATTCAGCTCAAGTTAATGGTAATTGGCTCTGGTTACATCTCAACAGTGGGTTTCATTTAAAGTTGAAGTTTTAATGTCCTGATATTTCTGATAAGTGTTCAGGCATAAAAATAGATTATTTTTTTAAAATCCCCAGTGACTTGAAAGGTATAAGTTTTTCAGTCCCTGAGCATGTCATTATAGTAATATTTCTATTAAACTTATTCCCCTATGATTATTTAAGAATAAGGTATTGGCCAGAATATAATTGTTCCTCCTCCTCCTCTCTCTTCTATTTCTTTCTTTCACACTGAAGTTACAGAAAGAGAGTGGAAGCCCTAGTTCCTCCCAGACACAGGCCCTGTCTCTCTCCTGTAATGTGGTTGGCAGGCTAAGAGTTAAGTTCCCTGGTGGCTCAGATGGTAAAGAATCTGCCTGCAATGCAGGAGACCTGGGCTCGATCCCTGGGTTGGAAAGATCGCCTGGAGAAGGGCATGGCAACCCACTCCAGTATTCTTGCCTGGAGAATTCCATGGATAGAGGAACCTGGTGGGCTACAGTCCATGGGGTCACAAAGAGTTGGTCGCAGCTGAGGACTGACACTATCATACGTTAAGCTCTGGGCTAAGGACTTTACATGGATTTGATCAGGTGTATCTCACCACAACCTTCTGATGTAGACAGTATTGTTTACGTATCTTAAATAGACGGGGAAGCTGAGGGGTGGAGGAGTTACACCTTACCTCTGGTTGTCTGGTTAGGTGGAGGATGGACTTTAACACCCAGGCTGTCTAATCTAGAGCCTGTGGTCTAATCATTGTGGTAGCCTGTGTCCCAGACAGAAATGCATATGGTGTGTGAGAGAGGGGTGGACAGCATGACCAGAGAGTGAGCTGGGATCCCTGTCTTAGGGAAGGGCGGATTCTGAATGAACAACCCTGAAGCCTGGGCTCGCCATGTCCTCTAGGTGGCGACAGCCTCATAACTAAACCTGGGAATTGAGGAGGCAGTGAGACTGCCTAGGATGTTTGTTTGTTTGTTTGTTTTTCAGGGGAAAAGCACTCCCTGATAGCTCAGTTGGTAAAGAATCCGCCTACAACACAGGAGACCCCGGTTGATTCCTGGGTCAGGAAGATTCGCTGGACAAGGGATAGGCTATCCACTCCAGTATTCTTGGACTTCCCTTGTGGCTTAGCTTGTGACTTTCACTTTCACTCTATAATTGTGTTAACCAACCGAAGGTAGAAAGAGGTGCCTTAAAACATTCTATGTAATACCTTAGTATCATAAGAATAGATCCAATAGATCCTAGCAATCAACCACACAAAGCTGCATTTGCTCTGGGTCTTATGGGCAGAAGTGAAGTGAAAGTCTCTCAGTCATGTCTGACTCTCTGCAACCCCGGGGACTATAGAGCCCATGGAACTTTCCAGGCCAGAATACTGTGGGGTAGCCTTTCCCTTCTCCAGGGGATCTTTCCAATCCAGAGATCGAACCCAGGTCTCCCACACTGCAGGTGGATTCTTTACCAGCTGAGCCACAGGGGAAGCCCACTGCAAGGGCAGAACCACTGCATAAAGAGAACTCCCAATTCAATTCTTTCCTTAAAGAATAACTGTTTTTAAAAACTGGCCAGTTTAAATTTTGTATGTTAATACCCTCAGATTTAAACACTGCAAAGCCAATAAACTCCAACCTTACATTGCTATACTCTTAATAGGAGTCTATCATTCATACCTAGTTTGAAAATATTTCAATTTGTACTTCTATTTATCATCATCACTGGGCTTCCCAGGTGGCGCTAGTGGTAAAAGAACCCACCTGCCGATGCAGGAGACATAAGAGATGTGGGTTCAATCCCTGGGTCGGGAAGATCCCCTGGAGGAGGGCATGGCAACCCACTCCACTATTCTTGCCTGGAGAATCCCAAGGACAGAGAAGCCTGGAGGGCTACAGTCTATGTGGTCGCAAGCAGTCGGACATGACTGAAGCAACTTAGCACAGCACATCATCATCGTTTATAAAAATATTCAAGTGTAAACAGTTGTGTTTTTTTTTTAGAAACAAGACAAAGCACTTGATTTATGAATGAACTTAGACCCTCAAAGTTAGTAAGGAAGCCATTTGTTTGGAATCACACATATTTTCCTTTGTAGTAGTTGGTGGCCAGATTCACAAGGAAAGTCCACAAAAACCTAGGAATTCTCTGCTGTGGCTCCAGTGTTTACATTCGCAGTGTAAGCAAGTTGAAGATGAATACTAATGTAATGCTAGTAAAGGAAAGTATTTAAAATATAAGAGAAAAGGATTGGACACCTGAGCTTTCGAGTCCTCAGGAAGGAGGACGGTTGTGAGTTAAAGTCAGGTCCTACAGTTTCACATCTGGATGCTAGACCAGGCCACTGAAGTGGAACAGCTGGGTTACTAACCAGGTCAAGGACATCTATGAGGGATGCTAATAAAAGAGCTGTTCTTATCACAGATATTCACTTATTTCCTGCCTTTAATTATTTTACTTATTTACTTTGGCCTTTAACACCACTGTGATTTTACCTCCTAAAGGAACTATGACTAAGAAAAATACTGATACCTCACAGCATGTCTGTTTTAAGAGCTAGGGTGGAAAAGCATTTATGACCAGTTAACCCTTGTGGCTCAGGAAGTGTAAACTGTGGCCCTTTTGCTCACATTTTGGTGGATGACCACGAATCTTAGTCTTTTCAATTCTTTGAGCTGGTTCCAAGCCTCTCAGTTTTGAAAGGTAAGGAATGAGCAAATGTAATTGAAATTGATCAATGAAAAATGAGACTGTATAATTTAATGGCAGGAAGTTGTTCCTACCCAGTAACTCTATTTTGGCTTCGGTTCCCCCAATTCAAATTCACATCCAAGTTGGGCAGAGTTTACTGAGTCCTTGCTCCAAGGTACTGCCTCCGCCTCACAAATGCCCTTGGGCTGGTGAGAAATACCTGAGCATGTACTCTTGCTTATCCATCAGGCGAAAACTTTCATTTTTATTCCATCTTGAGTATTTATTATCATCAAGTTCTACTGAGATATGTTTAATTGGGTCTCCACAGAATGTGAATATTAATATCAAATATATTCTTTAAAACTTTATGAAGACTAAATTTCTCAAAGACTAAATTTTTGGTAGGGGACAAATTTACTCATCAGCATAACTTCTTAGAGGAAATGAATAGGTGGGGGTGCACGAACAGTTGAGATATTATTTAGGGAAGTTCTTAACTTCTCTAAATGGTGGGTGATTGGAATCCTTAGTACTGATTGGAAAGAATTAATGATCATCTTTCCATTCTAGAATAAGTGATGGCCCATTTGACTAGCAGATGTTCTTTTTACCAGCTCCTCAATTATTGTTATTAGTTCTTTTTCTTCAGCAGTGAGACTGGCCTAAATATTCTTCATCTTGCTGGAAGGGGATTACAAAAAGTCTATACATACCTGAATTTTAAAATAAAATAAGACAAGCACCTGGCCAGTGGAGTGTTTGCATCTTAATCCAACTTCACAGTCAGTTTAATCTACAGAGTTTTAAGGGTCTCAGACTTCGGTGTTTCTGTTCTCTATCCCCTGGTCTACTCAGTTATAAAGGGCAACAGCAGTGATTTTAGCGTGCCACCATCTGTGAGTTTAGACTGAAAAGGCCCAGGGGAACTGGTTCTGGTGTGAATGATCAAGTGGCCTCCGTTAACCTATCTGACACCAGCTCGCGGGTTTGCGGCCGTGAGAAGACAACGCAGGGGTCTTGTCCTTGCAGAGGCTCAAATGCTCGAGAAGCTGGAGGGTGTGGATGCTCATCTCCCGTCCCCTGCCTCTGGGGAGGTGGCCACTTTTCAGGGCACGGCAACTGTGGAGCTGCTGGGCCTTCAGTGTTACCATAGATAAACCTCACAGAAGGTGCCCAAGGAGAACACAAAACCCAGGGGAAGTGCTGAATGGGCAAAGGAGGGCCCTACTTAAAAAACTGACCATTCAGAGCTTGTTACACTTCTAGCTCTTCCAACCGTACTTCCTGCTTCGGAGACACACGTGCAGAGCACACCTTGAGGTCCTTGATGTAAGTACGTGGGAATTGTTCTCTGAATAAGAGAGTTGGGAGACCAAGGCAGTCACCTTCCGCCAACCAGTCCCTGGTGGTGGTAGGGCTGCCTACCACCTACCTACCATGAAACAGAAGTCAGGGACCCTGTAGACAAGACCAGTTCACCCGGGCATCAGTACCTGCTCATGATGTAGTACGTGGTCTCTGCCTGGCTGTCTGGCATGTGGGGCAGAGGCTGTGGGGGAGCCCTTCCCCTGGGCCTTATGTCCACAAGGCAGAATAACGCCTCCCATTTCAGAACAACCAAACAATAAATACGTTAGTGACTAGGCAGTGTTGTGGCAGCAGTAGATTACAAAGAACAGGGCAGAAACAATGTTCTTTGTCATTTTCTTGAGATAAAATTATAATAAGAGAAATACACAATGGGTTTCTCAAAGTAATCACATTTACAGTGACACCATGGGCATCCCTTGTAATAGCTCTGCTGCATTCTGCTTCTCGCTTCTGTTTGGAAACCACTGCATTTGTTAGAGGAAAATCATGACTGTATTCTCAGTGTGCCGCTTTATCTGTTCTATGTGCCAGGATTCACTTTTGTTAAATGGACATAGAGCCAGAGACAGCTCATCAGACGATGGCTCCCTCCCATTTGCCCACCTTTCCATCCACAGAAGCTCCAGCAACATGTTCAGGACAATGTTGACGGGAATGTTGCCAATTTCATTTTCCAGAGGGAGACATGGAAGCATCAGGCCTTTAAAACATTGTGAGTTTATGTTTGGCCCTGATGCTCAAGGCCTTTGGATCTGTATCTCATGGTTCTAACCTTGCTTTGAAGCCAGGGGACCCTCCTTTCACTAACAGAGGAGGTAATTCCATGTCTTTATTTCCTGAGTTTCCTTTTCAAAGTGAGTAACCCTCAGAACAGAGAAGAAATGCTTACAGACGGAGTTACCTGGGTCTTTGTAGATACTGAGCACACCCTTGAAGTAATGAGGTAAAAATCTTTCCAGTAAAAGCAGCACGTCTTCCAACTCTTCGAGAATCCCCACTAGCAGGAAGTTTTCATTCACGTTCAGTTTTGCTCTTTCAAGGGCCCATTCACCAGGCTCCCTTTATGGATAGAAAAATGATTTTAAAATCAAAGGTTGGTTTTCAAATGCAGCAACAACATGCTGGAAGTTGCTCCTTTCTCCTACCTGCCCCCATTCACAAAAGTCCAAATCCCACTTCCTTCAGGGACCAGCCCAGATGCAGCATCTCCAGCTGTGGTCGAACTGGCCCCTGCCCACCATCTCTCCTCCAGCATTACGCCCCTGTATAGCGCCAGGCCTGGGGCTCTTGAGCTTAGTGAGCCCCAAATAAATGTTCATTATATGGGCCCAGGCAGCTAGATATCAACAAACGCTGATTAGAATGGCTTATTTATTTATTGGCCACACTGCACAGCATGTGGGATCTTAGTTCCGTCACCAGGGATCAAACGCATGCCCCCTGCACTGGAAGCACAGAGTCTTAACCACTGAACCGGGGAAGTCCCTAGAATGACCTTTTTTTTTCTTTTTAGAATGACCTTTTTAATAGAAGGATCAAACCAAATCCATAAAGGGAGAAGTTTAGACATAGGAAACTTATTGATATTGATTTCTGTAGAAATCAAAATAGGTGTCAGGTGATGACAGCTAATCATCTTATTCTTTTGAGAAATTTAAAGACAAACTTTTAAAATTATTATTACAGAAGGGAAACAGCCTAATTTGTATTTGTAAGGCAGATCTCTGAGCCGACAACACTGTAAGGAGCCCAGCCTGCGGATCTCAAGAACTAGGCTCCAGGCCTGACTGGTTTTTACCATCTGGGGGAATTTGGGAAGCCAGGATTATTTTTTGAAAATTTTAAAATAATCCTTATTTAGCTCAAATAATTGTTGTCAAGGTAGGAGAAGGTGACATTTTGAAAGTGTTCTGATGATCATCATGCATGGATTAAGATAAAGCATAAGTCCTCGCCCCAAGGCTGAGAAATATACAATTTAAAAAGTACTTTAAGGAGTTACAATCATGTTTCTCGTAATAAATACATTCATTGTATCAGAAAGGGAGACATTGGGCCCCAGATCTTCCCAGGATCTGAAGCCCTGACCCTGAAGCAGAAGGCATGTATTACAGAGGCGGGGTGGGTGAGGGAGGCCTCCTGAACTCAGGAGTTTATGATGAAGCTGACACGTCTAGCCCCAGAATTCTGACCATAAACAAAGTGGTAAATTCAGCCAAATGTCGGTAATAACTAAGCAGCAATCACAGTGTCAGCAAAAAGTACAATGAATAAATAAACTGCAACTTGAGACAGCTGTGTGTCCCCTGCTCCCAATCCCCCATCTCTTTAGACCTTCTAATCAATGACCTTCTAATCAATTTCCCTCCTTTGGAGGGAAATGTCACTTCTGGCATCTGGGTTTATTTTCCACCAATCAAAGATAATATTCATCATTACCACCATTTCTTCTGGAGGCTACACGCGTCTAGTGTACAGTGAGTTTCCAATGTAGCTGGATCAGAACTACCTGGGGAAGGGGGTCATAGTAGCCTGGACCCCATCTCAGAGACTGGGATTAGGTGGGGATTCCTGAGAAGTTCCCCAGGGATGCAGAAGAAGTGGGTGGACCACATAAAGTGTCTGAATAAGTCACCTTATAGAGAAGGGTCTGGCATCCAAATAAGGCTGAGGAGTGATCACTAAAATTACTTTCTTCTTCTCTAAGTGTCTCAGGAGAGAGACACTCTGGAATTTTCCAAGTGAGCATCCCTGTTTCGACCCAGTCAGGCACACCACACCTGCAAGGACACCCATCAGTGAAGCTGTCACTGCAGAGGAGCAGGCTGGGTGCACCCCCCTGGGTTTCACTATCTCACGAGCTGGGTAGTGACAGGTGTATGTTAAGAATGAAGAAGAGCTTGATTGGCATTTCAGTTACACAGCTTTAGGGGTGGTCCCCAAGGCCCTCTCCAGATGTTGCTTTGTTAATTTCCTTATTTATAAGACATTCAGAGTCTCAAATGTGATCTTGAGAGATAACCAATAAACATTAACTGAATTCCAGAAGGTAGGGGGACTGGGGACACAGAAGGTGCCTGAGTAGCGCCAGCTGGTGGGTTTCCTACCATCGTTGTCCACGTAAGCATGTCATGAGCCTGTGTCAGTCTTTACCTGCATCTGGGGTGCTGTCCACAGAAATATGGAATGATGTAAAATAACCTGGGGTTGGAACACTCGGGGTAGTTTTCAAGAATACACTCATTGATGTCCTAGAAGAGAAAACACGGCAGTGAGAAGGCTGGTGGTCTCTGCAGGGCTCTGCCAAGCGTCAAGAGGGTAAGAAAATCGATACTTCAATGACACGGAAAAGCTTTGAGAAGATGTAGAAAACTGATGGAGTTCGTGAGAAGATTTTCTTTTTTGCCTCGCACCAGCCTGCTCCACCGGGCAGGTACACACATGGTCCCAGCATTTCAGAGCATGTTTGTTCTGTTGAGTTAACTGAATTTTTGTGTTTCCCCGTGGCCTGCAGTCTCTGCCTGGATCACAAGCATCTTGGAGCAGTCCTGCTGGCTGTGGCTAGTTGTGGCCCCAGCAGTTATGAGAAACTGGAAAGTATATAGTGGGCATTTAACAAATATTTGTTGAATGGATTCAGTATGATTTAATTCTTAGTTCATCCAGAGTTCATCAGAGATCTCTATACAGCCAACCCTGTAGAAATGCATTTCCCTGTGTATCCACATGTCCAAAAACTACTTCTTGTTATTCAGTTGCTAAGTTGTATCTGACTCTTTGCAACCCCTGACCCCATGGATTGTAGCCCACCAGGCTCCTCTGTCCATGGAATTTCCCAGACAAGAATACTGGAGTGGGTTGCCATTTCCTTCTCCAGGAGATCCTTCCCACACAGGGATTGAATCTACATTTCCTGCTTGGCAAGTGGATTCTTGAGGGAAGCCCATAACAAATACTTAAGTATTGAACATAGTCACATAAAGGGTTTGTAAATTTTGGAGGGGCTGTAAAACCATTTCTAATGTTATATTAGGTTAGAAAGTGGATGTTTGCCTACAGACATTCTCTACTTTCAAAGGCAACAGTTGTGATTTCCAGACAGCAAATTTGTAATTTCCGGACAGAAAATTTCTTTTCTATGAGGCTGAACGTGGGGTCTTTGTCAGCATTACTGGAGCTTATAGTAGCTTGATAGGAGATGAAAAAGAGGATTAAAAATCCACTTTCATTAAGGCAGATTACATTGAATATCCCAGATAAGACATGTCTGTGGAGAAGGAAACGGCAACCCACTCCAATATTCTTGCCTGGAAAATCCCATGGATGGAGGCCTGGTAGGCTATAGTTCATGGGGTTGCAAAGAGTCGGACATGACTGAATGAAAAAAAAAAAAGATATGTCTGGTTATTAGGTATTTCTAAGGAGAAAAGATAACCCAATTTAGAAACAAACCAAACAGCTGTGGGATGCTTTTCAGAACTATTACTGGCAAGGTGGATTAAGAGTGGTCCCATGGCCAAAGGAGTTTATAAGTCAGATGAAACCACTGAATCTGATATGATTTGTGTAAGTGGTTAGTTATTAAAAAAATTTTTTTAGCTCAAGCTTGTAGTTCGAAAAACATAACTTACATGTCTTTTTTTTCTTTTTTTTTTTTTGGGACAACTTTTTCTTTTCCCCCTCATGCTTCTTTAGTTTATGTAATAGTTAAATAAATTACACAATTACAATAATGAATTCAACTGGAAGAAAGAGATTCAGCAAACATGGTCCCACGGTCAGTGGAGTTTATAAGTCAGTTGAAGCCACTGAATTTGATATGATTTGTGTAAATGGTTACTTATTTAAAAATTGTTTTTAGTTCAAGTTGGTGGTTAGAAAAACAAAACTTAAACATTTTTTTTTTTTTAGGACAACCTTTTATTTTCTCCTTCATGCTTCTTCGGTTTATATAACAATTAAATTACACAGTTCAACAGGAATAAAGAGATTCGGCAAAAAACAGACTGTAGTTAAACACTTGGGCCTATCGTGGGAAGCAGAGGTGTGTAGTTCCCAGAGAGGGACATACTAAAAGCAAACAGAACGGTGAACGCCAGCACATCCAGCCATGCGTGATGGGAAGGGTGGTTAAGAGCACCTCATTGTGTATGAAAGCCCATTAAACATGCAGGATGTTAGACCCAAAATACCTTTCTAGGAAGAATTTGACACAGAGAGATGTATGTATGAGACTATTCATTGCTATAAGATTTATGACAACAAAATATGGCCGAGCTCACAGTTCACTAATGGGGGATTGATTCACAGAGCAGTTCTGGCGCATTCCTACCAGGAAACACACACGGGGCACCCAGAAAGGAGAAGAAAGATCTTCACACACTGTCCTGAAAACTGTTCATGATGTTTGCAGATGAAACAAAGTCGATTATAGGACAATATGAACATGTAGGACAACACAAAAATAAACTTATGTGTTTACAAAAGGACACAAATACGTGGAAGGATAAACACCAAACTGTTCAAAGAAGTTATTTATGGTGGTAGATGTAATTGAAGGTGGGAATATATTGAACTTGTACTTTGATTCATCTTTGAAGTGTTAGCTTTTGTTGTAATGTATGTATTTTAGTATTATCATCAGAAAAGTTTGAGAGGTACCCATTGTAAAGGGCTTCCCTGGTTGCTTAGTGGTAAAGAATCTGCCTGCCAATGCAGGAGACCTGGACTTGGGTGTGATCCCTGGGTTGGGAAGATTCCCCGGAGGAGGAAATGGCAACCCAGTCTGGTATTCTTGCCTGGGAAATACCATGGACAGAGAAACCTGGTGGGCTACACCACAAGGGATCACAAAGAATCAGACACAACTTAGCGACTAAACAACAACAAACACATTGGAAAACAAAGTAAAACTTGTGTAGGCGGGTGACTGGGCTTTGCTTTGAGGATGCTCACCCTCCAGGTATCCTCCGGCAGCTGGCGTCCCCCAGGGACCTAAGCCTCAGGTCAGAGCGCCCAGAAACCCGGCTGGGGTCAAAGGGAGGGAGCCTGGAGCTGGGTGAGAAGCAGGGCACAGGACACTCCAGCGAGGGCCGTCATCGTCAGAGACAGAGGGTCTATCCTCTGAGGCTGACATTTCACAGTAAACGGCTGAGTAATGTGATGGTGATTTAGGGGGTGTCCAGAGATCCTGCCCATACACAGTCAGCCCCCCAGAGACCTGCATTAACACCAGGGGTGGGGCAACAGAGTCGACCAAAGCCTCCCACAGAAACTCTCACAGCACCTGCGCTCCTCCGAGTTCATTTCCAGTTGCCTTTTAATAAGAACTTGTGTAATTGTTTGTTTAGGTGGTGAGTCCAGGAGAGCACAGATGTCTGTTCGCTGCGTCTCCAGTGCTTAGCACCCTGCCTGGAAAAAGCAGGGCTGCAATAAATACTCAGCGAATGACTGGACAAACGGCAGAGGAACTAAGCCAAGACATACACCCGCCATGCTGTCCCCAGAGATCCTGGCCCAGGATCTCGCAGGAGCAGGCAGAGGACATCAGCTGGTGGGGGTGGCAAGGGCCGAGGACCACAGGGACCTCGGAAGGACTTTCCTCTATTGGAATCCACAAATAACCTCCCGAGGTCAATTTATGGGAAGACATAAATTCCGAGTTCAAGAATCGCTGTTAACCTTTCTTTCTTAGAGCAAGACATGTCCTGGGAGATTTCAAAGAGTTCCATTTGAGCCCATTAGGTTGACGAATGGTGTTGGCCACAACCAGCTTATGGAAATGCTATAGGAGGGCATAAATAAAAGATGACTCAGGTGTAAGGCTAAGCGGAAGCCAGAAACGAGCTGTGAAGACCCACGCACTTAGCTGCCTGCGGCTTAGCCACAGCGCCAAGTGGTGTTGCTTCCCGGCAGCTCAAGAACTTGTGGCCTCAGGAGGCTGGTCTTGGCCACTCACACAGTCCACTCTTACTGGAACCCAGATCTTCAGAGAGTGACCTTTCAGTTTCCTGGGCCACCAACTGTGACAGGTGTCAACACGGCTGCTCCTCGAGAATCCTGCTCTGATGGGCACTGTCCAGTGCCCCCTGGGGCCACTTGGTTTTCCCCTAGTTAATCATTTTGTCTTTAGTGTTAGGCTTTACTATCTCCTGTCATTTTACAGTCACCCTTGTTCTCTTCATACATATATCGTTTAAAATGATTATGCAATTTCATTTTTTTCTTCCCATGCAGTACTTCTAGGGTAAGGTTGCTTTAAACGAAAACCTTAATATATATTTTAAAATCTGCTCTAAGGTCATCATCATGGTGATGACTTTAGCCAAACTGGACCCCTTGCCAGTGCTTGATCTATGATTTTCTTATCTGGTCCTTGGATCTTGGTATCTACCACGGCAACCCACGAAACACTCTCCTGCCCATCTAGCTCACTTTTAAGATTGGGTATAAACATAAGACCCCACTCTGACCATACTCTCGATTTATTAGGGAAATGAGATATCTTATATAAATACACTTTCCAGATAACTGCGTCCATTTAACTGCCAAAACTACAATAAAAAGGACCAATTTGGTTGAAATTTATTCTAAACTATGCTATTTTAAAAAGTGTACACTTACACCCTCTAGGTTTTCTTTGTGGGTTCATCTTCCTTCACTTTGGTCTTTTAGCAAAATCATCTTCTGTTGGTTTGCTCCCATAACATTTTCACTGGCTGGACTGTGATGAATAACACCAAGTGCCAAAGGCCCCACAGCACCCAGTGGAAACCCCAGGCACTACAGCGGGATCCCTTTGGGTCCTCCCTGATTCCTCTCTCACCCTTACTCTCCAAGGCACTCAACGGCCCCACCCTACAACTTGACCCCTGAAAGGTTTCTTAATCTTCGTTCTCCAACCCATTCCACACCTCAATCCCAGCTCAACTCATCTGCTGCTATATAGCATCCCTTCCATTTCTTCTACCCAAATGCACTCTGCACAGAGTTGCTGCACTAACTCAGCTGAAATACAGATTCATCCACATCAGCCCCTGTTGAAAAACTTTGACGAATTCTTATTGACAATGCAGTGGGAATAACAACCAGGCAGGGCACCTGTTAAAAATGTTAATTCCCAGACAGGCCTTCCAGAGTGCTTGATGTAAACGGGTTCTCTGGGGACAAGGCTAGAAATCTCCATTTTAAAGAAGAACCTCCGGGAGATTTTGCAAAGCTGGTTACTGTTCATGAGCAGCAACATTGTGCCAGTAGGGAATTCCATGCCTGGCTCATCCGTCTCCCTTGCCTGCGATTTCCTTCTCCCCTGGTCCCATAGGAGGCCCAGGTTTTGGCGGCATTCCAGGCAGAATGAGAGTTAGCCTCTTCAGTCCACTTGTAGAGAAAGAAAGGCTCTAGAAGCTGGGGAAGAATTCAGGACCTGACAGCAGTTTCAAGGCAGCTCCTGGTGAACCCTCAGAGCAGACAAAGCACACGCAGCTTACACAGTGTGGTTTGCAGCATTCTCAGCATCCTTGGTCCCCAGTCAAAAAGATCTCCGCACCTCTTTCCAGTGGGCCTGGGACTTTGCTCATTTAGTAAGACAAAATAAGTGGAGTCTCTAGTATGTTTCTCACTCATTCCATGATCTTGCATCATCATGCCCTCTCCAATCCTATGGCTAATCCTGGGCCCAGAAAGGAAGGGTCTAAGAAGTTTCAGAAAAACGAAAAGTTGAGGTATACATGGTCCATGGTGGGGGAGGTGTACCCAGATGGACAGGACTCCAGGTCCCCCAGCCCTATCCAAACCGGAAGAGCTGTGCTTTGCCTGGGTTTATGTATTGGGCTTTTTATAAGGTTTCAGTTGATACAAAGTTTATAAATCTGAAAATCATTATTTCAGACCAGCACACAGAGGCTCAAGATATTGGAACAGCTAGCAAGAGCCCCCCAGCACCCCACCCGTCCCATTGCCCTACATAAGCAGGTGATTTCAATCCTAGGGCCCAAGAAGTCAGATTTTACTAGTTGGGTCATGACTGGGTCCTATGATCAAAGAGCAGCTTGTGAAAAAAATCACCAGTCTAGGAAAACATTTTTTTTCTTCTTCCTTTCCTTCCGAAGGCCCAAGATGTTGAGAGTTCTGTTCTTCCCCCTACCTCACCCTTTGGGCTTCCCTTATAGCTCAGTTGGGAAAGAATCTGCCTGCAATGCAGGAGACCCAGGTTTGATTCCTGGGTTGGGAAGATTCCCTTGGAGAAGGAAATGGCAACCCACTCCAGTATTCTTGCCTGGAGAATCTCATGGACAGAGAAGCCTGGCGGGCTACAGTCCATGGGGTAGCAAGAGTTGGATACGACTTAGTGACTAAACCACCACCACCTCACCCTTTAAGGAAAGAGGGCTACCAAACCCATGCCAGCAAGCAGAAGAGTAGGTTTCATATGTACACGATAGTGTTAAACGCTATAGGGTATCTATATTCTACAGGTCAAAAATAGATGATTGAAAAGAAATGTTTTAATTTTGGTGTATAGTGTCAATCCCTTGGTTATTTTAGTTTTCATTATCAATTGCGAATGAATAGAGGTATTTTGAACCTAAGAAAAGCTGGGAATGAACCTGGCCTACGGGAAGGCGCACTGCACACAGGTGGAGTGCTGGGCAGACTTCCTGAATTCAACCCTCTGAACCTTTTGAAAGCCACACCTGCTGGGCCAATGCTGTTCCAGGCTCCTGGGCAGAAGGGACTGCCAAGTATGCCGAGTTTTGCCAGCCTGGGTGGTTATTTTATTAGGCAAATAAATGTCTACAGATCCTAGTGTAAAAACACTGGGCCCAACCCAGTTTTGTACAAACATTTTCAAAAGTAAAAGTGGAATTCATTATCAGTCACTCCTTTTCATAATTGCAATTTTTTTGGCTAATAATCGTTTCCTTTCCTTCTACATATAACATCTGGCATATCTGCACCAAGAATGTCTTTAAGCAGAGGTTAGCCCCAGTGGATTTACGAAATCTTTGGATACCTTAAATTTTATACAAGTGGGACATTTTATGAAAGCCCATCTTGAAAATTTTTTCAGCCATAAATTTTTATAGAATTATTAATCATGAGAACTGAATTCAGAGAAATAGTGGGAGGAAGACTCAGGAAAAAGAGGTAGAAGTGTAGTCGCTCAGTCGTGTCTGACTCTTTGCAACCCCATGGACTGTAGCCTACAAGGCTCCTCTGTCCATGGAATTTTCCAGGCAAGAGTACTGGAGTGGGTTGCCATTTCCTTCTCTGGGGGATCTTCCCAAGCCAGGGATCAAACCTGGGTCACCTGCATTGCAGGCAGACGCTTTACCGTCTGAGCCACCAGGGACGCCCCTGAAGAGGAAGAGAGGGCAATTAATTCTTTGATGCTGTTGATTAGAAATGAAACACAAGATAAACTTTACCTGAGAGTCTGATTTTAAACGTTCAGCCAGAATTTTCTTATGAAGTTTACATCTATGATGCCCTGATATAGTCTAAAGCAATCTGATTTTGTGTGTGTGCGTGCTAAGGCACTTCAGTCGTGTCTGACTCTTTGCGACGCTATGGACCGTAGCCCTTCAGGCTCCTCTGTCCACGGGATTCTCCAGGGTTGCCATTTCCTACTTCAGGGGATCTTCCCGACCCAGGGACAGAACCCATGTTTCTTTGTCTCTTGCACTGGCAGGTGGGTTCTTTACCACCAGCACCACCTGGGAAGCCCCTATGAAATCCTAGGTTGACGATCATTTTCCTCAGCACTCTGAAGATATTCCTCTATTGTCGTCTGGTATCTACTGTTGCTGATGGGAAATCTGATTATCAGCCTAATTATGCTTCTTTCACTAGTCATCCGCTTGTCTTCCTTTTCCTTGATAACCTGCAGCTTTATTTCAAAATATTTGAGTGTAAATTTAGCTTTGTTTATTCTGTTCAGTTCTTATGTATGCTTTCAGTCTGAAGAATCCCACCTTTGATTTTTTGACTATTTTATCTTTCAATAGCTTCAAATACTGCTTCCCTACCATTTCACCATTCTTTTTTGAAACTCCTATTGACTGACTGTTGGAAATTTACCACCTTTCCCACATCTTTTAACTGCTCCTTCTGTCTATTTCTTTCTCTCTCTCTCGACATTTCTGAATTGAAGTTTTGATCAATTCTTCATGCCTATTTTCTAATTCATAAAGTTCCTCTTTCACTCTACTCAGTTCAAAGTTTATTCCATTTCTTAAGCTTTTATTTCCACGACCATTAAGTTTTTATTTCAATTACCATATTTTTCATTTTCAAGATTTATTATTACTTATTTATTAATATCATAATGTTCTTGTTTCAAGTGTTTGTCATATAATTTCCTGCTCTTCACGGAAGTTATTCACACTTTTATCTTTCCAACATCCTAGGCATACTTATTTTAAAGTCTTTGCCAGATTGTTCTGTAAAGATAACTGGAATGAATTTCTGTCTCAACAGTAGATTTTGTTGCTTTTCTTGGTATTAGAGTTTTTTTCATGTGCTTGCTTGGATTATTTGGCCTGTAGGTTCATTTTGAGCAGGAGATTCATTTTCATTCTCATCCTCTCTCTCTTCCTTCCAGTCCCGGTTCTTCCGTAGTGGTTTTGAAGTTACTCCTATCAGGACTCCTGGCACCAGACCAGGATCAGGTCTCGTTTGAAGTTCCCATCTTATGAGAATAATGGGAATATTCTCATAGGGAATGAAAGTTCATTTTGAAAAAATGTTCAGGCATAAATTTTTATAGAATCATAAATCATGAGAACTGAATTCAGTGACTAGTTGAAGGAAGACTCAGGAAAAAGAGGTAGAGAGGGCTATTAGTTCTCTGATGGGAATAATGGGAATAACAGATCTGGTTACCAAGAAGGAAGAATTTGGTTCACTTCCTACTTACGAGGCCATGACTTTGTTTTACTCCCTCTCTAGGTTTACCCTTTAAAAGCCATAGTTGCAGTGACAGGGCAGTGGCCTTTTTGTCTGGCTTTCTTTGGTTGGGAGTGAGGGAAGTATGGCCGTCCACTTCAGGCTGTGGCATGGAGCCTGGTGCTGGCGTCCATCTTGACAGGGAGCCCAATGCGTGGCTGCCACCACCTGATTCTGGACCAGAGATCAGCTGGCCTGTGATTCCACCGCTGCTCACTCCTCTGGTATTGTTCCAGCCTTGGGGGCACTCTTTGTATTTCCTTTTTAAATATTCTATCTATCATTGTTATGTGTTTGGGGGTCAAGGGAGCATAAAATCAGTATACCATCTTGCTTGGGGTCCTGCATGGGCTGTTCATGCTTTTTTTTTTTTTTCCCTGCAGGAAGTTCTACTGGAAGGAATCCTGAGTGCAGAAGTGTGGGGGATGGATATAAGGAGTGCCTCTTGCCGAGTCAGAGGAAAGAATCTTGGTAAAGTGTCAAGGCCATGCCAAAGCAAGATCACATGTTTATTGAAATGTGATCATTTCTGCTTCATAAGGATGTCAGAGGCACTGGGCCAGAGCACAGTTTAAGCCAGACCTCAAACAGTGTGAGTTCTGAGGATTCTTCTTACAGACCCTGCAAGAAATTAATATATCGTAGCAATGATTCTATTATAATGGCATTACTTTGAGTCTTTTAATTGCTTCAAGTGTTGCCAAAAGTTCCAATATTTGAAGTAAACCACAAACATGAAAATGGTGTAATCTTTGCTCTAGGTTTTCTTTATTAGTATGATACAGGCTCTAAACTTCTGGAAAAAAAGCCTAGTGCCTCTCCTCTGTATTATGGTACCCATGCGGGGCCAGGCAGGTGCACTTTTATAGCTCATAAAAGTAGCCTTTGAAGATGATGAAATCTTAATTTGAATTGTGCTATGCCTAGCAAATCACCATGGGAATCTGGTCAAAGCTTTCAGAAGACAGTGCTGCTTTTCAATAAACAACATCATAAAAAATTCAGCAGCAAAGTGAAACCCAGAAGGCAAGCACTGTTGCGTTTTAATCAAAAAGTCTTTAAATGATATTGTGGATACTGATATATCATTGTGGATACTTTTTTTAGTAGACATCTGGAAGACCAAAATGTCATTAAATGACCTCTATCCTACTCCCTCCTAGAAAAGGTACTTTCCAGATGTGCGCTCCACTTAGAGAAATAATGACTTTGGGATTTTGTGATTCTAGTCTCCAAGGCCCAGAAAGATCCACGTGGTGGACCTCTGCCACCGGCAGCTCTGCCGTGAGCTCTGAAAGTGCTGTCATGGCTAACCAGCCCCCTGATCCCAGGCCGGTTCTGCCCTGAGCATTCAGCCCGGCATAGGGATGGCAGCAGTCCCTGCAGAAAGGGGCTATGTTGATTCTATTTGGAAGCACACAGTCAATGGGGCTCAATGACCTTCTAATATGACTAATGTTGAGATGCAGATCAAATACTTAAAATAAGCAGGAAGTTGGGTTTATGGAGAGGTCTACTCTCACCCCCTCTCTCCTACTGAGTCACATAGGAAACTGACAGGTTACCATTCTGTGGGCTTTCTGTAGGGGTGGTAGTACAGTATCATTTGAGTGGATGGCCAGGGGATCTAAAGGACCTATAGCTTCCCCACTCTGGATCTTAACAAGACCGTGGAAAAACATTTTAACTCTTGACTGCTTTCCATGTAACCCCAGAAGGAAAAGATGCTGTTAAAACTTAGGCCAGGAACCAGAAGGGCCACTGCAGATTTTACTTTAAAGTTGAATTATGAACTGGAAAGAAATGCATCATGCAGCTCATATATGTTCATTTCACCTGTTAAAAGAAGCCTCAGAGACGGGCTTAAGTCCCTACATGGTTCAGTATTTCCCGGGGGCAGTGCTGAGCAGCCCAATCAGGTTCCAGCCGAGCTTCTTGAGGGACATGAGCCTTTTGTGAGGATAAGAATGGCAGGCATTCCTGGGAAACCAAGTATGTTCTTCAAGGGTTTTATACCATAAAAATGATTTATGACTCCTTTGGGCCACACAAGTTTCTAAAAGCCACAGCAACTGTCTTAACCTCATAGAATTTTGATGATTTTGCCTTCCCAGCTGAAGAGGTTCAGCATTCCCTTTCCTTTCTTTTACATCCAATAGTCTAATAGTTTTGGCCTATGAAGCCAAAACAAACCACAAAAGTCACACTTTCAACTTCTGGTTATCCAGGGCATAAACAACATGTTTGTGGATTTTTTTTTTAGGCTTCCAGCCTCTCCTTTCTGTGGCTCCATAGTCCCAGCTCAGAAGGTCATAAAGAATCCACAACAGATTTAAAGAAGAGAAATTGAAACTAAATAGTCAGAATGATTATTTTAAATGCACTGGAAATTTCAGTTTCTTGAGACCCTCTAATCATGAGTGACTAAGAATTGACTAGGTGATTGAGGATCACTGGACTATTCTCTTTTATATGAATATTTGAAAATTTCCATAATGTGTAGTGAAAAGTAAACAAACAAACAAACAAACAAAAAACAGAAAAAATACTGTAAGAATAGTTGCACCCTTGGTCAAATGCCTTTTTTTCCTACTGCCTTATTTTGCCCTGAGCTTTATTTTTTTGTAGTTTGTTGGTTCATGCATTCATTCATTCACATTCTTTCTCTTTTGACTTTAAGGCCTCTTGGACTGTTTCCTGGTGGGTGAGAGACCTTTATGAATCTTCAGACTTTCACCTTTGTAATGTTCCATCCAAGTTTGCCTGGAGACCTCGTTTCTGATCCTATCACTGCCCCTGCTCCCTGGATTATTTCTGCTCCAAAATGAAATGTAACTACATAGAATTCAAGCAAAAAAAAAGCTACAAGATGAGTCCCTTTTTTCACACTGGTTATTGGGATGTCTCTCACAGCTTCTTGTAATCAGTTCTCTCATATTTTTATTATGTGCAGCTGTGTCTAAGAGATGACATTTAACAAATCAATGTAAACCCCAATTTTAATTTTTTAAGTGCTATGTTATGATAGTTTTTCTTTTACCACCTTTTCCTTTCAATTATTGATGTTCTTCCTTTTTTTGATGTATTATCTGTCCCTGGATAGACTGCTACTGCTGCTGCTGCTGCTAAGTCGCTTCAGTCGTGTCCGAGTCTGCGCGACCCCATAGACGGCAGCCCACCAGGCTCCCTTATCCCCGGGATTCTCTAGGCAAGTGCACTGGAGTGGGTTGTCATTTCCTTCCCCAATGCATGAACAGTGAAAAATGAAAGTGAAGTCGCTCAGTCGTGTCCAACTCTTAGCAACCCCATGGACTGCCACCTACCAGGCTCCTCCGTCCATGGGATAGACTAATGCTCTATAAACAATGAAAAATTTCAAATCACTATACTGTAAGTGGGTATACTTATCTACCCACATAAATAAAATATTTATTGAAATGAAGGACTATTAAAGTTTTAAAGTATCAAAGTTTCCCAGATACATTTTCCTCCAAGTCTCTAAAACCGAGAACCAAAGGCAAAGAAAAGCAAATATTTTATCGCCTCAATTTAAAACATGAGTCACACCAAAGATGCAAAGATCACTTCCACAGACTAAACGTTTAAGTATGCTTATCATTTAGACACACACGTGGAAGAATGTGTAGGAAGAAAGACAGAGTCTTCCTGGTGAAAACCTGATTACACATATTTGGAAGGAAGGGTTATTTCTCTTTCTCTCTCACCATGAACAACTGATGAAGGCACAATCAACTGTGATGACTTAGGTGGTTAGAACCAATTCTTTGTAATGACCAGGATAAACATCTTCGGCTCTCAAGGTGTACGATTTTATTACTATTACAAGATCCATAGCCCTCATTCAACACTGTCCTTACTGGGCTTCCAATATACACTGGGCCCTGTGATGGACAGTGCATTCCCGCTCTGCAGGAAAGAATGTTCTAGGGCAGGGGTGGCAAACCCCAGTGCACTCTAGTGCTGTCAGATCACATGGATGCATGAATGGGGCCCTGTACCCGTCCACGCTGTCTGAGTGGAAAAGCCTGGAGCAAACTGGGAAAGCCCACCTACTGTCTGGAGGGGGCGGGTGCTACTCTGCTCAAGCCTGTCACTGCCACATGGATTTTGGGCCAGGGATCACCCAATCATCTGATTTTCCAAGCAGAGCAAGAAATTTGAATTTTTGTGTGAAATCTCCTAATTTCACTCATAAAACAAAAATTGTGAGTGAAGCAATCACGTCTGCAGGTCAATAGGACTCACTGGCTTAGCCATCGCCGTTTCAACTTTGAGTAGGATCTTATGGTTTGCCATCCTATGCTTCTGACAAGAATAACGTTGGTAGATAAAGGACAGCTGGATTTTAATGACACTAGATCAGTTATGGGACAGAGCTGTGGGATAGAGAAGGAAACCTGGATTTGTCGTCAGATGCTCTGAGTTTGAGTCTTGGTCTCTTATTTACTAGTTGGATCACAGTGGGCAAGATGCTTCACCTTTGTGAGCATCAGTTTCCTCATCTATAAAATAAGGTGAGTGGGACTCCCCTGGTGGTCCAGTGATTAAGAATCTCCCTTCCAATGCAGGGGACACGGGTCCAGAAACTAACAGCCTAAACTAACAGGCCACGGCCCAGCCAAGCCCATGCACTGCAGCCGCTGAGCCCACAAGTTCAAAGGATAGTAGCACCTCTTTCATAGGATGGCTGTGGGGATTAGAGAAAGTGCATTTGAAAATGCTTTGTAAGCTACAGAGAGAACCCCAGAGTGAATAGGTGGCTTGAGATTTGAAGGCATTGATTAAGGACTCTCAAGGATTCAGCACCATTGGATAAAGCATTTGCGGAAATATAAGACTCGATGGTTCTGCTCACTCCTAACAGGAAAACTATGCAGTGAGAAATGTAAGGAAAGTGGGCTGAAAACTAAAAGAGCCTAGTGGTGGGGCCCAGAAGGGGCGCTGTGGTTTACAGGCGGCATGATTTCCTTCATGAAAAAACTTACTGTGACCACAATGAAACCCTTGACTAAAGAAGCAGTGATTATCCACCTGGTGGATTATTTGTGGCAAATTTAAAATCGCAGGCTGGCTTCCTACTCTTGGGATATTTTCAAACCACCAGCTTACCTCTCCACCCTTAAGTCAAAGAATGAGAATTCATTTCAACCTTAGCCCAAGAAAAACACAATCAGAGGAGACCACGATGCAAGAATACTGTTATTAATTCCAAAATTAAATATAAAGGATTTCTGGATTATCAGCTGTTTTCAATTATCAGCACCAACATTCTCTTCTATGGAAGGGGATAAGTGGGTTATTTTAAATAATTCACAAACCTTTCACCAGAAGAGTGGAAAATTTCACCGTGGGATTATGGTTGATTTTACTCTTAAGGTAACCATACTGTAAATTCTTTGCTTCTCTACTTTTAGCATTAAAGGTTAGATAGTTTCTCAAAAGCCTAAGGATCCTGCTTTGATTTAGGGAGCAGAGAAAAAGAAGGGAGTTATTGATGTGAAACAATTCTCTGGTGGCTCAAACATTAAAGAATGCCTGAAGCAGGAGATGCTGGTTCAAGCCCTGGGTTGGAAGATTCCCTGGAGAAGGGAATGGCTACCAACTCCAGTATTCTTGCTTGGAGAATTCCATGGACATAGGAGCCTGGTGGAGAACAGTCCATGGGGTGCAAAAAGTTGGACATGACTGAGCGACTAAGACTAACTAATTAAAACTTTAGAGAGTTCTAGCAGAGAATTCTTGATAGTCCTATACTATTAGGGAGGCAGTAAGCAAGATCTTCCTACCTACAGCTCAGGACCATTCTCGGGGATGTGGGGGTGGGAAGGAGGCTCCAAAGTGAGAGGAAATATGTATATTCATAGCTGATTCACTTTGTGGTATAGCAGAAACTAACACAACATTGTAAAGCAATTATCCTCCAATTAAAAAATAATATATATATAAAAAAGTCTGTATTTAGCAGGAGTCATGTACTGCTCGGTCTTATAGAAGGTGGAGGAGAAACTTCTTATTCCACATTCTTTATCTCACTGACAGTCAGAATTTGGAGATTTCAGATGTTAACTAACATGGAAACAAGTGCATTAAAAAAAAATGTCATCCCTAGCTGTTTCTCCTTGTCAGTAAAGACTGAGGGAAGGTGTCTATTAACTTGGAATACAGAGATGCCCCCACCCTTGCAAAGGAGTCTCTGGCTATAACTGTATTTCAATATGATTGGTTTTCTTTGTAATCTAAGTATTTTATGCATTTAAAAACATTATTCTGAGAAGAGGTCTGTAGGCTTCACTGGACTGCTAAAGGGCTTCATGACACAAAGGAGGTGAAGACTCCTCTGTACTGGGTACTGACAGGGCCATCTGTCTCTGTTGTAAGAGATACTTCCTGACTAGTATTTCAGTGCTGGCCCACCCAAAAATGTCAACAGAAGATTATTTTTGACTGAGATTGAAAAATACTGCCCCTTGCAAACTTGGGTAAAACTTCTATTTCAAAGAGTTGGATAGAAAACTACAACCACCACCACCAACATTTTTATGCAAATAGGGTCCCTGGGGTGGTTTTAAGTGCTTAAAAGAATTTCTGTACTTGACACTTAATCTAGCCTGGTGGTTCTCAAAGTGAAGTCCACAGATTGCTGGCAGGACTTGAGATCCTTTTAGGGATACCAAAATCAAAACTATCTTCAGAATCTTACTAAGGTGTTGTCTTTTTGATGGTGTCAACATTTGTGCTGATGTGCAAAACTGTGGTGGTAAGTGGTTGGCTCATTAGCATGAATCAAGATAGTGGACCAGACTTGACTGGACATCACCGTACTCAACTGCACACACTTCAAAAGAACTTTTTTTTAACTTAAGAACCAAAGTCTTTGAAGGAGCAGTGGAAACTACTCGTTGCAGTAAATATCAGCCCTTTGAACTCTGTGAAGAGATAGGGGAAGTGTGCATAAAGCCCTCCTGTTGACCTCTATCAGTCTGCTGGAGTCTAAGGACCCACTTCTCAGATCAATGTGCTTAAATGTATAAAGTAAAACACATAACAGTAGGAAGGAAACCAAATACATTGAAATATTTATTAAAATACTGAAACCTCATGGTAACATATGTGCTTGTTTAAAGTATTAAATAACAAGATTTCCCTAATACCTAGTGTTAGATATTTAGTGGGTCTAATGCTGTGTACTCAGTTGCTTAGTTGTGTCTCACTCTTTGTGACCCCGTGGACTGTAGTCTGCCAGGCTCCTCTGTCCGTGGAATTTTCCAGGCAAGAGTACTGGAGTGGGTTGTCATTTCCTACTCCAGGGGATCTTCCCTACCCAGGAATTGAACCTGAGTCTCTGGCATCTCCTACAGTGGCAGGTGGATTCTTTACCACTGTTGTTGTTCAGTTGCTAAGTTGAGTCTGACTCTTTGAGGCCTCATGGATTGCAGCATGCCAGGCTTCCCTGTCCTTCACTATCCCCTGGAGTTTGCTCAAACTTGTGTTGATTGAGTCCGGTGAAGCTATCTAACCATCTCATCCTCTGTTGCCCCCTTCTCCTTCTGCCCTCAATCTTTCCCAGCATCAGGGGCTTTTCCAGTGAGTTGGTTCTTCACATCAGGTGCCCAAAGTATTAGAGCTTCAGCTTCAGCAACAGTCTTCCAGTGAACATTCAGGGTTGATTTCCTGTAAGGTTGACGGGTTGGATCTCCTTGCAGTCCAAGGGACTCTCAAGAGTCTTCTCCAGCACCACAGTTCGAAAGCATCAGTTCTTTGGTGCTCAGCCTTCTTTATGATCCAATTCTTATATCCGTACATAACTACTAGAAAAACCACAGCTTTGACAGTACAGATCCTTGTTGGCAAAGTGTTATCTCTGCTTTTTACTACACTGTCTAGGTTTGTCATACCTTTTCTTCCAAGGAGCAAGTGTTTGACTATTATTTGTCTGCCTGTTTACTATCTGTTTTTTCTCATTAAGGTATCAGCTCCAAGAGAGGTAGGACTCTATCCTGTTCACAGAAGTCCCAGGGCTTAGAAGGTGCCTGGCCGAGGGCAGATATTCCGCCAGTATTTCTCAAATGAATGAGGAAGTACCATCAGCTTCCACACCCAACTGAGTCGACTTGGCACCCTCTCTCCTCTTTCCATTTTTTATTTTAGACTCCTAAAAGTATACCACTGCAGACTTCAAATTTACACCTCTTATAAATATTGTGGTTCTCAACTAGTCTCATTGTTTGATCCAAATTGTTTTAGAAAGAAGTTGGTGCTTTAACAGAACTTCTCAATCCATGAATACAGAGCCTCCTAGCACTGTTTCCCAAGGGCCTGGGGATGGTCAGCCTGTACTATTGTTCCCTACTGGCTGTCACAGAGAAAAGGCAAATGACTGAAACACAAGGAGAACTTTCTGCAAAACCCCCCACATAAAGCTTCTGTAGGTTGAGACGGAAAATATGAATCTGAAAGTCTGAATATCTGGGATTATAATTTTATCCATGAGAACACCCTGGCGTCAATGTGAACAAGGAAAATGGCTAAATGGAGAACTAGCATTCAGTTAACTTGTGCCTGAATGTTTTCTTTGGCTTCTCAATCTTACTGCACTAATTTGCTTAACTATTTGAATTCAAAAGCAAGAAAGATCTCCTTGGTGTCAAACCTTAGTCTTACTCCTCCAATATTTTTATTACAAAGTTAACCTGTGCTTATTATAGAATATATGGTTAAGCAAAAAATGAAAATATAATCATAAATTTGCCAAACAGATATATATATTTTTAAATAAAAGAAGGAATTAAAATATAATAGATTAAAAAGAAAAAATATTTTGGTATATAGTACTTTTTTTTTTTATAAGAAAGTCTTTTTTTGTTACCATGGGTTGTCCCGACTCTAGTGCCAAATTCCAAATAAAATATTAAAAAGAACAAAGGAGGCAAAAGTCTTTGAACTTTCCTACCCTCATACACTAATTTTTTTTAATGTTACATTTCTTCACAAAGGGTTCATTGTTTCTTTAGTTGGATTTTCACTGACGTAAATGTACCTCCATTGAACAGTCCATGGGGTTGCAAGAGTTGGACACGATTTAGTGAGAATAAATAAAGTAAAAACTCATCGACTACCGAGAGCTCAGGAAAGGTTGTTATTTACCATACGAACTGGCAACTTCTTATTAACTCTTACATTTGAGGAAGATTAGAAGATTAGACAGAGACTTCACCTCTCAAATGAGAATGCTTAACGGCCCTGGACAGGCTTTGATGTTTCAGTTTTACACGTCTCCTTTTTGGAAGAGTGCACGTGGCTGCCTCGCTTTAACAAGTTATCTGTTCATCTGGAAAGGCACGGGACATATTATCTCCTTTTGTGCATTTGTTCTCAGTATAACTGATGCTTCTATTAATGCAATCCAAGTTGTTTTCAGTTTATCTGAACAAGTATAACGACCAATCACTTTTGTCTTCCACTGTTTTGGTAAGGGTCTTATGGGTTACTTTTTCCCCTGCTTAATGCCCTGAAAATGAAACTGTTCGTTGCTCAGCCATGTCTGACTCTTTGCAACCCCATGGACTGTAGCCTGCCAGGCTCCTCTGTCTATTGGGATTTTCCAGGCAAGAATACTGGAGTAGCAGTCATTCCCTTCTCAAGGGGATTTTCCTGACCCAGGGATCAAACTGAGGTCTCCCATGTTGCAGGGGGAACTGCAATGTATGACCACCTGGGAGGCCCCTTAATGCCCTAAGTGAAAGTGAAAGTCACTCTGTCGTGTCCGACTCTTTGTGACCCCGTGGACTGTAGCCCACCAGGCTCCTCCACCCATGGGATTCTCCAGGCCAGAATACTGGAGTGGGTTGCCATTTCCTTCTCCAGGGAAACTCCCGACCCAGGGATCAAACCTAGGTCTGTCTCCTGCATTGCGGGCAGACGCTTTAACCTCTGAGCCACCAGGGAAGCATCCCACAAGGGAATCCAAGAATACTGGAGTGGGTAGCCTATCCCTTCTCCAGTGGATCTTCCCGATCCAGGAATTGAACCAGGGTCTCCTGCATTGCAAGCAGATTTTTTACCAACTGAACTATCAGGGAAGCCCTAGTTCAGTTTAGTTCAGCTCAGTCGCTCAGTTGTATCCAATCTTTGCGACCCCATGAACCGTAGCATGCCAAGCCTCCCTGTCCATCACCAACTCCCGGAGTTCACCCAAACCCATGTCCATCGAGTCAGTGATGCCATCCAACCATCTCATCCTCCGTCGTCCCCTTCTCCTCCTGCCTTCAATCTTTCCCAGCATCAGGGTCCTTTCAAATGAGTCAGCTCTTCGCATCAGGTGGCCGAAGTATTGGAGTTTCAGCTTCAACATCAGTCCTTCCAGTGAACACCCAGGACTGATCTCCTTTAGGATGGACTGGTTGGATCTCCTTGCAGTCCAAGGGACTCTCAAGAGTCTTCTCCAACACCACAGTTCAAAAGCATCAATTCTTCAAAACTCAGCTTTCTTTATAGTCCAACTCTCACATCCATACATGACCACTGGAAAAATCATAGCCCTAACTAGACGGATCTTTGTTGTCAAAGTAATGTCTCTGCTTTTTAATATGCTGTCTCGGTTGGTCATAACTTTCCTTTCAAGGAGTAAGTGTCTTTTAATTTCATTGCTGTAATCACCATCTGCAGTGATTTTGGAGCCCAGAAAAATAAAGTCAGCCACTGTTTCCACTGTCTCCACTGTCTCCCCATCTATTTGCCATGAAGTGATGGGACTGGATGCCATGATCTTAGTTTTCTGAATGTTGAGCTTTAAGCCAACTTTTTCACTCTCCTCTTTCACTTTTATCAAGAGGATCTTCAGTTCTTCTTCACTTTCTGCCATAAGGATGGTGTCATCTGCATATCTGAGCACTAGCTTTCTATCAAATCAGTCTATAAGTGTCGTAAAATAATAATGAAGTTAATAAAAAGTAACAGAGACCCAGGTGACTTTTGCTGTGGCTTACCTTACTCCTTCAAAGAGGGAAGGCCTGAAATTTTTGGCTTCAATATTCTGCTTCAATTCTTCCCTCCTTTCACTGTCCTAAATCCTTTTGAGCCCTTTTAACTTTTTAACCAAGGTTTTTATATGGGGGCATTCAGTGAGGCCAGAGAACCTCACCTTTGTGAAGAGCCCATAAAGCCATTTACTGCTTCTTTAGAAGTTTATAGGTGTCAAATAATAACAAGAGCGCTGTGAATTACGTATTTCTTGCATTTTCAAAGACTTTGGACATCTATCATCCCATTTTTATTGGCTTATGAAGGACTGATGAGGGTCCCACGTTGGAGAGCCATTCCAGAGGCACAGAGGTGACTGTAAAGCTCACTCTTGGTTCACTCCCTGGTGGTAAAGGGATGTTAGAATGTGGGTGGGAGAGTGCAGCCTCTAAGTGGCTGGCTGATAGGCTGGTGAACTACCAGTGAATTACCCAGAAGCAGGGCAATGTGGAAGAGGAGGGAACTTGCTGCATCCTAGGGAACAGACAGAAGTCTTCTTTGAAGAGATGTAATGGTGAAGGGGACTGGAGTGTGGCTGGGAGGAGGCAGGGAGCGTGACACAGCGTGATCACTTGGCAGGTCTCCACCTGCGCGTTAGAGGCCAAGGAAGCGGTCTCCTCTGGCTTCCTGCCTGTCTTTCAAAGGAGAACACCAGCAGAAGTGAGCCTGAGGGAACTGTCTTTTAAATAAAAGAAATTAATGAAGCATGATGAGGCAGGCTCTGCCTATCTGTCCAATCTTGGGTTCCAGTTCCCGCCTCATCCTTTCGGCCCCAGCAAACTTCATGACCCTCAGTTCCTCCTGCGCTGCAAGCTGCTTCAAGTTATGCCCTCTCTGCCTGGCTGCCTTCTACTTATCCAGCAATACTCGTGTCACCTCCTCCTGGAAGCCTCATGCACATGACTTCCAGAGCGGTCCACTGATGTTCATAGGTAGTAGAACCCAAGGGCCATGTGCCTGCCTCTCCCCTTAGACAGTCTATGTTGTTTCCCCACTGGTTGTTGCTCCCACCATTACACATGGCTCAGAGTAGTGCCTGTTTGGCTGAATGAGACATGATTGATAAATGAACACACCTCCCCAATGAAGCAACGAATAAAACTTGAACGTGAGCTCCACAACAATAGCAATTTTTGTTTTATTCCCCGATGGTTCCTGAGTGCTGAGAAAAGGATCCATCTCATAACAGGCACTCCAAAAAATAATGAAAGTGGTTTTTTAAAATTTTATGTATTTATTTACTTTTGGCTGTGCTGAGTCTTCATTGCGGTATGGGCTTTTCTCTAGAGGCAGCAGGTGGTACTCCCCAGCTACTGTGTGCAGGCTTAGTTGCTCCGCAGCATATGGGATTTTCCCAGACCAGGGATTGAACCGGCGACCCCACATTGCAAGGCAAACTCCCAACCACTGGACCATCAGGGAAGCCCAAAGAAAGTGTTTTTAAATAAATTAATAAGGAAGAAACATTTCTGGAAGTGGTGCAGAAGTGGTGATTTACAGATTTTTTTTTTTTGCAATGTCAAAAGATTTCCAAGATCTTTGCTTGAGGGTAAAGGTTGCTTTCATGAGAGACCCGTTTTTTCATACGGAAACAGATTTCATGGCATCAGCTTCCTTAGCTGGTTCATGTGTACTAGAAATATTTTTAGTAGCTCACGTATTAAGCAGTTTGAAGTGACCCTGAAGACCAAGTCTTCTGACATCTCAGGGCCAGGTAGGGCACATCACTTTTTACAGTGGCCAGAGTTCCTGGGCTTCTTTGCATCTTAACCTTTCTTGGGTTGGTCTCTACAGATGCTGCACTCTCAGACTCTGGAGCGCATGACACAAGGCGAGAAGAGTCCAGAACTCTGAAAGCTCGTATGTACTTCCCTGCTTCCATTGCAGCAGGCATATTTTATTTCCCAGGCTGGAGAGAGCAGAGCTGGGAGGATACACAGTTTCACAATAAGCTGCCAGTGGCCAGGCAGGCAGGTAATTAATATACCCCCTGGTCTGTGGGTGGGAGGAGGCAGGAAGCATATGAATCACATCATTGTAATGGATGTTACAGTTCTCTTCAAAGGTCATCCTGAGGTTGAAACACACTTTGCAGTAGTTATCTACCTTTATAAATGAAACAGGCAGGAATTCACTGGAGTGGTGACAGATACAACTGTATGGAACACCTTTCTAAATTATTCAATAGATGCTACTAATCCCTAATCATCAATAAAGGTGAGTGCATATATCAGTGTTACCTTCCACAGTAAATACTATTCAACAGTGGGGTGGTGTGCAGGGGCTGGAATGCAAGCAAGTATAAGATATTTTATCTTCTTATCCTGGAGAAACTTTCTGTGTAGGAAGGCAGCCGGGCACACAGTGGTGATGTCGGAATGCAGAGAGGGACATGGGCATGACAGGGCCTGACCACACTTGTACAGGCAGTCAGCGGAAACAAAATGGCTTAAGGAATTTTTGGAGTCAGAAATGCATCAGAAAATCACTATATTCCTTGATGTAGCATAGAAGTTTGAGGGGCGACTCTAGAGTCAGATGACCTGGATTCAAATAAGAGATATGTCAGTAAATTCATAACAACTACCTTTTCCCAAAAAACAAAGACCTGATTTATAGCATCTGCAGATTTCCATGGTGTGAATATTTCTACCATGGCCAAATTCAAGCCACCATCTTGATGTCAACCGAAATAGTAATTAGTTGAAAATTTCCTGAAAATGTAAGAGTTGCTCAGAGCCAGGCCAGGCCAGCTCCAGCATGCTGAAACCCAGGCTCTGCTTCTTACTAGTTGTGTAAACTTAAGCAAGCGACTTAACTCCTGTAGTCCTTAGCATCTCATCTGTGAAAATGGGCATAATAACTACCTTAGAGGGGTGCTGGAAAGATTACATGAGATCACGCATGTGTGTCTTCCCTTTCTGGACAAGCATGAAATTGAACTAGGATGTCACAGTAAGTAGCCTGGTGAGCAATGGATCGGAAAAGTTTAGGAGATGACCATCACTTCCAGGCTTTCTAATTTTGTTCCAGAGCTTAATGTACACCCTTACTTCCCAGGTGGTGCTAGTGGTAAATAACCCACCTGCCAGTGCAGGAGACATAAGACATGTGGGTTCGATTCCTGTGTCAGGAAGATCCTCTGGAGAAGGAAATGGAAACCCACTCCAGTATTCTTGCCTGAAAAACCCCGTGGACAGAGGAGCCTGGTGGGCTGCAAAGAATCTGACACAACTGAAGTCAGTTAGCATTGCACTGTGCTACTTTCCAGACTTTCCTGTATTGCATTGTTCATGATTGTTGTTGTTATTATGTTGTTTAGTCGCTAAGTGGTTTCCAACAGTTTTGCAAACCCATGGACTGTAGCCCACCAGGCTCCTCTGTCCATGGGATTTCCCAGGCAAGAATATTGGAGTGGGTTGCCTTTTTCTTCTCTAGGGCATCTTCCTGACCCAGGGATCAAACTCTCATCTCCTGCATCGGCAAGAGGATTCTTTATCACTGAGCCACCTAGAAGCCCATTCCTGCCATTCTATTCCTAAATTAACTTTCTTTGATAAATATCCAATATGGCTTAGCCTTTATAGCATCGTAACGATGACAACTCCATGTGGTGCTTCCAACCTTAACGCTCCAGTCCTAATTAGTTAAATGAGTGGATGAGATGAGATAGCCTTCTTTTCTGCCTTGAAAAGTGCAATGATTCATTAAAGTCTTTTTTTTCCCCCCTCTCTTTCCTCAACTCCCTGGAACCCCATGTTAAAGGGCCCTGAGGATAAATCCTGTTCTTACATTTAGCTTCCTCCTTGCCAAGTATTTTCTTTTTGCTTTGTTTGTAGCCTCTTCTAATTTATCAGTGATGGTTTGTTCCTAAGTCAAGTACCCTGGAAGATATTTAATAGCTTCTTTGCATAATCTTGGCATTTGCAAAATGAGACTAATAAGGCTATCTTAGAAAATGGCACAGTTTTGGAAGACTAAAGACTTTATGAGAAGCTTTGAATTTCTCAAAAGAAAAGCCTTTTGAAAACTTGGTGTTAATTCAGCCCTTGATGTAAAATCATTCATTTTGACTGGATTTTAAAATTCTCCATGCGAAATGTGGTTTTGTAAATAAATACAGATTTTGCTCTGGCAGAAGCCTGACTTCCACAAATAACATTTAGAGAGAATTGTTTGAGGTATCTTAGCTGAAGAAGGAAATGGCAACCCACTCCAGTGTTCTTGCCTGGAGAATCCCAGGGATGGGGGAGCCTAGTGGGCTGCCGTCTATGGGGTCGCACAGAGTCGGACACGACTGAAGCGATTTAGCAGCAGCAGCAGCAGCAGCTGAAATACTAAAACTGACACTGGATGAAAAGTGGAAACCAAAGTAGTCTTCAGGCGTAGGGTATGAAACAAATAATGGCTTTCTTCAGTTTAGAAGAGCTTTTTCACGAGGAAGAAACATTTCTGAAAATTAAATTTTGCTGGATTATTGATAATATTTTTATTTACTTATCAATAAGCAAGTGCTATACACCTCAAGTTTAAAATTTCTATTTGTCAAAGCTGCTAAACCTAGCAGAAGTGTTTCTTTTTGCAGTTGATAGTAAAATATTAGTCTAATTAAACTGGTGTGACTTAATTTCATCAGCTATAATAGAGAGGTGAACTCCAAGATCTGCTGTGCCCTGGGAATTGCCCTTAGATCCGCAGAGACAATGACTCAGTTGATAACAACTAAGCATCCATTTTACCTAGGAAAAAACCCCATGGTAATCATCAGTTGTGGCCTGGAGGCAACTGAGGGATTGTACATAAAATACAGCTGTGCACATTTATATGAAGGGAAAAACTTGAGAAGAAATGGGTTGTCATTTTCTACTCCAGGGATTTTCCCTACCCAGGGATCGAATCCATGTCTCTTGCATCTCTTACACTGACAGGCAGATTCTTTACCACTAGGGCCACCTGGGAAGACCAATACACTGACATGATCATGTATTTAGCAAACTGTGAATCAATCAGATACTCGTTTAGTCATTTATTCAACAAATAATCTTTGAGCACTTACTCTTGCCAGACCTTGTTCTTTTTAATCAAAGAAAAACTTTCTTCTTAGGTGCTAAAGAAATGTTGGCAAGAAGACAGAGAAGTTCCTGCCCATACGCAGTAAATTTGATTAAACCCTTCCTACACGATGTGCTCCAGGGAAACAAAAGGTGGAATGTATACAAGGCAGGGAAGATATGTGCCCATCAGGAGCCGGGATATCTGACAGTCAGGCTTGGAAAGGACAGAGGAAACAAGAAGAGAGTGGTAAAAGCCTTGTCACTCAGGTTGTCACATCTAGGGTTTGCTCACGAAGATAAAAGGCATATCCTCATGTATGATATTAGAGCTTCTCTGGTGGCTCAGATGGTAAAGAATATGCCTGCAGTGCAAGAGATCCGGGTTTGGTTCTTGGGTCAGGAAGATCCCCTGGAGAAGGGAATGGTAACCCACTGCAGTATCCTTGCTTGGAGAATTCCATGGACAGAGGAGCCTGGCGGGCTACAGTCCATGGGGTCGTGAGGAGTCGGACCCAGCTGAGCAACTAATAACTTTCACTTTCAATGTATGATATTCGTGATCTGAATTTAATGAGGGGGGCAGCTGGAAATGACAAAGTCAAAGTCTCACGTGCATACTTAAGTCAAAACAATTCAAGTGAGGGGTTTACTTGCTGACTTCAACTTAATTTCCCAAACTGAAAGAGACACAACAATTAATCAGCAAACCTGCTGATCACACAAGGATAAGAGTGAGCACGGCAGGAGCTACAGTGTCATTCAAGTTCCCACAGTGCTTCTCAAGTTCAACACTTCAACAAGAAGCATCACCCATCCCAGGGTCCACAGTCAAGGCTCCTCTCAAGGATCCTGGCTTACTTGTTTCCACATTTATATTTAAATGGATGAATTGGAAACTGCTCACAGTACAGGGCCCCAGGCAAAGAGGCCTCACCTTCCTGCTGTCGGGTGTGGTCAGGGGCCTTTCACAAGCCTTTCTGGTCCTCTAGTGCATTCCCACAAGTCAGAAAAGATGGACTGACATATGGCCTTGTTGACAGAGATGGGCCAGACTCAGCCAAAGCTGATCTTAACCTGGCAACATTCAGTTTCACATTTATTCATATCTTAAAGCAAAGTAAAATGTGAACCTAATGCTTCCTTCAGCCTCTACTTGTTTTTCATTGTTCTTTTGTATTGCAAACTTGTGAAGGATGAACTCTTTCTGCATTTATTATAACTTATTAAATGTGGTCACGGAGAAGCTGACTGCCAGGAAAACCACACCCATTGGGGAAGAAACAAGATCATATCCAGCCCAGAGACCTCCAGAAAGGACTCCAACACTACATTTACCACAAGTATGAGGCTTTCTTTCACAAATCTGGATGAAACAGGCTGTTGAGAAGGCAGTCACTCAGGGGTTGCTAAGTTAATAGTGGGATCTAAGTTACATGCAGGCGATGGTGGAGGGCTAAGGAAATATTCTGTCTTTTTCCCTTGATTTTTTTTTGTCATTAGACATTGAGATTTCTGCTGCTTATATTCTGCCTGAAATGAAATCCCCAAAAGTCTGGATCTTTTAAATTATGGCCTAGTAGAAAAAACACAAAAATAAAAAAAAGTAGACAATTAATGATTTAATTTTACTTCAATTATTTGGTACCCATAAGAAACTGATTCTTATCACCATTATATTTAACTGTACTCTAGAGACACTAACAAAAACAATTGGATAAGATTTACAAAAATTGAGAAGAAGAAAGAAAACATGATCATTGCTAGCTGGGGATATAATGCTAGCTGGGGATATAATGCTAGCTGGTAAATTGGAAAGAATTTCCTGAAAATCTATCTACCAACAGTAAGAGAACTGAGCAAGTTGGTGGAGTTTAAAATAATACATAGACTTTAATAACAGTAATGATAATATGCAACAGTAGCAACAACAACAATAAAGATAAAATACCAAGAAATAAACTTAAGAACTGTGCAAGATCTAAATGAAGAGAACTTTAAAGCACTCTCAAGGGATGTAACACTCCCTCTCAAGGGATTTAACAGATGTTTGAACAAACGGAAAAGGCAAAATATATTCTCACATAATAAGACTCAACATAAAGATGTGAATTCTCCCTATGTTAGTCTAAAACTTAATGTAAAGCCAATAAACGATGGTGAGGTTTTCTGAGGATATATGTGGGGAGAAGGGAGCTGAACAAGCTGATTTTAAAGTTTCTATAGACAAATCAACAAAGACAAAAGAGCTAGGACATCTGTGGAAAAGGTTAATGAGACGTTATCAAATAATAAAATATTTATCATATAATATTGTATATAACATTAATTATATTAGTCATATTATTGTGTATTATATAATAAGATGTATATTATATAATTCCATGCTAGTTTACACACAAGTGCGTGTACACACATACAGTATGAAATTGTGTGTTACTATACTTAAAGACAGAGACCAATGGAACAAAATAAAAAGTCAAAATATTGATCTCTCCTAAAATAAAAATGTATTATATATAGTAAACGTGTCACTTTAGGCTAGTGTGAAAAAATGAATTATTATATAAATGTCATTGAGATAATCTGTTAACCATCTGGGGGAAAAGAGATTTTGAACTGATATTTTACGCTCGATAGCAGGATAAATTTGGGATGGGCCAAAGATTTTAAATTAAACAATAAGAATTACAACTGAAACCCTGGAAGACACCATGGAGAATTCTTTTAATAGCTTCAAAGAGAAGAAGATCTTTCTAAGTTTAACACACAACTTAGAAGCAGCATTTCGCATCATGTCATTTAATTCCTGGCTCAAGAAGCTTGGTGAGTCCTGCCTTCTATGATGACGTCTCAAGTCCTTTCTGCAGCTTTCAAAACTTTGAATAATTTGACCCTATCCTTCCAGCCTTATTGGTTTCCTAAATGAAACAAATGGTAATAAAACCATGCTTCTCACGTCCTGTTTCCAAAACTGGCCCATTCTCACTTCCATTTTTCCTATGTTATTAATTGGTTAACCTATCCTTTGTCTCTTGGTTTGTGATGCTTTTGTTCATTGAAGTCTTTTTATTGAGATAGTTGTAGATTTACAAGTAGTCATGATGCTTTTCGACTAAATAATTATGATAATACAGCAATATCAATGGCTAACATTATGCCTAGGGAGAAGAAAGACACAAAAGAGTTTTAAGCAGGGGAAGCCTGACGTCAGATGTGCACAGTAGACACTGTGACAGTCGGTTGGCAGGTGACCAGGAGCCAGGCTGCCCAGCTATGAGGCCATTGTAGATATTTGGGTAGAACATGAGGAGGACTTTGTTAATGATGGGGAATGATCTGAGCGAAGTCAAGAAGGAAGAACTGACAGTCTTAGCAGACTTAGACTCTGCTTAGCAAACTTACACTCTGCTAAGACTTAGACTCTGTCCTCCACTGTCTCCTGGAATTTGCTGGGATCCCTGTCTGAATTCTAACAACCTTCACCCAAACCCTTGTCTCAGGCTCTGCTTTCAGGAGGATTCCAGGTTAAGTTGGTGGCTAATTATGTATGGGTTGAGGGGTCTGGGGAGAGAAAGCAGGCAGGGATGACTCCTGAGTTTCTTGAACCCAGAGGGGTATCATTCACTAATAAGAGGCTATTAGAGGAGATGTGTTTCTTTGTATGTGGTGGAGGCAGAAAGTAGGAGTGGATGTTCATCTTGCCACGGCTATTCCTATCACAGGGCCTGATACCTTGTAGGTGTTCAATATATATTTAAGTTGCACATGCAAGTGGAGAGGAGAGATAAACATTGATGCTCTGTCCACATCTGGATCTGTTATTAAGTGTTTACTGAAAGTAGGGCTGGATGTCTGCCAGGTTGCTGTGAAGGGTGCTGAGATTAAAAGAGGAGATCATGTTATACCATCTACGAGAATTACATTTTAGTTAAACATATAAGATATATACAAATGTGAAACAATTTGAAGGCTTTAGAAGCAAAATATATTAGCAAGTAAAATGTACTATTTATATTAGCAAGTAAAAAATAAATATAATTCACACTGAGTAATAATTTCCTGGAGAAATAAAGATTAGCAGTAATCAGGGTTGACTGAGGCTAATCTTATGTTTTGTTTTGGCATTTTTTTTGGCCACGCCAGATGGCTTGAGGGATCTCAGTTCCCCAACCAGGGTCTGAACCTGCGTCACTAGTGAAAGTCCAGACATCCTAACCAGGAGGCCACCAGGGAACTCCCTATTGTTTCTGTTTAGATTGCTTTTCTTAATCTCACAGGTTTCTACTCATTGGTAGTGGGTCATATATGGAATGCCATAATCATAGTGAGATTTCATTGTCAACAAAGTTTCCACCACCTCTCATTGAACTTGATAATTTCTTTTATACATCTGCTGGTTTTCTTAACAAATCTAATCCAAGAGGTTAGTTTATTTTAAAAACTAGCAGTGAGTGTTTAAAACTCTGCAGAGTAGTGAAGGGGCAGCGGTATCATTTAAAAGTCATTCTGGTATAACCTTCCTCTTCAGTGCAAAAAAAAAAAAAAAGAGTATAGAAACATCTAGCTGAATGTTGATACAATTCCATTGTATTTTTTCCTTGTAATATGAAACACGGAGTTGGAGCCACTTTTTAAAAAGCTTTGTCTTGAAATCAAGCAGGATTTGGTTAAAATTCTTCTATTAATTCAGGAACATCTGCATGGATTTAGGGTCAGAGAAAAAGTGGTCTGTGCCTAGAGGTTGCATGACATTACAGCCAGTGGATCCCCAACCTGGCTCATTCATTCCGGGCTGTCATCCTAGAAAATGGAAATGTCATGTGGGATAAAATCAAACTCCTATTATACTCCTGACAAACCACACATACTGATGTCAATTCTACCTTGCCTGAGACACTGATTGCTGCTGCTGCTGCTAAGTCGCTTCAGTCGTGTCCGACTCTGTGCGACCCCAGAGACGACAGCCCACCAGGCTCCCCAGTCCCTGGGATTCTCCAGGCAAGAACACTGGAATGGGTTACCATTTCCTTCTCCAGAGACACTGATTAGTCAATCATAAAAGGAAACTAAAGCGGATTGTTAAGTGTGCTCTGCAAAACTTATTAAGCCAAGACTATCACAATTTCCAGGTTGACTATTTATTCTATAACTTCTTCAGGCTTCTCAATGTTTTAATATTATGAGGTGAGTTGACCTCGCAGTTGCATTTCAGGACATCGGGCATCTATAGTACCATTTCTACTGAAGATGGCCAAGAAGCTCCAAGGCACTTAGCATGCTTTGTCTTCCTTTCCCTCAGCACCCATTGAGTTCTTTCTTTTTAAGACTATGCTGGTCCTGACTCGACACCGAGTCCCTCGCTTTGGAAGGAGTCTTCCGACACGGTGCCATATAGTCTGCTTAGCTTCTATCCTCCTTGCAGTCATAAGTATTTCTCCTTGTCCTTCAATTTCCAGCCATTAGAGGGCAAGGCTGCTGCAGCTAACAGATTTTAAGACTTGTTTTGAGCAAGCGTTTCTCCAATTACGCACTATCTAATTCAATTTACATTTTTTAGAAAAAGTGCCAGCTATTTCATGTTAATATTGACATTTTCATAAGTACTTGCAATTAGAATTCAAGCTGAGATTCCAATAAATCTCTTAGATGTTTTACACTTACTTTTCCTGTCTGTCTTCAGATTTTGCAAAATATTTTTAAGAACACATTTAGAGGTCATTCTGCCTTTGGGGAATTTATGCTGTGTATGTAAAACAGTTTGGTAGGAAAAAATATTACAATTTGGCAAAGCAAATTGAGGACAACTGCAAAGGTGTGCCAGGTTCTGAAAAACAAGTATTAGGGTATGAAATTCAAAATTCTAACACAGATAAACTGTCATTAGTTTTTCACTTTATAAAACCTTCACCCCATAACTTCTTTGAGTAGCAAGCTCCCTGGCTGCATTTTAAAGAACAGTATTTTAAAGAACATTTCCCGACTGCGTTTAAAGTGTAGCCCTATTCACCCACATCTTTAAATTTAACATGTATATGTATTTGTACAAACTGGCCTGCATTTAAAGAGTGACACATATCTCTTTAGAAAAATGGTAATGGATTCCAAATGACTCCACTGACCAAACAAAAAGATGTTCTCATGTTAAATAAAATATTTTGTTCATCAAAGTACTTATTCTCTGTTTTATGGCCTAAAGCATGCTTTCTGAAGTGAGATCTTAAATGTATAGTATAATATACTCTTTGGTTTCTATATAATAAATGTTAATTAGTTCAATTTAAAAGAAAGCCTGACTTAAGACCCATACAGAGTATACATAAATACAACATACCTAACACTATGCCATCAAACTCCTTTAGTGTCATATATTTGCACATACCAATTAAAAGTCCAACAAATAAAAAAATTCCTGAGAGGAAGGTAAATAGAGCTTTTTCTAAATATGTAACGGGTACAGAAAGTAAGCTTCTAGAAAATATTCAGGAGGTACATCTGTCAGTAAAACTAACTTCTGCTAATACAGCCAAGAATGGATGTGCAGTTATTTCTCAGTAATTATTTTTTAGCCTTAGGTACATGTTGCATCACTTCTGGGGCTTTTGAAAAATCCCAGAGCCCAGCCTGCACCCTTGACCGATTAAACCAGAATCTTTGGGTGTGGGACCCAGGCAACAGGAGTTTTAAAAGCCTCCCAGATGATTCCAGTGAGCGGTCAGGCTGAGAGCCACCACCTTCATAAATCTAAGCCACCCGTCCCAGCAGGGGTGCAGGCCTGAGCCCCCAGTGAGGGGGCAGGGGCAGCTGCAGCTGATGGCTGACTCAGTGAGGGGCGGGGGTCTGGAGCAGATGAGCTCAGCTGACAGGTGGCCAGCGGGATGCACCTGGCTGTGCTCTGGTAGCTCGGGTTTGGTGCTCCTGATGGGAGCTTCCATTGAGCAAGCAGGTCAGGCAAACTTGATTTGGCAGCCTCCTCGGGGACATCTGGTGAATCGCTTCTCAGTCCCAAACCCTAAACTCGAAACCCGCTGCTCCAGCCAAGCTGGGCGGCTGACCACAGTGCAAGCCTCAGGCTTTCGGGCTTTGGCACAAACGCTCTGCTCCTGCAGTCCTCCTAACCCTCACCCCTGCCTGAATCTGAATCTGTCCCCAGATCTGAGCTCCCACCTTGTCTAGGAAGCTTCCCCAAGTGAGCCCAGCTCACTGATTTCTTTCCTCTCCTGAATTCTCAGGCTGAAGTGTCTGCAGCATTCTTTTGCTAATTAATCATGCCCCAGCCAATGACAGTTCCTCAAGTTTGGGTTTTCTGTTGCCAACCAAGCAGTCAGCAAATGGAAGGACAGTGAAGTGCTCCCCATGGTAAATGCTCCCCATCACCATCCCTGCCCCTACCCTAGAGCTGCTCCTTATGCATGGTTCTCGCTCTGTAAATACTTGCTCCTTGATTGTTTATCTCCCGATTGATCACTGCAGCAACCTCAGATTAACTGGAGCCCTTCTGTACACTGTATATTGAAGTTAAAGTCATTTTTTTCCCAAAATGTAAATCTTGGGATCCCACGTAAACATGCTTCCCCACCCCCCCAGGCCTGCTTTAAATCCTTTAGAGTCTCCCCAGTCCTCGTGAACAGGCCCTGGGAAGTTCTGTGGGGTCCAACCTCTGCCTGCCCACACTGCAGGATTCAGCTCTTCCCTTTCTCCCTCAGTTCACCCTGCTCTAGCCTCTCTGGTTCTTCACTTTGTTCCCTTCTGCCACAGGACCTTTGCATGTGCTGTTCCCGATGTCCAGATGTTCCTCCTTCTTCTCTTTCCCTTCACATCTTAGTTCAACCACCACTCCTCTGGCCTCTAGACTTGCCAACTATGCCCAAACAGTGGCCCATTTCTCTGTGTTGTCAAATGTGAGCCAGTTACATTTCACATGAATTTGTGTGGTTTGGGAGTTAACACCTGCCTCCCTTGTAGGACTCTGAGCTCTATGAGGACAGACATGGGGTCTATTTTTGCTCAGCATTTTATTTCCAGTTCTGATTATTATTCTCGTCACACAGAAAGCACTAAATCATTAATAAATGAATGAATGATGAATGAGTGGATGGATGAATGGATAAGTCACTAGTAGAAATAAAAATAAAACGTATAACTGGCCCCTTGGTTCTGCAGACTAGAGACAGGGAAGCCCTAGCTTGGCGTCACTACAGCAGCCCTAGCTTGGCGTCACTGCACGGTTACCAGTGGCTGGGACAAGCCAAGTTTCAAAATGCCTGTCATGCTCACAACCTCTCCACAGTTCCCTCAGTCCCCACAGTCACAGTGACACTGTGGTGGGCAGAATAACAGACCTCAAAGATGTCCACACCTTAATCCCTGGGACCTGTGAATATGGCACCATATACATACAGCAAAAAATGGTTCTGCAGACGTGATTAAGGTTACAGTCCTTGAGATGGGAAGATGATTCTAGACTGTCTGGATGAGCCCAGTGGATTCCCAAAAATCCTTAAAAGTGGAGAACCCTTCTCAGCTGGGTTAGAGAACTGAGATAGGAAAAGAAGGGGGAGAAATGTGAACCAACATTTCTGATCTTCCAGTTCTATAGGGCAGAAGTCTGAACACAGGTCCCACTGGGCTAACCTCAAGGTGTTGGCAAAGCTGATTCCTTTTCGGAGGCTTGAGAGGAAGACTCATTTCCTTGTTCATTTGGGTGGTTGAGAGAAGCCATGTCCTCTGGGTATAGACTGAGATCCCATTGTCTTGCTGCTGGTCAGATGTGTGCTATTCTCATTCTCTAAAAGCATCTTTGCTCTTCAAACTGTGGTCCTCTTCTTCCATCTTCCCAGAAACCGGTGGTGGGTTGAGTCTCAGGGATACTCCAGGTATTGCTAAACCAACAGAGCTCATCTTTGGTTCTCTAAATACTTGCAATCCCTGCTTTCAACACACCTCTGGAGGAACGGATGTCAGAAACATCTCTCTCCGGGGTAGCACCTTCGTCCTCTGTGTGGCTCAGTGTGTCGGAGCCTGTGGCCCTGTACACCTCCCCTCCCCACCCTCCGGGGTGGGAACACACCGCTTTGGGGACTTTACAAGCGCTTGCCTACACCAGCTTAGATTTCCAAGTAAATAAACGTGGGACAAATGGGTGCCAGCAGGCTGGGATCAAAACATGTCTCCAGCTGTTGGGAACACAGAGAAGCAGTTTCCTTAGAAACAGATTCCCAGGAGAAGGGGTCTAGTGGGGCCATCTAAGAGGCTCAGCAGAAGCGGACCTGATGGTTCAGGACATGGCCCGGGGTACCCTGAGCCACAGGAGAACAGCAGCAGCCGCTGGTTCCCCAGAAGAGAGAAACATCCCCATTCGCCCTGATTTATAGGAAATGAGTGGTCTCTGGGAGCCACTGACAGAGCCAGGGGTGTGAAAGCATTAATTCCAAAATGTGTTTTGGAAAGTTTTAGCTCTCAGGACACTTCTGTGTAGAATGTTCAGTTTATTTTCTTGAGAAGCCTGTGAAACGGACAAGGTAATATGTTCCCATTGTACAGAAGAGAAGAGTAAGGTTTGTGGAGGCTAAATCCATTGGCTTGTCACCCAGCTGGGGCAGCAGAGAACAGAAGCTAAGTACACCATGTCCTGGGCCACCTGCTCAGCCTGCAGTCATAGGCCAAACCTAAACTAGATGGAGACAAAGAGCATGACTTTCTTACCTTCAGAGCTTTGGAAAATACATATATTTACTGAACTACGTAAAAAGCAGATGATCCAAATCCCTTATTCGTTTTCTTCCTTTAAGAAGAATGATGCTTGAGGGATGAAGGGACAGCCTGAGGTTTCATTCCCAGGACAGCCTCAGCCAGTCAGGACTGAGTGGAAATTTCCAGAATCGAGTATTTCATAGATACACTTCCAAAGCTAAGGGTGCTCAGAGTCCAAGGCTTTCAAGCGGATTAAAACGCATAGCTTTCTGAAAACCTTTGCTGATGCTGGCCCGTGTTCAGGCTTCTCCAGAATCCAACATGATTCACTGAATTCTTTATGAATTAAGAAGCTGTAAATTACACATCTTTTCTTTTAAACATGCATTACTTTCCACGCTTTACAGCCAAGACGAATAAACAGTATCACAGAGGCAGTTCTCTCCCTGGGAAAATGCCTTTCCCTCTTTCTGCTCTACAAATGGCGGATCACCTAGGGAACGGTCATCTGGTGAAGTTGCAGGAATTTGGGTAAAGAGTTCAATTGGACATTTTTGTTATTGTTGTCTGAAAATGCCAAGTGGTATTTCTGCAGAAGTGTTCACCATGAACCTTTCTCAGGCCAGGTTTTAGGCAAACAACAAGCAAAAAAAAAAAAAAAAAAAATCACACACATATAACTGACAGAGTGGAAATGGCAGCTGTTTTCAGGGAAATTTGGGGACTGGAGAAGGGAGTGGCTTCTAGGGAACAAGACGCTCTTCCTCGCTTGTAAATCACAACAGTTGCTCTTCATTAGCAGACATTCATTCTCCTTAACTGCATTCTGGGTGCCAGGTATTTCCTTGCCCTGGAAATAAAGCAGCCTGGACTCCGGCTGGACAAAAGTCTTAAGCCCTGGCACATGTCCACGTGTGCCTGCACTCAGATCCTCCCGCCCCACCTCCCAAGCCTAAAACCAAGAAAGGACGCAGCCACCTCTGCAATGGTGAGCCGAGTGCCTGGCTCCAGACAGAGGGAAACGAGCCCCAGAGAACTGCCTTTTCATAGCATGGCTGCTATACGCTGAATTTTACCCATTCTAGGAATAATTTATTGTAAAATCATTTTCTGATAAATAAGTGAAGATTTTTTGGAGAGAAGTAGAAGCTTTTAGAAAATCTGGGAAATAGCTCTAAGATGCTTGAGTATTTGAAAAAAAAAATTGTTATAACAGCTATGTCTTTGTAAAGATGCATCAGATGAAATGACTTTGCTCAAAAACCATGGGACTTGGCCCACTCCTCTTCTCGTTTTACCATCCAGAAGGTAAAACATAAGGTCCAAGTGATCCAACAAGACAGATATGTATGGAGTCAGGAGGCCTGGCTTCTATGCTGGGCTGGACCCCTAACCCATCACTAGACCCAGGCCCCGTTCTTGCGTCCAAGAGAAGAGAGGCTCCTCATGACTGACCTTCAGGAACCCTACGATCCCTGTTCCTATTTCCAGTTTCTTCCCAACCACCTGGCATCACAGATGATAATATTTCAGCCCCCAAACCCCACCCTCTCTCAGCTGTATGCTAAGCAGCTCTGCAAGGCCCACAGCCAGGAGCAGAACTGCCTTATTTTTGGCAACTGGATAAAGCAAAGGGCTTTGGAGCCCTGGGGTCTGGAATCAAGTGGGGACACCAGTGGACCCGTCTCAGGCCAGCGCCGTGACTCTGTGTGTGAGCAGCGAGAGGCCTTGCTGCTCAGTCCCCAAGGGGGTGGTCACCCTGCCTGCCCACTTGGGCTTGCCTGCCTCCCCTCTCGGGCCCTCACCCTCAGGCAGGGCCTCACTGAGGGGACCCGGTCTCTTCACAGCTGCCCTGCACCCCAGCGAGACACAAACAACACCCTCTTTTGAGTGAAACAACTGACCACCCAGGCTTGCCAAAATGAGGACAGGCTCTGAAAGGGGACAGTTTTATTCCAAGTGTCTAATGGGATTGAGGAGAGGGAATAAAAAGTTTCAGCTATTAAAAAAAAAAAAAAGGCAATACACTGGCTTCTTCCAAATAAACAAACCATCCTTTGAACAAGAGAACAGTCTCCTAACAGGGTCAGACTGGAGCTGGATCTGAAGGAGTCACGTGTCTCTGGGGCCCTCCTTGCTCTTTGCTCCCTGATTCTCCCTCTGCTGTTTTGGGGGACCTCAGGGCTCTCCTGCTGGGGCCTGGCCAAGGAATGAGCCGAGCTCATCTGACATGGGCCCTTTTCAGGACACAGTGATTTACGTATGGAATGGGGGCCCCTATGAATCTCTCAGGGTAGAATTCCAGCAGGGAATTTCCCCAGAATCCCTCATATCATAAAGGCTCTCCAAAAATGCAAGACTTGTCTCCATTACCAGTTTTCAACATTTTACGGGCTTTAAAAAAAAAGCTGAAGCTCCAATACTTTGGCCACCTGATGTAAAGAGCTGACTCATTGGAAAAGATCCTGATGCTGGGAAACATTGAAGGCAGGGGGAGAAGCAGGCAACAGGGAGTGACATGGTTGGATGGCATCATTGACTCAATGGACATGAGTTTGAGCAAACTCTGGGAGATAGTGACAGACAGGGAAGCCTGGTGTGCTGCAGTCCCCGGGGTCACAAAGAGTCAGACACAACTTAGCAACTGAACAACAACAACTAATTCAGCCACTCTTCTGAATTCCAGGGACAGAGGTGGAACTCTGATCTTATCTTGTTCTCAAAGAACTTGCTGGCTGTTAGGAAGAGAGGACAAATGTGAAGACATTATATCACCCACAGAAATGATATAGGCAGCCAGCAGTTGGTGGGAGCACTGAAGAATATTGGAATATCCACGTACAGTTGGGTAGATTGTGCACTGCACAACTTTAAGGTCTCTCTCTCTCTCTCTCCCCCACAGACCCTATTTTCAATCAAATCCCCTGGAAAGTTTCAGTGTGAAGAGGCTTGTGAGATTTCAGAACAAGAACCAAGGCTTCAGACAGATATAAGTCTAGAGTAGGAGGGAGGAGTCTAGACGCCCAGAAAAAAGGGAGAGAATTGCTGAGGGTGTCTGTGGGCTTGTGAGATGATGCATCCCCTGCTGCGAGGCAGGATCAGCTTTCTAGAGGAGATTCAGGAGGAAGAATCACTGATTAAGATGTGTACAGTTTGTGACAGGGCTTAATCTCCAAAATATACAAACACTTCATACAACTCAACAACAGAAAAACAAATTGAAAAATGAGCAGAAGACCTAAATAGACATTTCTCCACAGAAGAAATACAAAAGGCCACTAGGAACAAGATAAGATGCACAATGTTAATAATTACTAGGGGTGGTGGTTTAGATGCTAAGTTGAGTCTGGCTCTTTGTGATCCCATGGACTATAGCCCGCCAGGCTCCTCTGTCCATGGGATTTCCCAGGAAAGAACACTGGAGTGGGTTGCCATTTCCTTCTCCAAGAGATCTTCCCAACCCAGGGGTCAAAACCAGGTCTCCTGCATTGCAGGTGGATTCTTTACTGACTGACCTACTAAGGAATTGCTAATTATTAGAGAATTGCAAATCAAAACTACAGTGAGGTACCATGTCACATCAGTCAGAATGGCCATCCTTAAAAAGTCTACAAATAACAGATGCTGGAGAGGGTGTTGGAGAAAAGGGAACCGTTCTAGTGTTGGTGGGAATGTTGGTTGGTAAGTTAGTGCACCCACAGTGGAAAACACCATGGAGGTTCCTCAGAAAACTAAAAATAGTATTACCATATGATTCAGCAAGCCCACTCCTGAGCATATATCCAGACAAAACTGTAATCCCCTATGTTCATAGCAGCACTATTCACAACAGCCAAAACGTGGATACAACCTGAATGTCCACCGACAGAGAAATGGATAAAGAAAATGTGGTACATGTAGACAAGAGTACTGCTGCTGCTGCTAAGTCGCTTCAGTCGTGTCCGACTCCGTGCAACCCCATGGACGGCAGCCCACCAGGCTCCTCCGTCCACAGGATTTTCCAGGCAAGAGTACTGGAATGGGGTGCCATTGCCTTCTCCAGACAAGAGTACTCCTCGGCCATAAAAAGAATGAAATAATGCCATTTGCTGCAACATGGATAGAACTAGAGATGATCAAACTAGGTGAAGTCAGAAAGGGAAAGACAAATACCATATGTTAACCACTTAGGTGTTATTTAAAATTTGACACAAATGAACCTATCTGTGAAAGAGAAACAGACTCACAGATATAGAGAACAAACTTGTAGTCGCCAAAAGGGAAGGAGGTGGGAGAGGATGGAATGGGAGGTTAGCGGATGTAAGCTATTCTATATAGAGAGGATAAACAACAAGGTCCTACTGTATAGTACAGAGAACTATATTCAGTATCCAATGATAAACCACAGGGGAAAAGAGTATCAGAAAAAGAACGTATATATATATGTGTGCATAATGAATCACTTTGCTATACAGCAGAAATTAACACAACATTGTAAATCAACTATACTTCAAAAAAAAAAAAAAGGTGTGTATGATTGGGGGCTATTCATTTTATTTTTCAATTCAAAGTTATTACAGCAACTCACAGGGCCTTATATGGTAAGTGGTCTCCAAGACTTACCTCTGCAAGTTCACCTCCTGCCACCTCCTTGCCCCCACCCCTCACTCTGTACCAGCCACCCCCTTTTCCCTGTTGGTTTCTGAATGACACGCATAAGTGCCCACTTCAGGCCTTTGCTCCAGTTCCCCTCTCTACTTGGGGTGGCGTTCTCCCAGCCAACTGCGTGATCAACTCTATCTCTCATTCAAATCATTGCTGATATGTCAGATCCAATGCCTTCCCTGATCTGCTTATTAACGTTGCAGCCGGTCCCCTGCCTACTACCACCCCCTGCCCACATGATGGATCCCTGGGACTGCCCCTTCACTTTCCCTGATCACTTTTCACCTTCTGGTAGACTATGAATTTACTTACTACCTACATTAATATTTGAAGAGTAGGATTCATAAAACTTGTTTTCAAATCTTTGGTTTTTTGGCATCCTCTGCTGTAACTTGGTTCTCACTAATATTGGATTGAACCAAAACTTTGAACAGAAACTTTTCAAGATATTTTGATTAAATGGAATATGCTCTATGTTTTCAAAAAACATAACAGGCTAATTGGGTCCAATACAAACAATAAAGACATTATTCCTCTAGTAAGTGGTTCTATACTCTGAATATGTACTGTCATTATAAAAAATATGTGCTTGTCATAATAAAAAATACAGAGCCATATTCATAACATATAAAGGAAAAGATAAGAGTTTTTGCCATCATAATGGAAAGAGAAAAAAAGTAAAAGGCAGTTTAAAAATATATCATCAGAATACGTCCCTGAAGCATTAGGTAGTTGAACAAATGCTGAATGGCCAGTAAAAAGCCTTTGTTTCTAGCCTTGGCCCATCTATAACTAGCTGTGTAGCACTGGATAAGATACTTCTGTGCATCTCAATTTTCTCAACTCTAACTGTGGCTTTTAAGACATGAAAGTGATATTGCTGAGAAATGCTCCATCCTCCAAATGCATACTGTTATTATGCTTTTTAAAATCAAATGAGGAAAGAGAACTTGTGCTGGAACTGTAACTAACACTACTCTTCTTCAGCTGACGGATGCTTCTGTGCATACTGCAGTGGTGGGCATGGCCTCTGTGTTGCACGCCAGCAGTGGAGGCAGATTTGCACTGAGCCCTCCATACATTCTTCTCTCTCTTCTGGGCCTGAGAGCCCAGGATGGTCTGGGTGAAACCAACAGGCTCCTGCAGACACAGAGGCCAGGGTCTCAGCCTCTTGAACATCAGGCTCTAAGCTCTCAGCAAGTGTTTGTCAATCTAGGTCACAAACTAGTGGGAAACGCATCTTTTATTCTGGAGCTGACAATAAGATGCACTGCTTTCATCTGTTACCAACTCCAAGCTGTGGAAGCAACTCTTGGGGTCAAAATCAACATCCCTGTGACGTTGAGGGTCCCAAAATAAGGTCCGAAAAAGCCAACAAATTTCACTGAGATGCCTGATTCTGGTGCGTTATGGTGGAAAGAACCTTGGACTTGGAGTGAGAGGACCTGGAAACAGTCAGTCACAGTTGTGTTTTGGGGCTGTCGTGGAAATTGAATGGGATGAGGTATGAGTAAGCACTCTGTGACCTTTTAAGAGAAATCCCCAAATGCACCAAAATAATAGTGCTGGTCAGGATTCCCTGGGAAAAACTGTTTTTTTCTCCAGGACCTGAAATCAACACTAAAGAAAAACTGAGCAAAACAAGATTAGAAAGTCATCTGAGAAAGTGTTTGTTTGGATCTGAATGATCTGGAAAATTAATTTTTCACTGGCAAAAACTTGCTTCCTGAAGCAGTGCCCTTATCACATGGAGCCCAAGGACCAGATGGCCCTGGGGCGGGGGGGCTACATATCTGAGGTGACAGGACTCACCAGGTAGCGCTCCTCCTGCCTCATGCTGGGGGTGCGAATCATGTGATTCTGTTCTCCTCGCCAGTCTCCAAACCGACGGAAAAAGTAGTTAGATAAAAACCGGTTGACGGGATCTCTGATGATGTTGATGTAGACAGGCTGGTCTCCTCCAAACCTAAGATGCACACAAACACGGAAGTGGTTACAAACCATCCTTTCTGGTGGAAAATCAAGCCCACGTACACACTGGTTCCCCTCGAGGTAAACACATCATCACCAGAGGACCCCGTCTGCTCAGTCGCTAAGTTGTGTCCAGCTCTTTGCAACCCCATGAACTGCAGCCCGCCAGGGTCCTCTGTCCATGGGATTCTCCAGGCAAGAATACTGGAATGGGTTGCCATTTCCTCCTCCAGGGGATCTTCCTGACACAGGGATTGAACCAGCATCTCCTGAGCTGGCCAGCGGATTCTTTACCACTGCACCACCAGGGAAGCCACTGCACAGGTACCAGTGAACAATCAAACCAGCAGGTGGTGTTTCCTGGTGGAAACACTTATTATCCTCCAGGATATTCCAGCAACTTACTGAGAGGCTGTGAAGACTGTTTGGGAGTCAGCACTGCGCAAAATGAAGGAATTGTCACCGTGAAGGTATAGATATGATCTCGTTTTCTCACAAGGCTAGAGGTCCCCAGGGAGAGGCCACACTGAATTGGGTTTTGTATCTATTAACAGTGTCTGGAACAGACCCACTGACCCTCGTGGAATGTTTTGACTGCCTGGTAGATTCTGAACGCCTCACTGGAGGATATGGTACTTATTCTACATTCTAATTAGAACAGTCTCAGGTTAGGGGCTCTGCAGGAAGTGGAGAATAACAGCCAAGATGTATTAAATGCTCCCTGTTCACCTTGCTGTAAATATTTTGTAACCAACTCACTGGAGCCTCATAACACCTCATGTGTGTGTGCTAAGTCACTTCAGTTGTGTCCAGCTCTTTGTGACCTTATGGACTGTAGCACACCAGGCTCTTCTGTCCATGGGGTTCTCCAGGCAAGAATACTGGAGTGGGTTGCTGTGCCCTCCTCCAAGGGGATCTTCCTGACCTGATCCAGGGATCGCAACTCTTACGTCTCCTGCATTGGCAGGTTGGTTTTTTTTTTTTTTTTTACCACTAGCGACACCTGGGAAGCCCCCACAAAACCTGAGTGGAGTAGAAATCGTAATTATCCCCTTTTATACTGGGGAAATGGAGGCAGGGAGTGCTTAACTTGTGGCTGAGCCAGGATATGAACCCAGGCAGTCTGGCTCCAGAATCTTTGCCCTGAACGGTGGAAAGAAGATTCCAGAGCTGAGGCAAATAACAACGTAAGCAATAACATGAACACAACAAAAATCAATGTAATTGTCCTCAAATGATGGCGAGGGGTTTCAGATAAAAATAAAGCCAATGTCTAGGTGTTGCATTTTAATTCCGTCCACAAAGGGATTAGACAAATGCACTGAAAGCTGGTCTAAGAGCGAGGCCTACCCCAGGCAAAAGGATCAGGTTGGCTAAATTTGTCTTAAAAATTCCTCCCCCTTCTCTTGAACTGCCTGGAAGCAATGACCCTGAAGAGCCTGGGAGAACACTGGGAGCTCTGGGCAGAGGCCTCGCTCTGGGGACCTCCTGAGGGGCCCACAGGCTTCTCTCACACCATGACCTTCTGATGAGGACACCCAGACATTCTGTCAGGGGTCAGAAAGAGCTCAGAGAAAACAAACTGACGTGACCCTGCTCCCACCTTTCCAGCTGGCAGACTCTTCATCTTTCAAAACGCAGCCCAGAATCACCACCACATCCTTCCCCAGTGAACTCCCATGCTTGTGCCGGCCCCTTCCTCCTCTGGCTCCAAGTGCTCTTTCCAGCACCGTGTTTCCGGGTCTGCCTCTCCCATCAGACTTGTGACTCCAGAAGCCAGGAACAACGTCCTTAGACACAGCACGGTACACAGTAGGTGCTCAACCAATGAAGACACGAAAACCAGGGTGGATGTGTCTCAGTTCATGAATTTCAGCCACTATTACAGTGCTCTGGCAGCGCTAGAGGTAAAGAACTCGTCTACCGATGCAGGAGACATAAAAGATGCTGGTTCAATCCCTGGATCGGGAAGATCCCCCAGAGGAGGGCATGACAACCCACTTCTGTATTCTTGCCTAGAGAATCCCATGGACAGGGGAGCCTGGTGGGCTACGGTCCATGGAGTTGCAGAGTCGGACACGACTGAAGATACTTGGCACACGCACGTCGTAAAGGAAAGTAGATATAATGAGTCACGGATCCTATTTATTTTGTGTATTAAATTACAGAATGCTGTTCTCTTTGTGTGTGTGTGTGTGTGTGTTTGCATTTTTAAAGAAAATCTTCAGAGAGAAGAATCCAGAGTCACACGAAGGAATGACTCTGATGGTGTGATTTCAGGCACAGGCGTATGAATGCCATTCCAGACACTGGAAAACAGCGCTCAGGAGCAGAGTTAGCCAGGCCAACACAACTCTTGTCAGCTTCCAGACGTACACAAGGTGACATTCACACAGCTGCATGAACAACTAACTAGTTCCAGAAGTCGGCTGTGCCAACCTCGGATAACCACAAGCACCTTGGATGTATCAGTCTCTTCTTAATTAAACTGGGCTTCATATCCATGATAGAGAGCAACCAGAGTAGTAGGGTTAGGGATTAGAAAGACAAAGCATGCAGATGGTGAATGCAATTCAACCCTCAAACTGCAACGTGCTTTTAAAAACCTCAACTGTACTTCCTTGGTCTTATAAAGAATGACTATATTAATTAGCATAAAAGCTGGGTCCTACGATTCCATGCAGGGCAGCCCACCAAAGGGTTCATAGGGTCACAAAGGGTCAGACAGACTGAAGTGACTTAGCACGCATGCACGTCCTCCTACTACAGTAGTTTTATGACTGCAAACAGCTTTTGAAAGTATATATATATATATATATATATATATTTTAGTTGTGGTACAATACACAGGCAAAATGTACCTTTTCCACTACTTGTAAAGGTGCATTTCAGTGGCATTAAGTACATTTACACTGTAGAGCAACCATCCCCAGAACCCATCACCCACCTCCAGAGCTTTCTCATCAGCCCAAACTGAAATTCTGTGCCCATTAAATAATAAATCCCGTCTCCCTGCTTCCTCCTCACCCCTGGCAAGTTCCATTCTACTGAAAGTATATCTTCTTTTTCGTCTTTGACCTAAAAGTAGAGGTTAGTCCTTGGGACTTCCCTGGTTGTCCAGTGGTTAAGAATCACCTTCCAAGGAGACGTGGGTTCAATCCCTGCTCAGGGAACTAAGATCCCATGTGCCACAGGGTAACTAGGCCTAAGCTCTGTAACTAGCGAAAGCCCATGTGCTGAAGATCCAGCACAGCCAAAAAAAAAAAAAAAAGTAGAGGTTATTCCTGGGCTGTTAACTTCATCAAAAAATGAAGAGTATCCAAGGCTAGTGGCCCAGGCTTTGATCCCTGTCGGTGAGTGACTAAGGAGACTCTTTGAAGTGAGAGAACGGCCATCATGGAAAAGGTTGTAGCTGTTTTGGGGGCAGGGTGAGGGGCTGCCTGCGGGAGGAGAAGGGGGAGGTGGTTAGTTAATGGCCCTTTGCCGGAACAAGTGGAAGGGTCTCCTTCCAACCTCAAAGCCTCATTCAGTGGACACTGTGGTCCTTGACGCCCATGACAGAACCTGCCATCAGGCAATGCAAGCAGAGGCTGAGCCACTCAGCGCTCCCTGAGTGTCCTGAGGTAAGAGGGGCGGGGTGTGGAGACAAGTGGGTGGGGGTGGGGCACCTGAGATCAGCTTCCTGCTGGGAAAGGAAAGCAGACCTGAGAGGCAGGAAGCAAGCAGAGGAGGAGGAGGAAGGCCCTTCAAAGGGGCCGTGAGGTGGGCTCAGGGCAAGTCCAGATTATAGGAGTCCTTGATGGGCTGGCCAGGTGTGTGGGCTCATGAGGCCCACAGAGAGTCCACTCACTGTGGAGGGAGAAGGGAAAAGGGGGACAGTGCCATTTTCATAAGATGAGCCCGGTCTTGTCTTCACAGGATAAACTCACAGAACACTCTCATTCTGAAATCAAACTTTCAGGCTATGTTTAGGTGGGTAAAGACAGCATTCAGTAAATGCTAACATGGGTTCTGTCTGATGCCCTCTTCAAAGCTGGAGGCATCTGTCACCATTACAAAAGATTTGCAGGACACAATTAAAAGGGATGACTTTGCTAATGAGAATGAAAACAGAGTCAACATTTAGAAATAAAATGTGGAAACCCATTTGAATTATGGAGTTAGCAAGATCAGATTTGTTTTGTTAAATGATGCCATGAGGGAGCAGACCTTGTTCACACTGGTAACCAGGACCTCCCTTGAAGGGAAGAACGTGTCCAAAACTCACATGGTGTCCTTGGACGCACCCTGCCTGCTTCTCTAGTGATCGATTGATTTTTAAATGTTTTGCTTTCTCAAGTTAGTGCTGGCGTTGGAGCCACCATCAGAGACAAATGAAGAAAGAGAAATGGATGCAAAGAAGGGTGAGGGGGTCATGGGTGAGAAAGGAAGACACCAAAAACAGGGTTAAGAGAAATGGTAGTCTGAGGTCAGATAATCTCACCATTCACTCTATCTTCATAGCATTGCACTCTGACACAAGCCTTCACAGTGTTTTCCCTGCAAGACCCAAGTTGAGGGTCAAGGGAAACTGTAGATTGGAAAAAGAATTACTTCCCCCATCAAAAAAAAAAAAAAAAAATCTTAGAAAACAAACGAAATGTGCGGGCAGGAGCAGGGAAGATGAATTGTCTGTCACAGTCTTGATGATCTAAGACATACTTGAAGAGATGGTCTTGGGAAGTTGAACTTTTGCAAAAATTCTGTTTCTATAGTTGACTTTGACAACTGCGAACAGGCTCATGAAACCAGAGTACACAAATATTAAGTGATGTACTTAAAACATCACAACAAAATAGCATCTTTTAGGCCAAAGTAATTTCAATTCAGTTCTCTAGGTAGACCAGATGAAAAACATTTGTCTGGCCTGAACTTTCAGATGGCTCAAAAACTGCAAGAGTGGTGAAAATCTTCAGGAATACAAACCGATTTGAGGTTTCTGCTGACATTGTAGTGTTTATCTCCTCTGGCAGGAAGTCTTCCCTGAGGCAACTACAAAAGTACCAGTTTGGTCTGATAGTATTATTTTCCACAGTTGAATTGATAAAAATGGGTATGGTGAGACTGTTCCATCTAGGTGCCAGGAAGTTCAGCAGTAAAGAATCCACCTGCCAATGCAGGAGACGCCAGAGACTTGAGTTCAGTCCCTGAGCTGGGAAGGTCCCCTGGGGAAGGAAATGGCAACCCACTCCAGTATTCTGACCTGGGAAATCCCATGGACAGAGGAGCCTGGTGGGCTGCAGTCCCAGGGGTCACAAAGAGTCGGACATGACAACGCGTGCACCTTTACCTTTATTTTAGGTCTAAAAAAGGGCGGAAAAGATGGAACAGGACAAGATGCCTAGACAATGAATAAATGAAATTTATTGAATTGTCAGAAACTCGCAGGATAGCATTTTACAGCACTCAGAGTATCTAAATTCAAGATAAGAATACCATATTTCCTGGAAAAGAAGAGCTAGGGGGAGATTCATTTTGGTATAATGCCATACACTTCAGGAGTTCAGAACACAAGTGTACAAAAGAAAGTGTTGGGAACAAGGTTAGACTTTCATTCTTACATTCTACTCCCCCACAAGTGTTTTGCTGCATGTCAACAATGTAAGGAAGATTAGAAATAAAACATCAAATAACAATATTAGGTTGCAGCATCAATTCTTCTCTTAATTGCAGCCATGAAAGTAAAAGACGCTTAGTCCTTGGAAGGAAAGTTATGACCAACCTAGATAGCATATTAAAAAGCAGAGACATTACTTTGCCAACAAAGGCCAGTCTGGTCAAGGCTATGGTTTTTCCAGTAGTCATGTACGGATGTAAGAGTTGGACTGTGAAGAAGGCTGAGTGCCAAAGAATTGCTGCTTTTGAACTGTGGTGTTGGAGAAGACTCTTGAGAGTCCCTTGAACTGCAAGGCAATCCAACCAGTCCATTCTAAAGGAGATCAGTCCTGGGTGTTCTTTGGAAGGAGTGATGCTAAAGCTGAAACTCCAGCACTTTGGCTACCTCATGTGAAGAGTTGACTCATTGGAAAAGACTCTGATGCTGGGAGGGATTGGGGGCAGGAAGAGAAGGGGACGACAGAGGATGAGATGGCTGGATGGTATCACTGACTCAATGGACATGAGTTTGAGTGAACGCCAGGAGTTGGTGATAGACAGGGAGGCCTGGCATGCTGTGGTTCATGGGGTCGCAAAGAGTCGGACACAACTAAGCGACTGAACTGAACTGAACTGAACTGAACTGAATAACCTCTTAAAACAATGTTTCTTTGAAACAATCCCTGTCAGCAGCAATCAAGGTAGATGTCTTAAGAGCAGCTTAATTGTCTCTATGTCTTATAATTCAAAATATAGAATTCAGTTTTAAAAGCACATGAAAGCCCTCTTAATGAGTCCCAATATAGATGTTTTTCTCTGTTAATTGTATAATTGGGGACTTTCCTTACATGCCCACAGTTCATTGTTTATATCCAAGAAATTTTCCTGAAATAAAACTGTTCCCTTGAAAAAGAAAGGCTGATGATTTAAATTCCCATGTTTAGTAACAGTCCTGTAGTGTACTCAGGTTCAATTTGCCCTTCTCTGTATGTTTATGGAGGTCTTGTAGCTGAGGCCATGGGCCTTGTGTATGTGGGGTGGGAAGAGAGGGTGAGGTTGAGCCCACGGTCAGCATGAGTTTATTCCAGCTGATCAGACTGGCCTCTGTTTTTTCCTGTTTATAGCTCATCACTGCCATTCTGTTTCTGCCGTGCCCATGCTTGAGACTCCCATTTACAGGGTTCCTTTCCATCTTTCTGTTTGACCAGTTTTCGCTTATGCTGGTGCCCGGGCTGCCAACGCCCCTCCCCTTCATTTGTCAGGACCATCAGCAGTGGTTCCTGCTCCTCCCACTTCCCCTGGGAACACCTGGTGATTCTTTCTCCTAAAGCTTGTCATACTTCACGCCACTCCTTCCTTAATGGAAGAATTTGCAGTTCCCTGAAGGCAAGGACAACATTTCTTTTCTATGTTGTTAATATTTATTTATCTATTTGGTTGTGCTGGGTCTTAGTTGCTGCATGCGAACTCTTGGGGCTTCCCCAGTGACTCTGAGGTAAAGAATCCACCTGCCAATGCAGGAGACACAAGTTCAATCCCTGGGTCAGGAAGATTCCCTGGAGAAGGAGATGGCAACCCACTCCAGTATTCTTGCCTGGAGAATTCCATGGACAGAGGAGCCTGGCGGGCTACAGTCCATGGGGTCGCAGAGTCAGACATGACCTAGCGACTAAACCACCACCAGGGGAACTCTTAGTTGCAGCATGTGGGGTCGTGTTTCCTGACCAGGGATTGAACCTGGGCTCCCTGCATTGGGAGTGTGGAGACTCAGCCACTGGACCATCAGGGAAGTCCCAAGGACAACATTTCTTGTTCCCTGTAGAAGCCCCTGTCCTAGTGCAGGGTCCTACTGTGCCCAGCTCTGCTGATCCAGTTAAGGTAATGGTGTTGGTGTATTAATTAGAGTGCTATACTATCATGAGTTAACTATGAAAACTTGTTGCTTTGCAATTTGTTTTGGTTGTAAAGATTTGCCCTGGAAGCAAGAGGAGTAAATGAATGAGGTTTGACAAACCTATGGTTAATGGGTTATGGGGGGGATAAACTGAGTGACTGGGATTGACATATGCACACTGCTGCTAAGTCGCTTCAGTCGTGTCCAACTCTGTGCAACCCCATAGATGTCAGCCCACCAAGCTCCCCAGTCCCTGGGATTCTCCAGGCAAGAACACTGGAGTGGGTTGCCATTTCCTTCTCCAATGCATGAAAGTGAACAGTGAAAGTGAAGTCACTCAGTCGTCCAACTCTTAGCAACCCCATGGACTGCAGCCTACCAGGCTCCTCCATCCATGGGATTTTCCAAGCAAGAGTACTGGAGTGGGGTGCCATTGCCTTCTCCACATATGCACACTAGTATATATAAAATAGATAACTAATAAGGACCTAACTCCAATACTTTGGCCACCTCATGTGAAGAGTTGACTCATTGGAAAAGACTCTGATGCTGGGAGGAATTGGGGGCAGGAGGAGAAGGGGACGACAGAGGATGAGATGGTTGGATGGCATTACCAACTTGATGCATATGAGTTTAGGTGATCTCCGGGAGTTGGTGATGGACAGGGAGGCCTGGTGTGCTGCAATTCATGGGTCGCAAAGAGTCGGACACGACTGAGCGACTGAACTGAACTGAACTGAATAAGGACTTAGAGCACAGGAAATTCTACTCAATACTCTGTCATGGCCTACATGGGAAAAGAATCTAAAAAGACTGGATATATGTGTAACTGATTCACTTTGCTGTCCAGCAGAAATTAACACAGCACTGTAAATCAACTATAGTCCAATAAAAATTGTAAAAAGAGGAAGAAAGAATAATGAATGAGGACGTCAGGGGTGACGCAGAAAGAAGGAAGGAAGGGAGTGCATGAGAGGATCAAGGGGTCAGAGGGGCCGTGCTGTGCTGTCTACAAGTCATAAAACACATGGCCCAAAATAGCTACCCAGTCCTCGTTATCTAATTATGTCTAATTATATGTTCTTGGCCCCAGGGAAGTGGGAGACAGGCACATACCCTGGACAGTGCAGTGACAAGCCACTTTAGAGATGTGGTTGGAGACACAGCTCTTATGGACGCGGTACACACACCCCCAACCCCCATTCCGGCCACTGAGGATAATCCAGGATAATCTGCAGGTGTTTTCCTCTTCACCTGTTCACCAGCCCAGAGAACTTTGGGTATCAGAGAGGCTGGGGAACTTCAAGGGAGACTTGCTTTCAAAGGTAAGGCAGCAACTCCTCTTTGCTGCTTAGTAACTTGCTTTGCTGAATCTCAGTCTCTTTACACTTCATTTGCACAAGGCTCGCTGCACAGCAGGAAAGTTCTTTGAAGGCTAAACTCTTCTCCCAGCCCTGCAGACTGTTAGGCTTCCTGGGGCAGGGCAGCCAAAGTGCTGCCCAGTGCAAACTCAGGCCTCCCTGGTTGCTGGCCCTCGGGGCCATGAGGTCAGCACAGATAGGATTCTTCTGTGAGCCTGTGAGGTCCTGTTATCCCCATGGGAAAAGCAGTGAGGAAAGGGCTGGTCAGATGGCTGATAGGGGAAGCCCAGGGTCTGGGGCTAGTCAGCAGATTGGCCCCGGGACCTCGTGCTCTGTCAGCCTCAGCTGTGAGCTCAGCCCGCCTTAGAGGAGGAATCCAAGAGCTACAGTAAAGTACAGTGACAAGAAACCTGTGCTAAGGGATCCCTGGGGAAGAAAATGCCCAGAACGTGCAGCTAGCAATTTAACAGAGGATCAAAACACATAAATTTGAGGTTTACATTATTATCAAAAGGTCCTTGCAGGTGAAGAGGAGAAAAGCACAGATTTCTAAAATACCCACCAACATCAAACATGCAAGGTTCAGAGAAATGAAATGGAGTGTTCAAAAGGTAGAGAAAGAGGCTGGGCCTAGGTTCGTGATGGCTCAGCAGGTAAAGAATCTGCCTGCATTGTAGGAGACACAGGAGACAGGGGCTCAATCCTAGAGTCAGGAAGACCCCTTGGAGGAGGAAATGGCAACCTAGTATGCGTGCCTGAAAAGTCCCATGGACAGAGGAGCCTGGCGGGCTACAGTCCATGGGGTTGCAAAGAGTCAGGCACGTCTTAGCAACTAAACATACGCACAGCACACACAAAATACAGGTAATTCCACCTCTATGTTATTCCCAGAGTCCTGTGGGTGCAGGTTGTATAAAAATGTGCGGTGAAATTTATCTGCTAAAATATTCATCTCTTGTCTATTTCGTTCCAATACAAAACTTTTTTTTTTTAAAGAGAACTATAAGGTCAAGTGGCTTCTCATTAAAAATAATTTCAAGTTTTCACAAGACCTAAGAGCAGTATTTTTAGAAAGAAATGAAGCTTTTGACCAAATATTTCAAATTTTGACCCCTCTACTGAAAAAATAAATCGATTAAAAATGCCTTTTGAAGGGCGATTACACTACCTTGGAAAGGAAGGTAGATTTTAAAGTAATTGTTTGTTAGAAGGAGATTAAGTACCCAAAAGAAATGAAAGAACCATTAAACTGGAAAATCTTACCTTGAGAAGTTGAGGAAATGAACATGTCGGGTGAATAAATAGGGCTGTTCGGCAGTACTTATATTTTTAATCAGTTCCATCTATTAAAAAAAAGTACAAAATTAGCATATATAGGATTTAATTTACCAAGCTATATTAAGCTAAAGGTTATCTCCCCAACTCTTTTTTTCCTTACTTACTACTTCTTGAACCAAGGCTAAACAGCTATGCTTTGTGCAACATTTATGAACTTTACATAAGGCTCCTTACTAAATAAAAAAAAGAAGCTCTTGCAATGTGCAATCCTGAATTTAATTTAGTTAATTGCCATCATGAAATAAAAGTGACAGTTTAAGTAATTTTAACTGGAGAAGTCAGTGTGTTGCTGTTCTGAAATGCAAGTAAGAAAATGCCTTTAATCCTCTCCTTTAAAGTCAAATCAAGACAAAGGTTAATACTTAGTTTACATTTCTATAATGATCTTACTGGGAAATACAGAAGCATTTGAAACTAGTTCTGCAGAATTGAAAAGTAGAAATAAACTGAGGCACTATCTCATTATTTTTCCCTTTGATTATAAAATTTACAAAGCAAGTATCTCAGAGGGAGCACATAACACCCCCTCACTCCCCAAAAAATGTTCTCAGGTTTTGGTGGGTGGTCATCTGAATTATTTATTTGCAGTTATCAGCAAGGCAAAAAGTAGTTTTAATTTGTACAAACTAACATTTACAGTCTTCTGGAACATGTCATTATACAGAAAACGTTTAGTAAAATCTGTTAGAAATTCCAAGCATTCTTATGACTCCCTGACTTCCTGAATTCCAGTTTCCTTAGATTTTCTTATTTGCCCCATCAAAGCTGACACTCTGGAATTTTTAAGAAGCACATTGAAAATTGCTACTTTGGACAGACATCAGAAGGGCAGCACTTCATATTTTATGAAATAGCTCAAGTTGAAAACTGGAAACAAAAACGGTCATTCATGTGTCAACTGTAGTAGCAACAATAAAATCGGAGTCTGGAACTCTAGGTTTGTCTCAAGCGTGACGGAAACCTGGTCTGCCTTGTTCCCTCCTATCTAGCTCAGAGCTGACACACAGGGAAATACTCCATAAATATTTGTTAAATGAATTAATTCCAACGAGTCCATGACTTACAGATGGTTACACTAGGACGTTGTGGCCTAAACCCTTTCATTAGATATTCGTGCTCACAACGACTGTTTGAAGAAATGAAATTGAATTTTAAAAGCAGATGACTTGCACTTCATAACCCAGGGCTTCTGTTCGTCAGTGGCAGGCATGGGTGAATAATGGTCTGCCTGTCCCCAAGCTTGCATGTAAAAGGAAATTGAATCCTGCCTCTTTATCTTCTGTTTATTCTTTACAACCCCCCTGCCTGCCCCAGCTCTTGTTTTTGGTTAATAAAACTTCCAGCTTCTTTCACATTATGAATTTTGATTTTTGATAGATCTACCAGCAGAATTACTGATTTGGAAGCACAGCCGAAGGTAACTGATTGCCGAGGTTGTCTGCTTAAAAGCATAACTGTGTGTATGTTTAAAGTAGTGACCATTCAATGCCTTAATCTTTAGATTATTTTTCTTCAGCTATTTCTCTGTACACATAAGAGTAATATGAGAAAGCCCTCTAGGATTACACAAGACTGGAAAAATGGGTCAGAAGAAAACCTGTTTCCTTCACATATTCAACATTATATTACATTCTCTAAACACATGTCAATGTGTTAAATTTAAGGGAAGAACAGTAGTGGTTAGATTTTGAGAACAGTGTCATAATAGTCATAAAGCTGTCTATTTCACGAGGAAAAATGGATTAGTGATGACAATGCATAACTCTTTCTAGACATCTCTTAAAATAGAGAATAAAAGTTACTAATGCTTGCATTTATCACATTAGTATAGGGTAGTCAGACTGTACATTTCAGCTGCTCTCATGAATTTTGTCCTGCACACGAAATAGGAAAATCCACATGAAGTACCACAATCTTCAGTCCACGGCATCGTGTTCACGGTTTGTGAAGATGGTGTCATTTCACCATCTTCACAAACGCCGTGCATGCTGTCGCTTCAGTCGTGTCTGACTCTTGGCGACCCTATGGGCTGTAGCTCACTAGGCTCCTCTGTCCGTGGGATTCTCCAGGCAAAAATACTGTGGTGGGTTGCCATGCCTTCCTCCAGGGGATCCTCCCGACCTAGGGATCAAACCCGCGTCTCTTAGATCTGCTGCACTGACCGGCGGCTTCTTTACCACTAGCGCCCCCTGGGAAGCCCTCACAAATGCTACCCTTTCCCAGAGCGCCTGCTGGTCATCACCTGAGTACCCCCTTGGTTTTCCCGAAGCTGCCAGCAGCCTACCTTTCTCTCACCTGAGTCTTATCTGTGTGAGTGACAAGAACATTACTTAAAATTATCACAGAAACTAACTCTCCTTTGCCTTGGCTCATGCAGGACCACTGCTAGCCTTTATTTTGATTCCACTGAATTCATTCTTCATTTAGCATTTATATTGGGTGCTTACCAAGCCCTGGAGATCAAAACCTGAATAAAATCAATGGGAAGACATAGAAAGAAAGACAGTAGAATGTGTCCTAATGGTATCCCCAAACCTACCCTGGCCAAAACCACACTCTTGATCCTCGTCCATCTTTACGCCTTTCTGGTTAATGGTTCCCTCCACATCCTCACATTTAATTTGGTCTTTCCTGGACTCCTATATTCAATCCCTTGCTGAGTCAAGTTAATTTTATCTTTACTATCTCCCTCAATTGACTCTCAAGATCCCACATCCTATAGCCAGCTAAACTAGACTCCTCCATATTCCTTCCATACACCATATCCAAGACTAACCATGTCCAAACTCAGGCTCAAGATTCTTCCTCTAGAATGTTCCTCCTCTTCTCTCTGCATGTCCAAATTCTGATCACTTTTTGCTGCTGCTGCTGCTGCTGCTAAGTCGCTTCAGTCGTGTCTGACTCTGTGCGACCCCATAGACGGCAGCCCACCAGGCTCCCCTGTCCCTAGGATTCTCCAGGCAAGAACACTGGAGTGGGTTGCCATTTCCTTCTCCAATGCATGAAAGTGAAGAGTGAAAGTGAAGTCGCTCAGTCGTGTCTGACTCTTAGTGACCCCATGGACTGCAGCCTACCAGGCTCCTCCGTCCATGGGATCACTCATTACAACTAGCTAAAGTGCTTGCTCCAGGTAGCCCACCTGAAGTTCTCCTTTCATTCAACAACCATTTTTTTCAACTATGTCAGGCTATGTGCCACTCTGGATTGTGGCTTTAAAGATAAAAGATTTGGTTCTTGCTCTCAGGAAGCTCAGAGACTTGTGGAAGAAGTGGATGAGCAGGCAGGTATCATCATGTGGTAATGATCATGGGGTAGAAAGCAAGGAGGTGGGATGCCTGTCCCGACCTGCAGATGGAGAGGTAGTGCTTCTGTGTGGAGGTGTTTCTCAGCGGTTTCCAAGGATACAGGAGTCAATAAGAGAAGAAAGGGACTCATAGTATGGCAGACAGAGTGACCAGCAGATGCAAAGCACAAAACACAAAAATGACTTGGCTATTAAAACTGCCAGGCAGGCAGGCACGGAATCAGCAAGGCAGTACACAAGGCTAGAGAGGAAGGGAGGAACTGGGTAACTGAGGGTCTTGCTGGTCTCATGAAGGATTTCGACATTTATCCTCTGGGCAATCCACAGCCAGAAAGGATTTTTTTTTTCTTCTCTCAGATCTAAGGTCAGGTGAAAATGTGAAGAAGAGAGTAAGGATTAGAAGCAGAAAGTTTAGTGAGGAAGACAGAAATAATCTCAACAGGAAATGATGAGGTCATGGACTCATCACTTCTCAGTGTGGTTCCCATACCAGCTACATCAGTATCACCTGGACACCTGCTTATGTTGTTTAGTCCTTAAGTCGTGTCTGACTCCTTTGTGACCCTATGGACAGTAGTCTGCCAGGCTCCTCTGTCCATGTGCTTGCCCAGGCAAGAATACTGGAGTGGGTTGCCATTCCTTCCCCAGAGAATCTTCCTGACCCAGGGATTGAACTCGTGTCTTCTGCATTGGCAAGGAGATTCTTACCACTGAGACTCCAGGGAAGCCCAGGACATGTGTTTAATAACACAAATTCTCATGCCTCACTCCACACCTATGGAATTAGAAGAAACTCTGGAGGTGGGTCCCATCAATCTGCGTTTTAACAAGCATGCCAGGAGACTCTAAGGCTCAACAGTTTCAGAAACAAGGAATGAAGTTCATGGAAGGAAAAACAGATGGAGAGATTTGGGTACATTAAGGAGGGAGACTGCTGAGACTTGTAGCAGCTGGCAGCATAAGGGAAGGAGAGGGCATGGTCAATGGAGCTTCCTTCTTAGTCCTGGCTGGGGTCTGAACACGTGGTGGTACCCATTCATGGAGATGGGAACACTGCAGGAGGAAGCAATCTGCCTCCAGAAGGGAGGGGAAATGGGTTTGGTTTTTAACATCATTGGCTAGAGATGACATTGTCCTCTTTAACTTCCTGCAGCACTCCGAGAATTTCCCAGGACATGCTGTTTTATGTTACATTTTAGCTGGGTTTGTATCCTGGCTTTGAACCAGACTGAAAGCTCCTTGAAGGTGGTGGCCAGGTTTTATTTATCCCCCAGAAAGCCAAGCCCAGGTGCCTACATAGAATACATACCTGTAACTGTTTATGCAATAAAGTACCCACTCTGGGGGGCTTCCCGAGTGGTGTCAATGGTAAAGAACCCACCTGCCAATGCAAGAGACGTGGGTTCGATCTCTGAGGGAGGGGGAAGATTCCCTCGGAGGAGATTCCCTCGGAGTGAGTGCGTGGCACCTCACACCAGTAATCATGCTTACAGAATCCCATGGACAGAGGAGCCTGGCGGGCTATAGTCCACAGGGTTGCAAAGAGTCGGACATGCATGCACAGAACCCCTCTAGAAAAACATTTTTGGAGTTAAGAAATGTACAGTTCACTAAAGACGGAATTATCACCGAGACTCTGAATTTAGGCTTTCTGGGACAGATTTGTGCATTCATTACCGTGGTGTCACATGGAGCTAACAGTTTTACTATGTCACCATCTAGGATGTAACGAAACAAAACAGACTATCCTTTTCTGAGTGTTTTCCAGGCTATCACTGAATCAAGATGCTCTTTATGTACATACTGGCATTTCATCTTCAAATGACTCCATGAGTTAACTATCATCCAGGGTTTACGGGTTAAGAAACTGAGGCACAGAAAAGCTGAAGATTGCTTATGATCTCACCACTACAAGAAGGTGGAGCCAGGATTTCAACCCAAGTCTACCTGACACCAAAAATGCTGCTGCTTATCACTAAACTGCAATCTTCTCACCATTCCCACTGCTTTTTGATCTGTATATAACCTGTTAAAATGGGAGGAAGGGGTCGGTTAGCAAAATAACTCTGGAGACTAAAGAGGGTTTATGAAGATATGAATTTTCTGTCTTTTATGTGAGGGGTTGAAAAATCAAAAGAAAGTTCTGACAGATGGAAATGCATTAAAAGTAATAAAAATAAAAGCATCAAAATATCAGAGAGAATATTTTTTAAAGTTCTCGGTGAGAAAATAGTGTAACAAGCCAGGAATGAATTTAAAATACTACAAATAAAAAGAATGAAAAATAACTCTGTAATGGAATGGATCTAAAAGAAGTTGAATCACAGCACATCTGAGAATGAGATAGAACTGAAGTTTTTTTTTAAAAAAAGGCAAGAATCAAACAGAATTTATAATGCAGAGGATGTGCCAGGCAGTAGCTTTTAATCTTTTGCTTTCAACCTAACTGGCTGAGATGACAGAGCAGAAATCCTTTACCTGCTGTTCTATGAACACAGCTAGTGAGTAAAAGACTTCCTTGGGAGATGCTTGTCAGCAGTAACTGACAGAGCATTGACCCTACTCTGATCTGAGTTCTTGTGTCACTCGTAAACAACTAGATGTCCCATAATTTTGTACAACATCTTAAATGAAAGAAAAGACATGCTTTTACACATCAAAGCCAAATAAGGAGTAGCTCAGAGGAGAACTCCTTGGCCCTTTAACCTCAGAGGCCAGAGCTGTGGGCTGTGGTTACCTTTCCCTCTTCCTCCTACATGAAGAAAGCCCCTCTTGAAGGAGGTAGGATGGTCCTCCCACCTTCAGCTCCTCGCTAAGGAGTCAGTACAACACGCGCCTGCAATGAAGACGACGACCACCAGGGGGAGCAATGATGTGACCAAGGCAAGGAGGCTGCATCTGAACAGAGAAAATCAATCTCATGGCTACAACTTGAACCAGAGGAGAAAACATTTTAATTTTTCAGAGCTTGTGGTTTCTCCCTTTCCCACTCTTTTCTCTGCACTGAGTTTTCATTAGCAGAGTCAGATTTTTGTTTATAGGACTCTAAGATAAGACCTTGTTTGCAGCACTGGGTGAACTTAGCCCTGTGGCGTGGAGATGGACTCAGCTAATTTTGGTTTGACTCCAAGGTCCGGTTGGAGCAGCTCTGATGCCTGTGGACACATCCCTCCTACTCTAAGGTCAGGGAACTCTGAAGGTCATTCTAAGGAGACTTTTCCAAAACATCTCAAGCAACAGTTAGGCTTCTGGGAGATGTGCAGGCTTCTGACACAATGTCTTCAGAGGTTAGAGGGATTCTTGAGTAAAAGAGGAATTTTTCTTGTTTAGTGGAGGATTCCCTTTAATTGAAGGAAATTTTTCTAATAATTAGAGCCTTTCTTGCAACGATTCTTCACTAGAATTGTGCCTGAGCATCTCCTGGGGAGTTTCCTGCTCCCCCACAAGATACAAATACCTGGGCGCCACCATTAAGAGTATAACTCAGAATTTCATAGTAGGACCTAGAAATATGTGTGAAAAGCTCCTGAGAATATTCTGATGCCCATGATGGTTAAGAACCATTTTTTACTGACCTCCTACTGCCCATGAATAATGTTCTATCTCCTTAGCCTAACATTCAAAGTTCTTTGGGATTTGATCCCAGGTCATTTTCAATTCTTATTCTCCCACATCTTCTTGAGCATTTGTTTTTTTTTTCCCCCTTTTTAAGGGGGTTATAATACTTTCCTAATAATGTTGCTTAACGGATTAAAATGAGATGCACAAACATCGAGTATGTTGTCTGATGCTCAATATACTGCAATAACAGTAGGCCCTCAATGAATATTCATCACAACAAATAAACAGTGGTGGGACCAGCCTCAAAAATGAATGAGTCAACCTTTGCCTCTTAACAGAGGCCAGTTGACTCTGCCTTAGGGAAGCCTGGGAGGAATCCCAGTGGCCCCAAGACGGTTTCCAAGTCTAATGTGGTTTCTTTCGGTGGGTTTTCTTTTCTAGAGTTGCAATGATTTGTAGTCACAGTCAGATATGGACTGTGCAGTGGCTGAGAGCAGTGGGGAAGGGAAATTAAAACACCATAAAGAAATTCTGTTTCTGACGAAGAGGGTACGGCACTCTAGAACACACTGACATAGGGGCTGTATCCACTGTTCTTTGAATACTTTTCAAGGTTTTAGTCATTCGAATGGCTACTGAACAGTCACTGCAGATGTGAAGTTTATAGTGAAAGAGTAGCCTTTACTGGTATGACTGATGGAAGTGTGTAGGCTGGTCCGCCAGCTCTGAACTGTGACTCAGAGTTCTGTGGGATGCAATTGAGAGCCACAAACACTATAAAGAGTCCCCTGGCCAACTCAGACTGGGACACTTTAGGTGAAAGCTGATTAAATGGACTTTTTTGTTTTGTTTTTAATTAAAAGAATTCTCAGAGTCTTTAAAATGTGAATATTGTTGTGACTTTCCTAGAGGGGGACAAGGAGATAGCATTTCCCAAACTTTTTAAGTCACGATATTTTCATTTTTTTCCCCAATGTCTTAGGAGACTAAATTTCTCAGGAACACACTTAGGGAAATGCTGATATGATGGTTTTGACAAGGAGCCTTAACCCCGGTGGCTCAGTGGTAAAGAATCCACCTGCCAGTGCAGAAGACACAAGTTCAATCCCTGGATTGGGAAGACCCCTGGAGGAGGAAATGGCAACCCATTCCAGTATTCTTGCCGGAAAAATCCCACAGACAGAGGAGCCTGGCAGCTACAATCCATGGGGTCACAAAACAGTCAGACATGACTTAGCAACTAAACAACAACAACCTTAACTCTGAAACTCCCGTGGTGCTTGATCAAAAAAATAAAAATAAAAACTTTTCTGGACTCTACCCCAGAATCTCCAGGAGAAGGGCTACAGCAACTACATAATCATAAGGCTATGCTGGGGGTTCCCTGGTGACTCAGTGGTAAAGAATCTGCCTGCCCATGTAGGAGACACAGGTTCGATCCCTGACCCAGGAAGATCCCACAAGCCGCAGAGCAACTAAACCTGTGTAGCACAACTACTGAGCCTGCGCTCTAGAGCCTGGGAGCCGCAACAAGAGAAGCCGCCGCAAAGAGAAACTCACACACCACAGAGAGTAGCCCTTGCTTGCCAAAACTAAAGAAAAGTCCACAGCAAGGAAGACCCAGCACAGACAAAAATATATAAAAAAATAAACATTTTGTTTGTTTGTTTTAAAAAGATCCTGCTGTGCAGCCAGAGCAGATAGCCACTGCTTTAGGAGGGTGGCTCCTGAATTCAGGAGGGCCCAAGTTCAAGCCCAAGTGCCATGGACAGTCAGTTTATTATATTTGGAAAGTGACTTCATCTGGCTGTCTTAGTTTTCTCATCCCTAAAATAGGAAATCATACCCACTTACTGGTCTAGCTTTAGGTCCAAACAAATTAAATGAAATAATAAAGTAAAACAATTAGCACAGAGCAGGTGCTGCTATTTCAGTTTGGAATCCTCCATAGCTTCAGTATGGACTTCCCTGGTGGCGCAGCAGTAAAGAATCCACCTGGAAAGCAGGAGATGCAGGTTCATTCCCTGGGTTGGGATGATCCCCTGGAGGAGGAAATGGCAACCCACTCCAGTATTCTTGCCTGGAGAATCCCATGGATGGAGGAGACTGAGGGGCTACAGTCCATGAGGAGCCAAAGAGTCAGACATGACTGAGTGATTGAACAACACATAGCTTTAGTATAAATAAAAATTGGAAATGTATTTGCTTTCTCCATCTTTTAGGTTCATATGCCAACAGTTTTTGCCCTTCTCCAAAAGGAATGAAATCATTTGACTTCTTATGTCTGTGATATGCCTCTGACATATTGGCTTTTATTATCCTCAGAGCAGCATTCTGAAAGATAGGGTCAGACCATTAACAAAGACGGGTATGAGTCTTTTGGAAATCACACCTCCTGCCTTCTGGAAAATGGTTCTTTATCTTTTAGGTTGTACATGATCTCTGTTTTCCAAGAAAGTATCTAAACTAGCACAAGCGATTTAAATCTGGTTTTAGAGCATAAATTAAATGATGTCATCCTGAGTTCCCATTATATGCCCTGCAAAAGGTCCAACATTTGGCCAGCACCAGCTGTCCATGTTCTTCTGTGGAGGCAGTTTTCTAAAATATTAACTTCAAAGGCATTTCTATTTCTTATAAGGGCAGATGTAATGGGATTTTTATTGATGTTGTAACATTTGCTGTCTTCATGCTCTCTTTCCTTTTTAATAATCCCTTCAGTGTCTTATTCCATGAAATAGATTTTTAAAAATCTAGTACTCAATGGATTTGTGTGTGTGTGTGTGTGTGTGTGAGATGACAGCTACCCTCCAGGGAGAAATGTATGTGTGAATTTGACCCTAGCCCAGAGAGATGCCATTGTGTATGGATGCAATGATACAGATGATTCCAGTCTCCAGTCTCATAAGCGGTTACTTTTCCAAAGTTCATTTGTAAGTCAGTAGTTTGGAACTTGGAACACATTTTCTCATAAAAGAAATGTTCGACATGGTGGAGAGAGTCCCGGGCCAGCCCACGAGAGTCCATTTAACTCGTACCGCACCAAAGCAGACTTGTCATTAACTCCATAGAACAATGTTGCCATGGGAACTACATTTTCAGAGTTCTATTCTTTCGTGTTAAGAACCACTGACTATAAAATTTTAACTCATCTCCTAAATCACATACTCCCCTTTTCCTTCAATAAATTACCAGGAAAAGGGAGCTATTCACACCACAGATTATTTCTTGAATATATTAGGTTAAAATAAAAATTTTTCTCTACTTGTTTCATGCACTTTGAATCTTTAGAAAAAGGATGCATGTAACAAAGTTTCTTTAAACATTCTTGACAGTTGGTTTCAAGTCTTCCTTGAACTACTTCAGACTTGGGTTTCTTGTCGTGGCGTTTCCTGGCTCCCCTTGTACATCACAGCCCAATCAGCTAGCTCCAGAGAGGCAACTGTCACTATCCTTATGCTTGTTTTAACATCAAAATTGTTTGTCTGCCTTTTCTACTGTATCTATACCTTTCCCTTAAGTTTTTAAAAACTTGCCTTATAATTTAATAGGAATCTGCAATAACTAAGTAATGAAGCATATTCTAGGTCACACTGACCACAGGAATCAGAAATGTTTCAACTAATTATACACAGATCATGGCAGAAGTTGTATAAATATATCACAGAATCACAGGGCTGGAAAGAACCTTAAAAGATTGTCTAGTCTATTCCTTGGCTTCCAGACAAGCCAATCATTCCAAACAGATGAGAACTAACCTCTGTTTTAGAGGAAAGGATGACTTTGGCTTTAACCCTTCCTAAAAGACTTAACAATTTGTGTACCATTAGTAAATTATTCCAGAGAAGGCAATGGCACCCCACTCCAGTACTCTTGCCTGGAAAATCCCATGGATGGAGGAGCCTGGTGGGCTGCAGTCCATGGTGTCGCTAAGAGTCAGACACAACTGAGCGACTTCACTTTCACTTTTCCCTTTCATGCACTGGAGAAGGAAATGGCAACCCACTCCAGTGTTCTTGCCTGGAGAATCCCAGGGATCATGGAGCCTGGTGGGCTGCCGTCTATGGGTTCGCACAGAGTCGGACACGACTGAAGTGACTTAGCAGCAGCAGCAGCAGTAAATTATTCTTCATTTTTAATGTAAGTCCTTCCCTTTACAGTTCATCATAGGAAACAAAGTAGGTTGATTTGTTTAAAATTCCAGAGTGTATTCAAATATCATATTTTGTGCTTGTTTTTCTAGGGCCTTCCTGAACATCTTAGGGTCTAATATTCTCATTACTTTGCTCCCTCTGGGTTTTTACAATTTTCTGCAGTGGGAACTAAAGTCCAGATACTATACTTTGTTAGGCTTTAAGAACTGAGCATAATTTCCATACATAGGAACATTTAAGTCTAATTTGATAGCTGACTGAAAGACTCAAAAGAAAACCAAATTTTTTATTTATAATAACATTCCAATAGCATAGGCTATTATTATAGTTGCTCTCTTTCAGGGAGTAAAAAGGGCATAACCAGCCCTAATTATATATGTTCTTCAGTCAGATAAGGAAATCAGAGAACCTACCCAATGAAAATTACTGATAGAATGTGGTATCTTAAAATGTCACCAAATATAATTTTTCCATTGAGCACCTACCACAGAACTTGTAAGTGAAAGAGTGAAAGTGAAAGTTACTCAGTCGTGTCTGACTCTTTGTGATCCCATGGACTGTATGGCACATGGGATTCGCCAGGCTAGGATACTGGAGTGGGTAGCCTCTCCCTTCTCCAGGGTATCTTCCCAACCCAGGGATCGAACCCAGGTTGCCCACATTGCAGGCAGATTCTTTACCAACTGAGCTATCTAATCTCAAAAATTTTTTTTGCTTATTGCTTATGACTATTTTGGAGAAGGAAATGGCAACCCATTCCAGTACGTTTGCCTGGAGAATCCCATGGACGGAGGAGCCTGGTGGGCTGCAGTCCAGGGGGTCTCAAAGAGTCGGACACGACTGAGTGACTTCACTTCCACTTTCACTTTATGACTATTTAAATCTGTTACTCAGAGACCCTTGGATGGAAGTTTTCAAAGAAATGGGCATTTTGATCTCTATACTGTGGAAGACAGTAAACATACAGACATTATAGCAACATACAGACATTATAGCAAGTGCTGCTGGCAGCCTTACGATCTCAAAACAGTCCTACCATTCCCTGTGACAAGAGAGACAGGAAGGCTATTGCATAGTCCCTGCGTGTGTGAGGTTTTGAATGCCTGAAAGGTGAAGATCATGTAAGAAAGAAGTAGACATAGTATTAGGGTCTCACCCAAGTGTGGGGCCTTACGTGGGAAACCTTAAAAAAAAGGGGGTAGCTTTTGCGGTTGGAAACTAAGATGGCGTCCGGCGGAAGAGATAGGGGCGTGGTCTATGTTAAAGTTTTTGATTGGCTCTCTTGATTTCCGTGCACGTGGACAGTGTGTGATCACCATAGACTCCTGTTACAATGAAGCGCATGACTTGACCTTTAACGTGATTGGTGCAATCATGGCATATTATAATTTGACCTTTAATGTGATTGGTGCCACTATGGCATATTATAATTTGACCTTTAATGTGATTGGTGTAACTATGGCATATTACAGTTTGACCTTTAATGTGATTGGTGCAACTATGGGAGGTCCCTCGCAGAACCCCCTTGCTTGTCTATATAAACCAAGAGTTTGGGGCAATAAAGCGGAACTGCTCAGACGGAATCCCTGTCGTGTGATTGTGTCTCACTCGAGGGGCTAGGTTGGCGGACAGCAGGCTCACCTCTCCTCCGGACCCCCTCGGCTTTGCTGAGGGAACTTCCACTGCCTCTCTCTTTCTGCGGAGCGCCCCCCGCACCCTAGTAAACCATGCACCTTGTTTATTCCCTAAATTTACCTAGTCACTGAGTGGTGTGATGGTTAAATTTCATGTGTCAATTTGACTGGCCAAGGGATGCCCAGATTAAGCAATATTTCCAGGTGTGTCTGTGAGAGTGCTTCTGGAGGAGATGAGCATTTGAATCAGTGGACTCAGTCGATTTCCCTCCCCAGTGTGGGTGGGCCTCATCCAATCCCTTGAAGGCCTGAGTAGAACAAAATGTGGAAGAAGGAAGAAGTGATTTTTCCCCCCCTGCTTCACTGACTAAGCTGAGGCATCTCATATTATATTCTGCTGCCCTTACATCATGGGATTTACATCATGGGCTCGCCTGCTTCTCAGGCTTTCACACTCGGGCTCGAGCTCAGTCTCTCCAATGGCTTTGCTAGGCCTTCAACTTGCAGATGGCAGAGCGTGGGACTTCTCAGCCTCCATCATTGCATATGCGAATTCCTCATAGTACATCTCCATTCCTGTCTGACTGTCCATCTATCCATCGATATCTGTTTATCTTTTGATAGATATATCTCCATCTTGCTGGTATTATTCTCTGAAGAGCCCTGACTTATCCTGCTGCTCCTGTTCAGTCGCTTCAGTTGTGTCCGACTCTGTGGGACCCAGTGGACTGCAGCCCACCAAGCACCTCTGTCCAGGGGGATTCTCCAGGCAAGAATACTGGAACGGGCTGCCGTGCCCTCCTCCAGGGGATCTTCCCAACCCAGGGATCAAACCCAGGTCTTCTGCATTGCAGGCAGATTTTTTACCACTGACCCACCAGGAAAGCCTGCCCTGAATTATATTCACCCATTCTAAATACCTAAGAGGACCAAAGCAACTTTTTGAGACCAAGCTAACAAACTTACCCCTGTAAAATGATTATGAGAGCACTAGGCCTATCTTGTCCACACTAACAAAGCATCTCAATGGAGACTATCCTATTTTGGTGTCAGCTTGCAAAATGGAATCTGTCTTCCCAGCTTCCTGGCAGAACCCAGCACTCCTGCTCTACCACCCGAATGGCCCTCATATGGGTCAGCGTCCTAGGGCAGATTTGTTCCCAGGAGGTGGAGTAATTCTTTTGCTACCACTGAATAGGCCATGAGCTGTTTTGGCGCCTCAGGATCCCCTGAACTTATCATAATAGGAAGCTCGTGCCCCCATCAACCAACCAGATTCCTGGCCCAAAGAGGGTTTTCTCTTTATTATAACCATAAAAACTTAGGACATTGGTGAGGAAATGCAGAGGAAGAAATATTAAAATCAAGTTTTCTTATTTTTGCTCCCAAGATGTCAGCGTTCCCTATAACTCAGTGGCGTAACTAAGACTTTAAGCATTGCTAATTTTAGCGAAACAGACAATGACCACGTACTCTATCCTTCATTGGTCTTAATGAAAGTATCCCTTCAGGGAAACTTCCTGGTTTACAGACTTCTGTCAGAACCCTCAACTTAAATTTCCTTCCCCCACACCCTGGCAAAAATACAGTACGATATTGTAACTCTGGTATTCATTTGGTAGGGGTGAAAGGGTGTTCTGGAAGGCACCCACTAATTGTGCAAATGAAGCAAAGACAACTTACTTGTTCATTCTTAGTAAGCCTGGTTTTGTTGTGAATGTCTGACGTGACCAAATTGAATCCGTGCTTCTCTGACAAGATCCTCAGAAGCAGGACGACGGTCCGACTCCCACACTTGCCCACTCTGTTGTACACCACCTGGCTCGGGAAAGGCAGCACCTAGCAATGAACGAGAGCAGATGAGAGGCTTTGGGATTGAAACACTGAGGATTCTTCCCTCAACTGCAGAATGATAAACACTTGGTCAAACTCGCAGAGTCAAACACGCCTTAGCAACTGAGAAGGGCCCATACAAAGCGAACGAGAATGGACACGATGAACCGGGATTCTTCTTCACAGTGTAACATGAGAGAACCTTTGGACTCCTCCATCTACCCTGACACTTAAAACTGGTAACATTTCATGCCATCTAGAATATTGATTGTGAAGTCAGTGTTGTCTTTTTCTTCAGAACAAAATATATAAATAGGTGCTTTAATGAAAATATTCTTTCGCAAGTTATATTTTATTAGAACAATCTGTAGAGTGCTTGGGAGAAATAACAGTAATTTCAAAAATTGAGACATAATTTAAAAGCAATAAAATTCACCCTTTAACGTGTACAATTCAGTGAGTTTCAGTATATTCACAGAGTTGTGAACCATCCCCACTACTTAATTCCAGAGCACTGGAAAAGAAACTCCCCAAAGAAACTCCATACCCATTAGCAATCCCTTCCATTTACCTCATTATCTTGATTCGCTGAAACTATCTACTCTCTGTCTCTAGGGTTTTGTCTATAGCTTTCCAAAAATCTCATATAAATGCAATCACAGGACATGTGGCCTTTTGTGTCTGGCTTCTTTCACTGAGCATAATGTTTTTAAGGTTCATCAGTGCTGTAGTATGAATTGGTATTTCATCTCTTTATATGGCCAAATAATATTGCCTTGTATGGATAGGCCATATTTTGTTTATATGTTTATCAGTTGATGGACATTGGATGGTTTCCACCTTTTGCCTACTATGAGCAATGATGCTGTGAACATTTATCTATATGTCTTTGTGTATACATATGTTTTTGATTCATCTTGGGTAAATCCTCAGAGTAGAAATGCTGGATCATATGGTAACTCTATGCTTAATTTTTTGAAGAACTGCCAAACTGTTTTTAATACAGCTGCACCATTTTATATTCCCACCAGCAATGCATGAGTTTCAATTTCTCCACATCCTTGCCAACACTTGTTATTGCCTGTTTTTATTATTATTATTATAGCCATCCTAATGGGTGTGAAGTGGTATCTCATTGTGGTTTTGATTTGCATTTCCCTGATGACTAATGATGTTGAGCATATTTCATGTATTTATTGGCCATTTGTATATTTCCTTTGGACAAATGTCTATTCAAACACTGCCCATTTTAAAATTGATTATTTGTCTTTTCACTGTTTTTTCCCAAATTTTATTTTTTTAACGTTTTATTTTATATTGGAGTATAACCTGTTAACAATGTTGTGGTAGTTTCAGGTGGACAGCAAAGGGACTCAGCCATACATATACATGTATCCATTCTCCCCCAAACTCCCTTTCCCATCCAGGCTGCCACATAACACTGAGCAGAGTTCCCTGTGCAGTAAGTAGGATCCTGTTCACTATCCATTGAGTTTTTAAAGTTCTATATTTTTTCTTAATTTGCAAATATATGATCTGCAAGTATATTCTCCCATTCTATGGATTGTCTTTTCACTTTCTTGAAATGTCAAACCATAAGATTGTAATCTTAATGGAATCCAATTTATGTACTTTTTCTTTGGTTGCCTGCACTTTCGGTATCATATCTAAGAAACCATTGCCTAATCCAAAGTCACAAAGATATACACCTGTGTTTTCTCTTAGAAGTTTCATAGTTTTAGTGCTAATATTCAGGTCTTTGATTTATTTTGAGTTAATTTTGTGTATGATGTGAGCTAGTGATCTAACTTCATTCCTTTGCATGTGAATATCCATCTGCCTCAGCAGCATTTTTTTGAAAAGACTTTTTTTTCTTTCTCTATTTAATTGTTTGGCACCCTTACTGAAAACCCACTAACCATAAAACTACAGTTTTATTTCTGGACTGCCAGTCCTATTCCATTGATCTATATGTTTATCCTATGCCAGTACCACAGAATCTAGGTTACCATTTCTTTGTTCTAAGTTTTGAAATCAGGAAGGGTGAATCCCTGCAACTGTGTTCTTCTTTACCAAGATTGTTTTGGCTATTCTGGGTCCCTTGCATTTCCTTATGAATTTTAGGATCAGCTTGTCAATTTCTGCAAAAAAGGCTGTTGAGATTTTGACAGGGACTGTGTTGAATCAATAGATCAATATAGGGACTATGCCATTTTAATAATATTAAGTCTTCCAATCCATGAACATAGAAGTCTTTCCACTTACTGGATTTTCCTTTAATTTGTTTCATTGATATTTTTCAATTTTCAGTGTACAAGCCCTATAATTCTTTTATTTATTTTTTGATGCTATTTTAAATGGTGTTCCCTGGTAGCTTGGTGGTAAATAATCTGCCTGAAGTGCAGGAGATCTGAGTTTGATCCCTGGGTCAGAAAGATCCCCTGGAGAAGGAAATGACAACCCACTCCAGTATTCTTTGTGTGTGTGTGTAATAAAGTTTTATAAAAGAGACAGGAGAAAGCTTCTGACATAGACATCAGAAGGGGACTGAAAAAGTGCCCCCTTGCTAGTTTTTAGCAAGGCCACTCCAGTATTCTTGCCTGAAAAATCCCATGGACAGAGGAGCCTGGTGGGCCATAATCCATGGGATCACAAGAGTTGGACACAACTTAGTGACTAAACCACCATTATAAATGGAACTGCTTTTTAATTTAATTTTTGGATTAGCTGCTCACTGGTGGAAATACAACTGATTTTTATATATTGATCTTGTATCCTCCAACCCTGACAAACTCATTTTATTAGCTTTAATAGTTTCTTTGTGTAGATTCTTTAGGGTTTTCAATATATTTGATCATGTCATCTGCAAACAGAGATAGTTTTACTTTTTCCTTTGCAGTATGGATGCCTTTTATTTCTTTTTCTTTTCTAATTGCCAAGTTATAAAAATTCTGATAGACTAAGAAGCAATTATAAAAAGTATCTGATTAAATATTTAAATCCCACTAAAGACATTATTTCCATATTGAATGCTGGGCATTCAACAGTAATTGACAAATAAAATAACCAAAAGATTCCATCATTCAGCACATATCCATAACAGAAGGCCGTAAAAGGCCAAAGTTAAAGAGTATAGTATAACATATCTAAATATACCCCAAACTTGGCTATGGTATGCAATTTGAATTTTTGCCTTTGTAATTATAGGTTTAATTTTCTTAAAATGTTTTATAGGCAGAGCAGCATTTTGTAAATTTGGAGCTTCAAGGCTAATTGTCATTGGAGTAAAATATAATACTAATATCACTTACTTAGCAACCAGTCATATACCATTTTGATATAGTTCTTCACATATATATTTTTTAAATGAGCAATACTTTATTTCCTTAGGGTCAGTCATAATATCTTCTTTTATGTGTCCTCATGTGTGTGTGTTAGTCACTCAGTCTTGTCCGACTCTTTGTGACCCCAGAGACTGTAGCCCACCAGGCTCCTCTGTCCATGGGATTCTCCAGGCAAGAATACTGAAGTGGGTTGCCATTTCCTTCTCCAATCTATGACTACTGGCAAAAACATAGCTTTGACTAGATGAACCTTTGTTGGCAGAGTAATGTCTCTGCTTTTTAATATACTATCTAGGTTGGTCATAACTTTTCTTCCAAGGAGCGAGCATCTTTTAATTTCATGGCAGCAGTCACCATCTGCAGTGATTTTGGAGCCCAAGCAAAGAAAGTCTCTCACTGTTTCCATTGTTTCCCCATCTATTTGCCATGAAGTGATGGGAATGGATGCCATGATCCATGTGTCTTCATGGTGCCTAGAAAATGCCTTGGCTACATAGTGTCTCAATGGACATCGATTGGTTCTTGGCAGCTCTGAGGGGCTTAATGTACTGTTTAACATTAACACAATGATTCCACTAAATTGTGAGACCAGGATAATCTTCCAATACAGCTGATAAATGCTAATAAAAGTCATCAGGGTAAAAAAGCCCATCAATATAATAGGTCCTTTCAATCAGTGAACACCTCAAAAGTCTATTCTCTGGAAATAACTGTAGAAGTTCAGATATTCGGATGAATCATTTAGTTCTTATTCATGAGATTATGACCCAGGGAGGTTGAACTGGGCTTCACATTTAGTGGAACTGCACTAATAGTGTTTGTAAGTTGGATTTTCTGTAATAACCAGGCCGGGAGATACACTGTGGTTGTGATAAAGCTGCCAAAATAAACACAACTTTTAATTTCTTTGGGGAATTAAACTGTTCAAGAATTGGATGAATACATTTTTCCTTGTCTCCTAGGACAGCATAGAACAACAATGTAGTCAAAATTTGTTATAACTAAATTGGTGACCTAGAAGGTGTCAGTTACTACATATTACGTACTTTATTCTAAGAGTATAAAATGTATCTTAGAAAATTTAGATGAAGAACAGAGGCACTTAGAAACCTGAGGTGGAAATAATTTCTCCTGAATTTCTTGGTTAATTAACACAGTGAGTGTGTGCTAAGTCACTTCAGTTGTGTCTGACTCTTTGCGACCCTATGGACCATAGCCTGCCAGGCTCCTCTGTCCATGGAATTCTCCAGGCATGAATATTGGAGTGGATTGGCATGCCCCCCTCCAGAAGATCTTCCCCTCCCAGGGACGGAACAAACCTGGGTATCCTGCATTACAGGCAGATTCTTTATTGTCTGAACCACAGCATACAATACACCATCAAAAATAATAACCTTTCTCAAATTTAGGGTGGGGCTTTGAAATCCTTTCTAAAAACCTGTGGAATTCACTGGAAACTGGCAGATTTAGTCAGGCCAGATCAGTGAGTTGATTTGGGGGTTTGGGATAGGTGTTAAGAATGGGACTGAGTTGCTGCTCATCCTTGTTTTCAGTAGAACTATAAATGTGCTCCTGAAGTCTGTTTTACCAACTTTGTCATCTTCTCTGATGTGTACTCTTTGAAATGATGGTAAAAAAAACAGGACAGATTTTTATGGAGGGCTGACCCTGACCCCCTGTGCAGGCTCTGTGCCATGTAAATTTTTTTTAATCTTTGTTAACAGTAGTGAATCAAATAGCATAACTGTCTTCACTCTAGTGTACATTTCTCTAAGAATTTAAATTTTCAAATAATTTAAACATCATTAATAGTACCTAAGTGATTCTCCTGTGTACTCTCCTCTTTCCCATAGATCATAGATTCACACAATGACAGTCTAGAGGCAATGTCAATTAATCCATCCCCTTCCAACTCCCTCCCCACCCTGTACCACTAGTCTCTTTCATTCCCACCCACAGCCCAATCTGTGTTTGACTTCACTAGAGCTTTATATTGTCTTTTCATCTCCTCAAGTACCCTGTGAGATGGACTATTTTTAGACGAGTAACCAAGGCCGGAGAGATCATTTGGTATGTTCAGGGTCACAAAGCTAAAAAAGTACCACATAACAACTAAAATCCAGCTTACAGCTAACCTGACCCCAAAATGACACTCTATTTAATATAATAAAACATCAAAAGGTGAAAATGACCTTTAGTTTGGCTTCTGCAACAGAGATGCTATTTCTTTTGTCATGTCTTGAATGAGTCCAGTCTCATTAAATGCTATTGTTCAACAGTCTACGCTCACAACCAGCATCATCGGGCATTACTCATCCATTACTTATGTCCCCAGATGCTCAGCTGGAGCTGACAGGAGTCAACTGGCCTCTCTTGCTCCTCCCTCAGGATGCATTTTATAAGCTAATGTAAGTCCGGAGTGTCAGAGCAGCTAACGGGAGGGGAAGAGAAGGATGGATGTAGTTTTCCCTGTATTCCTTCCCCTAATCTATTGTAAGCAGTCACAGCTGCCTCAGATATTGTGACCCACTTCACTAGGAAAGGAAAAAACAGGAAGCAATACGTCATAGTGAAATGTACATAAAATCCTAAATGCACTTAAAATGTCTATCAAGACAAGCGAATACCCTCAAATGGTAAACTTAACGACTGTGAAAAGGTGTCTAAAGCCCTCTTTAGATCAAAATCTCTATTTTTCCTCAACAGATATTTGCCAATTGTTAGGCATTTCAACTTTAAATTTTCAATACTTAACTCTCTCTTTGTGTATCCTACAAGAAGCACACAACAAAAACCCTCCCTCTCCCACACCGCCCCCTCCCTCCTGCACCCGAAGTGATTCTTCATTCTTGGCAACTATGGTTATACGAATGTTATGTCTGTGGTTTCTATTTTATGGCCAATTTGTAAAAGTGAAGGGAGCTCCCAAATATTTCACTCAGTGACTTATATATTTTTATGTTGCCTGCCTTGTAAGTTCTGCAAATGCCACAAATCCCCAAGGCCTGACAGGCTTGTGTGGAGCGTGCCAAATAAACAGAAGTCTTTCCAAAATCCTGAGCACAACAGTAACTACCACCAGATGACATCCACAATTCAATAACTTCCCCCAGGTTTGAAATGGGGCAGAGAAAGAAGCCTTTCTAGGTAAAAAGCAAACTTGGTCTGGACCTAGATTTTTCATAGTCCATGATTATAGGTCTCTCTGGGGACTGGTCTTGTCGGAAGAATGAACATCAATCCTGCTTTCAAGTCTTTGCAAAACGATATTTAATATAGTATGTTACAAGCTGTAGTTCCTGAATGGCTATATATTTGAATTACCTATGAAACTTCTAAAACTCCGGGTTTCTGGACCCCACTCTGAGACTAACTGAAACAGAAAGTCTAGGATGATGAGGGTTGGGAGGCTGGCTCTAGAGAGGTTCTCTGGGGCCCTGCTACCTCTAGGTCCGTTTAGAAGAACCGCTATTGTAGTAGACTCCTAGCCTTCCATGTTAAGCTGTTGGCTGGTTCCGAACAGCATTATGAGGGATGGTGGGGGAGAAGTTTGCCTGCATGATACTAGAGAAGAGTCTGGGTGAAAGGCACTGTCATGGACGCCCCAAGAATGCTGCTGTCCTCTCATCCATAGTTCAAAGTCATGACTAACCCGACAGATCTGCTCACAGTACAGTAAGGGCCCACCCCCTAGAACGATTAGAGAACAAATGTGCTGGTTAATGGGCTTCCCAAGTGGTGCTGGAGATAAAGAGTTCGGCTGCCAATGCAGGAGACTTAAGAGATGTGAGTTCGATTCCTGGATTGGGAAGATCCCCCGGAGGAGGGCATAGCACCCCACTCCAGTTTTCTTGCCTGGAGAATCCCATGGACACAGGAGCCTGGCAGGCTACAGTCCATAGTGTTGCAGCGTCAGATACGATTTTAGCGACTTAGCACGCAAGCACGCATGTGCTGGTTAACTGAATGTGCGCGCATAGTCGTTAAGTCATGTCTGACTCCTTGTGACCCCGTGGACAGTAGCCCATCAGGCTCTTCTGTCCACAGGATTTCCCAGGCAAGAATACTGGAGTGGGTTGCCATTTCTTTCTCCAGGGGATCATGCTGACCCAGGGATCGAACCTGGGTCTCCTGCATTGCAGGTAGATTTTTTACCACTGAGCTACCAGGGAAGCCCAACTGAATGTGTAGGTTGACTGAAATTCATACTACACACCATCAAAGCATTAGACCCTTGGTATCTATATTATGCTAAAGATGAAGTGATTTTCTTTGAGGAATAAAAGTCACTGTGATTTTTCAGCACCTCCATTCCATGGTTCCTCACACCAATGAGGGGAAGAGCCACAGCCATGGTTTTGTGAGGCTAGATCTTAGCAACAGGTGTGGTGCTCACTGTCCACAGGGATTTGAGCAGTTCAAATCCATTCTGTGAATCCCCACCTGAAAATTTCCTAGGACACTGCAGTGCCAGGAACTAGTCCCCTTGCATCTTGGAGCCTCAGTGTCCTCATCTACAAGAGGGGTTGTTGTCCTTGTTGTTCAGTCACTCAGTTGTGTCTGACTCTTTGCAACCCCATGGACAGCAGCATGCCAGACTTCCCTTTCCCTCACTATTTCCTAGAGCCTGCTCAAACTCATGTCCATCGAGTCAGTGGTGCCATCCAACCATCTCATCCTCTATCCCCCCACTTCTCCTCTTGCCCTCAATCTTTCCCAGCATCGGGGTCTTTTCCAGTGAGTTGGCTCTTTGCAGCAGTTGGCCAAAGTACTGGAATTTCAGCTTCAGCATCAATCCTTCCAGTGAATATCCAGGGTTAGTGCTGGATTATAACCCAGTAAATGATACTCTCTTCTGAAGTTACTAAATTATCAATTTCAATCCATATTGTTACCAAGATATCAGTTGGAAATGCCTTAGAAATTAACACAAGATTTTAATATTTTTCCTTGTCAAATATGGGGTTTTCCAGATGGCATTAGTGGTAATAAAGAACCTGCCTGCCAATGCAGGAGATGAAAACGACATGGGTCGATCCTTGGATCAGGAAGATCTCCTGGAGGAGGACATAGCAACTCACTCCAGTACCCTTGCTTGGAGAATCCCTTGGACAGAGGAGCCTGGAGGGCTACAGTCCATAGGATTGCAAAGAGTTGGACATGACTGAACGACTGAGCACAGCACAGCAGCAGTTTATCACATATATTCATCAAAGAAACAGGAAAAATAAGTTCCAGTAATTTGTGCTGCCCGTGGATTCCAGCTCTATGGGCACTCACAGTTCTCTTTTGGAACCTCTGGCATTTCTGTATATGTCCCATTCTTATTTGGGCTTGTCATCTAATAAATCTTCCTTTATGCTCTTTTTATGCTTTCTTCTCCCTTCTACAGTTTTAACCATTTCAAGTTCTCTTTTTTTTTTTTTTAAGACCATCACCAAACACCAAAGTCTGTACAGGGCTCAGCCTTCCAATAGTCCCGTCCAGAACTCAGCAGTGATTCTCACTGGCTTTTGCCCATCAAGTCATTCTAGGTCTTCTAACAGATGCATTTGTTTCCTAATCACCATTGACTCTCCAATCCCTGGACCCGTTCCCTCCATTCTAGAAGAGGAAACACACAGAACCCGTTAAAGAACTCTCTTTTCCCTCATTGCTGCCTTTTGCATGGAAAACTCTTTCTACCCCCAACTCTCAAATCACATCTTTGTATCATCTAATTATTCATAACCCATCTTCTTCCAGAAACCTTGCCAAATCTGAACTTTATGCTTTCTCCTGTCCCCCTGCTCCTACTCGAGATAGTTCCATGTCTAATGCTATCCACAGAAAGACAAATATAGCTGTACAAATCCATCTGTTTTATTCCTCTAATAGATTAGGTCTACCTGGTTTGTGCATGTGGATAATTAATAAATATATGTCTATTAAATACACAAACTGTTGGGATGAAAATATTGTAAAATGTTGTTTTAGAACCAATATTGTCACTTTTATCATTTGTGCTTAGTCGCTCAGTCATGTCTGACTCTTTGCAACCCCATGGACTGTGCCCACCAGGTTCCTCTGTCCATGGGATTCTCCAGGCAAGAATACTGGAGTGGGTTGCCATGCCCTCCTCCAGGGGATCTTCCCAAATCAGGGACTGAACTTGGGTCTCTCACAGTGCAGGTGGATTCTTTACTATCTGAGCCTCCAGGGAAGCCCATTTTATTTATTTTTTTTTATCATTTAGAGAATGCTATTTTGGATGTTCCCTAAAACTGTAAGGGAAATTTATTACTTTCTTTCTTTACATTCATATTTTGAAACATTCTTTTGTTTTTTAGGCCACACTCTGTGGCTTGCAGGATCTTAGTTCCTCAACCAAGGATCAAACCCAGTCCCCTAGCATTGGAAGTGCAGAGTCCTAACCACTGGATTACCAGGGAATTCCCTGCAACACTTTTATTTGTTATATTACGTAAGAAAAAGTATGGTGAAGTGAAGAAAGTCCCATGGACTGAAAGTCAGGAAACTGATTTTCCCCTTGGCCAAACTAGTTGAGTGACTCTGAACATGGGACCTTGATCAACATCTCTAGGCCAAAATTTCCTCATGGATAAACTGGAGGTACTGAACCCAATGATTTCAAGGTTCCTGCTGTCCACTTCCCATGATGTTAAGGCAGGGATATACAATAGCTACAGATGCTCAGAAGGTTATTTAAATGGCATCCTGTACCCCAAATATTCCACTCTGGTCTATCTAGTGTCCTCATCTCCATCATGTACAACATCATTACACTATTTCTAGGAATGTAGTACCCTGCACATTGTAATGACATCCCATACAAAGAAGCAATTTCCCCCAAGGATCCAGAATTAATTTTTGAAAGTGATTAAACCATCATAGCTGAACTTTGAAGTATGCTTCAGGAAAAAAAAAATGACTTTCAGTTTGACTAAAAACTCAAATTTCAGGTGACCTTGGGTGAATGCTATCAATACTATGAACCTATGAACATTTTCAAATTTCAAATTGACAAATACCAAGAAAATATACTTTATTTTTTGGGGGGCTCCAAAATCACTGCAGATGGTGACTGCCGCCATGAAATTAAAAGATGCTTGCTCCTTGGAAGAAAAGTTATAACCAACTTAAACAGCATATTAAAAAGCAGAGACATTACTTTGCCAACAAAGATCCATCTAGTCAAAGCTACCGTTTTTCCAGTAGTCATATATGGATGTGAGAGTTAGACTATAAAGAAAGCTGAGTGCCGAAGAATTGATGCTTTTGAACTCTGGTGTTGAAGAAGACTCTTGAGAGTCCCTTGGACTGCAAGGAGACCCAACCAGTCTATCCTAAAGGAAATCAGTCCTGAATATTCATTGGAAGGACTGATGCTGAAGCTGAAACTCCAATACTTTGGCCATGTGATTCAAAGAACTGACTCATTGGAAAAGACCCTGATGCTGGAAAAGACTGAAGGTGGAAGGAGAAGGGGACGACAGAGGATGAAATGGTTGGATGGCATCACCGACTCAATGGACATGAGTTTGAGTAAGCTCTGGGAGGTGGTGATGGACAGGGAAGCCTGGTGTGCTGCAGTTCATGCAGTCACAAAGAGTCAGACATGACTGAGCCACTGAACTGAACTGAAGAAAATATACATATTAGGAAAAGGCACATTCAGTTCTAATTCTGTGACCTTCTTTATGATTCTTTCCCTGGTCAGTATGCAAATCACAGATTACCTGTCCGTAATCTGGGTATCTCATTACTATGGTATGTTACAAATTCTAAACTTCAAACCTCAATGAAATACTCATATGTTTGGCAAGAATGAGAAATGAAGTCTACATGCTGTGGGGAGGATGCAAAAGTTTTAGAGGATAAGCCATCCTAAGGAATATTTCAAATCATTTGCCCAGGACTCGGACTTGCTTGCACATATACATGGTAGGCCCACTGCACTTGTGTTTGAAACCTCTGACCACTCTTCTTAGAGTCCCTTAAACCTTGTCCATGGTTTTTATTATCAAAATGAAACAGAGAGACCCAATATGGTTATGTCAATCTTATTTGACTCTCACCTTCCTGTCTGTGTGTACATGCATGTGGGCATGCCTCATATGTTTTGTTGACCTCAAAGGCACTGTACGTGGTACACAGTAGTAAATTTGGACCAATTCTAGCCATTTCTGGTACTTCCTTCTATGCTATGTATTCAGTGATCCAAAAGTCTTTATTAAACAAAACCCTCGGTATCAGAATTGTGGATTTTCCAGTTAAGAGCAGAGAAGAACTCAGGGTCCTCAAACTAGTTCTAGATCTGGAGTTGTTCCATTACAATGATTAATCAATTCAGGTGATTTTATACATTAACTTTTGAACCAGAATATGTAATTTCGTAGAAGCCTTGGGGTAGATAATCTTTCCACTAGACCCACATACATAGTTTAATTCACCGTTCATCCATGGGGTTGCAAAGAGTCAGACATGACTGAGTGACTTTCACTTTCTTTTCAGATCTACAACACATTTTCTCTTAATCACGGGCTTCTTCAGATAAAATATGCAGACACTTTATATCAACTTTTAAGATGTGAAAGTCTCCTTCAAGTTAAGCTTTATTTCTTTAAATCTGTCCTATGTTATTTTTAGTTAGGAATTTAGACTCTGAACCTAATTTAAAAATTCATTTGTTATAATGTAATAGAGGAGAAAGTATTGGTACACTGTACATTTTGTAATTTATAGCAGGTACTGCTGGTATGGGCCAACCATTCAGTTTAGAATGGTTTTCTCTGATTACTGGTGGGGGGAAGAGTCAAATATTTTCATTAGAGTCTTCACAAAGGAAGACTACCCTCACTGTAAATATTACAAAGACTAGGTGACCAGACACACTTGGTTGCCAATACTCCTCTCTCATTAAAGCACCATGTAAAAACTTTAAGACCAAAGCCTTAGATCCACTGTTCATTGTGAACCACATCATCTGTTTTTTCTGTTTAAAATGTCTGAGTCAAACTTGGGAGTATCAATTTGTAGCAAGAACCTTATCCTTGGATTCAAATGATCATTGTTTAAGGTTTTCATAACAAAACCAACACTTTAAACATAGTGTGGCAGATTTGGACAGTAACTGACCCTAACCAATCCCACCAGCCAGTATCCATTAGGAGTATTACATCCTCCCACAGAGACTTGGGCCCGGCCATTCAGCTTGCTTTTGTCAATGAGACATTAGCAAGCGCAAGCAAGTAGAGGCTTGAAAAGAGCTTGCGTACTCTTGCTAGTCATTGGGACACTTTCCCTCTTAACATGACCCTAGGCAAGGCTCCAGGAAGATAAGAGACCCTGTGGAATATTGAAAAGTTTGTGACTGGTTTCAAGAGATAATTCCCGAGTGCCATTCATTTGATTATTGGCAAGAAGTTAATTGATTATTGTGATGAAATTCCATGGCTGTAGGAGCGCCTCTGCTTTTCCTTACTACTGTATCTTCAGTCCAACTCAATGCCTGGCACGTAGTAGATACAGAATAAATCATTGTCAATGGGTGAATACAACAAAGATTACAATTAGTCCCCTGTCCTGTATGAACTCACAGTCTAGCCAAGTGAACCAACCATGGGCACCACGTGCTTTGACAATCTGTGGCAAGACCTTTGTCAAGGATATGGTACAAGGAGAAGGAGTGATGAACTTGGCCTTGGGGACTCAGGGAAGATTTCACAGAGAGCGTGACATTTAAGCTATGTCCTTGGTGCGTGCAAGCTCAGTCACTTCAGTCATGTCTGACACTGCAACCCTATGGACTGTAGCCCACCAAGCTCCTCTGTCCATAGGATTCTCCAGGCAGGAATACTAGAGTAGGTTGCCATTTCCTTCTTACTGGAATAGTTTGCCATTTCCTTTTCCAGGGTCTCTTTCCAACAAAAGGATAGAACCTGCATCTCCTGTGTCTCCAGCATTGTAGGCAGATTCTTTAACGCTGAGGCAGCCGGGAAGCTATGCTTTGATATCCCTAGAAACTGTATAGCCTCAATTCAGTCATTTTCCCTTTCTCAAAATATCCTACCAAATTCTTGTTGGTAGCTACCAATAAAGAATTTTCTAGCTCTCCCAGCTTGATCTGTCTTCACAGAGTTGGCTTCTTGGGCATTTTTCACATTCATGAATACATGTGCATTGCCCGGGTGATACGCAAGGAGAACGCATCATGCAAAATTCATCAGCTGTTAATGTTGCCCCCTCCTGCCCACTGGGCTTAAAAAGACAAAGCAGGAAAACTGAGGAGCTGCAGCTCTAACAACAACTGGGTTGAACTTGACTAAAGAATTCTCAGGATCGCTTTATGGCATATCTCCATATATCAGTAAGGACACTTTTGCTGGCAGGTAACAGAAAACCCAACCCAATTCAAACAGCAAGAAAAATATACAGGCACACCTCATTTTGTTGTGTTTTACTTTATTGTGCTTCATAGATACTGCTTTTTTTCTTCACAAATTAGAGGTTTGTGGCAACTCTGTACCCAGCAAGTCTATTGGTGCCGTTTTCCAACAGCATTTGTTCACTTTGTGTCTCTGTGTAACACTTTGGTAATTCTCAACAATATTTCAAACTTTTTCATTATTATTCTATTTTTATGGTGATCCGTGATCTTTGATGTTACTACTACAACTTGCTGAACACTCAGACAGATGATAGCATTTTTAAACAATAAAGTGTCTGAAATCACTGCAGATGGTGACTGCAGCCATGAAATTAAAAGACGCTTGCTCCTTGGAAGAGAAGTTATGAGCAACCTAGATAGCATATTAAAAAACAGAGGCATTACTTTGCCAACAAAGATCTGTCTAGTCAAAGCTATGATTTTTCCAGTAGTCATGTATGGATGTGAGAGTTAGACTATAAAGAAAGCTGAGCACTGAAAAATTGATGCTTTTGAACTGTGGTGTTGGAGAAGACTCTTGAGAGTCCCTTGGACAGCAAGGAGATCCAACCAGTCCATTCTGAAGGAGATCAGTCCTGGGTGTTCATTGGAAGGACTGATGCTGAAGCTGAAACTCCAATACTTTGGCCATGTGATTCAAAGAACTGACTCATTGGAAAAGACCCTGATGCTGGGAAAGATTGAAGGTGGGAGGAGAAGGGGACTACAGAGGATGAGATGGTTGGAGGGCATCACTGACTCAATGGACATGTAAGCTCTGGGAGGTGGTGATCGACAGGGAGGCCTAGTATGCTGCAGTCCATGGGGTCGCAAAGAGTTGGACACGACTGAGTGACTGAACTGAACTGGACTTTGTTTTTAAAGACACAGCTATTGTACATAGACTATACTCCATATGGTAAACATAACTTTGATACTCACTGGGAAACCAAAAAGTTATTGTGATTCACTTTATTGCTTCACTCACTCTATTGCAGTGGTCTGAAATGAAACCTGCAAAATCCCTGTATTCTCTTAGAAATAAATAAATAAAATGAAAATATATTCTCTTTCAAAACAGAAGTCCTTGGGCATGGAGACTGTAGAATTCGTTCCATACTTTTGTTCCATTTTGCTCTGCTCTCCTAGTATGTCAGTATTGTCCTGAGATTAGCCCTCCTCATGTTGCATGATGGCTGCTGCAATTCCAGCCATCACATGAAGAACATTAAACTCCAGAGGAAGAAGAAATTATCTTTCTCAAGTGCTTCCTATGAGATATGAAAGTCTCACTAAGAAGGTCCTAAGAAAATTTTGCCTCATGTTTCTTTAGTCAGATCTAAGCCACCAGCCCACATCTCAACTAACAATTAGCAAACTGAATGAGATAACCACTACAGGCTTAAATTACTCATGATTCACCTTTGATGTGGGGATGGGATTACCTTCCTCACAGAGTAAAATTTGAGTAAAATCAGATTTCTGCTAAAGAAGAGGAGACTGTGGGGACATGAAAGTGGGGTAAGCAACAAATAAGGCCTGCTATACCCAAGTACTCAAAGGCCCATTGTTCTTGATTCTTCAAACACCCATTCATGAAACACCATTCCTCAGCTGCAGAAGAGGGAGTAAGAGTGGCAGACACAGAGACCATTTCTAAACAATGACAAGGCTCTACTTGCTGGTTGTGGCCCAAATATACCCCTGCAGCTTTCTCCCAGCACACGTTTGCTGACAGCTGGAGAAGCAGACAGATGAAATACATTCCCCTTCTACATGAAATGACATCAACCCCCACACACTGAAATGAGATGGAGAATTAGTAACAAGGTGAACTTGAGCTGGAAGATTAACCCCACACAAGAATCTAGGATTCAAAAGGTATTTTTAGCTAGAGATGGTAATAAGATTAAAAAAAAAATGCTCTCAGATGAACAAATGTCATACTGCCTACATGTTGCAGGCTTTTTACAAGTATGACTTTTTCATAAAGGAATTAATTTCAAACAAGTGTGGCATGTAATATAGACCCAATCCATCAGCATGGATCTGACCATGGAGAGTCCATTTCCATAGTATCTGTAGGCTGGTTCTTGTTTTCATTTGTTACTTGGTGCTGGGTAAACAGATTTTTTCAGAAATTCCCACCAAGATAGATGAAACATCCCATTTACTATGCATGCAGGCGTGCTCAGTCCCTTCAGCCGTGTCCGACTGTTTGCAACCCTATGGACTGTAGCCCGCCAGGCTTCTCTTGTCCATGCGATTCTCTAGGCAAGGATACTGGAGTGGTTGCCATGCCCTCCTCCAGGGCATCCTTCCAACCCAGGGATCGAACCTGCATCTCCCGCATTACAGGTGATTCTTTACCTTGAGTCACAGGGGAAGGGAGTGATTATTACAGTCAGGCTATCAAACACCATTAAGTAAAAAAATCATTATTCTCCAAAAGTGTTTTTTATTTGTGATCCCTCAAGACTTTACTATCTAATAGAAAGAAAACAAGGAAGACAATTTACAGAGCAACAACTGTCTTAACAGCTAGAGAGTCCCCATCAGATATAAAATTCCTGGTTTTCCCTGTAACTGTCAAGGAGTTGATCTGAATAAGCAGTAAGAAAATCCTTGTTAGGGGAGTTTATGTGAAGACAGACAAATGTGGTAAAATAAAGGAAGCATGAACAGAGAGGAAAAGACATGGTTTTTAAGGGTCCATCGCTGGGTTTCTGACTGGCGTTTCCCTGGAGCAGTGGGGTAAAATCCAGTCCTTGCCAACAGGAGGAGCCTTATCCTAGACCAGAGTCTTAGCAAGGCCTGATGTCCAACCTACATCACTGACACACAGAGGTCCATCATTCAGTAATACCTCCACTCCAGGCCCCCATCAGGGCCTACGTCTTTGAGTGGCTCTCTATTTATCAAAAGGTTGGCTGATGGACACGATACATTAGGAAGACTGTTTGAAGGATAGAATCCTAATTTCTCTGTACACTCTGGATTTTTAGCCTTGGACCAAGTTAGGACATCACAAGGCTGTCTTTTGGAACATAATTTCTTGGCCCCATTATGAGCTTCTTTGATCAAATATTATTTTGTCATCATGTCCTTTATGGTCATGAGGGACGCCATAAGATACAGCGTCACACAATTCACTTCTGTGTTAGTGACTGGAATGGAATCAACCACAGTGTCTCCTAATTTTCACATTTTTTTCTCATCTCAAGGCTCTTGTTTGTTGGTAGCTTATATGGACATGAGTTTGAGCAAGCTCTGGGAGTTGGTGATGGATGGGGAGGCCTGGCGTGCTTCAGTCCATAGGGTTACAAAGTGTCAGACACCACTGAGCGACTGAACTGACTGTGTATGTGATTATCTTCTTGTGAACAACCCAAAACTATGAGTACAAGTACTCCCATATAAAAGATGAGAGAAATGAGAATTAGAAGAATTAATATTTGCCCAAGGTCAACTACAGAGCTTTGGTATTCAACCCCAAATTCATGCTCTCTACTCCATTACACTATCTGAAAAACTAGTATATTTCTGCTGCACAGATAATAAGAACTATGTTACTACTTGCTGCTGCTGCTGCTGCTGCTGCTAAGTCGCTTCAGTCGTGTCCGACCCTGTGTGACCCCATAGACAGCAGCCCACCAGGCTACCCCGTCCCTGGGATTCTCCAGACAAGAACACTGGAGTGGGTTGCCATTTCCTTCTCCAATGCATGAAAGTAAAAAGTGAAAGTGAAGTCACTCAGTCGTGTCCGACTCTTAGCGACCCCGTGGACTGCAGCCTACCAGGCTCCTCTGCCCATGGGATTTTCCAGACAAGAGTGCTGGAGTGGGTTGCCATTGCCTTCTCCGTGTTACTCTTACAGCCTCATTTTTCCTGTAGCTACTAGGAAATTCAGAGTAACGGTTGTTCAATTACAGCAATTTTTTGGAATTTATAGTCTCCATACAGTTTTAATTTTGAATTATATTTACCAAGTCCCTGATATGCTTTCGCTTATATTTTATCAGTTTTACATTTTATATATATCTCAAATTATTTGAAGGATGAGCAAAGAATTAAATAAATCTACCACAAACAAACAAAATGCATTTCCATTATTCTGTTGACTGTTAAAACATCAGCTTATGATTTATCTTTCTTGGCCTACAGTCATATCCACAATCTCATGGTAGACTAATGGCAAACTTGAGTCAGTTCACTGTAGTTTATTAAAATTAACCATTTTAGTTGCTCCTTCATTCTCTAGCAACAATATCTCCATTTTCGTCTGGAGCATCACTCCCTCCCTTGCAGTCCATGGGATTTTGGAGGGCTGCCAACTCCTGCTTCAGGGGAGGGTGTTTGAATCAAGCATGCTCAACCAGCACATCCATCCACTGAACAAAGAAACCAGTTAAGAGATGGGCACCTGATCCAAATGTGTTCAGTGAGATTCGAGCTCAGGATTTTGTAGGTCTGTTGAAAGTCAAGCTCTTTTTCCTTCTATAATTTGTGAGTTGGGTGCAGGCCTGGGCCTACTGGCATCCACTTAACTACCAAAAGAGAGAATATATCCAAGAGTTAGGCTGCTCAACTGGGAGATAAGAATGAAAGTGAATTTGCTCAATCATGTCTGACTCTTTGGGACCCCATGGACTGTAGCCTACCAGGCTCCTCCATCCATGAGATTTTACAGGAAAGAGTACTAGAATGGGTTGCCATTTCCTTCTCCAGGGGATCTTCCTGACCCAGGGATTGAACCTGGGTCTCCCACGTTGCAGGCAGATGCTTTATCATCTGAGCCACCAGGGAAGCCTGGGAAGTAAGAATAGACCAGGGCTAACGGTACAGATTGAGTCCCTGGATCAAGCCATACCTGATTGAGATACTTAAGTTATATGAGTAAATATATTACTTCTCTTCTGAAAGATAACCCCACATATAGGCATATACACATATACATACACACACTGACAATATTGTGTTTGTTTATACAGTCTCAGCTGGGTTTTTATAAGTTAGAACCTGGAGATCTGAGTAGTATTCTGAGATACTGGTGAACAAGTTTGTAAGAAAGCCAACTTCTTCCATGAAGCCCTTCTAACTCTTCTGGGCCACACTGATCTCCTTCTCAACGCTGAACTAAGAATTACATTGAGTCCAGACAGAGTTACTCATCCTTTAGTTAAGCACATGATGATTTATATAACTCCCTAACCAGTCTTGTGATCGGTCAGTAATGCCAGCCTCATCTACTCAGCAGCCTGTAAGGTTTTGGGAAGGCTAAGACCTCAAGATATTACTATGATTTTTCTTTCCCTTCCCTTGCTCCCTTCCCTTCCCTTCTCTTTTCTTCTCTTTCTTTCCCTCTTTTCCCATAACACTTAGCCCAGCACAAAACAGCAATACAATAACTACTGATTGGTCAATTATCAATGTGCTCCAGCATTAATGTTGTCAGTGACTATTTTCTGTAAAAATGTTACACTATTTTTGTACTGTTAGTTGATTCCTCTTATCCTCACAGTCTGTTCACCTTTAATATGGATAATTAGCTTTTTCAAACCTATTATCAACTACATAAAATACTTTGAAATGACTGCCAGCCCTATGGCAGACTCTGCCTGTTGCCTGCCTAATATCTATTCTTCCTCTCATTTTAATAGAATCATGGTTTCATTATAGGTAACAATATAGCAAGCTAAAAATATTCAACTTCTTAGATTCATTTGAACCTGGAGAGTGACTGAGTTACTGAATTCTGGTCATTCATTCAAGAAATGAATGAGATATAAATGTTTATCAATAATTGGCCCTTTGAGAAATCTTTTAATAATGGGCAGGCTTATCTAGCATCCTTCTTTAGTCCTTTGCCTTGACTTTCAATTCCTTCTTCCTGAAACAGACACAAAGCCTACTGAGGGGCAGCAGCCATCTTGTGATAATGAAGAAACAAGCATAAGGATAACCCCAAAGCTAAGATCTATAGACTAATAAGGACAGTGGAAGAAGAAAAGATAGGTCCCCAAGGACATCACTGTGCTATTGTACCAGCCCTGGATGGTTTATTGCATAAAATAAATAAGCTTCTTTGCTTATTGAGGCCACTGTAGTTAGCTTTTTGGCCAAATGTGTTTCTAACTGATACAGACCTTTCCCTTTTTAATTTTTTGGATGCTTTTATGAATTTTATAATAAAAAAGCTCCAGGTTTTGCTATCCTCTGAGACAATCAAGAGTAATCATGGTGAAAAGATCTCCAGGTTTAACCACAGCTTCTGAGCCTGCAGTGCACTGATACAGCAGTAGCAGAATGACCAGCTTAGAGATTTTACATCTATGACCAAAATATGTCCCCTGAAAGGTTCTCACAAAGTATGTCTGCTTTCTTTCTTCAAGTGTTTTAACTTTATAAGCCCTTCACATAACAGGGTGCTCTCTCTTTCCTCGGTAGTTTATAAAATATTTATGGTTGGAAGTCAAAGGTAGCTGAATGAGGAGGCCTGTTTGTTCCCAGCATGCATCTGCACCAGGAGCCTGTCAAATGTAACTCACTGGAGTGTTTTTAATCTGTTATGGTAAAGACTCCCTCCTGAAGATGTATAAGGTTTACTTACTGCCCCTCCTCCCTGCCCCCACTCTCCCTCTCCCTCTCTCTCTCTCTCTCCCTCTCCCGCTCTCTCTCTCTGCTAAGAAGCACAGCTAGAGTCCTTCAGCCCTAACTAAAGTCTCCTCTCTGCAACTTCAGTGTAAGGGGCTTCAGTATACACTCTGCACCTGGAAACTTACGTGGTCAATAAACAACTTTTGACTTACTTCTGTGAGTTGTTCTCAAGTCCAAACCATGTTCTTAAATTCGTCACAGGGAGTGTTCTCACCCAGAGGATCACTTGCTTCCAAGGACGAAAATGCAGTTTTATTTTTCAAGAATTCATAAACACTTCCTTTGAAGTTTCAGGGGAATAATATCAATATTTGGTAAGCTTAGACATAAACTGTTTAGAATTGTGGCTTGAAAATCTTTTTCCTACACCTTCCACTGGTCAATATGTTTGCAAACAACATATCTGTTGGAAATATTAGGAAAAAATCTGCTATCAACTATAACAATTTCTTTTCTTTGCTGTTATTATCTTTTCCTTTCAGGTAGAAAATTAATAAATCATTATAACTCGTAAATCATGTGAGTTTGTCACTTTCCTTTAAAATTTTTTTTCCATATCCATTGTAAATGTCAATGCTCATTTTTGCAAGAAGTTATAAACTGTTCAACTCAGATTCCTGAAAGCACCTTGAATATCTGCTCCTTGAACATGTGCTGTCCTGCTCACTTCTGATGTCTTTTCATCTCAGACCCTTTGGACTTTCTTCAGGGGACAAGTGGTCAGGGCTCAAATCAATCTCTTTTCCTTTCTCTTTCTCTCTCGTACACACAAAGTCAAGTTCTTAAAAATAAATCTCAAAAAAATCATGTTTAGAACATAAGATACCAAACAATGCAGGCATGTTATGTCAACATAGTTAGAATGGCTGATTCCATAAAACTGCAGTGAAAGCTCTAGGGTAAACGTGAAGCATCTTTTTCTGCAAGAGGAATTCAACATAAGCGTGAATATTAGAAAAATTAGTAGAGGCTTAAAGAATTCTTTTAAAATGCCCCAAAGTAATAGTGTCAAGCAGGCAGAGTCATGCCTGCTCCTCTCGTTTAGACTCTCAAAAACACTTTCACACCTTCTTTCAGTCCAGACTTGTCCAAGAGGGTGCAAATCCTGTATTCATGCAGCCTCGCTGAAAGAATGCCACGGTCCCTTCTCCCTGGGAGTGGCCCCAGGGCTGTTGGACCAAGGCCCATTCCTTATAGGCCAACCTTCTTTTCCGGAAGGGAGCTGTGAATCACAGAGAAATGTGTTCCTGGGAAGTCCACCCCATGCATATTAGCCGAGGGGGAATTCAGAATGTCTTTCCAACTAAACTACTGGATGGTTTCCCTCATACTTGGGCCAAAGGTGTTGCTCAGCTAAAATGCAATGCCTAGGAGGACAGCCAGCTTAAAGGGACAGTCTCTTCACACCACGACTTAGCAAAATTATGAAGCTGGCAAAACTGCTCTTCGGTGTCCGCCCTGCCCCTCCCCTTTCTTTCCCTGAACTAATGTCTATTAACTTCCTACTACGTGCCCAGAGATACAGGGATGAAGAAGGAGCTGGCGGTCTCACCAGGCATTCTGTGTGAGAGACTATGATGGAGTCAGGTCCAAGGTGACCAGGGCCGTGAGCCTGAACATCTGGCCCTGGAGTTGGGGTGGATGGGCTCGGGGGAACGGGTTGTCCGGTAAAGGTCCAGAGCAGCAACTGGCAAACTTCTACTGTAAGAGGCCAGATAGCAATGATTGGAGGAAATATTTTAGGCCATAGAGGATATATTTCTTATGCTGCATTTTCTTCTTTGTCTTAAAAATATAATAACTGCTCTTGGCCAGTGGGAAGTATAATGCAAGGCTGACTTGGCCCCTGGGCCGTGGTGTTTTCTAGTTTTCCAGAAGAAGCAATGCTGCACTGAATCCCTAAGGACAAGACCTAAAAGGCTGCAAATGGCAGCGACGAGACATAAAATTAACTGTTGACAAAGCACTTTGATTTGTCAGGTTTTGGACCAGTTGCTTTATCAAGTTCATTTCATTTAAGCATCACGATACTATAAGAGGGTATTATTATTATTATTGTTCACTGATGAGGAAACAGGCCCCTGGGACCTTAAATCATTTATCCAAAGTCACACCCCTGGGGTTCATCTGAGATTGGAACCCAGGTCTACTTGGCTTCAAAGCAGCCAAGTGTAGGCCATGTATACTTAGTAGGTCATGCCCTGGACAAAGGCACCCACATAACAGGGATGAGGGGCTGAAATGCAGCCCATTCCCCACTAGCCAAACCTTTAGCCTGGATGAGGAGCTGTGTCCAGCCTGAGACAGGGGAAGAATACCATGTCTTTGCACAGAGGTATCACTTTCTCACCAAACTGCATATATAAGGCTGTGCTACAGGGACTGGGGGGCGGGGGTATGCCTGTTTCTATATGGTCCAAAGACTATCATTTTTAGAAACATTTCTAGGAAAAATTAAGAAGGAAGCCTAGGGCTTTTCCTAGATCCCTGCACTATAGAACATGCTAATACTTTAAATAATCATTTAAAATATTGTGCAAACATGAGATACCACTATACATCCACTAGGATGGCTACCTTTGCCAACAAAGATCCATCTAGTCAAAGCTACGGTTTTTCCAGTAGTCATGTATAGATGTGAGAGTTGGACTATAAAGAAATCTGAGAGCTGAAGAATTGATGGTGTTGGAGAAGACTCTTGAGAGTCCCTTGGATGGCAAGGAGATCAAACCAGTCAATCTTAAAGGAAATCAGTCCTGAATATTCATTGGAAGGACTGATGCTAAAGCTGAAGCTCCAGTACTTTCGCCATTTGATGCGAAGAACTGACTCATTGGAAAAGACACTGATGCTGGGAAAGATTGAAGGCAGGAGAAGGGGACAACAGGATGAGATGGTTGGATGGCATCACTAACTCTGTGGACATGAGTTTGAACAAGCTCGGGGAGTTGGTGATGGACAGGGAGGCCTGGTGTGCTGCAGTCCATGGGGTCGCAAAGAGCTGGAACCAACTGAGCACCTGAACTGAGCTGAACTGAAGATGGCTACAATCAAAAAGATAGACAATAACAAATATTGGCAAGGGTATGAAGAAACTGGAACGCTCCTACATCGGTGGTGGGTTGTAAAATGGTATGGCCACTTTGGAGAACAGTTTGGCCTTTCCTCAAAAAAAAAAGTTAAGCATAGAGTTGCTCAGTGGCCCCAAAAATCCACTCCTAGGTATATATCCAAGGTATGTCCCATAAAATGTGTACATGAGTGTGTATAGCCACACTGTTCAAAACACTGAAAAAGTGGAAACAACGCAAATGTCCATGAAATGATCACATAAACTAAACGTGGTATACAATATGGTCAATAGTACTATGCTGTGTAAAAGACTGAAGTACTGATACATGGATAAAGATACCTGGAAAATATATACTAAGTAGGCAAAGTCAGATACAAGAGCCTGCATGTAGTACAATTCTATTAATATGAAATGTCCAGAATAGGAAAAGCCATAGAAACAAAAAGCAGACTAGTGGCTGCCAAAGGCTGGGGATGGGGAAATGGGAAGTAACTGATGCTGGGAAAAGAGCTTTTTTTTTTTTCTAAAAATGTTATTGGCGTATAGTTGATTTACAATGCTGTGTTAGCTTCCGGTGTAGGGCAAAATGATTCAGTTACACATATACATAAATCTATTCTTCTTTGGATTCTTTTCCCATATAGGTTATTAGAGAATATTGAGTAGAATTCCCTGAGATTGACAGTAGACCTTTGTTGCTTATCTATTTTATACAGAGAAGTGTGTTTATGTTAATCCTAAGCTCCTAATTTATCCCTCCTCCCCACATTTCCCCTTTGGTAACCATGTTTGTTTTCAAAGTCTGTGAGCCTGTTTCTGTGTTGTAAATAAGTTCATTTGTATATACATCATTAAAAAAATTAGATTCCACATATGAATGATAACATATGATATTTGTCTTTCTCGGACTTCACTTAGTATAATAATCAGTTGGTCCATCCATGTTGCTGCAAATGGCATTATCTCAATCTTTTTATAGCTGAATAATATCATACCACAGCTTTCCTATCCATTCATCTATTGATGGACATTTAGGTTGCTTCCATGTCCTGGCTGTTGTAACTAGTGCTGCTATGAACATTGGGGTGCATGTATATTTTCAAAGTATGTTTTTCTCTGGATATAAGCCCAGGAATGGAATTGCTGGATCATATGATAGTTCTTAGTTTTTTAAGGAAATTCCATACTGTTTTCCAGGGCTCCCCAAGGGGCTCACTGGATAAAGAACTTGCCTGCAATGCAGGAGATGCTGGAGATATGGGTTTGATTCCTGGGTTGGGAAGATCCCCTGGAGGAGGGCATGGCAACCCACTCCAGTATTCTTGCCTGGAGAATCCCATGGACAGAGGAGCCTGGCAGGCTACAGTCCACAGGTCGCAAAGAATCGGACACCATGGAAGCGACGGAGCACCCAGCACACATACTGTTTCCCATGGTAGTTTTACCAATTTACATTCCCATCAACAGTGGAGGGGAGTCCTCTCTCCTCCACATCCTCTCCAGCATCTATTGTTTGTCTTTTGGGATGATGGTCATTCTGACTGAAGTGACATGATACCTCAGTGTAGTTTTGATTTGCATTTTCTCTGATAATTAGTGATGTCAAGCATCTTTTCATGGGATTGTACCCGCATCTCCTGTGGCTCCTGCACTGGCAGGCAAATTCTTTAAACTGAGTCAAATTGTACACTCTAAAATGGAGAATTTTATGGTAAATAATAATATCTCAATTAAAAAAAAATTGTCTATTTTCTCTCTACCACCCTGATACCATGAGGCCTTCCAGCCCACTCTTCCCTCTCCCCTTCATGCCTTCAGTAATCTGAGGTTGTCAGGTTTCAAGTTACTGGCCTGGGCTCTGATTACCTAGGTGTAGGTGGAGAGGGGATGGCACTGGGGCCATGCTCTGGGCAGGGGTCACAGCAGCCCTAAGAAGCATAATTAACCCCACATGTCTGGAGAGTAGAGAGTGGGCCTTGGGTGGGGATGGTGGGGACAGAAAGGTAGAGGGAATCAGAGCTCTGGACCACGGTGTGGGAGGAAGGGGCTCCATGACTGGCCTCGATGCTGGAGGTCTTTCCCTTCCGAGTTTCCATGAGCTACAAGCTGCTTCAGTCCCTCCTGCCCAAGAAGCTTCTGATCGAAGAGTCCATCCCAGAGTGCTGAAAACTTGGCAAGGCCCCTCCTCCCAGAGGGGTGCAGTTCCCAAAGAGGATCCGAAAGAAAACAATGCTTCACTCTAACATAATACCTTGTTCATGGCCAAGCACCAGGTACCAAAGGCCCCTGGAGAGGGAGAAACTTTTCTAGTGGGATCCCAGCCTAGAAACACCATCAAGGTGAGTGCTTTTTCACAAGAGACCCATAAAACAGTGTCTGTACAAAACACTGTAAGTACGAAACACTGTCTGTACTACACACCATGAAATCACTAGGAAAAGCAACCTGTGATTTGTGCTGGACCCAACACTCACATCTTCTCCAGCTCTTGGGGACTTCCTGTTCACCCACTGTCCTGACGATCACAAGCACTGAGTTATTCCATCCCTCATCTACTTATATTTAGCCTTCCCCAGCAGGTTGCAGGCTCCCAGAGTCAGTAGCTCTGTCTTCATAGATCTTTTCCCTTCTCAGGGAAGAAAGTGATGACCACCCCAGGGTGCCTCACTCTGCCTGCTGATTGCCACCAGCAATCGGCCATTACCTGATGTTATTTAAACCTTCCTCATTACAAATAATTAATAGACTTGTCTTGTGTACGATCAAGAAAATGCATCTGAGATTTCTGCAAGGAATTGCATCTAATTAACTCTATTTATTAACTCTCAAGTCATCTATTTTAGGTGCCAGCAATGCCTAATGAGGAAAGCTTGCCAACTGGCATGTAGGCCCCCATCCCTCTCTGGTATGGGATCACGTGGCTGCCATTTGTCCATTTGACACACCTGATAGGAACACAGCCAAGGTACAAAGGGAGACTTGATAAAAATAACCCAGACAAGTTTCCAATCACCGTCTCTTAAATATTCGCAGTCTCACTTTTTAAAAAAGGAGCAGGCAGGAAATCAGAGTGTGCTATTAAAAATAAAAGCAAACAGACCTGAAACCTCCCCAGAGTGGAGAGAGAGGAAAGGGAGAGGGAGGCCCAGGCCCTACACATCCCCACTCCAGTCTTCAGGTTTGTCCAAGGCGGGGTCAGAAGAGGCTGAGGCAGAGATGCTGGAGCACAGCTGGGCCTAGAGGGACCACACTGCCCAGCGGATGGAGAAAAGACTGGAGGGGAGGAGAGCTTCAGCCAATGTGTGTGAGCTCTCTCTCAAAATAGTACTAACATGTCCTCTAAGATCAAGGTAGAGCTTGAAACCCCTAAAAATGACACAAAGTCGACCTATATTTAAGCACTTCTATTTAAGCATCTGGCACTGCTTTCTCTTCAGTGTGTGAGATAAAACTTCCTGCTCTGTGATGATCTGGATGAATGCGATGGGGGTGTGGGGGAGGGAGGCTCAAGAGAGAGGGGATATATGTATATATATAGCTGATTCAATTTGTGGTTCAGCAGAAACTAACACAATGTTGTAAAGCAACCATGCTGTTGTTGTTATTCAGCCGCTCAGTCATGTCCAACCCTTTGCAACCCATTGGACTATAGCCTGCCAAGCTTCTCTGTCCATGGGATTTCCCCAGGCAAGAATACTAGAGCAGATTGCTGTTTCCTTCTTGAGGGGATCTTCCCCACCTAGGGATCAAACCCGTGTCTCCTGCATTGGAAGGCAGATTTTTTTTTACCACTGAGCCACCAGGGAAGCCCAAAGCAATTATGCTCCAACTTGAAAAAAAAAAAAAAGCTTCCCCCAAGATGATGTGTGAGGTAGTCAGAAGCTCTTTGGGGAGTCTCTGCAGGGTCTCTCAGGGAGGGTGCAAGGCCTCAGTGGCCTCTCACCAGGCACATGGCACATGGCCATTTGCAGCACTCTGTGCCCATGGGCCTGACCTCACTTACTCCTCACACCAGCCCTATGAGACGGGGCTACTGTCACCCTCAATTTATGGGTGAGGATGCCCTGGGGAGGTCAGTAAGTTACCAGATTCACATTGCTGGTCTGTCAACTCCTGTCTGCCTGACTCGAGACCTCAAACTCAATCTAAACCACTTTCATAGACAGCACTGGTCAGAAACCACCTAGGGACACCCTGGAAAGTCTGAAAGCCTTAACTGACATCAAAGTCATAAAAACTGAGACACGTGTAAAAAATAATGGCCATTATGGAGATTACTTGCTTCTATCAATGGTGATAGAATGTTTAAAAGAAAAACCCCAGGCAAAAATTGGCACCGAGTAACTGTCTTCAGAAAACAAACTATTCTGAAAATGTATGGGTCCTGTATGTTGCCATAACCACCATAAACTTGTGGGATAATAGTCTTTCATATACAGAAAGACCTTATATAAACCTTCTTCCCTATTAGATTGTGAGCTCACCATGGTAACAGAAGCAGGTCATCTGTCTGCAGCACCTGCCACCAGAACTGCCCTTTACACACACACACATACACACACACACACACTCCACTCCTACACAGAGAACACTGTGGAGAGAAAGAGAGGCTCTCCCTACTCCAAGGTGACCTCCAGCCCTTTGCTGGGCTGGAGCAGGTCTAGGGCAGCAAGAACTAGAGCAGTGATGAGCTGGCAAGATCACTGGCAGTGGCAGCCATATTGGAAGATACCCAGCTGCTGTGGGGAGGCAGTGGATTCCAGACAGGGAGACGGGGTGGCCCGTGGTGCTGGGAGAAGAAAGACACATGCTGACTGGGTGGAGGGAAACATTTATTTGTATGCAGGGGATATCTGTGATGTTTTTAAGAGGGCTTGAGTTAATTTTTCTGGGTGATATTAGAGCGCTTTGGAGGGCCCACAGGTCTACAGCAATGTCCATGCAAAAATAATGCTGTGTATCAAAATGAACCAAAAGTTGGGTGACTAGAGATGAGTATCTTAGTTTTCTCCATTATTGTTTATTAAAGATATTCACTTACACACATCCTAGTTTATTCCAGAAAGGATACAGGGTAGGTAGCTCATAAAGATATCTTCCACATAGCGATGAAGTACAAGTTAAAAATAGGACTAAATATTTTTAAACTAATAGGGAAAACAAATTAAAGAAAAAGAGTACAAGGCTTAGGATCTAATGTGGTACTGGGAGTTAAACCTAAAATGTGCACCATAAAGAGGCTACTGATTGATTTCTAGTATTTTATTAGATGTGACAGGAACCATCTGTCTGAGCCTAATCATAAAATACAGTTAAAATAAAATCAGAAATATGAACTCAGTCACACATTTCCTGTGATACTTTAATCATCATAAGAAAGCAAGTAAGAATAATAAAAAAAAGAGAGCAATTTGTTTGACAAAGAAAAATCTGAAGAAGATGGTCCTATAAAATTTATATCAAAAGCACCGTGTAGGCCAATTTTTAAAAAGCACTCAGCAGACAAATTCAGGTGCTGGTTGATTAAGAACCACTGAAAAATGGGGGTGTCATGAGACATATTAAATCAAATGGCTATTCAATAGCTGAAAGTAGCAGAGAAAGGTAGGAAAAACCTATTAGTTCTGATAACATATATAGTACATATAAAAATGCTTCTCTTCCAAGCACACTCTTAAAAAAAAAAGTCTTTATATACTTCTTACCTGGAAATGGTATCTTAAAACTCACTTAAGGGCATTCAGTGAAGATTCTGAATAGGAAATCAAAGTTACATTGATTTGGGAGTAGTTCCAGGTTATTATTCAATAATGGAGCATTTTTTTCCCTCCTTCAGGTTATTTTGGGCAAACTCTAAGCTTTTCTAGGGCTTCCGAGGTGGTGCTAGTGGTAAAGAACCCACCTGCCAATGCAGGAGACAAAGGTTCCATCCCTGGGTTGGGAAGATCCCCTGGAGAAAGGCATGGCAACCCACTCCAGTATCCTTTCCTGGAGAATCCCATGGACAGAGGAGTCTGGTGGGCTACAGTCCATGGGGTCACAAGACTTGGACACAACTGAAGCAACTTAGGAAGCACGCAATAAGCTCTTCGGAAATTTCAACTGCATCAGTTCAGTTTAGTCCAGTTGCTCAGTTGTGTCCAACTCTGCAACTCCATGCAGCACGTCAGGCCTCCCTGTCCATCACCAACTCCCAGAGCTTACTCAAACCCATGTCCATCGAGTCGGTGATACCATCCAAACATCTCATACTCTGTTGTCCCCTTCTCCTCCTGCCCTCAATCTTTCCCAGCATCAGGGTCTTTTCTAATGAGTCAGTTCTTCGAATCAGGTGGCCAAAGTATTGGAGTTTCAGCTTCAGCATCAGTCTTTCCAATGAATATTCAGGACTGATTTCCCTCAGGATGGACTGGTTGGATCTCTTTGTAGTCCAAGAGACTCTCAAGAGTCTTCTCCAACACCACAGTTAAAAAGCATCAATTCTTTGGTGCTTAGCTTTCTCTATAGTCCAACTCTCTCGTCCATACATGACTACTGGAGAAACCATAGCTTTGACTAGATGGACCTTTGTTGACAATGTAATGTCTCTGATTTTTAATATGCTCTCTAGGTTGGTCATAGCTTTTCTTCTAAGGAGCAAGTGTCTTTTAATTTCGGAGCCCAAGAAAATAAAGTCTGTCACTGTTTTCACTGTTTCCCCATCTATTTGCCATGAAGTGATGGGACCGGATGCCATGATCTTAGTTTTCTGAACATTGAGTGTTAAGGCAACTTTTTTACTCTCCTCTTTCACTTTCAACAAGAGGCTCTTTATTCTTCTTCTCTTTCTGCCACATAAAGACTCAGATTCTATTCTTAAGGATGTGGGGCCTCAGACACAAAGGGGTCCCCTCTAACATATGCACTGTGTGGTTTGTGGCCACCAGGAGGTCACAGTTATCCATGTATTGAGTGGGCACTAGTTATCAGAAAGATGGAGAAATACTGTTCAGGCTGTATCTCAAGGCGAGTTCCACAGTGTCCCTGCTTTAGAATCACATTTCAAATTCAGATCCCCAAGCTCCACTCTGCCTGTCCCTGAGCCAGGCTCTCTGGGATGGAGTCTGAGAACCTGTATTTTTTATAAACTCCCAGATACCTGTTAAATCCACCGATATCTCAGCACTGCTGCTGTGGGGTATCCTAAGCAAAGCGTGGGTTTTTACATCATTCAGTGTGTTTATATCCAGACACTACGTGACTTCAGCTTTACGAGTTCAAGGGCTATGATAATAAATAGTGGATTTTATTCATTAAATATTTACCGAGTGCCTGCCTAGTGTAAGCCTCTGTGGACCTGTTGTTGTTCAGTTGCTAAGTCATGTCAGACTCTTTTGCTACCCCATGGACTGGAGCCCACCAGGCTCCTCTGTTCATGGGATTTCCCAGGCAAGACTACTGGAGTGGGTTGCTGTTTCCTCCTCCAGGGGGTCTTCCGACCCAGGGCTTGAACCTGTGTCTCCTGCATTGCAGGCAGATTCTTTACCATGGAGCCACCAGTAAAGCCCCCTCTGTGGCCTAGCATGGGAGTAAATGCAGGTATTGAGGTGAATAAGACAGTCTCAACTCTCACAGGAGGGCACACAGGTTGGCAGAGGAGAGAGAAGCAGATTTTCCAGAAAACTGAGCCAAAAGCTGGGGCAAAAGAGCCTGTGAGGGGCTGCTGGCCTCAAGTCATAAGCCAGCCTTCCTCCAAAAGCCAGTTCTCTAATCTGGAGCCCATAAGGTGACAAATGCTGGCTGAGAGCCCCTCCAGGACCCCTCTCCTTCTCGCCAGCCTCCCCCGCTCTGTTCTCCACATGCTGTATGTGAGGCAGGGCCATGTTCCTAGGACGTTGGGGGAGGTGGAGAGGGCAGAGAGGAAGGAGGTCTTGAGGGACTGACTCCAACTGTACAACATGATGAGCAAGGCAGGAAATCATTTCCTCTGCTCCAGTCTGTATTTCCTGCCAAGATCGTGTGCTGCTAAATAGCTAAATTAGGATTATTTATTAGGGAGTTTTATGGCAAATGGCCTATGGCAAACCAGAGGCCAAATACAAATAATAACATTGTCCTGAACATCTGAGGCCTGCAAAATCTAAGAAGTGCTGAACTCCGGTGCAAGGTGCTTGGGGTCTGTGTAGGTCAGCCTCAGGGAAGGGCCACAGCGCCCCTTTCAAAACCCTCCCAGAGGTGGAGGAAAGGAAAAAGGGAGGGAGGTAGCTCAGAGGGCTGAGCCAAGTTCTGGGGTCCAAGAGCTCCTATTAACGTCCTGGCCTGAGAGCTGCCAGTGTGTGCCCTCCTCCCAGCGTGGGTGATGGGACATCCCTGGGCCAGAACCATGTTGGTACTCAACTGTAAAACCCAGACCATCTCTCATCCGTTTCACTACTTATGATGAAAGAGAGTTAATACCAACACCCCATCTCCATCCTTTCGCTTCCGCTAGCAATTCACAGAAAAATACTCAAGGCAAATATGTACTGTTGATGTTGTTCATTGCCCAGTCATGTCCGACTCTTCGCAACCCCATGGCAGCACACCAGGCTTCCCTGTCCCTCATTGATCTATTACAAGACAACACGGTGAAAGTGTTCGTCGCTCAGTCGTGTCTGACTCTTTGTGACCCCATGGACTGTAGCACACCAAGCTCCTCTCTCCATGCAATTCTCCAGGCAAGAATAGTGGCATGGGCAGCCATTCCCTTCTCCAGGGGATATTCCTGACCCAGGGATCAAACCTACATCTCCTGCATCACAGGCAGATTCTTTACCATCTGAGCCACCAGGGAAGCCCATATAGCGTGGTCAGTTCAGTTCAGTAGCTCAGTCCTGTCCAACTCTGAGACCCCAAGGACTGCCGCATGCCAGCCTTCCCTGTCCATCACCAATTCCTGGAGCTTGCTCAAAGTCATGTCCATAGAGTTGGTAATGTCATCCAACCATCTCTTCCTCTGTCGTCCCCTTCTCCTCCTGCCTTCAATCTTTTCCAGCATCAGGGTCTTTTCCAATGAGTCAGTTCTTTGCATCAGGTGGCCAAAGTATTGGATCTTCAGCTTCAGCATCAGTCCTTCCAATGAATATTCAGAACTGATTTCCATGGTGCCAGCGTTCAAATCCCAGCCTACCTCTTACCAGCAACATGACATTAGGCAAATTACTTAACCTTTTTGGGTCTCACTTCCTCCGTTTGTAAAATGGGTTGATGATAGAACCAATTTCATCGGCTATGAGGTTTAAACATAAACTATCCCAAACAGTGAGCACATGGTAAGCACCCAAAACATCTTAGCTATTAATCTTTCCATTTCAAAAGTTCCTAACAAAACAAAACAGCTGAATTGGCCACTTACTTTGAAAATATAAGTTCATGAACTTTCCAGGTGAGGTTTCCCTGATGGCTCAGCAGTATAGCATCTGCCTGTGATGGAGGAGAGGCGGGTTCAATCCCTGGGTTGAGAAGATCCCCTGGAGGAGGAAATGGCAACCTACTCCAGTATTCTTGCCTGGGAAATCCCATGAACAGAGGAACCTAGGAGGAGGCTACAGTCCAAAGGGTCGCAAAGAGTTGGATAGGACTGAACACAAAATCACAGGATGTCATGGAGCATTCTGAGCACATCCTTGTTTATTATTTTATCTTTTCATTATAGTTTATTATAAGATATTGAATATAGTTCCTTGTGCTATAAAGTGGACCTTATTGTTTTCTTTTTACATAGTAATTTGTATTTGCTAATCTCAACTCCTAATTTATCCTTCCCCGCCTTCCTTTTTGGTAACCATAAGTTTGTTTCTATGTCTCTGAGTCGGTTTTGTGAATAAATTCATTTGTATCATATTTTATTTATTTATTGGTCATGCTGCTTGGCTTCAGGGATCTTAGTTCTTTTACCAGGGATCAAACCCAGGCCCTAGTAGTGAAACCTTCAAGTCCTAACCTTTAGACTGCCAGGAAATTCACTAAGTATCATATTTTAGATTCCACAGATAAGTGAAATCATATGACAGGCGTGTTTCTCTGTCTGACTTTCTTTACTTAGATAATCTCTAGGTCCATCCATGTTGCTGCAAATGGCATTATTTCTCTCCTTTCCTTAAAAAATAGCTGAGTAGTAGTCCATTGTATAGCCTTCCCTGGTGGCTCAGATGGTAAAGAAACTGCCCACAGTGTAGGAGACCCGAGTTCGATCCCTTGGTTGGGAAGATCCTCTGGAGGAGGGCATGGCATCCCACTCCAATATTCGTGCCTGGAGAATTCCATAGTCCATGGAATCGCAAAGACACGATTGAGCGACTAACACTTTCACTTTCATTCCATTCTATTATGTACCAGATCTTCCTGGTCCACTCATCCGTCCTAAGTCAATGGACATGAGGTTGCTCCCATATCTTAGCTATTGTAAATAGTGCTGCTATGAACATCGAGATGTGTATATCATTTCAAATTAGAGTTTTCTCCAGAGTGGGAGAAAAGAGAACAAGCCCAGGAGTGGGACTGTAATTGCATGGTAACTCCATTTTTAGTTTTTTAAGGAACCTCCCTACCCTTCTCCATAGTGGCTGCACCAATTTACATTCCCACAAACAGTGTAAGATGGTTGGTTTCCTTTTCTCCACACCTTCTCCACCATTTATTGTTTATAGACTTTTTCACAATGGCCATTCTGACTGGTGTGAGGTGATACCATGCTGTAGTCGTTTTGCATTTCTTTAATAATTAGCAATGTTGAACATCTTTTCATGTGACTATTGGCCATCTGTATGTATTCTTTGGAGAAATGTCTATTTAGCTATTCTATTTTCAACTGGGTTACTAGATTTCTTAATATTGAGTTGTATGTGCTGTCTGTATATTTTGGAAATTAAGCCCTTGTCAGCCATGTAGTTTACAAATATTTCCTCCCAGTCCACAGATTATCTTTTTGTTTTGTTAATGATTTCCTTTGCTGTGCAAAAGCTTATAAGTTTGATTAGATCCCATTTGTTTACTTTTGCTTTTATTTCTATAAGAGGCACATTTTTAAAGGCACATCCTGTTTAGAGAAGTGACAGTCTGTCGGATATGGTTCCTGGAGAAGCTAGCTGTGCTGCATCGCATCAGTGGGCATCTCCATAGAACACCTACAGCCCCACAACTGGCTCAAGTACCCATTCTCTCCACACCTACCCTCTTGTGCTCATTCCAGGAAACCATCCTTCACTTCATCCTTCAAACTGGAAGTATCTTTCCTTTCCTCGGACAAATTTTACTTCAGTTCCCACTTCAGCCAGGCTTTCATATAATGGACCTTTATTATGTGTGGCCACCTGAAATCTTTTGAACACTTAATCAATATTATGACAGATTTCCACAGTATAAACAATTTTTTTTGCTTCCTTTGAAGTTCTGGGTGACTATTTAGAAATATCCAGAATACCCTGGTTAGGATTCTGGGACAGCTTTTTAAAGTAGATTGACTTAGCTGGGAGACTAGACATTTTTCCGACTCCCTCACCTCCATCTCTGCTACCAGCCTACGAGACACATATGATGTCTGAGCTTCAGTGGTCATTTTGGACCATGAGGCCATCTTAAGTATAGAAACCATGAACAAAAATATGACTCTATGATGACTATGATGTGATGCCAGTCTAGTATTGTCTATCTTTGGACTTATTTTATAAATAAGAAAAATCAACTTCTATTCTGAATAAGCCACTTTTATTTTGTCTTCTTTATTATATGTAGCCAAACTTAATCTCATATATTTTATATTATGCATATTATATATATAATTATATATTTAGTCCAATATACTAAATTTCACTTATCAAAGATACCATCAGCTTTGATCCAGATTTCTGAACTCTTATGTGAAAGATAAGACCATGTTTCACAATATTGCAGAAAAAGAGAGAAAACCAGTGTATTTCCTAATGAGATGCAACAAGAAGCACTCAGCATCACCTATGATGTATTCTTATTAAAACACTGTGGAATCTGAGTAAGCCTCTGCATCTAATCACCAATTTACAGGAACTACAGAAAGCAGAGTGATACGTTCTACAATACCACAGGAATGTAGTCATCAAAATCCGTAATGTAGGAAACTTTGGCCAGACAAATGGCTGTTTCTTCAAAATAAATTTCAAAGTGTCCTTAGAAGTGTGGTGGGGGAGAAGAAAAATAATGTACACATTAAAAGAGATTTGAGACATATCAACAAATACAACATATGTAGAAACATCCTTGGAAACTGACTTGAACAAACCCAGTGAAAACATTTTGAGGCTATCAAGGAAACACAAATTCCATATGGATTTCTGATTACCTTAAAGTATTACTGTTAATTTTTAAAGCTGAAATAATAGTACTGCAATTATATTTTTAAAGTTCTGATATACATATTTGTAGGAATACATACTGATACATTTATAGATGAAAGGACATGATATGTGAGATCTGATACAAAACAGTTCAAGGATGAGGTAAAGGATTTGAGCATATATATGAAATAAAATGGGGCTTCCCAGTTGGTGCAGGTGGTAAGGAATCTACCTGTCAATGCATGAGATATAAGAGGTGCAGATTTGATCCCTGGGTCAGAAAGATCCTCTGGAGAAGGGAATGGCTATCCATTCCAGTATTCTTGCCTGGAGAATCCCATGGACAGAGGAGCCTGGCAGGCTACAGTCCATTAGGTTGCAAAGAGTTGGACATGACTAGACCATGTGTCTTAGTCAGTTTGGACTGCGTAACAAAAATACCATAGATGGGGTGGCTTAAAAAACAGATATTCATTTCTCATGGTTATGGAGGCTGAGAAGTCCAAGACAAGGCACAGTCTGACTGGGTTCCTTGTGAGAACCCTCTTCCTGCTTTGCAGATGGCTGTCTCCTTGCTATATCCTCACACAGCAGAGAGAGATGTCCTTTCTCTCATATCTCTTCTTCATAAGGGCATTAATCTCATTCCTGAGTATTCCACCCTTATTACCTAATTACCTCCTAAAGGCCCCACCTCCAAATGCCACCACACCGGGGATTAGAGTTTCATGTATGAATTTTGAGGGGACACAAACATTCAGTCCACAGCTCCTGTGTGTTGGTAATTGGTGTGGCTGGGATATGAGGACTGAAACAACTTTCTTTCAATATGGCAGATTCTTCTCCATAGAAACAAGAGTTAATAGAATCAGAAGCTTATTTGAACTGGCATAAGAAAGTCAAAGCATTGGAACAAGGATTTCATGTTAAGAAATCAAAATCCCAGGAGAAGAATCAACTACTCACTGCTCATGGTTTTCCTCTGAAAATCCTTCTTATCAAGGTCCAAAACTTTAGGGCCATTCATCACTGAAAATGAAATTATCTTTTGATGAATTAACATAATTACATCAAATCTTTTCTAGCTGGCTTCTTGGGTCACCTCAATCCTCACAGAAGTTTTTTGATCCCTATAAGATTGCACAGCTGCAGAAATGCTTGCTCATGTAAACACCAGGTTTTATGTATTATAGTTCTGGTAGGGAGTCTTGCAGGTGGAGGGAGTCTAGAATAAGGGCATTCTTCAAGCAAGCCTTCTAACAGTTGGGTCAGAACCTCAGAGCAAATTCAAGATGGACATTTGCAGAGGTGTGGATCTGGCCAGAGTGGAGCATTGACAGATGACCCTTGCTTAAACTCTTGGTTTCCAGTCGGACAATTTCTTTAATGATGGCAAGCTGAGGGACCTGTAAAAAACACTGGCATTGCAAATCCCTACTAGCTCCACCACTTCAATATGAAATTTCTGCACAAAGCTATTTGAAACACCTAAGTTAAGACTTTGCTGTGTAAAGTGAGAACCAGGCACCAGTAACAGTAACGTAACCCGGGAACTTGTCAGAAAATGCAGTCTCAGGTCCCACTCCAGATCTTCTGCGCTTTAACAAGATTCCCCTAGATTCAAACACATATTATCATTTGATAACCGATCTTTCGGAAAAGTACCTAGATGCTCCCATCTGCTCTGTCGTAATGTGCAGTGAACAGTTCATTGTGAAATGATCATCTCGTTGGCGTTCTGCAGCAGAATTAAATTCTTATTCTCCAAAGAGATTTTCTTTTCTAAGTGTCGCCCCTGTGCTTATCAGAGGGTGATTCATGGAAAGATAAAAATAAAACACAGACTCTCAGGGATAATCTGCCACACCTGATAACTCTTTATCTTCATTTCTTGCCAAACAAACTATGAACAGGTTCTGGCCGGCCAAAGAGGAATGTTTCCAATTGCTCATTTCTCCCTGTGGATAAATGATGGCAGCCATTACAAGCACAGGCAAGGGAGATAAGAGTTGCCTCTCCTTGATCCTGCTTTCTCTTAAATTATACACCACAGGGTTAGAGTTACTGATGAACGACAGCAAGGCCTGAAATTTGCCGAAGTACAGAATTTAATAAAACAGCTCAGAAGCAATGCAGTGATATCAGCCTGCTCTCTCTCTGTCCTTTTCTTCTGTTATGATTACATGTTGTTATATGTCATCTGATAAGCCATCTTGAGACAAAAAGAAACAACTCATGAACTGAAATTTTCACTGACATATTTTCCAGTGAATTAAATGAAATCAAGAAACGCACACAAGTTGCTACAAAAAAGACGCATAGATGGGGCATTTGAATCTAGTTTTAAATGATCATCTCTTTGCTGCTAAAAATTTTTTGAGGCTGTTGACCTCTATATTCTTAACTGCCCCCCACCCAAAACACAGAATCAATAAAGCAACTAACACAAGAACAAAAAACAACACATTTTTTCCTTAAAAAGGAAAGGAGACAATATAGCAAAAGAAGTCAATTTTAGTGTCAGACCTGATTATTTTTCCTGAGAATTTCTTTTTATTTTATGTTTCTCTTTTGAACTTCTAAGGTTTCAGTTGTGACTTACTAAGAAAGCTATTTGCTTTGAAAGCCAAATTTTTTCAACCTTAAGTGATCTAGAGAAGAGTGATTCAGAGTTCTAAAAGGCAAAGGCTGAAGGTAGAAGACATCAAGTTTATCAACAAAATCAAAGACTGGTGAAAGAATACAGCAAGAACTAGTTACTTCCCAAAAGGCAGTAATGGTTTAGTTGGCCACTGAGATAAGGATGAAGAGGGTCAGGACTAGTTCTTAGAAGCTGTCTGGGTCCCTAGGAAAAGGTCTGGGCCCTGACCAAGTGGTCTGGGGAGAGTCAGGTTGATAGAAACCACAGATCATTTGCGGGAATCCCAGAGGACAAGGGGCTGGCCTCACAGATGTGCCTTTGGAGGCTCTAGGCTGTATCAAGAGGCCTCACTCCTGACCAAAGCTTGAGATTTAAGGGGGGTAATGACTGAGGGAGCTACTCAGATACATGGTCCTGAGGGCAGGTCACTATGAGAAGTCTTTTGGAGTTTTTCTGAAGCTATGAAAGAGGGCCAGAGGGACCTGGGGTCAGGACAAGGAGGATGTAGCATGCATGGGCTTGTTGCTCAGAGGCCCTGGGGAGCCAAGGTCATCTGACTCAGATGGAGAAGCAACAAAGACGACTTGGGAGGATTCCAAAGAGAAAACAGCATCAGGGCCAGGTGCTGCTGCCCTGAGGCCACACAAAACCTCAGGGAACCTGACTGGCCACAAGAAGAAGGGAGGAAAGGAAAGGGAAGAGGAAATGTTACGTTTGTGCACACCCAGCCTTATGCCTTTTACAAGTATGTATAGTATACAGATATACATACCTACGTTTATTAGAAAGCTGAACTAACGCTGATGATGGAAGGAGTGGGAGAAAGGGGCCCATCTAAGAGTTCTGAGTTAATTTCATTAACTTTCTTCAAGGTTATGAGCCTGTGGTTGTGGCTTAAAGAATAGATGGGCTGTAGTAAGACTGAACAGAGAAGGCAATGGCAACCCACTCCAGTCCTCTTGCCTGGAAAATCCCGTAGACGGAGGAGCCTGGTCGGCTGCAGTCCATGCGGTCGCTAAGAGTCAGACACGACTGAGTGACTTCACTTTCACTCTTCACTTTCATGCATTGGAGAAGGAAATGGCAACCCACTCCAGTGTTCCTGCCTGGAGAATCCCAGGGACGGGGAGCCTGGTGGGCTGCTGTCTATGGGGTCGCATAGAGTCAGATACGACTGAAGCAGCTTAGCAGCAGCAGCAATATAACTGAAGAGGCTTTCCTAATGGCTCAATGATAAAGAACTTGCCTGCCAAAGCAGGAGATGTGGGTTTAGTCCCTGGGCTAGGAAGATCCCCTGGAGAATGGATGGCAACCCACTCCAGTATTCTTGCCTGGAAAATCTCATGGACAGAAGAGTCTGGCAGGCTACAGCCCATGGGGTCACAAAAGAGTCAGACATGACTTAGCGACTAAACAACAACAAAGTTAGACTGAGGAGGGAAATGGATTTTCCTTCACACCTGGAGCAGAGTTCTGGAAGAAGGAGAAGAGGACTAGGGAAGAAGGAGAGTCCAAAAAGTATTCAGGGTTACCTTAGAAGATTTAATCCCATGGATAGAGGAGCCTGGCAGGCTCAGTCCATGGGGGCTGCAAAGAGTGAGACACGATGTGACTGAGCATGCACGCACACTTGTCCTCAATTGCCTAAGACATTGAAAGAATCTTTTGGGTTGGCCACAACGTTCATTCACATTTTTCCATCACATCTTAGAGAAAAACCCGAATAAACTTTCTTGGCCAACCAATATTTTGATTATGAAACTCATCTGTGTTTCCCCAACAAAATTAAATTAGCTCTCGACTCCATTTACAGAAAACAAACTTCTAAATCATTAAATAAGTAGAAGATAACATCCCTCCCCCTAAATAAAGCAGAACAGCTGCCTGTTGCTTTTCCCCGCTAAGGTTTGTTAGTTCTTTCTACATTTGCATAATTAAGACAATAATTCTTAAAATGGGATGGACTATTGATTCTGTGAAAATGGAACTTGCCTATTTGGACATCCAGACCCAACACATCTGCCATCATGTTTGATGGGGGAAAAGTACTTGAGGAATTTCTGTCTAGCGAAAGATTTATCTTCTTGCCAGGTACTTCGACCATAGCAAAGTAATCACTCTAGAAGGCAGGAGCAGAGGCTGGCAATTTCCTAAGTGAGAATGGAGGTGGACTGCCAGCACACATCCTCTGTCCCCTCTGCTAATGTGTGTCCCAAGGGCGGCAATGCTAAACAGCACTGCAAAAATAATGCAGGTTCTGAGAGCGTCTCAGTACCTAGGTACCTACCTATAGGCTCCACTACAAAGACGAAAACAAAACAATGAAAACTGCTTGCCCAAAGCTCCTTTAGACACCTGGAATGAAATACTAGTAGAATCTTTTTAAAGTGAGATGGAATTTTTCAATCTTTTTATATATGCATATATGAAAGAATATTAAATCATACATTTAAAACCCGACCATCTATTTTTAGTGCCATTAGCACAATTATCAGGAAACCATTTCATTCCCTATGCTTTACAGGGTGATTTCTGAGAAGTAGGAAGAGCATTTAAATCTATGCTTTTGGAGGTTTGTTTGGAACACTGTCATTGAGACTACTGAAGGCCAAAAGGACAGGGCACTGTCGTTTACATATATTAGTATTCATTATAATCAGAGCTTCTTAAATATGGAAAAGTTGAATTACTTTCCATGACATTTGAGTTTCTGAGAAAATAAACTGAGAGCAAGTTTCACTAAAATATATTTACGCTCAAAAAGAACATTCTAAGATAAATATAATTTCCAATAAAATATTAGAAACACTATATTTACATAACATTTAAAGAACTCATGACAAAAAGATACTTCTACTTTTAAAATAGTGAAATAGAGAATATGTCAAAAAATGTATGAATAAACATCCTTAGAATCCTTAACTTTGAAGGAATCGTGGCTTTGAGCCATAACTCAAGTATTCAGTGATCATACAACCATAACATCAATTGTAAATAATTAGATTAAGAGTAAGCTATTGAAAATAGTTTTGCTAAGGTTAATGAATGAAATTCATGTGAACCGATGAAATAATCCAAGTTCTTAGACACTGTATAAAGGGATGATTCACCATTTCCATCAGTAGCCTTTTTGTGATGTTGAAAAAAATTTCTTTTCAAATATTATATTACAAGTTATTACAAAATGATTTGGTAATTAAAATAAGAGAAAATTCATCTTTCATTTGTATTTTTAATTAAATGTGGCTGAAAATCTATTGTCTGTATAACTCATTCAAATTACTGTTCAAAGTTAATAGAAATTTGACATTTATAATTAAAATATAAAATTATAAATCTGTGAATACGCACTCAAAATATTAAAAGACAATCAAATTCAATAAGCAAAACAGTAGCTTTTATTACTTTGGGCAACAACAGTTGACTTTCACATATACCAAGATAAAAATACACCATCGAAAGTCCAGGATATTGAAATGAAATTATTCTTCTCTGGGACATTTCACTAGAGTACTAATTGGATATCAGTACATACCAATAATTAACTAGCTCTTTACCTTTCCAATTGGATAAAATCACAATCTATAAAACTATCCCACTATGTCATTGATTAAAAATACATTATGTAAACCTATTAAAAACGCTCAGTAACAAAAAGCACTTTTGATAGGGGGAAAAAAAAAACCTGGCTAAAACAAATTGATCTGGCTTGAACCAAATGCCACAAAACATATATAATCAAGTTCATTTAAAACATTTATCCTGAAAGGTTTCAACAGATATTACAAATGGACAGTTGTTAAAATAATATTTATAAATATTTAGCAATTCAGATAAGGACTCAGTAAAACACAATTCATCAATTAGTGGCATTAGGGAATATAACTTAGATAATGCAATTTGTACTAGGACTGTGCTAAGCATTTTATATGGTTTCTTTCAATCAATCCTTTTAACAACTCTATCAAATAGAGACTTCTGTCTCTATTATATAGATGAGGAAACTGAGAATAATAGACATTCAGAAATGTGACCCAAATGACACAGTAAGAAGCAGAGTCTAAATTTGCAGGCAGGCTTACTAAGCTCTAGAAGCTGATCTCTCAGTCACTGTGTTACAATGGTAATCATGCTAGCAACATCACTCCTCAGTGATAATCTGTTATCTCAACAAATTTTGAAAGTTTAGAAACATCTACTGGATAATCCAGGGCTCCCTAGGTGGCGCTAGTGGTAAAACCGGCCCCGCCGATGCCGGAGATGTGAGAGATTCGGGTTCAATCTCGAGGTCAGAGAGATCCTCTGAGGAGGGCATGGAACCCCATTCCAGTATTCTTGCCTGGAGAATCACATGGACAGAGGAGCCTGGCAGGCTACAGTCCATACCGACACAGAGTCTGATATGACTGAAGTAACTTAGCACGCATGCACTGGATAATCCCTATAACTTGTCTGCTAAGTAGACAAATGACAAACCCAGATCAGTTTTGTTTTTTTCCTCTTCTGATGTTTTTACCCAGGATGCAGTTAAATTTTAGCACAGAATCAAATTCTAAATACAGGAACCTGAAATCCTCACACAACTATAGTCTGCCTATTTCCCTTAATGCCCAGACCTATATTTCCAATGGGATATTCTTTTTGACCAAGGCAAGGGGAACATTTGGTTTTGAAGAAGAGAGAAAAAAATGGGAAAGGCATGAGAATAGAAGTTGGACAAAGAAATGAGTCCACACAAGAAGGGTCCCACTTTCCAGCCCACCTCTGATTATGAATGCTCTATAGCACTATACTAAGCCAGCACTGCATTGTGGAATCATGCTGGATTCAGCTTACATCACCGGCAGGCCCTCTGCATACCTCTGAAACGGCCAGATGAAAGGATTCCTCTAGGTATGCATAATCAGTACATATCCTTTAAGCCAAAAAGGATGTATAAAACATGTTCCATGCCCTTAAGGAATTACTATATAGTTGGGGAGATAAAAACATATACACACAGGTGACAGTCACAGTGCGTAATAATGGTTATCACGGTGTATGCTATCCACTGTAATAGGAGAGTATTATAAGACCATAATTAACATTGTGGTGGTTTATAGTTTTGTACACTCTGATCTCTAACAGGAGCTCAAGGCTATCTTCATGGAGGAGGAGGAATCCTTAAGGTCATGCACTTCTCAAGGACAAAATTAGGCCATGGTGGCAAGGAATAAAGCTCTCAAGGTACTGTATAAAGGTTTTTAAAGCCATTTCCCACTTGGCTGTCTATCTTGGCCTCTTCCTGTTGTTGGCTGTTTCACGTTGCTTTTTTCCTCCAAAGTTCCATATAACTAATGCAATACGTAAATGGTTCCCAATTTCCCTTATTGAGTGAAAAAAAGGCCAAGAGGGAGCCTGTCTATGGCTTCAGGGAAAGGCTACGGGGAAGAGTCCAGCTGGTTCTGCTCTGCTCCCAGTCTCGAGAAAATGGCTATCATTCCTTTTCTATGTCTTCTCACCGTCAGATAAGGGACATGCTAAAAGGTCACCTTCAGGTGGTAAAAGCTCAAGGTCAAGACGAGAGTGTGAACCCGGAAGAGAGCTGTCAGGCTGTCACTCATTCTGCCCTTCACTAGGCTTTAGGTTTCAGGAGCAAACACAAAACCCTGTACCTCCACAGGGTCAAGCCAGCTCACCAGAGCAACAGGCCACAGTGGGGTTCACTTGTTGAGGAGGGTCCTCTCAGGAGTCTGGGAAGAGAGTGGCAGTTCCCTGAGGACCTACAGCTTCGAGAAACAGGCCATCTCCATCTCTACCGATCAGTCGCACAGCCAGAGCCTTACAGCTTCCAAAGCACTTTCACAAGCAATATTTCCTTTCACAAAAATGTGAATGTGAAGAATACAGGGAAATCATTACTTCCATCTTATAAGTGAGAAAAACAAAACTCGGAAAGAATAGTTGGCTTTTGTCAGTTCTAAAAACTAGTAAGAACTGGAGCCTGGGCTTCTATTTGGACCTTCAGCTCCTTGTTCTAAAGTGGTCACAAAATAGAGTCTCCAGGTAGGGCAGCCACTGAAGGTGCGGGATTTAAGTGAAAGTTAGTCACACAGTCGTGTCCGACTCTTTGCAATCCCATGAACTGAGCCCATCAGGCTCCTCCATCTATGGAATTCTCCAAGCAAGAGTACTGGAGTGGGTTGTCATCAGTTCAGTTCAGTTCAGTTCAGTTCAGTTCAGTGACTCAGTCGTGTCCGACTCTTTGCGACTCCATGAATCACAGCACACCAGGCCTCCCTGTCCATCACCAACACCTGGAGTTCACTCAGACTCACGTCCATAGAGTCAGTGATGCCATCCAGCCATCTCATCCTCTGTCATCCCCTTCTCCTCCTGTCCCCAATCTCTCCCAGCATCAAAGTCTTTTCCAATGAGTCAACTCTTCGCAAGAGGTGGCCAAAGTACTGGCGTTTCAGCTTTAGCATCATTCCTTCCAAAGAAATCCCAGGGTTGATCTCCTTCAGAATGGACTGGTTGGATCTGCTTGCAGTCCAAGGGACTCTCAAGAGTCTTCTCCAACACTACAGTTCAAAAGCATCAATTCTTCGGTGATCTGCCTTCTTCACAGTCCAATTCTCACATCCATACTGGAAAAACCATAGCCTTGACTAGATGGACCTTAGTCAGCAAAGTAATGTCTCTGCTTTTGAATATACTATCTAGGTTGGTCATAACTTTTCTTCCAAGGAGTAAGCGTCTTTTAATTTCATGGCTGCAGTCATTATCTGCGGTGATTTTGGAGCCCCCCAAAATAAACCCTGACACTGTTTCCACTGTTTCTCCATCTATTTCCCATGAAGTGAGGGGACCAGATGCCATGATCTTCATTTTCTGAATGTTGAACTTTAAGCCAACTTTTTCACTCTCCTCTTTCACTTTCATCAAGAGGCTTTTTAGTTCCTCTTCACTTTCTGCCATAAGGGTGGTGTCATCTGCATGTCTGAGGTTATTGATATTTCTCCCGGCAATCTTGATTCCAGCTTATGTTTCTTCCAGTCCAGCGTTTCTCATGATGTACTCTGCATAGAAGTTAAATAAGCAGGGTGACAATATACAGCCTTGACATACTCCTTTTCCTATTTGGAACCAGTCTGTTGTTCCATGTCCAGTTCTAACTGTTGCTTCCTGACCTGCATAGAGCCCTGCAATATGGGTAGTCTAAACAGCAGCAATCCAGAGGATGATTTAAAGATAAGCATCAGTAATGACTCAACTATCAGTGAGAGTCAATAATTATTAAATGATGCTCTGATTGGGGAAAGAAGAATGTTCCTTTTCTATTATATATAAAATAAGACTGCTCTTTGTGGATTCAAGAACGCAAACTCTGAAACATTAGGCTGTCCCTTTAAGCAACCTTGTTTTTGTCTTAATCCATTACGGATTTGTCATCCATGAATTATATAAACTTTTATGAGGACTGATTTATAGTTTTGGCCTGCACTGTCAATTGGGCAAATGAAATCCAGGGGTTCATTATCCTCCACAAAACGCAGCATTTTCCTTCAGTTTTTATACTTTTATTTAAGATGTGCAGGACACTGTGTCTATTTATTTCAGATCAGAGATGTGTTTGAGGCCTTGATGAACAGTTTTGTGTTCACCTCAAACATATATTCCTTCTGGCTTTATAGATTTTGATCCTTTTCCTGGGCTGATGTCTTTGCAGAAAAGAATCATAATCCATTTAGTCTTTTCTTCCATCTTCCAAGATCATTCTAGTTGTTACTCTCTGGATGTTCTCCAGCTCAATTATGCCTCTTTTGCTCTTTGTTGACTAAAACTGCATATAATCGTCCAGGTATAGATAAATCATAGCTTGCACATGCCACAGCTACGATCTCTGTTGGAGGACTGCCAACACTTTGATAGCCTCTTCGGGATGCAGTACTATACTAGGTGGCAGCTGACAAGGACACTGGGCCTGGTAGACACTCCTGTGGTTTAGTGCCAGCCCTCAACCCTCATCCTCCCAAAAGACTAGAGTTACCTGCAAACTCAGAGATTTTTCTTAGCATTTCTTCTTCCAGGTTACTGGTAAAGATAAGACAAATCAAATATCGATAAAAAGTTCCTGTTTGTTTATACATGCAAATCTCTCTCTCCTCCGTTAAAGTAAAAGTGAATTAATTCAGTTCAACACATGTTTCTAAGTGCAAAATACCAAGTCACTAAGGGAACATGATTCTCATAAATAACCAGGAAACTAAAGATATTTCATTAGCATGATAAAGAATATCTATCTTCAATGAAATGTCAACTAAAATTATACTTACTAATAAAACATTTGTAGCATTATCATTAAAATTTCAAACAATACAAAAGATGTTTTTATAACCACTATTCATTGATTTGACAAATATTGAGTGCTACTATGTGTCAGGAATTTGCTGACAAAGGTCTGTCTAGTCAAAGCTATGGTTTTTCCAGTAGTCATGTACGGATATGGGAATTGGACCATAAAGAAGGCTGAGCATGGAAAAACTGAATCTTTCAAACTGCGGAGCTGGAGAAGACTCTTGAGAGTCCTTTGGACTGCAAGGAGATCAAACCAGTCAATCCTAAAGGAAATCAATCCTGAGTATTCATTGGAAGGACTGTCGCTGAAGCTGAAGCCCTAATAATTTGGCCACCTGATGCAAAGAGCCAATTCACTGGAAAAGACTCTGGTGCTGGGAAAGATTGAGGGCAGGAGGAGGAGGGGAAGACAGAAGATGAGATGGTTGGATGGCATCAGTGACTCGATGGACACGAGTTTGAGGAGACAGTGAAGGACAGGGAAGCCTGGTGTGCTGCAGTCCATGGGTCACAAAGAGTCGGACATGACTGAGCGACTGAAAAACAATACCAAAATATGCCAGGTACATGTTATAAATGTGGATGACATGGTGATAATAATACCCAGTGCCCCACTATGGACTTTATATTATTTAATATTATCCTGGATAATGTTATAAAACCTGAAACAGAATTAGAAAGGAAGAGATAAAATGAATATTGTTCCTCTGTTAGGTGAATCTCTATTAAGAAAAAGAATGGGAAAAGTATTATTATTTAAAAAATAAAATATAAATAATAAAATAATAATAATAGCTCAGATATGTGAGTATATATAATGCACAAAATCAATAATTGTTCAGTATTACACAGTTAAGGTAAAATACAGTGAAAAAAATATTCCATTCAAAATAATAGCCAAAAAAGTAAAATATCTTGAAATAATCTTTTGTAAGAAATGCAAAAGCTTTTTATGAAACTGAGGAATGTTATAATTAAGAACATTCAGAGAAGAATAAATAGCACCAACAAAGTTCTTGCCCATTAAAAATATGAGAACAATGAGGAGGAAGCAATAGAAAAGTTGGAAGTCCCAGCTGAGAAACTCTTCCAGATCACAGAGCAAAAACACAAAGAAAATAAAAATAAAAAGAACAAAGATAAGAAATGTAACCAATTAGTCCTGCAGGTTCAACAGCCAAATGAGAGGAGATCCAGAAAAGACAGAATGCAGAGGAAAAATCACCAGTGAAAACAAGTCAAGCAAAGATCCCAGAACGGAATCAGTTTCCTGATCAAAATGTCCACCGAGTACCTGAAAAGTGACACATACTAGGCACAAAATCATAAAATTTTAGAATACTAGGAATAAGAAGCTTCCATACAGACAGATGAGATTTCCATATGAAGGGCGAAGAGTAAGTCTTCTCAACAGAAACACCAGAAGCTAGAATAAGGTGGGAAAGGACCATTAGCATTCAGGGGGGAAATGACTTTGATGCTCCCAGTCCCCTTGCAGCTGAGCAGTTCTGGCCAACTGACTACTCACAGAAATAACATGAGTCATTTCCAGGATGAAGGCATGAGAAGTCTTCACATATTCCCAGCTCCTCTCTCCTCTGCCAGAGTGACATGAAGGTCCAAGCTGAGATAGTATGAGCTGGTTGGATGGCCATAAGATGGAATGAGCTCCTGAAATGAGCTTCCCTGAGAACCAGTGGACCCACTGGTCTCACTAAGGCTCTTATATATAAGCAAGATATAAACTTATGTGTGTACCAACTGGATTTGCATCACCCTAGCCTATCCTGGTTAATACAGATTCCCAATCAGGAATTTCATTCCGTCAAACAATAATCAAGGATAGAATAAAGACCATTTTCAGAAATGCAATATTTCAGAAAATTTCCATCCCATGCACCTTTTCTCAGTAGGCTGAGGAAAGAAAGATACACATGGAAAGCAGAATAATGTCCCCTGCCTCCACTAGGGATGTCCAAGTCCTAACCTCCAGAATCTGTGAATATGCTTTGTTATCACACACACACACACAGAAAGAGAACTTTTGACGGGAGGAAGATTATCCTAGGTTAATCAAGCGGACCCAGTTTAATCACGAGGGTCCCCATGAGTGGAAGAGGAAGGGAGGAGAGACAGATCTCCGAGATCTGAAGATGCTATAATGCTGGCTTTGAAGATGGAGAGAGGAGCCATGAGCCAAAGAATGCAGGCAGTCTCTAGAAGCTGGAAAAGGCAAGGAAATGGATTCTCTTCCAGAAGAGCCGTGCCAGCTCCTTGGTTTTAGCTCAGTGAGACTCATTTCAGACTTCCGACTTCCAGAAATATAAGGTAATACATTGAAGCCACTAAGATTGTAGTTAAGTTGTCATAGCAGCAAGGGGAAACTAACACAGCATAGGATGCAGGAAACGGGAGCGAACAGAAGAGAGTGAAGGAACTCCCAAGGCATATCCAAGTAAGAGGCTGAACGTAGCCAGCCCAGTGGGAACAGGTGAGTAGGCCCAGGAGAGCCTTCCGCAACGCGACAGGGACAAAAGTCTAACATGTCTGGAGACACTGAGAGGACATTTATACAACTGGAGAGGAGTTTGAGGATACATTGGGGATCATAGGAAAGCATGAAAATGAATGTACAAAACAAGACAATTACTTGTTATAAAGAAAACACAAAGATGGACAGTAATGGAAACCTTATCATAATATCTTAGTGGCCGTTTTATTATTTCCTAGTGTGAGTGTCAGTGATTTAGCCCAAATAAAATACACCCAGTTAAGAGGACAAGGATGAGAAGGGTGTTGTGTGGTGGTGGCGGGTGGGCTCTGGTGAAAGAGCTCAATCCTTCTGTTCACAGGAGGATGTCAGTGGACAACGCCTAAAGCCAGGGAAAAGCAAGAAGTAACCTAAGCAAATTATTCAGAAATATGAAAACTAGCACTAAAGACTCAAAGCAGTTTAAAGTACTTGTTCTCAAGAGCAGAAAATAATGGGGAAGGGTGTAGTCAGGGTTCACTTTTTCACAATAAGCTAACAAGGCATTTGGTGCTTCAAACTCTGCATTATGTATGTACATAAAGTCACAAGGACTGGCAAACTGTTGGCAACAAAAGGTACATAAGACTTTAATATTCTTAATATAACATAAAGACTGGACAGAACTGTGAAAAACTCTTCATTACGGTTTGCCTGTAAGTGGTGGCACTATGGGTGATTGTTTTCCTGCTACTCTATAACTTTCTGTACTTCCCAAATCACAACAAAATAGGAGCACGTATAATTTTTAAAACAACAACAACAACAAAAAACTGATCAGATGGTCAAGGAGGAAATAAAACAAACAAGCAGAAAGAATTAGGTAACTATATTGGGAACTGTTAAGATGATTAAGTTACTATAACTTTGAAAACCCTGAGGCCAGTTGTTAACCCTGCCAAAGAATGGTGGCATGGGTTTTCCTAATTTACTAAAGCAATTTCTAGATTAAATATGCTTTCCAACAACAATGCAGTTTTAAAATTTCATGCTTCATGTAAAGCCCTTCATTTTTGTTAAAGGCAGCCCAAACCCAACAGCATGTTAAGTCTATGATCATAACTGGTTATGCTTTGGATAAAGTTTGGAGAACATCTTATCAGTGATAACTAGCCCTTGGGCCTTGGAGAGTGGGGTGGGGCAGATGCTAAAAGAACAATTACATAAATCACATATTTTTAAACCCATGGTTTTACAAAAAAAAAATAACTAAAAAAAAGTGGAAGATGTATTTAATAGTGCTAAACATTTGTTGAAGAAGAAATGGATTCATTATGTTCTTCTTGGGAAAGACAGAATACACTATATGCTCGTAAAACTGACAAATTTAGAAGCACTGTCTCTGAACTTGTATACAGATCTTTGTGGAAGGTTGAAATCCCAAGAGGCCACTAGCTGTGCCAAAACTTCCACATTGATGGTTGAGAGCTGGGATGAGCCCAAAGGAAGAGCAAAGCCAGAATACAGGTGACTTCAGGATAAGATTATGTAAGGCTGATTTTTTTAACCTTCTAAGCTATTGATTACTCATCTCAAACCAAATACCAAAGCATAAAGTTCTTTATAGCACACACTGAGCTCAGACACCCAGACTTATTCAAAAATATTCAAGTCATTAATTTTCCTATCGTTTGCAGCGATCAACGAAATGAGAGGGTGGAAGGGACACCTTCAAGGTCATGCTCATCAGAGTGAAACTGATTCCTAACTCCCTGCCTCATTCTGTCCTGCTAGTTCTCTCTTTCTCTAAACCTAATATATTTATCATGAATCATTAAACACAAACCTATTACCCAGTGCAATTGGTTCTTCCATAAAATGAAAAGCAGCTTTGCTTTTGTCATTTTTTAAAAGGACATTGGGTAAAGTCAGGTGTGAACACAGAGAACGATATGGGCTTTAGGAAAAGTTAAATGGCCAGGGGATGGTGGAAGGCCTTGCTTGGAGTGCTGAATGAGCCCAGGGAATAAACGAAGGGATAACAACAGGACCTGAAATTTTTTCAAGTCAGGATACGGCATCTGGTATGCCAACTGACATTTAATTAACTGCTTTCAAAAATCCAAATAAAACAGGGTTGGGGGTTGGGAGCGAGGCTTACTCTTACCTTACAGCAAAGTGAGCTACCAGAATTTTGAAAGGCTGTATAAAGGAAAGACTGATAGTATTAAGGACCCAGTACTGGCAGCTTTCCTGTGTCTGGCATCATGCTGAGTGCTTTGCATTTGTCACATTTAAACCTCACAGTTCAAAGAGGTGGTATATATACACAGTGGAGTATTACTCAGCCATTAAAAAGAATACATTTGAATCAGTTCTAATGAGGTGGATGAAACTAGAGCCGATTATACAGAGTGAGTAAGCCAGAAAGAAAAACACCAATACAGTATACTAAAGCATATATATGGAATTTAGAAAGGTGGTAACGATAATCCTGTATGCGAGACAGCAAAAGAGACACAGATGTATAGAACAATCTTTTCGACTCTGTGGGAGAGGGAAAGGGTGGGATGATTTGGAAGAATGGCGTTGAAACATGTATAATATCATATAAGAAACGAATCGCCAGTCTAGGTTTGATGCAGGATACAGGATGCTTGGGGCTGGTGCATTGGGATGACCCAGAGGGATGGTATGGGGAGGGAGGTGGGAAGGGGGTTCAGGATTGGGAACACATGTACACCGGTGGCGGATTCATGTTGATGTATGGCAAAACCAATACAATATTGTAAAGTTAAAAAAATAATAATAAATAAATAAATAAAACAAAGAGGTGGATATATTACAACTATTTTCTTTTAGAAATAGAAAATGGAAGTTTAAAGAGGTAAAGTACTTCTTGTAGGGTAACTGGTTACATAGCCAGAATTTGAACTGAGGTCCGATGGCAAAATCCATGTTCCTCCTCCTAGTCACCAAGAGTGAATACGAAAGTCAGAATGAGGACTGGTAAGTTGAAATAGTAATGTGTTTTGAACATATGAGGTGGGTACATTGGGTATATTGGGCACAGATGTATTATTTGTCTCTCTAATATTTTGTGTTTGTTTGGAATATTTCATTATATAAGAATGACTCTCTAGATACTTCATTGTTCTTGCCTTAGATAATAATAAAAAGATATAAGCTTCTGGGAGAATGCCTTTTTTTTTCCTGACAGAAATCCAGATAATGTGGGTCTTTGATCACATCTGACACTACAGCAGGCTGAAATGGGGGCCTTCTTCTCAAGAGCCAAAGCTTCAGAAACTGTGGGTACGGAAGCAGGCATTCAAGTCAGGCCCAGCACACAGCTATTTTGTGCCAGAGAGGTGTGTGCCTCTTGCAGACTTCACAGACAGAGGAAAACAAGGTGGATGGCCACACCTACATCCTAAAAAAACAGTTTTGAGGTTTTAGAGGAAAGAAACAAGACATTGCTTTTCCTCTTGAATCTCAGCTCTACTCTTTCAAGTAAAAATTGATTGTGACCAAACGTACATGAAAATCAAGGTTAGCAATCCTGCCCTCAGGGAAAAGGGGCGTTTTGAATGCAGAAACCCTCTCTAAGTTTATGGATGCTTGGCCAAGACACCTGCAAGTAACTGTATTCTCAGTATCTTTCGGAAGTCGCTCACCTACTATGATTACTAAATATGTGGGTTTTCCTTCATAGGATCCAAGCAAGGAATGAAAAACATAATTTCTTCACTAGAGAATATTAAAACATCTTTCAGCAAATATATCTCTAATTTTAAAGGAGATATTGAAAGGGCAAAACTGGATTGTTGCTGATGTCCTTTTCAGAGAAAAATATAAAATGTATAAAAAGTATAAAATGATTTTTGAGTATTAAAAAACACAATTTGAACAATAGATTAAAATTTCAAATGAAAGAAATTGTGAATAATATTGGGGATAATAAAATAGCAAAAGACAGAAGAATTATAAAGAAAAAGAAATTACCAAGAAAAGTAAAGCTGGATAGTTAGGGAAAAAGTGAATGTTGAAAAAAATTGGAAAGTGTACTTAAATTATCCCAATGATAGATTTCTAAGGATAGTTTCAATGCTTATTAACTCAAACCAAATAATGCCTAACAGGGTATATAATACAATGCTATCCTGGTAATTGAAGGTATAAAACTCAGTCCATTTGAATTACTTTCTAGGACTGCCATAACGGAGTATCACAAATTGGGTAGCTTAATGCAAAAGAAGTTCATTATCTCACAGTTCAGGAGGCCAGAAGTTGGAAATCAAGGTGTCAGTAGGGCTAACTTCTTTTTGAGGGCTCAGAGGGGAGTGTGTTCCATGTCTCTCTCCTGGATTCTGGTGGTTGCTAGCAATCCTTGGTGTTACTTGTCTCCAATCTTTGCCTCCATCATCACATGGCCTTCTTCCTGTTGGTCTCTGTCTCTATGTCCAAATTTCCTTCTTCTCATAAGGACATCAGGCATATGCGATTTGTTGCTGTTCATTCGCTCAGTCATGTCCAACTCTTTGCAACCCCATGGACCCCAGCCCACCAGGCTTCCTGTCCTTCACTATCTCCTGGAGTTTGCTCAAACACATGTCCATTAAGTCAATGATGTCATCCCCAACCATCTCATCTTCTGTCACCCCCTTCTCCTGCCCTCAATTTTTCCCAGCATTAGGGTCTTTTCCAATGAGTCAGCTCTTCACATCAGGTGGCCAAAGGACTGGAGTTTCAGCTTCAGCATCAGTCCCTCCAATGAATATTCAGGGTTGATTTCCTTTAGGATTGACTGGTTTGATCTTCTTGTTGTTCAAGAGTCTTCTCCAGTACCACAGTTCAAAAGTACCAGTTCTTTTGGCTCTCAGCTTTCTTTACGGTCCAACTTTCATATCCATACATGACTACTGGAAAAACCATAACTTTAGCTATATGGGCCTTTGTCAGCAAAGTGATGTCTCAGCATTTAAATACACTGTCTAGGTTTGTCATAGCTTTTAGGGTCCAGTACGACCTCATCGTAATGTTATGACATCTGCAAAGAGACTATTTCCAAAGAAGACTGAATTCCCATATTCCTGTGGTTTGGACTACACCATGTCTTTTGAGGGACACAGGTCAATTCAGAACTGAATTTGTCACTCTTCACTCTTTTCCTCCTAGATAACTTTTTTCTACGATACAATTATGTCAAAGTGGTCTCCATCTCCTTGGTTGTCATTTTTTCACTCCTTCCCGTTAAAGCCAAGCTCCTCAAAGCAGTTCATAACTCAGTTTTCCACACACCACTCCTCAAATCCCAGTAGCGAGGCCCATTCCCCCTCACCTTGTCTGTACCAGATTCTTTGACTTGGTTTGTTCTTCCTACTCCATTTTCAGGGCTCCCACTTGAAGGGAAGGTCAGGCAGAACCTCCTGGATTTATCCTTATCATAGCACCTAGGCCCCTACTTAATGTATTTGATTGGGTCTGTGCACTAGCCTGTCTTTCCCACTAGAGTCTAAACTCGTTGAGGGCAGGGACTGTGCCTTCTGCAGCCTTATGGCCTCAGCACCTAGCAGAGTCCAACACAAATCTGGTGCACAGTACACGCCTGAATGAATGAATGGGTGTCTGCACAGGATCATTTAGACTAACGAATACATCCACCACAGAACCGTGTGCTATCATAGTCTTCAGTTCCTTGAAATCTTAAGACACAACTAGATTATAGTAGTGAAGTCGCTCAGTCATGTCCGACTCTTTGCGACCCCATGGACTGTGGCCTGTCAGGCTCCTCCATCCATGGGATTTTCTAGGCAAGAATACTGGAGTGGGTTGCCATTTCCTTCTCCAGGAGATCTTCCCAACCCAGGGATTAAAGCCAGGTCTCCTGCACTGTAAGCAGACACTTTACTGTCTGAGCCACCAGGGAAGTCCTTATAATATGGCAAGGGATTATCTTCAGTTTTTGTCATGTCTCCCAGATTCCCAGCACAAAGTAGTCACTCATTAATTAATTGATACTAAAGGGAAACCCTGATGCTGGGAAATATTGAAGGCAGGAGGTGAAGGGGATGACAGAAGACGAGATGGTTGGATGGCATCACTGACTGAATGGACATGAGTTTGTACAAACTCCAGAAGATAGTGAAGGACAGGGAAGCCTGGCGTGCTGCAGCCCATGAGGTCACAAAGAGTCAGACATGACTGCATAACTGAACAAAAATAAAGGGGAAATTAGGGCTTCCTGGGTGGCATTAGTGGTAAAGAATCCACCTGCCAATGCAGGAGATGCAAGAGATGTGGGTTTGATCCCTGGATCGGGAAGATCCCCCAGAGTAGGAAGTGGCAACCCCCTCCAGTATTTTTGCCTGGAAGATTCTATGGACAGAGGAGCCTGGTGAGGTATAGTCCATAGGGTCACAAAGAGTTGGACATGACTGAGTGACTGAGCACACAAAGGGAAATTAGCTTCTGGGGGCGGGGGTGGGTAAGAAGAACTAACCTTCATTGAGCAATTGTTCATTGCCAGATATGGCACCCCACTCCATGGACAGAGGAGCCTGGGGGGCTGTGCTAAGAGTCAGACATGACTGAGCGACTTCACTTTCACTTTTCACTTTCCTGCATTGGAGAAGGAAAAGGCAACCCACTCCAGTGTTCTTGCCTGGAGAATCCCAGGGATGGGGAGCCTGGTGGGCTGCCGTCTGTGGGGTCGCACAGAGTCGGACACGACTGAAGCGACTTAGTAGTAGTAGTAGTAGATACTGCTAAGTGCATATAAATGTCACCTCAATTAATACTACCACTTCTCACTTATTTGGAGATTTTACAGCATAACAAATTGTAAACCCTTTTCTAATGAAGCCATTTAAAAATAGAATCTCAAATACTAAATTAGGTAACATATTACTTTACACACAAAAATAACATATATGCATTATATGTCAGAATACTTTTGTATACAAATGCAGGTGTCAGTAATCTATCTTAAGTCTCAATAAACATCAGGATTCCCTGGAATCAGTTTTAGTGTTTTAGGTTTGGGGATTTTTTTTTTTTTTTGAGCAGTTCTAACTACTTGTATGGATTAATATTTCTTGATTTTAATTCTTTCTTAGAGATGTTCCAAAGAAAATATACTTTTTCTTAAAAAAATAAAGAGAATAAAACTCACCCTACCTTGCAGTTATCATATAATAGGTCCATATAATGTAATTATAATTAGATAATAATAATATATAGTATGTAATATAATGTAATTACCATATAATAGGATCTGCTAGCCTCTTTTAAAAATTTAAGACCCATTATGGAGTCTCAAATGATTTCTCTCCTTATATCTTGAAACATTTTGCTAGTTCATCATCCTAAAACAATTACCAACCAATTATGCATCAATTATTCCCAAGTATGCTTTAAAAAGACTAAAGTAATAGAAAAAAAAGAAGATGATGGAATAGCTTAGAACTACACTGCTGTTCAGTGATGAATGAAATATTTTATTCTGTGTTGTTCACTACAGTAGTACTAGCTGCACATGGCTACAAAGAATGTGATATGTGACTAAGGCAACTGAAGAAATGAATGTTTATTGTTTGAATTTTAATTAATTTAAATAGCTATATGAACCTAAGGGCTCCTGTACTGAACACTGCAGGCTTAGAACGATTCATTAAAGAAAATAACTTGTCGCTACCGCATCTCTCTCCATATTTTATTTTGCTGCCTAAAGCATTGCATCATCTTTACGAAAGGTTTAGCAGAAGACTGGAAACACCATCTTTGTGGTTTGTTTTTAATATTCTTTGAACAGAGTGGAGAATTCGGAATGTTTCCTTCTCACCTCTGATGACAAAGAGAAGGGAATCGATGGTTGGAGAGGTTTCCCAGGCATTAAAAAAATCAGAAAAGAATGCTCAGAGTCAGAGCTCAGCACTCAAGACCTTGAAGATGCTGATGAAATTCAATTGATCATGAAAGTGAAACCTCAGACCACGAGTCTTCAGATAATGATATCCTACATTAATTCTTTCAAGCTAAAATGTCTATGAGGGAACAACATATTTCTAAGGACAAAAAGAAAATATGGTATTCCCATGCACTTGGTCGTCAAGGGTACAAACTTCATCAAACAATACTTGGGCTTTCCTGGTGGCTCGGGGGGTAAAGAATCTGCCTGCAATGCAGGAGGCCCAGGTTCGACCCCTGGGTCAGGAAGATCCCCTGGAGAAAGGAATGGCAACCCACTCTACTATTCTTGCCTGGAGAATTCCATGGACAGAAGAGCCTGGTGGGCTACAGCCCATGGGGTTGCAAAGAGTCAGACATGACTGAGCAACTAACACACACAAACGATATTTTGCAATAAGAACCTAGATCATCCTGAGGGGAGTTTCAGGGAGAATGAATACAAGTGTACATATGGCTGAGTCCCTTTGCTACTCACCTGAAATTACTACAACATCGTTAATCAACTATTGCTATTGCTAAGTCACTTCAGTTGTGTCCGACTCTGTGCAACCCCATAGACGGCAGCCCACCAGGCTCCCCCATCCCTGGGATTCTCCAGGCAAGAACACTGGAGTGGGTTGCCATTTCCTTCTCCAATGAATGAAAGTGAAAGGTGAAAGTGAAGTCACTTAGTCATGTCTGACTTAGCGACCCCATGGACTGCAACCTACCAGGCTCCTCCATCCATGGGATTTTCCAGGCAAGAGTACTGGAGTGAGGTGCCATTGTACCCCAGTACAAAATAAAAGACTTAAAAAAAAAACCTAGACCATCTCATTTTGCTAAATGAACATGGGACAGTCTTTTTTCACCTTTTATAATGTCTGTATATAAACATTTACTCTATATACAGTATGTAAATGAGCAAATGCTGATGGTGGGTATGTATACAATGGTGATTGGAAGGAAAAAGAAGAAAAATACTCACTGGATTGATATTTTTAAAAGTTCCATTGGACCCAATAGTAAATGATGATGACTATTTTTCTGGTATACTGAGAATTAAAGCTTGTTTATTGTATTAGCTAAAATGCCAGAGAACTTATATATAATAAAAGGGTAAACCTCCAAAAATAAGGTCAAAAATTACTGTCTTTATATTAAATTAGTCATCTTGGAATGGTTAAAAGTGAACCCTGGAGCTACAGACACAGTCCTGGGCTGGAGTCACAAGTCCAATACTTAGTGTATCCCTCTGGCAAGTTTTTCAGCCTCCCTAAGATCCAATTCCCTCATCTGCAAAATAAGGATTAAATAACTACTTCTTCTTCAGAGCTTTTTAAAGATTTTTTTTCTAATGTGGACTATTTAAGTCTTTTCTTGAATTTGTTACAATATTGGTTCTGTTTTATGCTTTGGTTTTGTGGCCACAAGGCACGTGGAATCTTAGCTCCCAATCAGGGATTGAACCCACAACCCCTGCATTGGAAAGTGAAGCCTTAACCACTGAACCACCAGGGAAGTCCCCTCTATAGATTTCTTTCTAATGTTTTATTTATTTATTTATTCTTGGTTGCACTGAGTCTCTTCGCTGTAAGGTTTTTTCTAGCTGTGGCAAGTGGGTGCTACTCTCTAGGTGCCGTATGCGGGCTCCTCATTGCCGTGGCTTCTCCTGTTGCAGAGCATGGCTCTAGGACACACAGGCCATGGTAGTTGTGGCACGTGGGCTCAGGAGTTGTGGTTCTGGGCTCGAGAGCTCAGGACCAGTAGTTGCGGCACCCAGGCTTAGCTGCTCCGTAGCATATGGGATCTTTCCAACCCAGGGATCAAACCTGCATCTTCTGCATTGGCAGGTGGATTCCTTACCATGGAGCCACCAGGGAAGCCTCTAAGTTTTATAGAGACTAAACTTCCATGCAAAGTGCACAGCAGAGTGCTTGGCACATAAGAAATGATAGACATCAGTGATGGATAGAGATTTTATTTTTCCTGAGTTGCTTAGATCAGCTCTCCTGATCTATTTGATTTGGGAAGCCGATGTATGTGAAATAATATCTGTGTGCTTTTTGCTACCTCCAGAATTCATCACTGCCAATGCCAGCAGCTCACAACACCTTTGGCGGAGTTGGTGGGGTAGAGGTGGTGGCATTCCCCCAGCCCCACCCAATTTTTAGACTGAGCAAGCATCACTTCAATGAACTCAAATTTATACAAAAAATAAGGAAATGAGTTTAAAAACTCCTAAAAATCTCACCATCCGGACTAAACATCTTTATTCTCCCAGGCTTCTCTCTGTGTACACACAGACGTATGCATACAGGTTTTAAGACGTGGGATCACACTACACTGTTGTGTCACACCTGTTTTTGTACTCAAAAGTATCTTTCTAGTTCATTCAACAGAAACCTCCCTGTTCAGTCTCAGTAGGGCTCTAACCTTCAACCACTAAATTCTGTGTACACACAAAGCGGTCGTAAAAAGCAGTCGACAAAAGAAAACATTAACATCTGCCTTTGAATAATGACTTAGATCAAAAACTGGGAGGTTAAAGTGGATTTGAAAAACAAGTAAAAGTCAGAGGCATTTGGTTCTTTTCTATGAAAAAACTGGAGAGAATGAAGCCCTGGGCCCTGGATGAGCCATGTGGCACACACCCCAATTCCTAAATGGTAATTACTTGTGGAATGCGAGACTTGTGGAACTGAACTTGCAATAAAATGAGAACTCGCCTGTAAACCTCAGTCCATTTTCAGGGTTTCAAAGTCCTACTTTATCTAGATCACAGCTCTTTTAGTCTTGGCATCAAAAAGTTATTTCTGAGTGCTAAACAAATATGAAAACTGTGGATCTGGACTCAGTCGTGCTTCCTACTGCCAGACTGGGGGTTCACTCCGGAGGCCACACGTGTGTGAGTCCTTATTCCCTGATACCACTGTGTCCCTGAATACACCAGTGGTCTGCAGACTTAAATTACCTAGGCCTCACCTCGGGGGACACTCAAGGGACCCTTATCTGAAACTCTGACCTCATCACTTCTGGGGTTCATTTCCACATTGCCAGAGGTAATAAGCATGGATGAAAAGATGTTAATGTACCAATATTATTTTTACTCATTTTTATTTTTTCGGCTACTGCTTAGAAAGTGAAGAGGGTTTTTGCTACTCCACTCCTAGATAATGAAAATACAATTATAGTGAAAGAATCTGTATATAATCACTGCTATATTACCTATAATCTCTGCTGGCTGAAAGAGATCGTACTCACAATTTTAAAACTTGAGTGGAGTTTGTAAGACTGGATTTATTCTGAAAATGACCTAAAATGGTCTGATATGACCTGTGCATCATGGTTAAGTCTTAGTTGGGAGTGACAGAAGAGAGAGGGGTGAAGATTAGTAGGAAGTGGAGAATGCAGAGCCAAGGAAAGCGCTATGGGATCAAGGGGCGAGAGCCCAGCAAATATAGAATCCGGGCACCACCAGACTAGCAAAGAAGTAGGCAAGATGGCCAACTTGGTAAGAGCAAGGCCCCTAGACAGGCTAAAGGAATAGTTCCAGGTGAGTCACCAAGGACTGAGCTCCAGAAGGTAAGTTTATGGGAAGTGGGCCTGGGTCTTCTGACCAAGTAAAATCCTGTTTATCAGACCTGGAACCCAAAGTAACGGCCTGACATGCCCCACATGCTGAGTCACCTAGCCCGTTTCCCTGCAGAACAGAGGGAGTTGGGGGTGGGGAGGGCTCACTTGGCCCAACTTAGGAGAGAAACACAGTTAAGAGGTAAAGGAACCCAGCAGGCTGTCCACACCATCCTTCCCCACTCCCACTTATTTTCCCTCCAGGATAGGTTATTGACCAAGAAAATATGTTTTCACCACAAGAAAGGTTACAATGGTGAGTCATCATTATTAATTAATAGCTTTTATGCAAGAAGCCATGCCACTCTCTCTAGGCTATTGGCAGTAAAAACAAGAGCCGATTTTCTTGATATTCATGGTTTGAGAGCAGTGGATCTCAAATGTGGTCCCCAGATGTGCAGTATTCACCATTGCTCAGGAGCTGGTTAAAGATGCAAATTCTCCCATCCCACCCTGGACCTACTGCATCAGACACTTAAGGGTCTGGGCCTGGAAATCCCTGTTTTAACAAGCCTCCAGGAAATCTTGATGCAAGCTAAAGTTTGAGAATACTGGCCGAGTGGAAAGAACCTGGGATGGGAGCCAGGAGACCTAATTCAGATTCCAGCTCTGGATCCCGCAGTCCAGTTTAGTGAAAATTAATGAACAGTCAGGATGTGCTTCTCCGTGCATCGAGGCTAAACCCAAGGATGTGAGGATACTGAGATGAGCTAGATGCACTCCTTATCCTCAGATGGTGTCTAATCCTCTATATTCCTTTGTTTCTACAGGGTAGGAACTGCCTTGTCATTGTTCTTGTTTTGTTTCATATCTGTATTCCCAGTGCCTGCAGCATCACAGGCATTCAGTACATATGCAGTGGACCAAGTGATACACCATTCACCACTGTGATAAATATCACTGTACCATTCATCAATAATCTTAATGCTATTCCAGTCTAGTTAACACTAGCTACCGTTTATTTAACACTTATCACATGCTAGGGGCTGAGGGCTTGTCATATATCAACTCACTCAATCCTTTTAGATGCCCTTACTGTGGGTCATATTTTTAACCCACTTTGCACATCAAAAAAATTAAAGCTTGACATATCAAGTTATCTGTTCAATGTCATATGCTGATAGCGGTAGAACTCTAGATAGAGTTCTACCAACTCAAGAAATACCTTATTCCAAAGCTGGTGGTCTTAAACATGGTAGAGTTATTCTTTAGATCCCATAAATTCAAAAACCAGTTTTATGGTACATTTCCAGCCTCTAAGGTGAGTGCTTGATTTTCTCACTATGTACTTACAACTGCACTTTGGTGACATCACCTTAAGTGATCGAAGAACATCTATATTTTTCTCCTTTTTCAGTAGATTAATATTTGGTTTTCACTGAGGTTAAGAAAGTAGATAGTTGTGGGGAACTACACTTTGCTGGATAGTTCTGACCCTTACAAATCATGCCAATATTGCTTCTAAGAGCAGAAGTGCTTGTGCCAGCCAGGCCAGGCCAGCCTTGAAAGGACACTGGCGGAGAAGGCTGGCCCCAGGGGACTGAACCCTGAGTGGTGTAGCCCAGGTGAGCCAGGCCAAGGAGGAAGGGGCAGACATGAGTCTGGCCCAAGGCCTGAAGGCATGAGGGGGCTGGGTTGTGGACACCACATCATGGGCCAGCAAGGATACAGACGCACAGGAGGCAGCAACCAGGAGAAGCAGCCAGAAGTCCTAACTCAGCCCTGAGGCTCCCCTGCCTGGGACAGCGACAGCTACTGATGAAATGAACATTGCCTCCTGCTCCCTCAGGGGACACTCAAGGGACCTTTATCTGGAACCCTGGCCTCATCACTTCTGGGATTCATTGCCATCCTGCTAGAAGTAAGAAACATGGGTGAAAAGATGTTAACATATCAACATTATTTTTACCCATTTTTATATTCTTTGCATGCTTCCTTTTTCTACTCACTATTAATCAAAGATGAACTTGACACCCATACCTACTACCTTCTTATGAACAACTCCAGGCCAAGAGGGATGTGGTTGGGGTTGTTGGAGGCTATAGGTACTGAGAGAAGGAAAAGGGGTTTTATAGCATAAGCAAAGATCTTACCTTACTAGGAGGTGGTCCATGGTCATCCAAGTAAGTGGAATTTCCTAGAAAAAAAAAAGAAGAAAAAGTTGATGACTTAATAGTTTTCAACCCCAAATGAATTGAGTGCAAAGTCATGGAAAATAAGTCTTTTAGTTATATTTCTATTCAGACAACAGTACCAAAGGAAAATGGGTAATTAATCTCCAATTTGGTGACATTTTGCTGATACTACCAGGCTTGGTTAATAGCTTCAGCAGCTACAAACATTCTGCCAATCACAGTGTGTATGCACATAGACACGGACCATTATTCCCCACCCAATATCTGCTAGGTTTACTTTAGGCCAGTGGTTCTCCAGCTTCAACACGCATCAGAACTACCTGCAGAGGCTGCTAACACTCGGACTGCCCGATCCCACTCTCAGAGTTCTGATTCAGTGCCCGTGTGCATGCTAAGTTGCTTTAGTCATGTACAACTCTTTGTGACCCTATGGACTGTAGCCTGCCAGACTCCTCTGTCCATGGGATTCTCTAGCTAAGAATACTGGAGTGGGCTGCCATGCCTTCCTCCAGGCGATCTTCCCAACTGAGGGATCAAACCCATGTTTCCTATGTCTCCTGCATTAGCAGGCAGGTTCTTTACCCCTAGCATCACAGTAGCTCTGAGAATCTGCATTGCTACCAAGCTCCCACGTGATGCTATGGGTCCGGAAACCACACTTGGAAAACCACTGCATTGTTTCTCTACTTTGTCTTGATTATCAATTTCCCTTCATCTTCTCAGTCTAGCTTGCTTCCGAAGCTTGATTTGTCTTCGCTAATAGCCACTTAGTGGTATGTATGTGTTTTCAGAGTGTGTGGTTATTGTTTCCTGAGGGATAAAGACTCAGGGGGTTTCTGATAGGAACTAAAGCTTACTGAATTCTTTCTGGGTAGCAAGTACTCTAGTAAGTGTTTTAAAGGTATTCATTCACTTAATTCAAACATCAGAGGTGGGTTAGAATGATCCCCAATTACTGAGAAGAGAACAGAGGCCTGGAGAAACCCAGCAACTTGCTCACAGACCCACAGCTGTTAAGCTGCAGATAGGGAGACTGGTTTTTCCAGAAGGTGCTTGGCACCTGCTCTTCTGAAGAGCCCACCTGGAGTGTTGCTGTCTCCTGCTTTGGCACAGCCTGGGCACCACCAGTGCCACCAGCTGACACCATGTTTGATTGTGTAGGGGAGCCAGTGATGTGGTGAGTTTAGCGGGAAAGTGAAGATGACCAGACTTTCTAACAGAGCAAAATGTAGGAAATATTCAAAATGTCAGGAGACTTACAGAAGACAGTAGATTAGGGAATAAGGTCAATAAAAGGTGCTTTTTTCAGGAGATGGCAAAAGGAACTTAAAAAGTAAGAATAAAAAGGGGGAGCAGAGTTTAATCTAGAGACAGTTCAAGTGGGCAAACATCTAAACGTAATAAATAAGTGCTGTTTGGTTTATAGATTCTTTTTCCCTTTCAGAGGCATTATCTACGTGATGTGTACAATGACTGTAATCTAACTGGCTGTTTGTATAAGAAGGACAGTGGGGTCAAATTTTCATGTATATGACACTCACACACAAACACCTGGAATGTTTGTGATTGGGTTACTTTCAGGAAACTTTGAAAAGTGAACAGGATTCATAATTTGCTAGACCTTAATTATTGTGCAGCACTCCACAGGGAACATACTTGAATAGGAAGTTGATCTCTATATATAGATATATATATATATATGACTTAGGAAAGAAGATGTGTAGAAAAGAATACAGAGAAATGGTTGCCTAAGTCTAGCAACACTCAGAGGAACTCCACCCTAAGTGGTCAAGATGGCCACGGAGAGTCCCGCCTGCTCATTATGTAAACGTGTTTTCCCCAGGAGGAATGTGAGGAATCCCAACACGTTCCAGCATCTTCTCCAGGTGTTCATCCCAGGAATCAAAGGGAGCCCAACCGCTAAACGCTTCTAAAATATGGGAAGTCTCCGTAAAAACCAAAGTGCCCAGGAACTCCTGAAATGAATGATTTCAATGCCTGACTAGTACCTTGGATTCCAGACATGTGTATCCACTGATTCTTTAGCACCTCAGCCTGGATGTCTATGGGCATCTCACATCTCACCGTCCAAACAAAACTCTTTTTATTGATTAGTTAAGTTCATTAGTCATTTGTTTACTTGGCCGGGTCAGGTCTCAGTTGTGGTTCGCAGACTCCCTTGCATCACGTGGGATCTTTTGTTGCAGGGCACGGGCTCTCTAGTAGTGGGGCAGGAGCCCAGTAGTTGCAGCACTCGGGCTTAGATACTCGCCTGCATGTGAGATCTTAGATCTCTGATCAGAGTTCAAACCCACGTCCCTGCATTGCAAGGTGGATTCTTAACCACTGAATCACCAGGGAAGTCCCAACAGAACTCTTTATTTGCTTCTATTATGTCCCCCAAATCGCTATTTCTCCTGTCTTCTATATCAGGCTACACAACACATTCCTTCCAAGACAGGCTTCAAAGCCTTTGTCAGCTTTGATCCATCTCTCTCCCTTCTCCCATCCATACCAACCCATTTGCAAGCCCTGTTGGCTCAGCTTTCAAAATATTACTTCAGTCAGATCACTTCTTACCAACCCCTCTGGGCCACCAGAGAGGGACGAGCCTTCTCTTCAGTGATTGTCAATTTTCTCCCCGACCACGCAGCAACCAGAGGGGTCTTTTAACTTTATTACTCTGGCCATGTTAGCCCTCTGCTTAAAATCTGTTTCTCTAAGAACAAAATAATCAATTCTGTACCATGGTCTCTAATCCTACATGACTCAGGCCCTGTTTCCTGCCACACTTGCCACCAGCACAGCAGCCTTTGCTCTGCTCCAGGATGCAGGATCTGTTGTCAGCTAGGGACCTTTTGAACTGGCTCTTTCCTCTACCAGAAAAAGCTCTTGTCCACCCCCTTTGCTCAGGTCAAATGTCCTTGCTTTGTCAGCTCCTTCTTCTTTCCCTCCCTCCCTCCCTCATCATAAGACATCACTTCTTTCTACATAAAGAAATGACCAGGGCTGACCAGGGCTGGCACTGAACCATGGACCTCATTGTTCCCGCCACCAGCGGCCCCCCGAGCTTCCATCTACACCTATGTTCCTGTGCTTTATTAGAACACAGAGGTTCCAAGGGCCGTGTGTTGTAATAGAGGTATGGAAAAGGAAATGAAAAGCTACACAAATAAAAAACATCTCTTTAGCTGGAGACAGCAAGTTTTTATCCTCTTAGGGTATAAGTGTTATTATTTTTTGGTGTTTAAGGTAGAGCTTTTCATCCTAGGATCTTACACTTTCAGAGCACAAAATAAACGAGGATTCTCAGGATTTTCAAACCTGAAGTTGGAAACTTGTGGGCTGTGGAGATCAAAGGATGAGGGGCTGTAACCAAAACGCGCTTCCCTGAACAGGCTCCCAGGCATCAAAGAGGCTTCTTGCTGCTCTGTCTTAGAAAGGATTCTATGGAGGGTGTCAAGTGGTGGAGAAGGGAGGGCAGACCCCAGCCCTGGAGCCTCTGAGCTTAGAACTCACAATACAAATCAAAAGAAAAGGTGAGCAAGACAGACGAGAGTCTGGGGTCAGGACAGAGGACAAAAGCTTACCAGTCATCCACCTCCACTGCCCTGTGAATGCTTACTGTCGATATCCTAGTCTCCAATCCATGTAATCTTTGGGGTCCTGTAGGGGTGTATCACTTCATTTCTTCCCAGAAACTAACCCACACTTTCAGAGCTCTGATTTCAGCCTCCTTTTTGGCTCTCAAGTCCTTCCTCTGGGGATCAAGGATTACAGTATGTGGTCAAGTTAGGGAAAGAAAGAAAGGTATACACCCTACATGGTTCCACTCCTATTATCAGTCAAACTTTCAGAAGGAACTATCTTCAAACTGCCAAGAAATCGCATACTCAAGCTGGCATGTAGATAAATCTCTTACAGAAAGCCAACCTTGCGGAGTCTGCTCAGGTGGGCAGAGGAAGCAGGGTGGTTCTGACAGGAAGCAGCACTTCAGTCCTCTGAACTCTACTTGCTGGTCTATGTCCATAAAGATGGCTGAGCACGGAGGCATTGACACTTTTGAACTGTGGTGCTGGAGAAGACTCTTGAGAATTCCTTGGACAGTACGGAGATCAAAGCAGTCAATCCTAAAGGAAGTCAACCCTAAATATTCATTGGAAGGACTGATGTTGAAGCTGAAACTCCAATACTCTGGCCACTTGATGTGAAGAGCCAACTCATTGGAAAAACACCCTGATGCTGGGAAAGACTAGAGGTAAAAGGAGAAGGAGGTGGTAGAGGAAGAGATGGTTAGATAGCATCGCTAACTCAACGGACATGAATTTGAGCAAATTCAGGACAAAGTGAAGGACAGGGAAGCCTGGCACGCTGCAGTCCATGGGGTCGCAAAGAGCGGGGCGTGACTTAGCAACTGGACTACAGTCCTGATGCTGGTAGTGGTTTTGTGGCTCTATATGTGGGTTAAAACTGATCTAGCTATATACCAAAACCGCTGACGACAAACTACTGGTGGTTTTAGAAATGCCCTCACTAGAACAAGAGATCTCAGACTTTCGGACCAGCTAAGTGAGAACCCATTCTACATCTCACCCTGCTACCTGGCTTTTCCTGGTGGAGACCTTCCAGCAAGACTGTTGGTATTGTTAATATAAATGAAAGACCACGTGTATTATGTGCAAAGGTGTTAAGTCCAAATACCTGGGAGTTACTAGAACACTTACTAGAACAATGGTATGAAAAACCAGATACAGTGCACCTAGATGAGCAGGTTAAGTCTAAGAATATCTCCAAAAGCGGCATTCCACTCTGAATAAACTGCTCTACCTCCTCCAAGTTTTCCATATACACATCTATAGAAACAAAATAAGCTTACAGTTCACTGTAAGGAGTACATGAGGGTAAGCTCATTCTATGAAAATGCCTAGAACAAAACTTGTACATTCGAAGCACCAAGTAAGCCGCAGCAGTGCAAGACCCCTCACTGTCTCTCCGTCCTCCCACTCAGTGGCCTTCAACCCCCAGTGCACATTCCGCTGCAATAGTGTTTAAGGAATATTGATGCCAGGCACCATCCTTAACTATTCCAACTTAATTATTTGGGGACAAGTCATTTGGCAATTGGTATTTTCAAGTTCTTCATATAATTCTAATATCTGGGCTAGGATTGAGAATCACTGAGCTACAAAACAGAAATTAGAGTTCTTAATTCAGGCTGAATCTCATTTTCAGAAATAAAAGATCAAAGATCTTATTCAGGGAGATCTTAATCATGGGTCCCCTCTATCATTTCTGGGGAGAGATTCTACAACATGCACGCATGCTCAGTCACTCATTGTGTCTGACTCTTTGCAACCCCATGGATTGCAGCCCACCAGGCTTCACTATCCATGGAATTCTCCCAGTAAGAATAGTGGAGTGGGTGGCATTTCCTTCTTCAGGGGATCTTCCTGACCCAGGGATTGAACCTGAGTCTCCTGCATTGGCAGGTGGATTCTTTACCACGGAGCCGCCTGGGAAGCACCATACAATATGAATTTCACGCCAAAGGAGAACCCAGAGGGAGGGCAGATGATCACAGGAGGGCCAACCAGGGAGTTCCAGTTAGCTCCAGCTCCAGGGGGCCAGGTGGGCTCACGGGCTGCCTGGAAGTCGGCTGGCACAGAGATTACCCTTTAAACCACATGGGTTGCCCCCAGACCTTTCTGGGACTCCACAAATCTTCCAAAGAATAATCTTCTGAGCTTATACTTTCAGAATATATTTGTTCCTGCACAGATATGTTCCTATTCACTTGTATCATTCTGCTGACCCTGTTTCACAGTAGAAAGGGAGATAAATGCATAATCCTCTTTCTGCCCGGTGCATCCCCAGACTGCACTCGACTTAAACCAACAGGGCCGTTTCCTCAGTCCTAGAGACACTAATGCTTGATCCCTACACACACTTTAAGGGCCCACAAAAATCTGGAAGGAAAATGCCTCTGGAAAATCTGAAGGAAAGACACTGGTCCCACTGAGGCTACCTGTCTTTCCAGGCTGGGGTCCTGGAGTGGAGCGGAGGTGAGGGGACCTGGCCGACACAGAGGAGCTCCCTGCCACACCCACGTGAACCCAACAGAGACCACCACAGGCAGACAGAGAAACTGCCAGAAGCACCGACATTGAAAGACTATTGAACAGAATTGTCAATGTGCCCTCTGCTTTAAATAGCAACAGTCACTCCTAAGTAACAGGGAGAATGGAAAGGAGCCCCAGGGGAATTGTTTAATAGATTCAGGAAGACACTGCTAATAGAAGCGACTGTCACTGGTAACAGGAACGGAAGCCCTGGGATGGCCAAGGAAGTTAGGAAGTCCTGCAGGCGCCAGGACACAGAGACCTGGGTTCAAGTGCCAAGTCCTACTCCTTACTGACAGAAGGACCTTGGGAATAACGCTCAGTTTCCCTGAGGATTAATGTCCCCATTTGCAACTGAGGACAGAATAGCCCCTAAGTAATAGGGTTTTATGATAGAGAAACAAGACGTGCATAAAGCATTAAGCATCGTGCCTGCCTGGCACCCAGTAAGTGCTCAGTGAATGGTAGCCACTCCCTTATCTTCTATTAACCAACTGTATCATTCATATTCAAGCTTACAATATTATTTATTATTGACAAAAGCAAAGAGAATCCTCGGCCAAGGGAGTAGCTTATCCTATCAAGAACGAACATTATTATAAAATGTGTGCTCAGTTGTGTCTGACTCTTTTGACTCTAACTGTAGCCCGCCAGGCTCCTCTTGTCCATAGAATTTTTCAGGCAAGAATATTGGAGTGGGTTGCCCTTTTCCCCCTCCAGGTGATCCTCCTAACGCAGGGATCGAACCTGGTCTCTTGCGTCTCCTGAATTGGCAAACAGCTTTTTTTCTTTTTTTTACCACTAGTTACTATTTGATATTTTCTATTACTTTTCAACACTGGCTTGCTATGTTCTCTGAAATATACAAAAAATAATTCCCAACTGTTTGAAGTACCTTTAGTAATGTGCAAATGAACTTAGAGAACCTTCAGGGGATATAATTTATTCTTGACTCTAAGTCTTGCATTAGCAGATCTATTTTTGTCTGAGTTGGTCCCTGAAGAATAAAACTGTTTAAGTTCTAATTCCTCTTATAGAAACCATAACATGCATTAGTGTCACTGTCAAAAAAAGCCGCCTCTACATGGTGTCAATTTTGTTCAAACACCAGTGATTCTTTTCAGAGTCTTTCTTCCAGGGACCCTTTTAAAACCATTATCATAAGCCATTGAAATCCTTTCTTCTTTTATTTAGACATGGGCATTTCACACAGGGTTTTGGTTACCTATAGCACAATCACATGGCTTCATCTCCCCGCTAGGGTCTGGGCCTCAGATAAGACACAGTAATGAAAGAGTCGAGGTGGAAGGCAGTGCTGCAGCACCAGTTCAGTCCTTGCCAAAAAATTATGCTAATGCCACACTTTCCACCGTTAACCATGGGTTACATTTCCCTAAGAGGCAGCTGTCAGCACGCACCAGCCGTGGTTAACAATGAGGAGTTTGTGTGCTCAGTAATAGTCTCCAATAGCTCCATTTCTTATAATTAACACAGTCCCAAAGACCCTGTAATGGAGGAACATTGCTTGCACAACTTTATTTAAGCTCTAATAAAATTATTTTCCACTAAATTAAAACAAATGGCTTTATTAACTAAGAATACTTATATACATTTACAAAAATATTAAATACCTTTTAAAAAAATCCTGAATGTTCACCCCAACCAGTTAACAAAGCAAAAAAAAATCCTACAAATACCTTCTTAAGCTTAAATGATAAAAATGAGCATTCCAGACTCCGAAAAAAAATACAAATTGTTATCAGTTATGATTTAGAAAGTGGCTTTCATTTCTAATTAATTTTAAAAGCAAATGAATGCTTTCCTCTGTGTATTCCAGGCTCAGAATCACTGCCTTGTTTTTTAATACATCAAATCTACTGCCTTGTTTATCCCCCCATTAAATCTTAATATACATTATAGGATGTCAAGGGTACCTTTGTAGAAGGAAATTACTTTTGGAATCAAATGATCAGTGTAGCATTGTGATAATAACTACCTAAATATAAATAAGAATTATTGCTGAATTAGCTCAGGGATTCATCATAATTGTATTATATGATCTTATGCAGGTAGGAATAAAGTATAAAAGAGAGATGGAATCATTTAGGTTTCTGTTTCATTCCATTAGATTTTCCTCCCAAAGTAATTACTACAGTCAGCTGCTTCCACCTCTGTGACTATAACACACCCAGTGGGAGAGCAGCCCAGCCCTGCATACTCCAAGGCTCTAATCAGAGTCAGAGAATCTTCTTCCAGGACCTAGCCACCATGAGGATGGACACTTTCCATCATACAATTACTGCATAAAGAACCCCTAAAGAATGTAGTGGAAGGTGAGCAGGACAAAGACAACTAAGAAACTACCCTGGGAGACACAGAACAAGGCCAAAAATACCTGTACCTTTCATATCATCATTGATGGTTCACATCAGTGCTGACCTGGGGTCTGTGCTAAGCACTCGAAAGACTCATACCACTTTGTTCCTATGACAACCTCTGAGGCAAGAACTACTGTTATGCCCATTTTACAGCACAGAACACTGAGGCAGGGGAGGTGAAGTGGCCCGCACCGCCTCCAACAGCTCATCAGCAGGCGCTCCTGGGTCTCAGTGCGGCTGCCTGATTCTGAAGCTCTTTTGCTCACCACACACTCCCTACCTGACTCAGAGATTGCAGTCTGGGAGACCCAGGTACTTTGAAATACTGGCCTGTTAGCTCTCAGGGCATCTCAGGCTGATCAATCTTGGGCTTCTCAGGGATAGAATGGACTGGAGAGGATGGAGTTGCTCATGTTTCTGAGCAACATGCAGGCAGGACACTCACAAATTCATCCATCAAACACTTATCAGGTGCTTACTTTATGCCAAGCACTATGCGTAGTGATACAGGCCTGAGTAAAAAGATACGAACTCTGCCTGTCTTAGTTCAGGCCTGCTATAATAAATTACTACAGACTGGGTGGCTTAAACAACAAACATTTATCTCTGACAGTTCTGGAGGCTAGAAGTTTAAGATCAGGGTCCTCATGGTCCAGGGTTCCTCCTGACTTGCAGATGGTTGTGTTTCCTGCTGTGGCCTCACGTGGTAGAAAGATAGGGCTCTGGTCTCTTCCTCTTCAAATTAAGGCACTACTCCCATCATGGGGGTCCCATCTTCATGACCCCATCTAAACCTGATTATCACATGAAATCCCCATCTCCGAATGCATCAAATTAGGGGCAGGGCTTCAATTTGTATATAATATGTATGAGGGAGTGAATTCGCTTAGTCGTGTCTGACTCTTTGCGACCCGATGGACTGTAGCCTACCAGGCTCCTCCATCCATGGGATTCTCCAGGCAAGAATACTAGAGTGGGTTGCCATTTCCTTCTCCAGAAGATCTTCCCGACCCAGGGATTGAACCCAGGTCTCCCGCATTGTAGGTAGAAGCTTTACTGTCTGAGCCACCAGGGAAGTCTGTATAGGAGTATATAAATGTATAGGGCTTCAATATGTATAGGAGCATATAAACAGTCCATAGCACTGGCCCTCTGAAGTCTGCAATAAAAATGAATGACAGACTTTAAACAAATGATTACAAAATAAGTCTTCAGTTGTTTGTGATGACTCCTGTAAGGGGTGAAGCACAGGGCAGAATGAGAAGGAACAACAGAGTTTCCTTAACTCAAGGAAAAGAAGGAATGGAGTCAAAGAGGTCGATGAGTCTAAGGGTGTTCTATGACCTTGAAATAAAGATAAGAAGACAAAGTCTCATTTAAGAAGCAGAAGGAACTTTGTGCAAAGATTCCAAGGGCTTTGGGGCACACCTGAAAAGACCTTCTTTTTCAGCAGCTCCCACCCCCATCAACCCTAGGAGGTTGTCAGGACAGAGTGAGGGTCCCTTTCCATAGAGAAGACCTGAGCCCAAGGTCGCATGTATAGAGGTTTCAGAGCTGGACTTGAAGTTGGGTTCAAGCTCAAAGGAATTCCAGTCCATATTACCTTAGGGCTCTATGCAGTAGGACAGTGGGCAGATGGCAGAGTTTTCTGTGACTGCTGTGTGTGCAAAAATGGCACCACTCTGAGCCTGGAGGAAAGTGGAACCCAGAATCGAGATGGAAGGACTCTGTGAAGACTAGGTAGGGAAACATGATGGGAAAGTCATCAGTGGGCCTTGGTGATGTCCTACGACTAACTCTTGCTGAGTGACGAACCACTACTTTGTTAGAGGTTGGTGTCAACGCATACATATTTTTTAATGGATTAAAAAAATTCATTGCTTGTTCAGTCTTCTGCTTGATGGGCTCCTGAGCCATGGCCTGAGGCCACTGGTAAATGAGAATCTGTGTCCTCTACATTCTAAATGAAACAGTCATATGTTTGACAGCGAATTACTCGTCACTTGCCAATTCTTTTCATGCTGCAGGGAAATGAGTATGAAAGAGCACTCTACAGGGTGTTTCAAATAAAGCACGCTACAATGATATGCACACAAACGGGAGAGTCGAAGAGTGCTCATAAGTGCTGATGCTGATTTAGAAAGCATGTGGATGGAATGGCTTTCATGGGGACATCGGTCTTACACAGATGTTGTAGTGCAGACTGAACTGTCCCATCTGGGATTATACTTTCATATCAACTTTCGAGTAACACAAGGAAGAGATCATAGTTTCCTGTTTATTAGGTCTTCAAATGTGAAAGAGGATTTTTAATAGAGCAGCAGGAAGCACTGAAGTCATTCAGAGCAGTAATCCTCACAAAATTAACTAACAATCAAACGCATGAGCCTGGCGGTCTCTATTTAAAAAGGGTGAGTTCCAATAAGTTCAGCATCGCTCCCTTTTCTATCATCTCTCTAGTTCTATTTTGTAGCAGATTTAATAGGATTTAGGCGAGATTTTGTGGTTCACAGAACTATAATATTGGAAGATAAAAAAGGATTTGCATACCTCTATATATTACTCTGTAGGCCCATATAAACACTCCTCCCCACAAAAACAAATAAGTGCCTAAAAACCAGATATTCTTTGCCAAAGATGAGCCAAAGTACCAAATACAGGAGAAAGAATGTGGGGTTTTGAAGCACATCAATCCGAGGTGGCAATCTACTTCCTGAATGTGACCTTGAGCTAAGTCTTGAAGTTTCTGGGTTTTACTTTCCCCACAGGAAAAGCAGGAAGAATAAACCTCATCTCACAGGACTAGGGGGATCAGAGTTACATTTACAAACTGCGTGGCATGCATACAATAAAGAGTAGCATCATGATATTTAAAACAGAGTCAATTTCAAGATGTGACACATTAAGAAAAACCATTACCCATGTAGGTAATCACAGACATAAACATCAGACCAGCACTGAAATACGCATCTCTCATTATGCACTGGGATGGCTGTCGCTGTCTTCCTCCACAATTCCCAGGATTTATGATGGGAGGTTATACCTGGGCATGAACAAAATGTAATTTTTAAAAACCTGGCAGAATTTGGCTATTCGTATGCTTGTATTATTATTCTGAAAGATAGAGTGTTCTGGAGGTCATAAATACTCTCCAGCACATAGTAGATCGGTTTCTTTTCTAATAAAGTTAATCCTATCTTTCAACAAAAAGAGTTGGGGAAGAGTGCTTTCTTACACCCGGAAAGAGGAGTCTTTCTTAAAAAGCCTGTTTGCCTTGAATTCATCATAGATCTGGAAATATGAATAGTCTTTCAAAATTACAGTGAGTCACTTGCTTTTCTGAACCATTGAAGGATTGAGTCTGAGGGTTGAGGCTGATGCAGAACTTAGGAGCAAAGACTAGCATGAGTTGTGCTGGAAGAAAACTGGAGTTCATCTTTATAGTAAAACAAACACCTAGTTTCCTGGTTTTCATGCTCATGAATTTGAAATATACACAAGCCTACTCAATATCTATTTGCTTATTAGAGAACACTTCTTAATAAAAAAGTTTTCCCCAACAGCACAAAACATCAGTCAAATGAATTCAAGCCCACCCAAAGTAACTTAATTGTCATGGTGCAAAGGGAGACTCAGCTGATCAAGACAGAACTTCCAGTCTAAGGAGTTGTCGAAAGTGGAATGGGGCCTCAGGGTAGCGTCCTCCCAGAGGCAGGGCTGAAGCCATGATAGGCAAGATCCCTTCACTGGGTGGAGGAAGATGCATGGTGACCTCTCAATCTTCCTTCCAACTCTCAGATTCCCTGAAGACCCCTGAGTGCCTGCTCAGTCACTCAGTCGGGTCCAACTCTTTGTGACCCCATGGACTGTAGCCCGCCAGGCTCCTCTGTTCATGGGATTTTCTAGGCCAGAAGACGTAAGTGGGTTGCCATGCCCTCCTCCAGGGGATCTTCTGGACCTCTAAAATATGCATCTCTGGCATCTCCAGCATTGGCTGGTGGATTCTTTACCACTGAACCCCCTAGTAAGCCCTTGAAGACCCTTCACACAATGAGCAAATGAAACTGCTCATCTTTCAAAAATCATTCTCTTTATCATGTAGATTTCAATCATTTGAGTAAGTGTGAATAATATTAAGAACAGATATATTGATAATATCAAGAAGTCATTTTAACATGGACACAACTCTTTCTAGAAAGCATAGAATTTAATACATGAAATGACTTAAAAAAAAAATACATGTATAACTTCAACCCTGCCTGAAAGAAAGGTAGGAATAGGGAAAGCTGGTTAATGCAAAATGTGTTTTTCTTTTCAGAACCACTTTATGCCAAGCGAATGACATAAGCACCATAGATTTTTCTCTGTTGTGAATGCCAGGCACACATGTCCTGATTCAAGCCCACTGAAGTGGTAGGAACTAGGGCTGTATATAAGGATGAGATAGTCTATTTTCAAGACAAAGGACTGAAATTGGAGTTCTGTATAGAACTAAGGGCTTCCCTGGTAGCTCAGCTGGTAAAGAATCCACCTGCAATGCAGGAGACCCTGGTTCAATCCCTGGGTTGGGAAGGTCCCCTGCAGAAGGGATAGGCTATGTACTCCAATATTCTTGGGCTTCCCTGGTGGTTCAGATGGTAAAGAATCTGCCTGCAATGTACGAGACCTGGTTTCAATCCCTCAGTTGGAAGATCTCTTGGAGAAAGGCATGGCAACCCACTTCAATATTCTTGCCTGAAGAATCTCCATGGACAGAGGAGCCTGGCAGGCTACGGTCCATGGGGTTGCCAAGAGTCAAACATGACTGAGTGACTAACCACAAGCACAGCACATAGAACTGAAGGGTTCCTGTTAAGGATTTTGTAGCTAAGGTTTTACAAGAGAAGTCCTAGTCTAGGCAACAATAAGAACCAGTCTAGAGGCCTTGAACACTTCAGACTCAGTGAGCAAAGTCATTACAAACCTAAAAACCAATTAATGCTCTGTGGGGGCCATAAAAAGATAAACAAGAAGGTATATGAATGCTTTAGACATAACTGAGAATAATTGAAGAAGGCACTCAGCAATGAAGAAAATATATTTCTTGATAGTACAAAGCGGCACTGGAGCAAAAATAACTTTGTACAGATTATAAGAATAATAAGGTAGGGTTATAAATAACAGGAAAATTGAATATGCTAATGAAATCCTGATGATAAAGGTTAGAAATAGAGAGTTAGATGATACTAGCTTAATAGAAATATAAAGCAGTGGAAAATGGATTTTTAGGTAGCGGAGACTTGATCCTTTCACGAGGTACAGAAAGGTAGGGAAAGGTATGAATATTTATTATGTACCAATCAAGGATTGTGCATTAGGCAAATCATTACATATAGCTCTGTCCTTCCATCTGCAGGTAGATACTGTTTTCTCATCTTGTAGATGAGGAAATAAACCCTCAGAGAGGTCAAAAAACCTTCCAGAGAGGGGGCAGTTAAACAACATGGGGCCAATGTGGAGCTGGGCCCTTCCACTTCCAGAGCCCTCTGAAGACTTCTCTTTCCACTCAGACCCACCACACACTATTGGCTCTTCTGCCTGCATGGTGGTGGTGGCAGTGGTTAAGTCGCTAAATCCTGCCCAGCTCTTTGTGACCCCATGGACTGTAGCCTTCCAGGCTCCTCTGCCCATGGGATTTTCCAGGCAAGAATACTGGAGTCTGCCTGCATAATACTCATAATTTTAAAAAATCGGGGATTTTATAAAATCTTTCAAATCGGTGAGAGAAGTAAGATTTGGGGGCCCATCATGGGTTTTCAAAAATGTTATTTTACTTTTTAGTTACTTACATAAAATAACTAAAGTTGTCATGGAACAAAGTAGGAAAGAATTTTAAAACTCTTTGTTTTTATATATACCACTTACATACTCTAAAGTTCTATAAATGATGTCGCACAAAGATACACATATATGTAAGAGATACTGTCTCAGGAAGATATCTGGCTCAATTGAAAAGATGCATTTTTTAAGTAAGTTCCATGCATGTTCCCTAAAATATTCAAGTTTACAAAACCTTTAAGTCAGGTTTACATACAGGACTTCCCTGGTGGCACAGTGGATAGGAATCTGCCTTGTCAATGCAGGGAGCACTGGTTTGATCCTTGGTCTGGGAAGATCCCATGTGCTGCAGGGCAACTAAGCTCATGGGACACAACTTTTGAGGCCTGAGTGCCTAGAGTTCGTGCTCTGCAACAAGAGATGCCACCACAATGAGAAGCCTGTTCACCGCAACCAGAGGGTAGCCCCTGCTCGCCACAATTAGAGAAAGCCCTCTGGCAGCAACTAAGACCCAGCACAGCCAAAAATAAAATGAAAATGAAAAGGTCTGCATAGGATCAGTACAGTTCAGTCACTCAGCCGTGTCCAACTCCTTGCGACCCCATGGACTGCAGCACCTGTCTTCCCTGTCCATCATCAACTCCCAGAGCTTGCTTAGACTCATGTCCATGGAGCTGGTGGTGCCATCCAACCATCTCATCTTTTGTCCTCCTACTCCCACCCCAATAACGGAAATTGTTTTATCACCACTTTTTATGCATCCAAATTTTAGCCACTCAAGCCCCACGTAACATTTTTCATTGTCTATTTTTAAAAATAGACTTCAGCTACACTCATTTGTCTCTTCTCTGAATTTCCATTATTGGGGTGGGGGTAGGGACACACACACACACACAAACACATTCCTCCTCCCTCCAGCAAGGAGAGAAGGGTCAACACAAATCCTGGAGAGTAACCAGATTTGACTGCTGCATGTTTCACTTCGCTTTGGCATGGACTCAGCTGGTCCCCAAACCAAGTGCTTTTTTTTCTTTTTACATTTCCATACTAAAAATAAATAAAAAGTAAGTGACTTTCCCTAAAAAGCCAAGGAATTTTAAAACATAACCAACTTTTCCCTGCTGTACCTCTGATCAGAGAATTAAACACCATACTGAAAATTCAATGCTTGATTCATATTGACGGGGAATCATTCCAAAGCTTTAAATACCATGACCCCATGCCCTTAAGGGCACTTAAAAGGCAATTTCACAAGTGGGTCCCTTTTGTTCCACTCCAGGGATCAATCACTTGTGTTAGAAAAATCACCTAAGTACCAGCAGAGAGCCCTGTATTTGAAGCCAAATTCCTTTAATGACAATCATCCTTGTATGAGTCACTCCACACAGAATCACTGAAGTACTTTATATGTGTACCACCTATACTTTATCAAGACATCCAAATGATGTTTGCAGTGGAGGTCACATTAATTTTTAAAGGCTTGAAAGCCAATATAATATTCACAGTCATGACAACTTCTAGGCCTAAATACTGCAGAATGCAAAGTAGCATTTTTGACTTAGCTTAACTAGATTTTAAATCTTTTATGAATAAAACTACATACATAACGCAAACCAAATTTATAAGTTTTTATTAGCACTTAGAGACAAAATACCATCAGCCTTTTGGAACCTCTTGGCTTGGCATGAGAAGCACTGTGTGCTGAAGGAAAAACAGGAGGACCTTGAGGGAAGACTCCTGATCTATTTCACCGTCCAGTAAACTGGGCCCTAGAGTATGCTGTTCTGTCAAGTTCTTTCCTTGACTATGACTATTGATCTTAACATTTTTAGAAACAGATAAGAATAAGGCCTAATTCCTACATCAATACATAACACTCCCATCCAATTCTTATAGGGTTTCTATGGTCTCAGAAATCAGCGAGCGAGTCTGTTTTACACAAGTATCATTCCATAATGCTGCCGCAAGTAAATAAACACTGCTCTTTGCAATCAACATGTACTCAGATTTTCCCGTCTTTATCTAGGTTCTGGATTCTTGTCTGCTGAGCATCCTTGTCCACTGACAGAAGAAACTAGCTGTGGTTTCTCAACCACTAGGCACCCAGGCCTGGATCAGACAGAAAAAAACAAACAAAGGTGGAGAAGGCTTGCAACGCTTCCTCCTCTTAAAACATCTGGGAGATTTTACAAGAGGTAAGGGCCTCTTCAAGGACACCTGGAATCTGGATTCTGGCTTCACTGTTGCTGCTGCTGCTGCTAAGTCGCTTCAGTCAAGTCCGACTCTTAGCGACCCCATGGACTGCAGCCCACCAGGCTTCTCCAGCCATGAGATTTTCCAGGCAAGAGTACTGGAGTGGGGTGCCATTGCCTTCTCCGGCTTCACTGTTAACAGGGTGTAAAATATCAGTCGGGTTCTTTAGTAGCTCAAACAGTAAAGAATATGTTTGCAATGCAGGAGACCCAGGTTCAATCCCTGGGTCAGGAAGATCCCTTGGAGAAGGGAATAGCAACCCACTCTAGTACTCTTGCCTGGAGAATTCCATGGACAGAGGAGCCTGGCAGCTGACAGTCCACGGGGTCTGCAGAGTCGGACATGACTGAGCAACTTTCATTTCATTTCATTTTCATAATATCAGTCAGGTTGTTTGGCTTCACTGAGTCTCACTTGCCCCAGGTAAAACTGGGGTTAAGGTGAATATATAGGAGCATCTAAAGTCATGATGTGAATCCTCTGTGCTATGAGCTTTGGACTTCAGCACCTGCCCACAGCCCTCTAATTATACTTATCAAGCTGTGATAATGGAGTGACCGACTGCAAACTGAGAGGAAGGATTCTATGTTGGCAGACCTTAACGTGGAAGTAGTACTTGAGCTGCGCCTGAAACTGTGGACGTGATTCAACTCAGATGTGATGAAAGCAAGGATATGTACCCCAGGGGAACAGCATAAGGGATCATAAGGGTGGGCAGGTCAGCTTGGCCTGTATGTGTGCTGGGGGGACAGTGAGCACAGGGAGGGAGATAAAACTGTAAAGAAAAGATGAACAAGAGAGTACTTGCAGCTCTTCTTTGATCATTTTTACAATTTGTCATGGATCTTGTGGGTGAAAATTTACACTTGAAGCCAAGTTCTGTTCACTGAATGTGTTCGCCAATTTCAAGATGCTCTTAACTGAGCTCCTCATAAAAATGATCCAGGATCTTTAAAGGACCTTTGTCAGTCGCTCAGTCATGTCTGACTCTTTGTGACCCCGTGAACTGTAGACACCAGGCTCCTCTGTCCATGGAATCCTCCAGACAAGAATACTGGAGTGGGTTGCCATTCCCTTCTCCCCGGGATCTTCCGGACGCAGGGACTAAACCCGGGTCTCCTGCATTGCAGGCGGATTCTTCACCATCTGAGCCACCAGGGAAGACCCCTCAAATGATCCAAGAACCCACTAAACTTAACATGACATAACACTGCACCTCCATCCCCACCTTCAAATATAAAAAAGCTTATATATACACATACTTCTATATGTAGCACAAAGTTCTCATTGCCAGTGTTTCTCTAATAATTCAATTGTAAAAAAAATTACTCGTTATAAAATGTTATCTCTGGGGGTCAAGAAAGGAGGAAAAGGAGAAAGTCAGGGATCTGACCACAATAACACAGTTTAGAGCCCAATCCTCAGTCAGTCTGGTATGAAGACCAACCTGAAATGTAACTTAGGGCAAGTTTATACACTCCATTCCTCCAATCAGCTCCGGGGCAGCACTCCTGACCAAGTCAAACAGCTTGTGCATAAACACTTGATTTACGTAGTATACTGGACCAGATAATCTCTGACATTATGCAAGAGATTACACGGGGAAGCCCACACCCCGACTCTCACCCCATCTCTTAAGAAGGTAGCTATCTGTGCCTTAGTCTCTGGTGTTTATGTGATTAAAGGAAAAAAAGCAACTGTTATGGACTTTTCTATAGATGGCATGCCAGCATGTACATCTCAGCTCTATCTGCTTCCTATGAATAGCACTTAGTTTATACATAACTTGATTGCACAATGTTATGCTAAAGGGTCTGATTTTGGTTTTGTTTATTTTCTTAGCATGAATCACTTCTGTGAATGTTTACCATACTACCTTAAAGGATATTAATCAAACAATATTTGGGGGGGATATTTTTTCCCTAAATATAAAGGAAAATTTTTTCCCTGAATATAAAGGAATTTTGGAGTTTTTTCCCTAAATACAAAAGAAGAAGTATCTCATTTGTCAATTGACTTTGGTCAAGTCCAAGTGCTGCCCGGGTTGCTGCCAGTTCAAGCTCACACAATTCACACAACACAACTTGGATTGCCCAGTATCTGCTGTGCATCCTATGGATATTCCCCAGGAGCATTTTTCTTAGTTACCTGGCTCTCAGACTCCAAATAGAGTCCCTGCAATGTGAGCAGAGACACTCTCAGAAGGTGACAAGTTCCCTCTCTCCTGCCTGTCCCCAGTGGCTTTTCCCAGGGAGCCTTCACAAGAAGTGGTATTTTTCTGGTTAGGAAGGTGTTTTGCTGCTTTCTGGGCATGAATATTTGAGTTTGGGACTCCAAGAGAATTCTTGGAGCAGTGAGAGAAGATGGGAATCAACTCCATGTTGTAGGCTGTAAGAGATAGACTCCTCTGAGCACACTGAAAAAAAAACGGGAGTTCATCACTGAATAACTGATGTCAACCACAATATCAAAATGTTTCAACAACAGAGTCTACTGAAATATTTTTCTTCTTTTAATGTCTACCTTCCTCACCCAAGTGTTGCCCATTACACTGTGATCTACACCACCCATAATATTAACCTCATGAATCAGGAGACAGAGCCTTTCTATCCCACCTTCGCTCCTTGTCCTTCCTAATATTTCTATTCTATGCAGTATATGCCTAAACCTTTATTACATTGACTGCTCCCCAAGCATTTGTTGTTGTTCAGTTGCTAAGTTTTGTCTGACTCTTTTCGACTCCATGAACTGCAGCACACCAGGCTTCCCTGTCCTTCACTATCTCCTGGAATGTGCTCAAACTCATGTCCATTGATTCGGTGGTGCCATCCAACCATCTCATCCTCATCCTCTGTCACTCCCTTCTCCTCTTGCCCTCAATCTTTCACAGCATCAGAGTCTTCTCCAATGAGCTGGCTATTCGCATCAGGTGGCCAAAGTATTGGAGCTTCAGCTTCATCATGTCTTTCCAATGAATATTCAGGGTTGAATCCCATGAACAGTAGGAAAAGGCTCCTCAAGCATGGTGATATACAAAGATTGGGTCCTCAGTGAATAATCCTTTCCTGAAATGAAATACCAGGACAAAACCAGTCTCCTTACTAACATGTTAGATGATATAGCATGGTGCTGAGAGTGTGACTATGAAGAAAAGCACATTTAGACAAATTTTAATTCTCAGTTCTGCAAGAGGAGATGAGAAAGCGTGGGCAAGAGCTTTTGGAGGAAATAGAATGGTCTCAAAATAGACTGGGTGTGTTCCTTCCCAGTCACACATTTACAATCACATGGAGCTGGGACCAGGCTCCAGGCCCAAAGGTGGTAGAGGGACTGTGCGTGGAATGCTCACTGCAATGTTTCCAAGTTCTAGTTCTGTAATTCAGTCAAAGTGATCTGATCCCAAGGACCACAAGATCCTGAGGTTCACTTTTGTCTAAGAATTTTTTTATTCTTTTTTTGATCAGTTACCTGCCAGGATTTATCAGATTCAATCATATATGATATTGTTAGGGAATAAAGAAAGGAGTTTGTTATTTGATATGAAAGTTGCATGCCAAGGTTTCAGGAATCCAGGGGACAAGGAGGTGGTCCTGGGAGTAGGAAGGATTAGTAGTATACAGCAGTCCCCTCACTAAAGGACAAATGCTTTTGGGAAGACAGGCATCCTCATTCACTCAATAGATGTTTACTAAAATCTTCAGGCAGATACCATCTCAGGTGATGTGCTTCCAATCCAACCATCCAGAGGTGAGGAGTGGAGAAGAGGTTGCAGGCAACCATAACCAGGTGTAAGAGGTGGAAGAATGGAGGAATACAGGGGAGAAATAACCAGCTCAGGCTTGGAGGGCTCAGTGAAAGCTTTCTGGGAAAATGCTATCAGTAATCCAATGAGAAAGGTAAATAAAAGTTAAGATATCAAGACTGGTTGGTGAGAGAGAAGCAAGGGTCCACAGCAGTGAAGGTACTAAGTCCTAACCACTGCAGGAAATTCCCACGGTCAATATATGCTGATCCAAACATCAATATAGTCAATAGAAATTAGAGGTATGTTGTAATTAGGTTTACTTAAGGTGAAGAGACAGCTGGGACTAAAATTATCAGAAGTGATCATGTGTAGATTTTCTTAAATCTTTGAAAACTTCATGGAGACATGGGATGAGGAAGTACGAGGAAGGGCATGAATGAATATGGAGGAGACCTACGACAGAGTTCTGCAGGCAGCCCCCACCTTACATGCCCTGCAAGCAATTTCTTATGCTTCCAAACTCCTCGAATATGATATTTCTTCATACAAATGGACGAAGGAAAGAACGGATTTGGTTTACATAGGGACACACAGTAATGTCTATTGCAGTAGACTCCCTGGGTTGAAAATCAATAAATTTGAGTCTAGCAGCCCCAGCGGAACATAAACACAGTGATTCTTTTCCTGTGCTGCAATAGTTCAAACATACATTCAGATCCAGGACGAGCACCACAGGCGGAGGGTAAACAAGAGATTAGCATTTAACCAAACACAACATGGGTTTTTAATAGATTCAGTATAATTCATCTATGTATGCGGACTGTCAGTTTTTCCCAAAGGAAAAATCAGTTGTCTTTGTCCACATTCTAAACATTTTGAACACAATGGCCCTTCCTCTGCTTTGCCTTAGGTCTTTTCTTAATTACAGCCCTGGCATTTATCACAGATTCAAAACATGAATACAGGTAAAAACGTCCTTTCTGGAGAGAGATGAAAGAATCTATAGTTGGTGTGCTTGGTTCTTTTTGCTGCTATTTAAAGCAGCACCAGCCATCGTCCTAGGATTCCTTGCATCTTGTAGCAACAAGAGTTAAAAAGTCATCATTTGAAATGTTTCCCAGCCCCACACAGCTTGTGCCTCACTCTTGTGACCTTGTCAGAGTCAGCTCCAGGGTCAACAGCACAGGGAACGGAATGCTTGTGAACATCAACCCCTCTGTCTCCTCCCTGACGGACCCCAAGCGAACAGCCAGTGAGTTGGAGGGCTCCTCCTTGTTCACTCATTCCCTTCTTCATACTTTCTCATCCCTTGTCTCCATGAAGTTTTCAAGGATTTAAGAAAATCTGCACAGGACCAATTCTGATGATTCTATCTTAAGAAAACCTAGTTACAACATTCCTCTGATTTCTATTGACTATATTGATGGTTTGGATCAGCAAACCATATATTGACCGTGGCAATTTCCTGCAGTGGTTAGGACTTGCTACTTTCACTGCTGTGGGCCCAGGTTTGATCCCTGGTCCAGGAACTAAGATCAGGAGCATGACGTGGCCACAGAAAAAAAAAACAAACAAACAAGTAAACTAAAAGCTCCACTATATATTGACTATGAAAGACCTCCACAGCCCTTCTGAGTAGAAAAGCTTAACCATGGCCTTCTTAGGATGGGTAAAATGTCATACAACTGTATGAGTATTACATAGCTAGATATGCATACAGCTTGCACAAAAGTGTATTTAAAATGTTGGTGTTCATTTTTTAGTAAATAAAGCAATTCCTGTGAATGACTGGATTTAAGGAGATTTTTGCCTATTTTCTTTGCAAATTTCTGTGATGTTTGAATTGTTTATAAAGTTTACTGTCAGTAAAAACTATAAATATGTACATACAAAAACTACATGGTTTTGCACATATATTATATATTTATAAAACCCTAAATATGTACGTATGTATATCTATGTTTATATATTTATTTATATGTGTAATAACACATTTATTTACCGTTGTTGTTCAGTTGCTCAGTCATGGCTGACTCTTTGCAACCTCATGAACTGCAGCACACCAGGTGTGTCCTTCACTATCTCCTGGAGTTTGCTCAGTCTGGCTGCTCTGTAATCCTTATGTTAACCTGGAGATCACACTTCCAGATGCCCATTGAGACTTTTCAGAGAGTTCCAACTATTCCTGCAACTTTGGGAGTTGCTTTTTTAATCCTTTTGGGAAGCGTTTTATGTTGCCCTTCAAAATCACAATTAGACCATTATTGTCAGGTGTTTATTTTTTTTAATAGTGAAGTGTGTTGTTTTTTTTCTCGGACTGCTTGTCCTAAACCAGAAGCTTGGAGGGAGTCCGCTTTTTTGGTTTATTTTCTTAAGCTGGAATGTACAAGTTTGTCTTGAACTCCTTTTTTGATTCTCCTTCTTCACTGTTGGTAAGAGTGGCCCTGACCTAGGTGTGAAAACAAATTCCTCAACCCTGGGGACAGCGAGACAGTTAAGAGCAGAGACTCTGTCTAGTTCAGGCTGTGGGGTCTGAGTGCTGGCTCCACTGTGGACGGGCTGTGAAGCCCCAGGCCAGCTGCCCAACCTCCTTGTGCCTCTTTTGCCTTACTTGTACAGTTCAGTTCAGTTCAGTCGCTCAGTCATGTCTGACTCTTTGCCACCCCAAGAACCACAGCACACCAGGCCTCCCTGTCCATCACCAATTCCCGGAGTTCACCCAAACCCATGTCCATTGAGTCAGTGATGCCATCCAATCATCTCATCCTCTGTTGTCCCCTTCTCCTCCTGCCCTCAATCTTTTCCAGCATCAGGGTCTTTTCTAATGAGTCAACTCTTCACATGAGGTGGCCAGAGTACTGGAGTTTCAGTTTCAGCATCAGTCCTTCCAATGAATATTTAGGACTGATTTCCTTTAGGATGGACTGGTTGGATCTCCTTGCAGTCCAAGGGACTCTCAAGAGTCTTCTCCAACACCACAGTTCAAGAGCATCAACTCTTCGGCGCTCAGCTTTCTTCACAGTCCAATTCTCACATCCATACATGACCACTGGAAAAACCATAGCCTTGATTAAACGGACCTTTGCTGGCAAAGTAATGTCTCTGCTTTTGAATATGCTATCTAGGTTGGTCATAACTTTCCTTCCAAGGAGTAAGCGTCTTTTAATTTCATGGCTGCAGTCACCATCTGCAGTGATTTTGGAGCCCAGAAAAATAAAAAGTCAGCCACTGTTTCCCCATCTATTTGCCATGAAGTGATGGGACAGGATGCCATGATCTTCATTTTATGAATGTTGAGTTTTAAACCAGCTTTTTCACTCTCCTCTTTCACTTTCATCAAGAGGTTCTTTAGTTCTTTTTCACTTTCTGCCATAGGGGTGGTGTCATCAGCATATCTGAGGTTATTGATATTTCTCCTGGCAGTCTTGATTCCAGCCTGTCCTTCCTCCAATAGGAACAATAATAGTACTCACATTACAGGATTTACCAAAGCATAGTCAGACGGCCTAGCGACTAAACAACAACAATTTTGAAAAAGTTAAAATACCATTCTCAAGTAAATATAAAGTGGGCATGAATCAAATTTTTATTTCACTCATTATCAAGGGAACCAGCAGGATAAGAGCACAGATGTAAAAGAGAATAGGTAGGGGCAGTACACATATATTTTAGATTTTTTTTTAACAGATGGCTATGAAGAATTAAATCAGTAAATATACATATATATTTTTACATATAGTGTATATGTGTGTATATACTATATAATCTATGCTGAGTAGAACTGTATTTAGCACATAATAAGCTCTATATATCTGTCACCCATTATTATTATTTTGTAACTAAAAATTGCTCTTTCAATATGTAGCCATCAAAAGAGATTTTTTTTTGGCTTTCAATGTAAAATGTCTAGAATATGCCAAAAGGAGTTTCTAAATGTCTACTAATATTGTCTCCCTTTTTAAACTAACACAGATAAATACACTGCTTTCCATTTTATTGAAATGATTAATCTCTATACTTGAGGAAGGAGGTTATGCAGTTTATGGAGGAGATGAACTTTGAAACAAACTTTTTTTTTCAAGTCCAGCTATGTGGCCCTTCGTTTTCCAAAGCTTTCTGAAGAATGGAAGGACTACAATAATGTTTCCCGAAAGTCTGGAAATGAACCTTTGTGCTTGATTTACATTTAGAAAAACATTTAGGGCATTCAAAATCCTTAGTGATCAAGGATGGGCAGAATAAATACCACATGGTCAAGGCTGGACAAGGCTCTCCTGTCTTCCTTGGCTGGCTAAACTCTCCAAAGCTAAGGGTGAAAGCCTGAACACCTGCCAGGTATCTTCTGACAAGTAAAGCATTTTGTTTTCACTGCCGTTTATATGTGTGACTTACATTTTTAATTAAAAATACTCTGCCTCAGAGTATGGACAATTTAGTTGTTTTCTGTGTTTGGTCTCGGTCAGTCATTGCAAACTCACTGGCAAAAAGTTTGGCTTCCCACACATGGGTTACAGGCGTCTCTCTGCCAATCTCTCTATTTCTTCAATCCATGACGAATTTCAGAGCAGAAGCTCTGTCCAGTAGCAGGTCACAGAAAAGATTCAATTCATCTACCCTGAATGAACCCACTCAGAAATATTTATGCATAAAGCACTTCATGCTTTCCTATCAATCAATGTATCAGTGGTCATTAACTGCAGATAATTTATCCAGAACAAGGTCTCTGTGTTGGGGTATTGTTGGAGCCTCTGAAACTATTCATTAGAAGAGTAAAAAAAAAAAAAAATTATATCCTCTTTGGGTCAAACAGCTATATTCTTCACAAGATCTCTATTTTTCACTTTAAAAAAAATTTAATCTGTGATAGACAGATACTAAGATGGCCTCCATGAGCCTCACCTCTCAATATTCATGTCCTTGAGTGATCCTCTTTCCTTATACATGGGCAGGATCCATGACTTGCTTTTTACCAATAGAATATTGCCAGGGGGACAGGATGTCGTTTTCACAATTTTATTGCATAAAATGCAAACATCCATCTTCCTAGGAGTTGCTCCCTTGCTGGCTTTGATGAAGCCAGTGGCCATGTTGGTGAAGCCCACGTAGCAAGGAATTATGGGTGGCTAGCGGTCAAAAGAAGCTGAAGCCCTCAGTCCACCAACCCATATGGACCTGAATCCCGTCAAAGACCAAGTGAGCCTGGAAGCAAAGCCCCAGCCCATACCTTGATTGCAGCCTCGAAGCAGAAGACGCAGGTAAGCCATGACTAGACTCCTGATCCACAGGATTCTGTTTTAAGCTATTTTGTTTTCATATTATTATGCAGCTGAAGCCCTAAAAGACTGAAGGTCAGAAGTCGACACTCATGCTTTCAGTGATGTCCAAGGGACTTCCCATGTCACACGTGCCTAGCGCAGAAGCGCAGACTTACAGGCCACCTCACTCAGGACGACAGATGTCTGGCTGGTTACTCACTTTCTCAGTAGGGATCACCAGTCTCTACCTCCCTTTGAAAATGGTGCTACCCTGAAGAGAACTGTCCAAAGCCTTTTCAGTTTAAGACTATCTGCCAACCACATGGCATCAGGTTAGAATTACAGATTTTCATTGGTAGAAAGGACCTTGACAAGCATTTTTGTGATTCTCAAAATTAGTTTCACATGCATCAGATTTGTGCCAGACACTGAGTTAAACTTGGATGGAGAAATAAATGGCACCTATTTTCTGACCTTGAAAGGCATGCAGTTAAGGAGGAAAGAGGGCCTTTTTAAAGGTAGTGAAAAATGTAAAAAGATCAACAGCACCAAATGGTGGAGAGGAAATGGAGAACTAGAACTCTTAGACATTGCTGATGACAGTGTAAAATAAAACAGTATAGCTACTATGGAAAATTGGTAATTCCTCACAAAGTTAGCCATGCTTCCACTTTATGGCTCAGCGATTCCACACTTAGGTATTAATCCAAGAGGGGTGAAAACATATATTTTCATTTACAAGAGTGTTTATAGTAGCTTTTATTCACAATAGCTGAAACCTGGAAAGATCCAAATGCCGACAATAGGAGAATGGATCAACAGATTGTGGTATATTCATAATATGGACTACTATTCAGCAATTAAAAGGAGGGAATCATTGATACGGTGGATATTATTACCCGTTACAACATGGATGACTCTCAAAAATATCATATTGGGTGAAAACAGTGACAGGTCAAAGTAATACATCAGTTCAGTTCCGTTGCTCAGTCGTATCTGACTCTTTGCGACCCCATGAATCACAGCACGCCAGGCTCCCTGTCCATCACCAACACCCGGAGTTCACTCAGACTCACATCCATCGAGTCAGTGATGCCATCCAGCCATCTCATCCTCTGTCGTCCCCTTCTCCTCCTGCCCCCAATCCCTCCCAGGATCAGGGTCTTTTCCAATGAGTGAACTCTTCACATGAGGTGGCCAAAGTACTGGAGCTTCAGCCTCAGCATCAGTCCTTCCAATGAACACCCAGGACTGGTCTCCTTTAGGATAGACTGGTTGGATCTCCTTGCAGTCCAAAGGACCCTCAAGAGTCTTCTCCAACACCACAGTTCAAAAGCATCAATTGTTTGGCGCTCAGCTTTCTTCACAGTCCAACTCTCACATCCATACATGACCACTGGAAAAACCACAGCCTCACTCTCTTAATTTCTGTGATGTTCAAGCAGCCTTAATCTTGAGTGGCAGAAACTGATAGAGAAGGGGAATGAAAGAATTTCCCTGGCAGTGAAAATGTTTTGTATTTTGATGGGTAGACAGTTACACAGATGTGTACACTTATCAAAGTCACCACACTGTACACTTCAGTTATGTGCACTTCAGTGTGTGTAAATTTTGCTTCAATTAAAAATAAAAGAATAAATTGAAAGCACAGGCTTTAGGAATTGGTTAGATCTGGATTCCTACTGCATCTCTAAAATGCACTCACTGTGCCTGGGGGGTATGTGATTCAATCCCTCTGAGGTTCAGTTTCCTCACCTGTAATATAGGATATGGGCTTCTCGGGTGGCTCAATGGTAAAGAATCCACCTGCCAATGCAGGAGACCTAGGTTCAATACCTTGGTTGGGAAGATCCCTTGGAGAAGGAAATGGTAACTCACTCCAGTATTCTTGGGAAATCCCATGGACAGAGAAGCCTGGCAGGCTGCAGTCCATGGGATCACAGAGTTGGACGTGACTTAGTGATTACACAACGACAACAAATATAGAATAATGATGCCTAAGGTTTGTCATCCTCCAGGATTGCTCTGAAGATTAAAAAGAGATATCATCTGTAGAGTATTTAGCTTAATGCCTGGCATAGCACACAATGTGCATGTCATGTCCAACTCTTTGTGACCCCATGGACTGTAACCCGCCAGGCTCCTCTGTCCATGAGATTTCCCAGACAAGAATATTGCAGTGGGTTGCCATGCGTTCCTCCAGGGGATCCTCGCTGCTTATGTCGCCTATGTCTCTTGCATTGGCAGGAAGGTTCTTTACCATTACAGCCACCTGGGAAGCCCATAGTGCACAATAAATAGAAATTATTATGATCATTTTTGTCTTAAAATAAAAAACTACAAGAACTTATACATAAAGTCTTAAATCATACGTAGAAGAAGAAGTAATTCTGCCTCAGCAACAAAATGGGCCAGAGGAAGCTATATAAATGAGATGATAATATGAACTAGCCTTTGATATAGGATTTTACCAGGTGGATAAAAGGATGGAGATAATCCATTTCTGTACGTTTTCTAACCAAGATTGCTCTGACCTCTGTAAGTGAAGCAACTTTTTCATGGGGCTCAAGATCCAAGAAAATGGATTAAGCAAGAAATACTTGGTTCAGCAAGTATTCATTAATTATGTGCTATATAGAGCCCATCATGCTAGGTACTAAAATGGGAGAAATAATAAAACAGAAATAAACCATAAATCCCTGGATTATACTGGAAGTATGATTAACTCAGACACATTACCAATGTATTTGAACCTCTCAGGTCCATGTTGCTTTGAATCATGACTATCATGAATATGACATGAAATACTCATGAAAATCATGAATATGGTTTTAGGTAGATAACCTGGGGTTGGAATCTGGAATTGGATATCTACTTACCCTGTGGCCTTTGGCAAATGATCTCACCTCTTAGAGTCTCAGTTTTTGTTTTGTTTTGTTTTGTTTTAACTTGTAAAAATACCTAAGGAAATTATCTTGGAGATTAAATGAGAGCACCTGAGTAAAAACGTCTAGGACAATGGAGCATTTAGTATAGTCAAGGTTTGAAAGACATTAGCTGAGTTCCCATGAGAAGAACTACCAAGAAATCCAAAGACTTGGATGAGAATTTATCCACAGGAGAAGGGAGTCTCTTAACCTCAAACAGTGACAGTATTAATTGGACTACTGTTATTAAAAAATTATTAAAAGAATTCCTACTAAAAGAAAAACTTAGTTTTAGCTCTGCATTTTTAATCACAAAACAATTCCACAGTAATAGCCTATAGCTTATAAGCTAGCCAAAAAACTCTTAGTGGAAAATAAGTGCTCTTGGCCTGGATGGGTGCTCTGCTGGCTTACTTAACAGTAAGTGCAGCGACTAAGGAGGGAATGTTTCTTTTGTGGGCACCTGTCACACTCAACAATCTGCTCCCTGTCTCTCCTAGGATCAGTCAAAACGTTTTCAAAATATTTGATCTAAATAAGACACTTGAGAGAGACATTCTTTCCTGAAATTTTAATCTGGGAAATTATGTTTATCTACAGAATCTTCAGGTGCCTAAACCACACTCAAATTTAGGGTTTCAACATTTCATTTCTGGCGATAATTACATAGATGTGTTCTTTATTTTATTGAATATCTCTTTCCTGTGTTTTATTTAGCTTCCAGAACCACACTGGGTATGTCATCACCACCACTGAGTGGTTTGTAAACCCTCTAAGTGCTACTCAGCAGTATCGCCAACAGACCAGGCCTGTTATAAGAAACCTCTTAAAATACACAGAATAGGGCCCCGCTGTATTTGCTGCCTCCAAGGGTATGAATTAAGGCTAAGTGCAAGCATATGCCTACTGAGGAAATGGTCTTACACTTTTTAAACATATCAAATAATCCAGCAAAATAAAGTACCTGGTTTAAATAATATTCTCACTTTGTTAGGATAACCACAGAAGAAGGGATGTATGTGCACATGCAAAGTAAATTTCCGTAACTTTTTTCAGGCCACTTAGACCTTTGGAGGAAGGAGACACCTCTTACTCCCCTCCTGAAAGGCTGGCTGCACAACACTCTCCTTAACAAATTAAGTCAATGGCCTCCACAAGCCCTAGTGATCAGAATGTATATCTCTTTCTTGGTCTTCTCATTTGAAATTCAGTTCAGTTCAGTTCAGTCCCTCAGTCGTGTCTGACCTTTGCGACCCCATGAACCACAGCACGCCAGACCTACCTGTCCATCACCAACTCCCGGAGTTCACCCAAACTCATGTCCATCGAGTCGGTGATGCCATCCAGCCATCTCATCCTCTGTCATACCCTTCTCCTCCTGCGCTCAATACCTCCCAGGATCAGGGTCTTTTCCAATGAGTCAACTCTTCACATGAGATGGCCAGAGTATTGGAGTTTCAACCTCAGCATCAGTCTGTTGGAATGAACAGCCAGGACTGGTCTCCTTTGGGATGAACTGGTTGGATCTCTTTGCAGTCCAAGGGACTCTCAAGAGTCTTCTCCAACACCACAGCTCAAAAGCCTCAATTCTTCAGCCCTCAGCTTTCTTCACAGTCCAATTCTCACATCCATACATGACCACTGGAAAAACCATAGCCTTGACTAGACAGACCTTTGTTGGCAAAGTAATGTCTCTGCTTTTGAATATGCTATCTAGGTTGGTCATAACTTTCCTTCCGAGGAGTAAGCGTCTTTTAATTTCATGGCTGCAATCACCATCTGCACTGATTTTGGAGCCCCCCAAAATAAAGTCTATCACTGTTTCCACTGTTTCCCCATCTAATTCCCATGAAGTGATGGGACCAGATGCCATGATCTTCATTTTCTGAATGTTGAGCTTTAAGCCAACTTTTTTACTCTCCTCTTTCACTTTCATCAAGAGGCTTTTTAGTTCCTCTTCATTTTCTGCCATAAGGGTGGTGTCATCTGCATATCTGAGCTTATTGATATTTCTCCCAGCAGTCTTGATTCCACCTTGTGCTTCTCCCAGTCCTGAGTTTCTCATGATGTACTCTGCATAGAAGTTAAATAAGCAGGGTGACAATATACAGCCTTGTCATACTCCTTTTCCTATTTGGAACCAGTCTGTTGTTCCATGTCCAGTTCTAACTATTGCTTCCTGACCTGGATACAGGTTTCTCAAGAGGCAGATCAGGTGGTCTGGTATTCCCATCTCTTTCAGAATTTTCCACAGTTTATTGTGATCCACACAGTCAAAGACTTTGGCATAGTCAATAAAGCAGAAATAGATGTTTTTCTGCAACTTTCTTGCTTTTGCGATGATCCAGCAGATGTTGGCAATTTGATCTCTGGTTCCTCTGCCTTTTCTAAAACCAGTTTGAACATCTGGAAGTTCACGGTTCACATATTGCTGAAGCCTGGCTTGGAGAATTTTGAGCATGACTTTACTAGCATGTGAGATGTGTGCAGTTGTGCAGTAGAAATTACCACACAGTAATTACCAAATTGTTCCCTAGTGGCTTCCCTGGTGGCTCAGCTGGTAAAGAATTCGCCTACAATGCGGGAACCTGGGTTCGATCCCTGAGTTGGGAAGATCCCCTGGAGAAGGAAAAGGCAACCCACTCCAGTATTCTGGCCTGGAGAATTCCATGGACTGTATGGTCCGTGGAGTTGCAAAGAGTTGGGCACAACTGAGAGACTTTCACTTTCAATTACCAAATAGTAATTCAGTCAAGAGGCTTCCCTGGTGGCTCAGTGGTAAAGAATCCACCTGCCAATGCAGGAGACTCAGGTTTGATCCCTGGGTTTGGAAGATCCCCTGGAGAAGGGAATGGCAATCCACTCCAGTTTTCTGGCCTGGGAAATCCCATGGACAGAAGAGACTGGGGGGCTACAGTCCATAGGGTCAGAGAAGAGTTGGACATAACTTAGCAACTAAATAACAACAACAAACTCAGTCAAAGTGGAATATAAAATAACAACAAAAAATCTATTAATTTATGAAAATTTTCTCTCTTCCTAGTTCCAAAGACACAGAAATGTTTCTTACAGATGAAAATTAGGACAGGGTGCAATTCTGGCTGAAAAAAATTTTTCAATAATTTTTTCTCTTTGTAAGTATTAAATTAATCATAAGAGAGGAAATTATGTAAATAAATGCAGATATGGGCATTTGTTTTATGGATACAAATTAAGTGCTGATACCATAAGAAATATTCTAAATTCACTTTTTAATGTACCACTTAATAAGAGGTGATCTTTCTCTGCTTTTACAAAACATTTTTTGTAAGTTATGAGAAAGATATTTTATTCTAGTTTTAAACCTTAACTTGTTTTTATTTTTAAAAATCTATCAGAATATCCAGAAAACCCACTATAATTTTAGTTTTTTTTTTTCTTTGCAAAAGTTTCTTGGTCATTGAATAAGCTCAGTCAAGCTTCAAAAGTCAAGCACAAGGATGAGTTTTCACTAATGAACACCAGCAAGAACAGCGTGGTAAGTACACAGACTGCATAGAGTGGGTAACACCAACCAAGGGGTGAGATGGTGAGCAGAGGGGAGCAGGGGACTCAGGACTTACCAAGACTCAGCAAGTAGGAATGCTTCACAGGGGGAGGGCTCAAAACAGCAGAGGGTCAAGCTCCAAATACTAAAGAACGGCACTTGCTTCTTCTTGATGGTGACCACTAAGACAGGACCAGTAGCTAAAAGTTTCAATGTTCAACGCTTCTACCATATGCTTTTGCATACAGAAGAGGGGGATTCTAGCAAATACAGCCTGCAAGCAGAATGCATGAGTCAAGGCCCATTTTCCTATAGACAGTAATCAGGGCTTAGATTCAAGCGGGGTTAGGGTTTGGTGGAAGCATGGGTCCCGTGACTGCAGCATGGCCACCAACAGCAGCATCTCTGATGGTGGAGTGCCTGAGACCCGTTCATAGTTTCCAGCCCAGGACCACAGCAGTGTCCTGATCTTCGTGGATACCCCTTCCTTATGCCAGGGGCTTCTGAGGTGGCATTGGTGGTAAAGAACATGCCTGACAATGTAGGAGATGTAGGCTTTGTGGGTGTAATCCCTGGCTTGGGAAGATCCTCTGGAGGAGGATGCGGCAATCCACTCCAGTATCCTTGATTGGAAAATCCCATGGGCAGGCAGGCTACGGTCCATAGGGTTGCAAAGAGTCTGACATGATCGAAGTGACTTAGCACATACGCACTTCCTTTTGTCCCTTCTACAACTGTTTCTTCCTTTTTGCCTTCTGCGACAACCATTTCTTCCTATCTGTTCCTTCTGCAACTGTCCCTTCCTTTTTCCCCTCTAGCCCTCTCAGTGCCATTGTAACCAATCTCCTGTATTAGAGGCACTCTCTTTGAGATACCTGAATTCCTCTTTCCTCATTGGACTCTGCCTTCTACCATGTTCCCCTCAATACCTAGCACAGAGAGTTTTGCCTAAAATAGGAAGTAGGGAATTAGTATGGTATTATGGAAAAAGCATGACATTTCCCTGCCGGCTCAGAGGTTAAAGCGTCTGCCTGGAATGCAGGATACCTAGGTTCGATCCCTGGGTCAGGAAGATCCCCTGGAGAAGGAAATGGCAACCCATTCCAGTACTCTCACCTGGAGAATCCCATGGAGGGAGGAGCCTGGTAGGCTACAGTCCATGGTGTCGCAGAGTTGGACACGATTGAGCAACTTCACTTTCACTTTCACTTTGGAGTTTGAAGAACTAAATCAAAATCTCCATTCTAGCATTTAACCAGACCTTGGGCAATTAATGTGACCTTGAGCAAGTTCATTAGCCCCTATTTACCTCCTCTGTACCATGGGAACTACAGTATTAGCCACCTCCCCGGGGAAATTGGGTGAACACTTCTAGCTCTGAGGGTCTCAGCCCTAACAACACAATAGCCTCCCCTGGGGGACATCTTTTAAATATATATATATATCTGGGCTCCTTCCCCAGAGAGTTTGAAAATTCATCTCAAGTGTGATCTAAACATTAATAGTTTTAAAATTTCCCAGGTGATTGATTCTCATGGCACTGGGATAGAGCTGAGTATGCTCTACAGACTAGCATTATCAATGCTACCTGTTAAAAAAGCAGACTGCTATCTGTATGCCTATGGCTGATTCTTGTTGATGTATGGCAGAAACCAATATAATATTGTAAAGCAATTATCCTTCAATTAAAAATCAATAAATTAAGAAAAAAGCAGACTATTAGGCCTCACCTCAGACCTATTAAACCAGAATCCATAATTCACAAGATCCCCAAGTGATTCCTATGTAGGTTACAGCTTGAGGAACACTGATCTGTAATACAGCAGGTACTCAATGAACAGTGGTAGCACTGAAGAATTGATGTTTTCGAATTGTAGTGCTGAAGAAGACTCTTGAGAGCCCCCTGGACTGCAAGGAGATCAAACCAGTCAATCCTAAAGGAAATCAATCCTGAATATTCATTGGAAGAAGTGATGCTGAAGCTGAAGCTCCAATACTTTGGCCACTTGAAGTGAAGAGCTGACTCCATGGAAAAGACCTTTATGCTGGGGAAGATTGAAGGCTAAAGGAGAAGTGGGTCACAGAGGATGAGATAGATGGCGTCACTGACTCAATGGATGTGAACTAGAGCAAACTCTGGGAGATAGTGGAGGACAGGGAAGCCTGGTGTCCTGCGGTCTATGGGGTCACAAAGAGTCAGACACAACTTAGCGACTGAACAACAACAGGAGGTGAATATTATTAACCTTATTGAAAAGTAATTGATACTTATTGAAATTGAATATTGGCCTGCTGTATATTGTATCACATACCTGTGCAGCAGCTTTGAGTGGAACCTATTGGAACCTCTATTCTTAAATATCAGACCTCAGTCACACAATCCTGAGAGTCTGTGCCCTTGTATGGACTGCAATAGCTTCACACTGATCTCCCTGCTTCTACTCTTAGCCCTTGCAATTCATTCTCCACCCTCCACAGGGCCAAGCGATCACTTTTAATATGAATGAGAATCTTAGTACTCAAACTTGGGTCATGGACCACCAGCAAGAGCATCCCCTGGGTACTGTTAGACATGCAGACTCTCAGGCTCCATCCCAGGCCTAATGACCCAAAGTCTTCGGTTTAACAAGCTCCCCAGGTGATCCAAATGCATCTTCTAGAATACTCCAGTGGCTTTCTGTTACACTAGGGGGAATCTCAGACTCCCAGACGATCTAGCCCATCTTTCTTTCCAGCTTGGCATCCCAGTGCTGTCAGCCGTGCTCACTGTGCTCATATACACTTCCTTCTTCTCCTTGGCCTTCCTTCTGCTTCTTGAACTTATCAAGCCCAATCCTGCCTCAGGGTCTTAGAATAGGCTGTTCCCTTGAACACTCATCCCCAGACCCTCAGGTTATCTGTCACCTCCTGAGAGTGGCCTTGCTTGTCCACCCTGTCATAAGTCCCCTTTCCTTGACCCTATTCTTAATAGTGCTGTGTCATATTATCCTGTTTTAATTTCTTATGAATACTTGAAATTACTTATATGTTTATTATTGCCTCCTCCCCCAAGAATATAAGTTCCCTAAAGAAGAGGCACCTTGGATGTCTTGTTCTCTGCTATATCTCAGAGCCTAGAAAAGTGCTTGCTACTTGTTAGTAAATACTTGTTGAATATATACTTCTCTCATATCTTTCAAACACAGTTCCCAGTACAATAATGAGCTTGATGCTAACTCTTAGGAGTGTCCTTTTCCATGTTTTGGGATCCAAGTGAAGGAGCTTCAGCCAGAGAACATTCCTGGTCTGACCTCTCCCACCTTTTTTTGTGACTTGTTTGATGGATGAGTTTTGGAGAAAGTAACTGAATATTTCTGGCTTTTGAAACCAATCTGTCTCCCTAATTATGATCGCCTCTGCCACTCCGTTCTCTTAATGGCATGGGCTTTGTCCCAGTGAGGGAACTCATGTAGCACATGGACAGGAGGGTATCTTCAATTTAGAGGAGCTCTAGCAAGCCCATGGGATGCAAATCTAAAGCCATTTTGATCTTGAATTGCCAGTTTCCAATGGTTGGGAATTGGTCCAAAATTCAGAAGAGGACTAAAGCAGTGTTATTTATTCAGCTACCTGAAATCCTAACACATATTACAACTCATTCCAGGTACACTGATAATTCCTATCAATACACATGGGTAATTTTTGAGAACTAAATATTTTACTCAAATACCTATGAAACCACCTACTATTCTGTTTTCTCCTCCAACTTATGTCTTCATGAGTCATCAGCTAAAAAAATGATTCTGACTCAAGTGGTTTCCTATTACTTCTGAAAAGAATAATTCACGGTATAGTAATCCAGTCTCCAAGATCCAAGTGTCTAGGGAAAGTTTAGGTCTGTAGAGCTAAGCTGTTTCTCCTGGGAAGTGTCCTGCTTTCTCATCCACCTTGGGGGAATCTTCTTGCTCCCCAGGGGGCTCAGTTGTTCACCCTCCAGACTGCCTACCCTCTCATCCTGGATAGTTGGTAGACCCAGTGTCCATCTTTTCACAGGGCCTCTCAGTGTTTCCAATGGTATCCAAAAACAGTGATGAGTCTCAGAGAGCTGCAAATTCATCCTAGGAGCAATTATACACATCAAATCCCAAATCTCTAAATTCCTTCAGAACTAGATAGAATTTAGAGATTTTCTAATCCAATCCCAGTATCAAGACTCTGGTGCTCAGAGAAGTTAAGTGACTCACCCAAGGTGACTCAACCAGAGGGTGGTAAGGCCTGAACACTGTATCAATTCATGATGAGCCATCTTTACTATGAATTTCAATAAATAAATTAGGTAGTTACGTGAAACACTGCCAGATGCCAAGTAGGTCCTATGAAATTTATGTTTGTTTGGGTTTTCGTGAGATGGAGTTAACACAAGCTAACATGAGCCAGACATAAAGAAAAAAAAAAGATGAAATGTTGCCAAGTTATTACAGCACCAGTAACAACTATAGTTAAGAAAAGTAACTCATGACTCAGAATACATAATTTCCATACACATTAAATTAGCATTGGTTTTTGGCAAGAAAGTATTTGAGCACATGGAGCTACAGGGATGTAGAAGGCTATCAAGCTGATGAGTGCCTGTGTGTGCCTGGGACTGCTTCTCCTCCACAGAACATGAACTCTGATAGCTCAAATCAAAGAAAAAAAATGAAACTCCCCAAAGTTCTGCTCTCAGCCACCACAACCCAGACCTGTAAATCAGCACTGCTCATTTTAGTCAGTTATTGGCTAGACAACAGAAAAGGATGGTTTCTTTTAGTCTTTACTGAAAATAATTATGTGTCATCATGAAAAGAAAACACATACTCATCTTTAAACTAACTCAAGTTCCTAACATCCTTTTTTAAAAATAGCCATGGAATTGAAAAGGAAAAATATTTTCCAAGAAAAGCTGATTGCACTGAACTTCCTGCCCTACACACTCCCATATTTTTACACAAATGTCAATGCTCGAGATTCAGAAATGAATCAACTAGGCGTCATCTTGGAAAACCCTAAAGGCTCCCGACTAAACCAGCACTCTGGGTGCCAGTGAGCTGTCACACTCAGTGCATGCGCAATGCCTGGTTCACAACAAGTCAAAAGATAGACTAGAGACTCAGAAAATGATGATCCTTGAGCCCTTCATGAAAGGACCCTTCATCAATAAATCGATTAAGGCCTGAGGATAGCTAACCAGGGACCAGAGACAGGCTTGATTAAGACAGAATCTTTGAGAAACCTTATTACCATTCTCCCAGCTGAAAAACAGACCACTAACCACTTTCCTTTATATTGCACAGGGATGTTAAAATGTTTTGTATTCCTTTTTAATTCAATAAAAATCTTTGAGTTTCCTGGAATGGAATTCAGAATTGTAGCAACATACTATCTTAAAGATTGACTATTATTCTGTTTACCTTGGGTATTTATTACATTTATTTATTTATTTACATTATTTCTTACATTTATTGATAGGTCTTGGGCTTCCCTGGTGGCTCAGTGGTAAAGAATCCACTTGCCAATGCAGGAGACAAAAGTTCGATCCCTGGATTGGGAAGATCCCCTGGAGAAGGAAATGGCAACCCACTCCGATATTCTTGCCTCGGAAACTGCACAGACAGAGGTGCCTGTTGGGCTACAGTTCACAGAGTTGCAAAAGAGTCAGACACGACTGAGTGATTAAACAACAAGGTCTTGTTAAATGGCTATTTCCTACTGGCAATCTTCAGATGAAATTTACCTTTAAACAGTATGAATTCCTTGATAGCAGGATCTGTGTTTTATTTATCCCCGTATAAAGCACAGCCCCTAGCTCATAGTACTCCCTCAGTAACTGTTTAATAAATAAGAACTAAATGAATGGATGGCTTATTTATTGGAAATAATGCTGCTTCAGCAAAAATAATGCTTTCTAAAAATGGTTTATTTTCACCTAGAAAAATCTAAAGGCTCCCTACTAAAAAGGTTTTCCTGCAAGAAGTGACTAAATGATAATAAACTTTTTTTAACTTTGTCAAAGAAGTATTTCATTTTGACACTGGATATTTCTTCTTTTGCTTAAATGAATGCAAGATTAAAATGAAATGAATCTTATAACTCTATGTGATATTTTTTCTTTTGTGCATATCAGTGTTATTCTTTTGAAGTCCCTTTAAAACCTGTTAAACAACGTAAAAACATGGAGACAATAGGGGGACAAATTACATCTTTGAGAGAGATGTTCACCCATATTGTTTCAATAACAGCGCCAATTTCTGAACAAAAAAATAAGATGAGGAAAAGCCTAGGATGGCTAGTGCTTCTCTCAAAATCAGTCATTTTCACAGAATACTTACATTGATAAGAAAAAGACTGTTTTTTAACCATCACGATTTATGCAGACTCTTAAGAATGTACTTAAATCTGGAAAAATGTTTTTTCCTTTAACCTTTTTGATGAAATTGCTGGTTTCAAAGGTATGTTTTCAAAAATTAATATTCAGGTGTGTGCATGTTGAATTTCAATCACTCTACTTCTCAAGAGCTGGAGATCTATACAGTAGACTCTGTGAGTTTATAGGTGGGTGGCTTGTTGGAAAGGTGATAATATTTCCAGCCACGTTAGAGCATCTATAACCTATTTGTCTTTCCCTTAAATTTCCTGGACCACAAGGTATCCTTTTCATCTTGGACACACACTCTTTCCACTGGGAACGTTCTGGTTCTCATTTCACAAAACCAGTGTTGTTGTAGTTTTTCCCCCTTTCCATATGCTCCAAATTATTTTTAAAGATAATTTTGAAACCTTATTTATTTATTTATGTGTGGCTGTGCTGGGTCTTCATTGCCGTGAGGGTTTCTTTCTCTGGTTGCCGGGCGGGGGCCGCTCTAGTTTCGCGGGCTTCTCTTTGCGGTGGTTTCCCTTGTTGCAGAGCACCGGCTTCAGTAATCCTGGCTCCAGGGCTCTAGAGCACAGACTCAATAGTTGTGTCTCATGGGCTTAGTTGCTCAGCAGCACATGGGATATTCCTGGACCAGGGATCGAACCCATGTCCCCTGCATTGACAGGTGGAATCTTTACCACTGAGTCATCAGAGAAGCCCCTAGGCTCCACAATTAAAAATATATATATATTGGTGATGTCTTCCTATCATTGTAAATCATTGTTTTGTATTGCCCTACCAATAATGTCTTCCCAGAACTAAATGGAGCAAAGTGAGAAGGTCTCCAATAGGCTGGTGCTTTTGGAGGACAAAAGGGTCAAGAATGATTCCATTAAATGATGCTGGAGAAGGGAGTTCTGAAACATTTTTTTCTTATTAACATGTCAAGATGAAAGTTTTTTCTCATCCTTTTCTACCGACTATTTGTTCTGACAGTTATGACAAAGAAAAGGCAGAAATACAATATTGACTTGACATGGCTTGCTAGTTATAAGAAGCAAGTTTTTAAAAGTCAAGGAATATAAATAGTTCAGAAGTTTTGAATTCTTGCTTACACATCAAATAAAATTCATCTGCCAAGGGTCCCAATATAAATTGACTACATTTCTCCACTAGGAATCTCAACTCTAAGAAGATACTTACATAGAGTTCTGCTGATATAATTGGATTTGGGTTTTCTGATTCGCTTTCCTATACAAGATTACCTTGACTTTCCTCCTGAAAATGCTCCTCAAAACCACTAAATCACCATAAAGACTATCACTAATTCAACATGCAATAGTCTCACCTTCCTTTGCTTATCACCACATTACTGTAACGGCAGTGCAGACCTGGGGAGGTGCTATGTCGTCCTTCCCTCTGTGAGATGCTGATTCGTTTTTAGGCCTCTCTCATCTATACCTTTAAATTAATTTGCACTGTACTAGGATCCTAATATATACTTGTAAATTAATATATACCTTTATACCTTTAAATTAATTTGCACTGTACTATTTTCTTGGGCTCCAAAATCGTTGCAGATGGTGACTGCAGCCATGAAATTAAAAGATACTTGCTCCTTGGAAGGAAAGCTATGACAAACCTAGACAGCGTAGTAAAAAGCAGAGATATTACTTTGCCAACAAAGGTCTGTATAGTCATAGCTATGGATTTTCTACTAGTCATGTGTGGTTGTGAGTTGGATCATAAAGAAGGCTGAGTGCCAAAGAATTGATGCTTTTGAACTGTGAAGTTGGAGAAGGCTCTTGAGAGGCCCTTGGCCTGCAAGGAGATCAAATCAGTCAATCCAAAAGGAAATCAATTCTGAATATTCATTGGAAGGACTGATGCTGAACTTTGGCCACCTGATGCAAAGAGCTGATTCATTAGGAAAGATCCTGATGCTAGGAATTTTCTGATGCTAGGAAAGATTGAGGGCAGGAAGAGAAGGGGACGGCAGAAGATGAGATGGCTGGATGACATCACCGACTCGATGGACATGAGTTTGACTTAAAGATGGACAGGGAAGCCTCGCATGCTGCAATCTATGGGGTCACAAAGAGTTGAACACGACTGAGCAACTGTACTGAACTGAGAATCCTAAGGGCCTTATCCTAAGATATGCCAATTACATCCATAGCAATAAGATCTGCAAATTACACCCACAGCAATGTGCTCAGTTTATAAATTTCTTATGGATTAAAGAAAATTAATAAGCACACTGTTTTTGTGGGCTGAATGCTTATATTCCTCCAAATAAGTTGAAGCCCTACCTCCAATGTAATGGTATATGGAACTGGGGCCTTTAGGAGATGCTTAGGTTAGACTGGGTCATGGTTGAGCCTTTGTCATAGGATTTCGTTGTTGTTCAGTCCCTCAGTCCTGTCCAACACTTTGCGTCCCCATGGACTGCAGCACGCCAGGCTTCCCTATCTTTCACCATCTCCCAGAGTTTGCTCACATTCATGTCCATTGAGTCAGTGATACCATTCAACCATCTCATCCTCTGTTGCCCCCTTCAATAGGAAGAGGAGGCAGAGAAATCTCATTCTCTTCAGGAACACACACTGAGAAACGGCCATACAAGCACACAGCAAGAAAACAGCTGTTACAAGCCAGGAAGTAGGCCCTCACCAGGCACTGAACCTGCCAGCATCTGGACCTTGGGCTTCCCAGCCTCCAGAACTATGAGAAATAAACATCTGTTGTTGAAGCTACCCCAGCCACGGTATTTTGTTATGTAGGCCAAGCTAAGGAAAAGACACACCAAATAATGGCATCTAATTATAGCTGAGTTCAATAGAGATCTAGCAGCATCCCTATACAGACACATTCTTGAATTTTAAAAAACAATGCATTTTATGATGTCTGCGTGCATGTGCACGCTCAGCTGCTCAGCTGCATCTGACTTTTTGCAGCCCGATGGACTGTAGCCCGCCAGGCTCCTCTGTCCATGGGATTCTCCAGGCAGGAATACTGGAGTAGGTTGCCATGGCCTCCTCCAGGGGATCTTCCCGACCCAAAGGTCGAACCCAGGTCTCCCACATGGCAGACAGATTCTTTACCATCTAAGTCACCAGGGAAGCCCTAATTGAATTTAATTGTAATGAGTCAAAGTGGAACTGCAGTCCACCACTTACCTGCTCTATGACTTACAGCAAGTACTTAAGAAGTCTGGGCCTTAGTGTCCTTATTTTTCAAATGAGGACAATAATTATACCTATCTCAGCATTATTGTAAGAGTTATGAGTTATTATTTGTCAGGCAGTTAGAACAATGCCTTGCTCTTAATAAACACTATATAAATGTCTGCTAAATGAAAATAGAAATATTCATTTACAATGCCTAGCACTATAAGGGATTCAATAAATGAATTAAATCTGAAACTAATAACAGGACAACCTTAATAAAACAAGACTAAAACTATAAAGCCAATTTCCAATAGTAACAGGCACTGCATAATAGAAAGAACACTCTTCATGAGTCATTTTTAAAAATAATTTAAATGCCTACATTAAATGATCTCTTTAAAACACATTAAGAGACTGAAAATGAAAATTAAGGGACTGAAATGACTGTCCCTGTCATATTTGGATAACACACTTCCTCTCTCTGAATCTGAAGTTTTAATGTGCAAATAAGAGAATTATACTATGTTAATTTCTAAATGTTGTATGTGTAAGTGCTGTGAATCAGTCAGTGCTGACCATCTGTAACAAAAGGAGAAACCAAAGGACAATGAATCGATTTTTTCCATAAAGTTACATGTAATAATTTTAAAAGAGTATTCTTTAATCTAAGATCATGCCTCTCCTTCCCTTCCTCCCTCTCTTTCATTCTTTAATTCTTCTCTTTCTTTTTCTTTCTTCCTTTCTCTTATATGTGAAAACATCCTTTCTTTTGGACTTCCCAGGTGGCTCGGTGGTAAAGAATCCACCCACCGCTGCAGGAGGTACAGGTTCCATTCGTAGGTCAGGAAGATCCCCTGGAGTAAGACATGGCAATCCACTCCAGAATTCTTGCCTGGGAAATCCCATGGACAAAGGAGCCTGGTAGGCTACAGTCTACCGGGTTGCAAAGAATCAGTCACAACTTACTGACTAAACAGCAACAATCCTCTGTCTTATTCAAGAATGATGAAAATAGATGGTAGATTATTTTAATTGTAATAACATTTAGCTTTATGTATCTATAACATAAAACTCATCCACTTTACTTGTGCAGTTCAGTGACATTAAGTACATTCATGGTGTTGTGTAACCATCTACCATCTATATCTAGAACTTTTTCACCATCCCAAACTTTCTGTCTCGAATTTGACTGCTCTAGGTAACTCAACTAAGTGATATCATATAGTATTTGTCCTTTTGTGCTTGGGTTATTTCACTAACATAATATCCTCAAGGTCAGACTTTTTTTTTTTTAATGTTCTTACTTGGCAGTCTCCAAGTAACATTCTTACCAGGTCTTCATCCAAAAGCCTGGGGACCACTGGACTAGAAAATCTTGAACTTCTCATCTTGCTCAAATATTCCACAGTACTATGATCAATGGCAGTGGTCACGTTTTCAGTGCATTGCATGTTACAATGAATGCCGAATAAGCCTGAAATAATGTGCCAGGACCCTGCGGCTGCTGCTCAGTGGCCTCTGCAGGGGGCAGAATTGGACTGAACTTACGTTGGGTATATCACTTCCCTTATTAATTGCCGTCTTTCTTTCATCCAAACTAGTTATGTTATAAATATAAAAATGAAGGGATGATGGAAAATACTTTTTAAACATATACCTCATGTTGCCAACAAAACCTGGCCTATTTGCCACAAGCTGGGAGGAGATTGATGGTTTGGTCCAGCTTCCAACTAATTTTACAAATTAGTAAAATTAATGTCTGACCCTCAATTCAGCAAGTCACTTTATTAAGGGGAGTATTTTAGGGAGGCATTGGTTCCTGCCTAAAATATTATAGATATTTTAATAATTATTAAAATTATAGATTTTATAATTTATCATTATAGATTTATAATTATAGATCTCAAGTCTTCTGATTCTGCCCTCACACTTCTTAAGTCACCACCCAGACTCACAGACAGGGTGCTTTGGAAACTTGCAGACATGTATACAGTGGTTAATCACAGATATTCTAAGTGTACTACCCAGTGGTTTTTTAATGTTTTGGAGATGATAGGCAAGTCTTGGCCCATGCTACTAACTCTAGGATGTCCTTGCACTTGAAGTCACAAGCTGAAAAAATGACTAAAAATTAAAATAACAGTTTCTAAAATAATGCTTCCTAAATAATATTCCTTAGGTCATACTAAAGTAAGTAGAGACATACATAATGATGGATGTGGTAAAAATCATTTCATTTTTGGAACTGAAGTTACTAGTAATTATCAGAAAGAAGAGAATACAGAGAAGAAGAAGAAAATGCCTTAAAATATGTATTTCTGAATTTATAAAAAATCAGTGCCCTCAAATTTAAAATAATTAAGGGATGGGTGAAAATAACTAGTGAAGACAGAGAGAACACAAGAGACCGTGAGGGAAAGGCTGGTGCCCAGAAAAGAAATGATGGACAGAATCAGAGCAGGTGGAGATGGAGAGAAAAGGAAAGATTCAAGATGAATCCTAAAAGTGAACTGAACAAACAGAGTGTATTTAATAATATTTGCATTTTTCTTTCATACGTTCACTGCATGCACATTCAGTTGTGTTTGACTCTATGCGACCCCATGACTATAGCTCGCCAGGCTCCTCTATCCATGGAATCCTCCAGGCAAGTATACAGGAGTAGGTTGCCATTTCCTCCTGCAGAGGATCTTTCCGATACAGGGACTGAGCCCATGTCTGCGGCATCTCTTGCAGCGGCAGGCGGACTCTTTACCACTCATGCCACCTGGGAAGCCCTGGCCTTTCCCATAGTACACTGTTATTCCATGTGTCCAACCAGCTTCACTATGATGCCAGGACGTGGCTGACAATTTCCACATTTTCCAAGTTGGGAACTGGAAATGGAGACGATCATTAGAACACAATGCCCTGTTCCGACGGTTGGGTGGAAGGGGCAGAACCAGGCAGCCTGCATTCACGGGTTAAAAGGAATTTGGGAGCAGAGGCTACATATATGTATAAAGGCCTATCAACTATGGAATGAGGCCACCAGGCTCCTCTGTCCATGGATTCTCAAGGCAATAATAATGAAGTGAATTGCCATTCACTCCTCTAGAGGATCTTCCTAACCCAAGGATTGAACCCGTGTCTCTTATGTCTCCTGCAGGCGGGTTCTTTACCACTAGTACCAGCTGGGAAGCCCATATAAAAGCCTAAGTAGGCATCTATTTTCCCTACCACTTAAACACTTAAATTTAATAACTAAAAAAAAAAGAAAATCCCAGAGTATAACTTGAAATATTCACTTTGTCCCTGGGCACCCTCCAAAAGATCAGGGACATACATCTTAAATGAATTTTCCACTTTTTATTTCAAGGAATTGGTGGCATCATGTTTACAGTAGATAATGTATATTTTCAGTAATTTCTGCTTATTCCCTTGCAAATAAATAGCATCTTTCTAATTTTTAAGAAAGAGGAAAATCTGGTTTTAGTTGGCCTATTCAAATGGAGTGCTACTGAAAATTAACCACAATGCACTACTGGTTATGAAATGTCATTGTAAACATTAAATTGTTTCTACTGTCAACCTGATTAGTTTAAGGAGTTTTTTAAGCCTTGAAAAGTGTTTAATAATGATTACTTAATGCATATTTTGGCTGTAAAGTTTATATATAATAATCATCATTATCACTACCATCATCATCTCATAGCAAATACTTGGATTTACCAACTATGAATCAGGCATTTCTCCAAGTGCTTTATGTATGTAACTTTGTTTAGTTTTCTCCTCCACTTTACAGATGAGCAAAATGAAGCCAAGTGATGTAAAGTGACCTGCCCAAGGATACATATCTAGCCAGTGGCAGAGCCAAGGATTCTAACCCAGACGGACTGGCTCTATAGTCTGTGCTTTTAATATCACAGTATCCTGCCCCTCGTAAGGAAATGATTTTTTTTTTAAGGAGTATATGATCACTTATCAAATATTATATTCCAATAACTCTGCAAAATTAACTTTTCCAACAATAATATAATGGCATATGATATAATGGCATATGATATTGCTCTTTCTGAGCTCTTTTTTAATATAATTCTTGACTTCAAATCTAGTAGCAAAATATGAATCAGACTTCTAAACTACATAGTTAAAGTACTTTGCTTAAATATATATATATATATATATATATATATACTAAAAGTATTTGAGAACATCAACCTGTCACACCCAAGTTAAACAGATAATTTAACAGAAGTCAAAACCCTGTAGGGTTACCCCAAAACCAAAAAGTAAATAGCTCAAAGTCATTTGTAAATGCATGGAAATAACTGACAACCTCTATGAAAAAAAAATTTGTCTTTCAGAATAACAAATGAAAATGGATTGTTATAGACTTTCTCATTCTCCTTAATCCAATAGTTTTCAAAAAAGATTTTAAAACACTTTAAAAAACATACGCTTGAGGGTAAATTTTTCCTATTGTTTGTTTTAGAAAACCACAATATGTTCTTTTAAATATCACTGAAATATTACTATTTCAATGCGTAGAGAGCAAGCTCTTTAATTAACAATGACATTTGTTTTGACAAACTAGAATAATTGAAAAATTGAGAACATGGCAAGATGACCAGAATCATGATGAATAATCTTGAGATTATCTCATGAAGTATAGACATTTTTTTTTCCAAGAGGAGTCCAATAATTACTCTCTCAGAATTGAAGAACAAATCTTACTGTAATTATTCTTATTCAGAATCTTGTTCCACCCTGTATGTAGAATATAAGTTGGGTCTATTTTGATGATAATTGGAATGTCCAAAAGTCCATTTGCCAGCTCTTGCTGTTGTTCAGTTGCTCAGTCATGTCCCATTTTTTGTGAGCCCATGGACTGCAGCACACCAGGCTTCCCTGTTCTTCATCAACTCCCAGAGCTTACTCAAACTCATGTCCATCGAGTCAGTGATGCCACCCAGATAACTCCTCCTCTGTTGCTCCCTTCTCCTCCTGGCTTCAATCTTTTCCAGCATCAGAGTCGTCTCTAATGAGTCAGTTCTTGGTATTGGGTGGCCAAAGTATTGGAACTTCAGTTTCAGCATCAGTATTTCCAGTAAATAGTCAGGATTGATCTCCTTTAAGAGTGACTCGTTTGATCTCCTTGCAGTCCAAGGGACTCTCAAGAGTCTTCTCCAACACCACAGTTCAAAAGCATCAATTCTTCGGCACTCAGCCTTCTTTATGGTTCAACTCTCACATCCATACATGACTACTGTAAAAACCGAAGCTTTGACTAGACAGACCTTTGCTGGCAAAGTAGTGTCTCTGCTTTTTAATATGCTGTGTAGGTTTGTCATAGCTTTTCTTCCAAGGAACAAGCATCTTTTAATTTCATGGTTGCAGTCACCATCTACAGTGATTTTTGAGCCCAGGAAAATAAAATCTGTCACTGCTTCCATTGTTTCCCCATTTTTGCCACGAAGTGATGGCACCAGATGCCATGATCTTAGTTTTTTCAATGTTGAGTTTTAAGCCAGCTTTTTCACTCTCCTCTTTCACCTTCATCAAGAGGCTCTTTTGATCAAGGCTCTTCACTTTCTCCCATAAGGTTGGTGTCATCTGCATATCTGAGGTTATTGATATTTCCACAATCTTTATTCTGGCTGGTGCATATGTCCTATAAATTGCTCACGCTGTAGAAAAAACATGCTTATCTGCATTTAACCATTATCAGCAATACGTTTATTTTCTGGTAGGTGGACTAACAGTCTGAATGCTATCCATGTCCTAATCCCCAGAACCCATGAACATGTTACCTCACGTGGCAAAAGGGACTTTGCAGGTGTGATTAAGTTGAAGACCTCGAGGTGTAGAGATTACACTGGATTATCTGGGTGGTCCCAATGTGATCACAGGAGTAGCAGAGAGAGTCAAAGGAGTTGTGGCTTCCACAGCAAGGTCAGGGGGATACAGTATGAGAAGAACACAACCTGACCTTGCTGGTTGGAAGCTGGAGGAAGGGGCATGCAAGCAAAAGCCCACCAGTCTAGGTGGTCCCTGGAAGCTGGAAAAGGCAAGGAAATAAGATTCTCCCCAGAGCTTTTGGAGAGGCATCCAAGATGGCTGACTCTGTAAGTTTACCCCAGTGAGACCTTCACTGGGGCCTCCTTGATGGCTCAGCGGTAAAGAATCTGCCTGCCAATGCAGGAGATATGGGTTTGATCCCTGGGTCCGGAAGATCCTCTGGAGAAGGAAATGGCCACCCACTCCAGTATTCCTGCCTGGGAAATTCCATGAACAGAGGGGCCTGGTTGGCTGCAGTCTACAAGTCATGACATAGTGACCGAACACAAGACCTCCATTGAACTTCTGAGCTCCATAATTGCTAAGACCAGAAACTCCTGTTATAAAACTCATGATAAAATTTGTTACACTGACATAGAAAATGAACACAGGTACATAAAGTTGAAAATTAAGTCCATGGCCAACAATCTCATACTGTTCAGAAAGAGTGAAATTGTAGCAAATCCAATAAAAAAGCCTTTTTTATTCCGTTTTGCTATCCACAGTGAAGCAAACACTGCTACAGTCTATGAAGGTAATTCATTTAAAAACTGGATTAATTCAAAATAAGTGCTCGAGGGTAGAGCTCAACTTATTTCCCCACAGCCAGTACTCTTGTCTCTCATTCCCAAGTTCAGTCTTGATTTGGTCCATGAATGATGTCTCTCAGGCCATCCTAGCAATTCCCAGTGTCTCTTGGTGACACCTCTTAGGAGTTTCATTTGCCCTCTTCCCAATCTCAAACATCCTACCTATAACCCTGCTTCTCATAACTCAAATGAAGGAGACATTTTCCCCTTATGGTAATCCTGAGCCTGTGCTTCCCTGTGTTTTCTCTCTTCCCAGATGTTGGTGTACTCTACAGAACCCTCTTCTTTTCAAGGAGAAACAGGAAAAAGTCTCCTCTGCATCCCTTAGGTGGAGGACTCCTCCCTGGGGCATAAAGGTTGACTGAATCAGCTTCTGCTAAGCTCAGGGCAGTGTTATGCCAAAGCCTTGCCCTCCTGCATATCAGTGAATTTGGATACTAGCAGGTCAGTGGAAAGATGGATGGTCCCATAATACAGGACTGAAACCCATTTGGGGACAATTTAAGATGGCTTCTGAGCTCCAAGAGGTGCTTGAGACTCAGGAAAGTGAAGAGAATAAATGACAAAGATTTTACCAGTCATGTCAAGGCTATAATCTTCTGCCTTAAGTGCCTAAATGGCTCAAGTCCTAGGTCAGAGAAAAATGTTTTGAATTTAATTTCAGCTCTATTTGGGATAAGTAAGCACCCGCTGCTTAATTAACAATGTGCTCATCCTAAAGGGATGCACATTAGATATGTGGCCCATGTCATGTGCCATGATTGAAAACAAACAAGTGATTTCAAGGCCGCCCGGCCAATAAGATTACTTCAGCCTCCAACTAGGACAGCGGGATATACTGGCCTACCGTTAGGGGAGTCATGTTAGTCAGACCAACCTGCCAACCCGCATCTCCCCCACCTTCAGTCTCCCAGCTGCCTGTTAAGTCTAGAAAGGGGGACACTGCACATCACCCCATCCCCCATGGCATTCTGCAATGACTCAAGTAACCCAGGCAACGTATTGACCAAATTCTGGTTCTAAGAAAAAATATTATCAATCCCCAACAGGTTTGATGCAGAGATAGTGAAAATAAATGAGCAGAGTACCTTCTCACACAAAAAAACCATCTCTCAGTGGTCCATGACCCCTCCCTAGTAACAGTGCTCTATACTGTGATGGTGATTGTATGTTTTCAAACAGTACTCCCCACACCCATCCAGCAGCAGTTAATCTCTAAGGTTCTCTATTAGTATTATATTGCACAATACAAGCCTTCAAAGAAGGCTTGTGTTTTGTGTCAAGTAGAGTATGTTGGCCCTGAGTTGTCAAGCAGGAGGCCAAGAATAGCCTTGTACTATATCTGTGATTGCACAATCACCCAGTAGCAGTAAGCAGAGACCTCGGCCCAATTCATCTTCTTTCCAGAGCTAAAAAACAGCCAGATGTATCCAACACATTCTTGTGATTCAGCCCCCCAAACCTAACTTCTTTGGACCATCTGAGCACACTTCATCAACATGACTTGAACTTAGAGCTCCAGCAATATGATCTGAAGTTCATGAAGCTAAATGAGCCCAGATGCTCCCAACAGGCCAAAGATTTAAGTTATAGTGGAAAACTACTCAAAACAATAAGTATATCTTTAGATTTTCCTGGTGTTATTGGTCCTTCATTCTCGTTTCCTCCTTGAATTTTAACTTCTGTTATCTCTTTGTATCAGTAAAACCATTTCTCAGACTTCTAAATCCTTTCTTTAAACCTTTTATGAGTTCCTTTTTTGGGGGATTATTTATAAGTGATAGGAAAACTGCTACAGACAAGTGGTGAAAGACTAGAAATCTATTTTGATGAGTAAAAACATCAGACATAAGCTAATCGTCACCTATTTGTCATCTTTTTCTTCTTTCATCCATATATTTTGTCTGACATAAGTATAGTTCCCCCTTCTTCCTTTTGGTTTCCAATAGTGTGGAATACCTTTTTCCATAGCTTCATTCTGAACCTATGTGTGCCTTTGAAGCTGAAAGAATCTCTCATAGGCAGCATATAGCTGGGTCTTATTTTTTTTATCCATTCAGTCACTCTGTGCCGTTTGATCGGATAATTTAATCTATTTACATTTAAAGGAATTATTGTTAGGTAGTTCTTACTATTGTCATCTTGTTAATTGTTTTCTGGCTGTCTTGTAATTCCTGTGTTCCTCTTTGCTTCCTTTGTAAGTTGATGATTGTGATCCTAAAAGCCTCTATTTTTGAGTCCCTTCTGTTTATCTTGAGTGTACTTTTGTTTTGTGGTTACTGAGGCTTACTTGAAATAGCTTATAGATATACAGTCTATTTTAAGCTAATACCAAAACTCCCATTTCATACAAAAAATGCACTCTTTTACTCCCCTCCCCACATTTTGTTTCTGATGCCACAATTAATATCCTTTTATATTGTGTATCGACTAACAAATTATTTTAACTATAGGTATTTTTCATACTTTTGTCATTTAATGTTTATACTAGAGTTAAGTGGTTAACACACCACTGAATTACAGCATTCAGTTCAGTTCAGTCGCTCAGTCATGTCCAATTCTTTGCGACCCAATGAACCACAGCATGCCAGGCCTCCCTGTCCATCACCAACTCCCGGAGTCCACCCAAACCCATGTCCATTAAGTCGGTGATGCTATCCAGCCATCTTATCCTCTGTCATCCCCTTCTCCTCCTGCCCTCAATTTTCCCCAGCATCAGGGTCTTTCCAAATGAGAAAAGACCAGGTGGCCAAAGTATTGGAGTTGCAGCTTCAAAATCAGTCCTTCCAATGAACACCCAGGACTGATCTCCTTTAGGATGGACTGGTTGGATCTCCTTGCAGCCCATGGGACTCTCAAGAGTCTTCTCCAACACCACAGTTCAAAAGCATCAATTCTTCGGCGCTCAGCTTTCTTCACAGTCCAACTCTCACATCCATACATGACCACTGGAAAAACCATAGCATTGACTAGATGGACCTTTGTTGGCAAAGTAATGTCTCTGCTTTTTAATATGCTATCTAGGTTGGTCATTATTTTCCTTCCAAGGAGTAAGCATCTTAATTTCATGGCTGCAGTCACCATCTCTCGTGATTTTGGAGCCCAGAAAAATAAAGTCAGCCACTGTTTCCTCATCTATTTGCCATGAAGTGATGGGACCAGATGCCATGATCTTCGTTTTCTGAATGTTGAGCTTTAAACCAACTTTTTCACTCTCCTCTTTTACTTTCATCAAGAGGCTCTTTAGTTCTTCTTCACTTTCTGCTATAAGGGTGGTGTCATCTGTATATCTGAGGTTATTGATATTTCCCCTGGCAATCTTGATTCCAGCTTGTGCTTCCTCCAACCCAGCATTCAATATGTACTCTGCAAATAAGTTAAATAAGCAGGGTGACAATATACAGCCTTGATGTACTCCTTTTCCTATTTGGAACCAGTCTATTGTTCCACATGTCCAGTTCTAACTGTTGCTTCCTGACCTGCATACAGATTTCTCAAGAGGCAGGTCAGGTGGTCTGGTATTCCAATCTCTTTCAGAATTTTCCACAGTTTATTGTGATCCACAGAGTCAAAGGCTTTGGCATAGTCAATAAAGCAGAAATAGATGTTTTTCTGCAACTCTCTTGCTTTTTCCATGATCCAGCGGATGTTGGCAATTTGATCTCTTGTTCCTCTGCCTGTTCTAAAACCAGCTTGAACATCTGGAAGTTCACGGTTCACATATTGCTGAAGCCTGGCCTGGAGAATTTTGAGCATTACTTTACTAGTGTGTGAGATGAGTGCAATTGTGCAGTAGTTTGAGCGTTCTTTGGCACTTCCTTTCTTAGGGACTGGGATGAAAACTGACCTTTTCCAGTCCTGTGGTCAGTGCTGAGTTTTGCAAATTTGCTGGCATATTGAGTGCAGCACTTTCACAGCATCATCTTCCAAGTATTCTGAATCTGACTATATACTTATCTTTACCGGCGTGCTATATGTTTTTATGTTACTAGTTATCATTCTTTTGTGTTTCAGTTTGGAGAATTCCTTTCAGCATTTCCTGTAAGGTGGGTTTATTGATAATGAACTCCCTCACCTCTTACTTCTTAGGGAAAACCATCATTTCTGGATAAAATGAAGGTCACCCTTGAACAACTCGGGGCCTAGGGGGTATTAATATTCATGATCAATAAGCCACGTACAACTTAGAGCTGGCCCTTTGTATACATGGACTCTCTGTATCCACTGGCCCTCCATATTCATGGTTTCACATTCTCAGATCCAACCAACTGTGATCATGGAGCACTGTAGTATTTACTATTGATAACAAAGAAACAAACTGTGGGGATTTCCCTGGTGGCTCAGTGGTGAAGAATCTGCCTGCCAACGCAGGAGACAAGGAACTGGGCCCTGATCTGGGAAGATGCCACCTGCCTCAGATCAACAATGCCCGTGTGTGCCACAACTATTGAGCCTGCTTTCTAGGGCCTAGGAGCTGCAACTGCTGAGGTCTGCATGCCCCAGAGCTCGTGCTTTGCAACAAGAGAAGAACTGCAATCCGGGCATCACAACTAGAGAGTAGGCCCCCCAACTTGCCACAACTAGAGAAAGGCCCATGCAGCAACCAGGACCCAGCACAGCTATAGATGAAGAGATAAAGGCTGTGGATAACCGGCCCCATGCATTCAAAGCTGTGCTATTTCATATTTCAAGAGTCAACTGTATTCTTATTAGCAGTTCTTTTCTTTCAGCATTTTGAATGCATCATCCTGCTCTGGCCGGCAAGGTTTCTGCTAAGAAATCTAATTATAGCCTTTGTATGGGAAAATTTTGTTTTCTCTCACTGCTTTTAAATTTCTTTCTTTGATTTTAGACAGTTTTATTGCAATGTGTCTTGGAGAAGATAGTTTTGGACTGAAAATTTTGGTGTGACTTATTAGCTTCCTGAACTTGGATGTCCAAATCTCTCCCCAGGTTTGGGAAGTTCTTGGTCATTATTTCTTTAAATAAAATTTTAACCCTTTCTGCCCTCCTCTCCTCTATGACTCCAATGCTGTATAGATTGTTTCTTTTCTCTTATAGGCTCCCTTCTTCCTTTTCAATCTTTTTTCTTTTTGCTCCTCTGACAGAATGATTTGTCTTCAAGCTCATTGATTCATTCTTGTGCTTGGTCCAGTCTAATGCTGAAGCTCTCAGTGAGTTCTTCTGCTCAGTCATTATATTTTTCAGCTCCAAAATTTGTTTGGTTCTTTTATTAATTTTTTAAATCTTTTTGTTGAACTTCTTATGTTGTTCTTGTATTGTTTTCCTAATTTCACTGCACTATTTATTATTTTGTGTTATATTGTAGCTCTCTGAGCATCTTTATTTATTTTACATTTATTTATTTATTTTTGGCTGTGCCATGTGGCTTGTGGGGATCTTAGTTCTCCAACCAGGAATTGAACCCCGGGCCACAGCAATGGCAGTGCAGAGTCCTAAACACTGGACCAGCAGAGAACTCCTGTTCTCTGAGTATCTTTCAAATAATTATTTTTAATTTTTTTATCATGTAATTTCTATATGTCCATTTCTTTAGGTCAGCTACTGGAGGTTTGCTGAGCTTCTTGGGTGGAGTCATGTCCCCCTCATTCTTCATGATCCCTGAAAAGCCTTATACAGATGTTTGAACAACTGAAGAAGTGGTCACCTCTTCCAGACTTTATGGACTGACTTTGGTAAGGAAAGACCTTCAGCTGTGGGTGGGGAGATGCTAGAGTACGCTGTCGCCCTGAATATGGTGCTGTAGGGCATTGAGTGTGGGGGAGTGGCTCCAAGCCCAGGGGTGAACAGTGGCTCATCATGTCAGGCCACTAGTGGTCACAATGTCTAAAATTGTGTGGTCATAGCTGTGTATTATGAGTGATCCACAGAGATTGCAAAGGTTATTGGGGTGTAACCAAAGCAGAGCCTCCAAATGGTGCCCCTAAAAACGCAGGGAGCTGGCTGCTCACCCTTTCCCAGCAAAGCAAACTCCTTCTAGCTAGGGAATTCACTCTTCAGACTAAGCAATGCCAGCTTAGGGGATGAAATGATGCAGGCAAAATGAACCCGTTCTTCCTTCCCTTTTCTGTGGCTATTATCAAGTGTTTCATTCTACTGTGTTGCTCCAGTTTCTTAAGTGAGCTGCAGAGCTCTCCCAGAGCTGGTTTTACTTGTGGATGATCCTCTCATCGTTGATCTTTGTGGTGGGACGGAGCTGGGCATCTCCTACTCTGCCATGTTGGTTACAAGACTCCATTCTAAATCTAAAATTCTGTAAAAATACACCTCATCCTAGTCGACAGTGCACAATTTAGAACCTATCAGAGAGCAGTGTTAACTTACACTCTGAACACACAAGTTAATCTTGCTAATTAAGGAGGCAATTTTTAAGAAAGTCTACTTCCCACCCTTCAAAATTAAGTTGTACTGCTACCAATTTTAATATCACATTTCTTTCTCTGCACTATCCATTAAATAATGAAAAGGAAACATGCGTAACAGGATAAGGCAGCACCAGTAGCTAATAAATTAAGGAAGAATATACAATCCTCCTCTAAAGTATGTTTATCACAAAAGTACACAATTCCTCTTTGGCTTAAAGCATAGGAGGGCAACTGTTCTCTGTGGGCAATTAGATTGCTATTGATTTCAAAAACACCTGATGTTAGCTGGAGATATTAAAGGCATTCTTAGAGCAAAGGACTGCAGATTAATTTATAGATTACCTTTTTTTCCCCCAAGGATAAATTTTATACTGTCAGTGATAAACTTCCTTTTTTCAGTTTGCTATATCTAGGTATTTTTTTAAAAAATCTTTCTAAATCATGCTATGGTTTTTGTCACAAAATTTTACACAGTCCAGAAAAGCATTCAATTATGTAAGAAAAAGTTTCCAAAAATCAGCGTTTCATGTCATATTTCACACTTTTCAACTAAAAGGATGGTTCCTGGCAACCATCTCTTCTAAAACTAAAGGAAATTAGCTATACCTCTTGTGAGAATATAATAGGAAACTCACCATTCTCTCCATGTGCACACACATGTGAAGGTTCACTCCCCACCCCCGCATGCACGAATACAAATACCCGTGAGTCTTACAAGAGCCGTGAATACATCAGCTCTTTTTAACGGTGAGCTTATTTAATTAGCTTATTAATGAAAACAAAATCTTATTTGCGCTTTCAAAAAAAAACCAAAAAACTGTTTTCCACTAAAACTTTAAAATTTCTTCCAGTAAGATTTTGACTTTTGATACAAACATAATGTTTTAGGCTTATATACTTTTTCTCACCTCTGAGATTACAGATCCCCTCCCCAAGGAAGGAAAATGAGTTTTGCTCATATCATTAAATAGCAAATTACTTGCCTTCCCCCACAGAGGTGTTCTATGGGTCATGGTTACTTAGCCTCTGTGTATCAAAAGCCTGACTTTAGACTATCTATCAGGCTTGATTTTACAGACTGTGTGCATTACTATCTTCTCTCTTTCTGTCTCTCTTTCTCTATCACTTGTTCCATGGATCTTGCTGCTTAAGGGAATTTTTTTTCTAATGTGGGGTCAAGGCCATTGGAACTAGAAACAAAGAGGCAGCCCCCAGGAGTCAGGTACGGCTGTTCACAGGACTTGAGCAACTAAGGAATATACTGAAGATAATTGGGGTCAGTTTCTTCTCGGTCACAGGGAGGGTTATAAATATGGAAAAGGCATTATTCTTCCTACTAGAATAAACCTAGGGTGTTACACTGGAATTGAAGTATCAATGTAAGCACAAGGCTTTAATAAATAGGCAGATAAAGAAGCAGGTATGGAATGTGAATGTGTGTGCATGGAGTCGCGCATTTTCTAGCTTTGTTCACTGACAGGGCTTACCTAGAAGCAATGACCCTCCAGTAGCAAAGTACGTACCTAGCATCCAGATCAGGGTTTCTAAATACTCTTCGCCACTAAAAAGAACCAGATATTGGAGAAATTGCTGATTCCAGGGCAAGGAAAGCACAAGGTAAGTCTGTAAAATCTTACTGGACCATAAAAAAGGAAGTGCTTAACGAATGACTGGAATATGTCAAAGGATCTAGGAGCCAACTTGGTGGAGCTCCTGTTGGCCAAATCTGGGAAATTTTGAACTTAAAAAAAAAAAAAAGCCAAAAGGGTTATAATCCATTCCATCAAGTTAAGACTTCATGAATCTATGTTTAAATAAATAAATAAATAAGAAGAGAAAATTCTATCTTATCGTGGAGGGTCAAGCAATAAAGGTAGAAAAAATGAGAATGTAGAAAATTACCATTGGCAATAACTCAACACATTTAGTAATAACTGATTCTGCTGAGAATCATCAATGGATGTTAAAATAAACACATAAGAAACTGATGAAAAACAGAATATCTACATAGTTTTCAATGTCTCCTCATAAAATATTCATTAAGTACTTATTAGTTAACAAATATATGACTTGTCTCTTGAATTTATATGTAGAAATCTGGCAGATGCCACTTTTGTTGTTGTTTATTCACTAAGTTGTGTCTGACTCTTTGAAACTTAATGGACTACAGCCTTCTGGCTCCTCTGTCCATGGGGCTTCTTCCTAGGCAAGAATACTGGGGTGGGTTGCCATTTCTTTCTGCAGGGAATCTTCCTGACCTAGGGATCGAATCCTCATCTCCTGCATTGGCAGGCAGCTTCTTTACCACTGAGCCACCAGGGAAAACCCAAGTTACTACTAATACTATTATTGATTGGTTGACTGGACCCACATTGGGGTCCTAGCCTGGGCTGAGACTCCTTTTCTCAGCCAGATAATTTTTTCCCAAACGTATTCACACAGTCAATAACAAAACCAATGCTTAGATTGAAACAGCACAAGCTTGATTCAATGACCAGGGAATGAAGAACGGGAACCTAGTTTGCAAATCAACTTCTTAACCCACTTTGGGCAGAGACATCAAATACTTAAGAGAGTCCAGGGAAATGTGAGGAAACTGGAAGGTGTGGGAGGAATATTCATGAGTTATCTAAACCACCACCACCATCTGAGAACAGGAGTATGCTTCTCAGACTCAGAAGTGATGTAACACTCCTTTTTAGCCCTTGTTTGGGCTTTTCCAGTTATTGTCATAGCAACTGTCAAGGTTAAAGCACTGGTGGGTGTGTCATTTAGCATGCTAATGAATTGCCATGAGTGTATAATAAGGCTCAAGCTCTACTGGAAGTCAAATCTTGTGCCATCTTGGACACAGCTGGTTCTAACCAGTTCTTTCTTTTTTTTTCTTTGCAGCTTCCACCTGAAACTTAGATAAGAGAAACAGGGCAGGGATATGATTCTGGGGCAATAGCTTGATAATAGCAGAAATACAAAATAATGCTTTTTAACAACCACCACACACTGACTTTTAAAAACAACAGGCAAAATCCACAAGTCCAATTCTTGATGTCTTTAAGAGCATAAAATACATTACTATCCATCTGGATATCCTTTGATCAGAAAATGTACAAAGCCTGTATAAGCTGTCAGTAGGTAAATATGAGAAAGGAATGTAAAAGATTCCAATATCTTTCTATCTCCAAGTCAACAGGTTTTCCACTCCAATTCAAGTCACAGGCTTGATTACTTTTGCAAATGTAAGAAGTATGAGGTAATAGGGCTTAGTTTTCTGAGCCCAGCGTAACTACACAATGAACAATATGTCAAATCATATTTTGTTTTACTGAGTAATGGGAGAGAGTAAATCAAGAAGCCAAAGTGATATTTTCCAATATCCTTTAAATTTAAGCTGTATTTGCTTTTCATTTCGTTACTATCTCGACTAACAGGATCAGTGATTGAATGCAGACTCTTTTTCAGGCTGAAAAGCAACCTAAATTGAAATCTATTACTTACTTTTGCAAATCTGCCCTCCTTTTCTTCACAGAACCCAGCTGGACTTTGCCTCAACTGTAGCCTCCCTAAGGAAGTGAAAATTCAATGAAAGTATTAACCCTTCTTTTCTTGGGTCCAAACTCATTTTGTAATGAGTTTAATGCTCCAAGTGATCTTAGATTCCATAAGAGCCCAGATTTTGATCACCCCCCAGACAGAAAACCAAGATTGGACATAAAGTACTATACAGGTCTGAATACCTAACGTTAGACACTAATACTGAAGCTGAAGCTGCAGTACTTTGGCCACTTGATGCGAAGAGCTGACTCATTGGAAAAGACCCTGATGCTGGGAAAGACTGAAGGCAGAAGGAGAAGGGGACGACAGAGGATGAGATGGGTAGATGGCATCACTGACTCGATGGACATGAGTTTGAGCAAGCTCCGGGAATTGGTGATGGACAGGGAACCCTGGTGTGCTGCGGTCCATGGGGTTGCAAAGAGTTGGACACGACTGGGTGCCTGAGCTGAACTGAACTAAGGCCCTAGAAGACAAAAAAGGAGTAACGGATCCACTTCTTTCCTTTCTCATTTCTCTCTGTCCTTTGAGATTATCTCCTGAGTATGAAATGCAAGCACAAATACACACATACGAATGTTCACAAATCTGTAATTTGAGTGGGCGCAAAGGATGTTAACTTAGCATCCTAACCACACTCAACGAACAACATAATCCTGTCCTCAAATAATATAATATTCCTTAGAGCAGTCACATTTTTCTTAATATTTGGCAAATACTCTTTGAACTTGGCTACCAGCCTAAAATGTCCTTACAATCACAGAATTTGCCCTGGGGTTAAAAGCCAGCCACCCACGTTTGAAACATTTATGTCTGAACCTGCAATTTGTTGGCCACCCACACGCGCTCATTAAAACGTTGGAACCAAATCTGCTTTGCCAGCTTAATTATCAAAGCCAAGAAATCCATTTCCCACTAACTGAATTAATGACAGCGTTCTCTGTCCACGGAAAAATGAAGACCTCTGTGCTACCTCCTTCTCTAGGCTAGGTGAGGCACCTGTCTACTTCCAGTGAAAAGTGAGTTTAGAACACAGGTTCATGTAAATACACACCCAGCAGAGGGCCAGGAACGTCCCTCACCCCAAGCCATGCTTTGGTAGGTGAAATGTCATTTATTTCAGTGGCCTGAGGCATATCTTCTCCTTTAAGTTCTTTATCACTTTCATCTTCTATTTTGAATTTACTCCATTCTGAGTCTTTTTGATTTTCCTGACTAATGGAAACAGACTCCTGACGTACTCACTAAGTATCATGGTCTGCTGGTGAAGGTCTTATTTGTTTTTAGGGAAATATATGTAATATATCAGGTACAGATTCTTCCTATAACATGGTGGTTGGCAAACTTTTCTGTAAGGGGCCAGATAGCGATATCTTAGGTTTTGCAACCCATTTGGTCTCTGTCACAACCACTCATCTCTGACCCTGTAGTTCAAAAGCAGTCACAGACAATACGTAAATAAATGGGCATGGCAGTGTGCCAGTAAGACTATATTTACACAAATAGGAAGAAGGTTAGACTTGGTCCATGCGCTGTAGGTTGCCAACCCCAGCTTTACTATTTCACGGCTTTATTCTAGTAAAACTCAGCCTTTATAAAGAAAAACAACAAGAAAACAACAGAAACACAGGAACAGGGTTTCTAAAAGAATAGTCCATACACCACTTGCATCCAAATTTCCTAGCATATTTGAAGAACATTCATATTCCTGGGCTCTGATCCCAATTTACTGAATCAGAATCCCCAGGAGTCAGCCCGGGAACCTACATGTTTATCAGCTTCCCAGTTAACCCTTAGAGCACCAGATGTAAGATCTTAAAGTTCTTACTTCAAAGTAAAATAGCCTAAAAAATTCTGCTTCTACTTGGGGGGCAGGTGGCGGTGGTGGTGGTGGTGATGGTTTGAGAATAATAGAGAAAACTCTATTACCCAAAGCTTAAACCCAAAAAAGATTCACTCTCATCTCAACGACCATTTGTTATCCCACAGATGGGTAATATTTTGTGGTTTATGAAAAAAATAAAATACAACAAAAACGAAATAAATATTCCATTATCCCATGCTGTGTTTCTCCTATATAAAAGCCATTTAATATCATATGTTTTCTTACATGTAAATAACTTGATGTAAATCTTAACTGTTTAATATTTTACAATCCAGTTTTCATACATCCCTGTTTATGTTCTTGATTAGCATTGCTCTTTTGTTTTGGTTTGGTTTTGATATCTCAAGAAAACTTTTACTTCAACTGGAATTGGCTATATAATATGCACAGACAGTTACACAGAATTCTATTAACTCCCTTTACACATTAGAGTTTGTACAAAAGCCCCTAGCAGGGGTCACAGAGGATATTTCCTTTTTACCCTATCTCTTCCTTCAGTAACATATGCTCAGTTTAGGAATTTAATGATCTTCTTCTTCCAGACTGAGACACTTCTCTCACGTGAGCACAAGTGTCCCCTTTATGCACCATCTGATTGATTGTCTGTCTCTGGATGTCACTCACATTGCACCTGAAATGTTAGGCTGGCATCAGGTGTTATTCATCCTTCCCACACAGTGATCACATCGCTAGCACTCACTGTTTGGTACCAGTCGGGGATTGTGAAACATGACAAGTCATTGACTTACTTTTCTTGGCATCTTCTAATAATTTTAACTCAAATGCGTGACTCTGGGTGAAGACAACACAACATGCAATTTCGACCCCTCCGTTTACAGCCAGGCTAGCCTATCCCAAGGCACCCAACAGTGTGCTGCCCGACAGAATCATGGCACCCAGTAGGTCACAGTCAAGCGCTCTCAAGAGGTTATAGTCAGGTCTCCTTCAAGAGTCTACCTCCTGGTGGGAGGCCCATCAGGTCCACCACTCATGAGCAGTGAAGTGTCAGATATGGAGAGAGGGAGAAAGAAGGGAAGTTCCAACACTCTTTTCTTTCAGTATTTTTTTTTGCATCTTATTTACCAGGTAAGATTCAAAAGGCACAAAAGGCTATACAATGAATGTACCCCTCCCACTTCTGTTTTCCAGTTACTCAGTTTGCTTCCTAGAGGCAACCAATATTTCAACCAATATTGCCTAGAGGCAACCAATATTTCATATGTAGCCTTCTAGAGAACGTTATACTTCTCAAGCAAACACGTATATACTCATTTTTTCTTTTTCTTTCTACTTCCCTGGTGGCTCAGAGAGTAAAGCATCTGCCTGCAACATGGGAGACCTGGGTTTGATCCCTGGGTGAGGAAGATCCCCTGGAGCAGGAAATGGCACCCCACTCCAGTACTCTTGCCTGGAAAATCCCATGGACGGAGGAGCATGGTAGGCTGCAGTCCATGGGGTCACGAAGAGGACTGAGCGACTTCACTTTCACGCACTGGAGAAGGAAATGGCAACCCACTCCAGTGCTCTTGCCTGGAGAATCCCAGGGATGGGGGAGCCTGGTGGGCTGCCGTCTATGGGGTCGCACAGAGTTGGACACGACTGAAGCGACTTAGCCGCAGCAGCAGGGCTTCCCTAGCGGCTCAGTTGGTAAACAATCCGCCTGGAATGCAGGAGACCTGGGTTTGATCCCCGAGTCAGGCAGATCCCCTGGAGAAGGGACTGGCAACCCACTCCAGTGGTCTTGCTTGGAGAATTCCATGGACAGAAGAGCGGGAGAGGCGGCAATCCATGGAATTGCAGAGTCGGACATGACCGTGCGACTTTCACTTTTCATCTATACTTGATGAGTCTGTCTATCCCATATGGGTACACCTTGTTTGTAGTTGTATAGTAGTCCACTCTGCCAATCTACCATAATTTATAGAATAACTGCTTCTCATGGATGGGTATGTTGTTTTCAATTTTTTTTTTTTTACTATAAAACTATTGACATGTATTTTATCATTCACACACACATGCACATTCTGATACATAAAGCCATCCTTATTTGGGTAACTTGGTTTAGTTCAGTCTTTGCATATGCAGGCAGTCTCCAACCCATACAAGCAGCAACAGCATGGGCTGACCTTGACCTCTCCACTCTGGGGAAGCCCCTAAGCCCCTGAACAGATATGCCAGAACACCCTGCCATTCAGATACTGGTGTATCCTGGAAGGTTTCCCTGTGAGAAAGGAAAGGTGAAGAAATCTGGTAGAGATCCTGGAAATCTGCAAATGATCATCTCGTTTTCCCAACATCTGCAAACAACTGCAGCTAACTGCATCAGAGCCCAGTGCAGCCAGAAGCTGACCAGATCAGCTGCAGTGTTAAGGGCTTGCAGAACTATAACCCTGGTGTCACAGATGGAGTTCAGGCACCAGGTGTCATAAATCTATCAGAGTTTCTTGGTCAAAGGCCCTCCTGGCATGATTTTTTTTAATTCTGTTAAATGCTCAGAGTTTCTCTTTATCCCTCCACGCAGCTGCAAACTGCTCGCTCACAAGCCCCTACAAGAAGGCAAACTGGAGTGTTTCCTTTGAAACCTTTTAAATCAAACACCTTCTATAGGTACTTTGGCAGCTCTTCTAAGTCTTTAAAAGCAGAAGGGGGCAGAGAGAGGACCACCCACGCACAGCTCGGTTTATTCGCACAGCATAATCCTCACGGCAAACTTTAAAAGGCAGCCCTTCCTCACCTATGCCTCTTACAGGTGCTCTGCCTGGCCCCTCGGTGGCCCGGACTTCATTATAAATGCAAACCTGGTCATTAGTATAAACGACTAGAGTCCTGTCCTTACTACCCCATCATTTAACATGGTCGTGGCAATTTATTGAGAGCCCACAACATGGAAGGTGCTGTAAAATTTATTAAATTTCGAAATGATTGAAAGTGCATCATGTAAATGAATCCAGATGTATTTCTGCAAAAGCTGGAAAGATTTTTACAGACATGAAAATGAATCAGTTATATTTTATCTTCTATAAATGGTAAGGGGAGGGGTGTGAACTCACAAAACGTAGGAGTATTCATTTATAACATATTAAATTAGTTCACAGATTGTAATAAAAGCTTTAAAACTCACCTGACATAGAACAGCCCTTTCAGTACCCTGGTCTGGAGCACATTTCCTTCATGCTGCCTCAAAACTGGTCAAGAGAGCAGGAGGGTAACGTAGCATAAATGGTGAAGAACATGTTCTGTTTTGTAATGGTCACATTTCTTGCCAATTAAGATTTCTTCCCTTAAAGGAACTATTAATGGCAGTGGCTTATATTAGGTTGGGGGCAGTGTGGCCTAGTTTATGGAAAGTGAAAGAGAGTTAGTCACTCAGTTGTGTCCAACTCTTTACGACCCCTTGGATTGTAGCCCACCACGCTCCTCTGTCCATGGGATTCTGCAGGCAAGAATACTGAAGCGGGTTGCCAGCCCCTTCTCCAAGGGATCTTCCCAACCCAAGGATCGAACCCAGGGCTCCTGCATTGCAGGCAGATTCTTTACTGTCTGAGCCACAGGACTACAGACTAGTTTATGGAAACCAGATATTAAATTAAAAAAAAAAAAAAGGTTCTGGGGAATCCAGCAGTTTCCTGTTTCTCTTTTTCTCAAACCAAAACTGACTGGGGGCACCAGCAGCTACATGCTTTGTAAAATACTCTGAAGTATTTTGGGTAGACATTTAAAATATAAGAATCATTGCAATGTAATTAAATATAAGACTATCTTATGCCACAAAAATATTTGCAAGAATAGTTAACAACTTTTTAAAATGATGCCATTGAATTGTCGATCCCTATGATCTGGTATTGGACTGCAAAGAGCTCAAACCAGTCAACCCTAAAGGAAATAAACCCTGAGTATTTATTGGAAGGTCTGTTGCTGAAGCTGAAGTTCCAATATTTTGGCCACCTGATGTGAAGAGCCGACTCATTAGAAAAGACCCTGGTCCTCGGAGAGATTGAAGGCAAAAGGAGAAGGGGTCAGCAGAGGATGAGACAGCATCACTGATTCAATGGACATGAGTTTGAGCAAACTCCAGGAGAGAGTGGACAGAGGAGTCTGGCTTGCTGCAGTCCGTGGAGTCACAGAGAGTTGGAGATGACATAGAGACTGAACAACAACAACATGATCTCATGGTTCAACACCAGACAAGTAGATGCCCTCTTTCTGACCATCAGTAAACAGCAACTTGAGCAAAGATGTTTACAGCAATAAACAGCCTGTAGTAGACAGGCTCCAAGATGACCCCATCAATGGTCCCCATCACCTGACATTCACACCTATGTGCAGTCCCCTCCCACACATAACCAAGACTGGTCTTGTGATCAACAGAGTATGATGGAAGTGAAGGTATATAATGTTCAAGATTAGGTTATAAAGGAAAAAAACCTCAGCTTCCATTTGGTCAGAATCTCTCGCTCCCTTTCTCTCTCCTTCTCCCTCTCATCACTCACTTGGGAAATTAGCTGCTGTGTCCAGGGCAAACCTATGAAGAGACCCAAGTGTGCAGAAATGGAAGACTCCTGACAGCCACCACATGAGTGAAGGTGGAAGCAGAATCTCAGCCCTGGCCAAGTCCTCAGATGAGACTGTAACTCCAGACAACAGCTGACTGCAATCTCATCAGAGATTTCATGAGGGGCCAAGCCACTCCTGGGTTCCTGACCCACAGAAACTGCAGGAGGTAATAATGGTTATTGTTTTAAGTTGCTGAGTTTGGGGGGCGGGTGGCGGGTAATTTGCTACATTGCAATAGATGTCCAAATGTGGAGTATCATCAATTTAGTGTAATTGTAAATAACTGAGAAGGAAATGGCAACCCACTCCAGTGTTCTTGCCTGGAGAATCCCAGGGACGGGAGAGCCTGGTGGGCTGCTGTCTATGGGGTCGCACAGAGTCGGACACGACTGAAATAATTTAGCAGCAGCAGAGCTACCTAAACTGGGAAACTGCTAAGCCAATTATGATAGTATTAGCTTAATGAATTCCCAGACAATTAAAAATTACAAGCATTTTTTTTTGTCTATGAAATAAAACTATGTAGAAAGTACATATGTATGCATTTTCTCAAAGATCATTGAGGATTCGGAATGAAATAAATGACTCAGTTTAGTTCAGTTCAGTTGCTCGGTTGTGTCTGACTCTTTGCAACCCCATAGACTGCAGCACACTAGCCCTCCCTGTCCATCACCAACTCCCAGAGTTTACTCAAACTCAGGCCCATTGAGTCAGTGATGTCATCCAACTATCTCATCCTCTGTCATCCCCTTCTCCTCCCGCCTTCAATCTTTCCCAGCATCAAGGTCTTTTCAAATGAGTCAGCTCTTCGCATCAGGTGGCCAAAGTATTGGAGTTTCAGCTTCAACATCAGTCCTTCCAATGAATATTCAGGACTGACTTCCTTTAGGATGGACTGGTTGGATCTCCTTGCAGTCCAAGGGACTCTCAAGAGTCTTCTCCAACACCACAGTTCAAAAGCATCAATTCTTCAGTGCTCAGCCTTCTTCATAGTCCAACTCCCACATCCATACATGACCACTGGAAAAACCATAGCCTTGACTAGATGGACCTTTGTTGGCAAAGTCATGTCTCTGCTTTTTAATATGCTGTCTAGGTTGGTGATAAATTTTCTTCCAAGGAGCAAGTGTCTCCTAACTTCATGGTTGCAATCACCATCCGCAGTGATTCTGGATAATAAATGACTACCCTTAATCATTTCTTGGTTTTCTTTATAATATACAGAACTACATGAAATAAGAAATCGGAATATAGAAATGATGAGTGCACTATTTAATGGGAATGGTGAGTGCTAAAGGTGTAAAGGTCATAGAACCATGATTTAATATCACAGAATGAAGGAAATGATTTCTCTCCATGAATAATTGTGACAGATTTGTGGAGATTTTTCAACATGTCTGTAAATTCCCCAATACTTTTTCCATCGAGAAGTAGGGTCTATTTCATTTCCCCTTGAAAATGGGCTGATATCAGTGGCTTGTTATTGATAGAAGGTGCTGAAAGTGAAAACACGTGGCTCCCCAGGCTACATCAGACAAGGCCATTCAGCTTCCAACCTGTTCACTTGGAACACCACTCTAAGGGAAGCCACTGTCACCTGAGAAGTCTGACTACTTTGGAACCATGATTTCCAACCATGTTGGAAAAGCCACGTATAAGCATCAACCGCTCACCATGTAAGGGAGCCATCCAGGATGCATCTCTTTAGATGACTCAGAGCCAGCCATAGTGACTCCCAAATAATAGCTCCCAAGCTAAGCCCTTCCTGAATGCCTGAACCACAAAATCATGAGCAGAACCAGATAATGTTTTATATCATAAAGTTTTAGAAAATGTGCAGCCGCAGTAGTGACCAGGACAAATTGTCAGTTCGGTGCCAATTCTCACCAATCCCCTCACACACACTATTTTCTATATGACACAAAGAGGTGGAGTCTCTCTCCCCAGCTTTGAACCTGGGCTTGACTTGTAGCTTGCTTTGGCCAAAGAATACAGCAGAAGTAACAGTGTTCCGGTTCCAAGCTTAAGCCTCAAATGGCCTTCTGCCCTTCTACATTCTCAGCCCCGCTACTGCTAAAAGAACAACTGGAAGATGAAAGTCCTTGTAGAAATGAACCCAGTGGTCCCAGGTGCTCCCAGACCAACCAGCTTCAACCTGACTCACCACCCGACCACAAACACAAGTGAGTCTTTTAACACAAGACCAGAAAATCTGCCCAGCTGATCAACAGCACTCATAATGTATCTTTTTATATGTCATTGAGCTTTTTCTGGTTGTTTGTTTCACAGCATTATTGTGGCAATAGATAACTGATACAACAATTGTATCAATGCAATGTCTTTGATAAACTAGTACCCTTTACACAACTTGAAAAAGCTCAGTAATGCTTATACTGTTTTTTTTTTTTTTTTCAGTTGCTAAGTTGTATCCAATGCTTTTGTGACCCCATGGACTGCAAGGCTCCTGTTCATGGGATTCTCCTGGCAAGAATACTGGAGAGGGTTGCCATTTTCTCTACCAGGGGATCTTCCTGACCCAGAGATTGAACCTGTGTCTCCTGCACTGGCAGGCAACTTTACCACTGAGCCACCTGGGAAGTCTGATGCTGTATTATATATGTCAAAATTTGTTTCATGACTTCGGTTCAGTTCAGTTTAGTCCCTCAGTAGAGTCCGATTCTTTGTGACTCCATGGACTGCAGCATGCTAGGCTTCCCTGTCCATCACCAACTCCCAGAGCCTACTCAAACTCATGTCCATTGAGTCGGTGATGCCATTGAACCATCTCATCTGTTGTCCCCTTCTCCTCCTGCCTTCATTCTTTCCTAGCATCACTGTCTTTTCAAATGAGTCAGTTCTTTGCATCAGGTGACCAAAGTATTGGAGTTTCAGCTTTAGCATAACTCTTTCCAATGAGTATTCGGGACTGACTTCCTTTAGGATGGACTGTTTGGATCTCCTTGCTGTTCAAGGGACTCTCAAGAGTCTTCTCCAACTCCACAGTTCAAAAGTATCAATTCTTCAGTGCTCAGCTTTCTTTATATTCAAACTCTCACACCATACATGACTACTGGAAAAACCATAGCTTTGACTAGATGGACCTTTGTTGGCAAAGTAACGTCTCTGATTTTTAATATGCTGTCTAGATTAGTCATTAACTTTTCTTTCAAGGAGCAAACATCTTTTAATTTCATGGCTGCAGTCACCATCTGCAGTGATTTTGAAGCCCCCCAAAAAGAAAGTCTGTCATTATTTCCATTGTTTCCCCATCTATTTGCCATGAATTGATGGAACCAGATGCCATGACTTTAGCTTTGGAATGGTGAGCTTTAAGCCAGCTTTTTCACTCTCCTCTTTCACTTTCATCAAGGGGCTCCTTAGTTCTTCTTCACTTTCTGCCATAAGGGTGGTGTCATCTGCATATCTGACATTATTGATATTTCTTCTGGCAATCTTGATTCCAGCTAGTGCTTCCTCCAACCCAGCATTTTTCAATATGTACTCTGCATATAAATTAAATAAGCAGGTGATAATATACAGCCTCAACGTACTCCTTTCCTGATTTGGAACCAGTCTGTTGTTCCATGTCCAGTTCTAACTGTTGCTTCTTGACCTGCATACAGATTTCTCAGGAGGTCAGGGGGTCTGGTATTCCCATCTCTTGAAAAATTTTCCACAGTTTACTGTGATCCACACAGTCAAAGGCTTTGGTGTAGTCAATAAATCAGAAATAGATGTTTTTCTGGAACTCTCTTGCTTTTTCGATCATCCAACAGATATTGGCAGTTTGATCTCTGGTTCCTCTGCCTTTCTAAATCCTGCTTGAACATCTGGAAGTTCATGGTTCATGTACTGTTGAAGCCTGGCTTGGAGAATTTTGAGCATTAATTTGCTAGCGTGTGAGATGAGTGCAATTATGTGGTAGTTTGAGATTCTTTGGCATTGCCTTTCTTTCAGACTGGAATGAAAACTGACCTTTTCCAGTCCTATGGCCACTGCTGAGTTTTCCAAATTTGCTGACATATTGAGTGCAGCACTTTCACAGCATCATCTTTTAGGATTTGAAATAGCTCAACTGGAATTCCATCACCTCCACTAGCTTTGTTTGTAGTGATGCTTCTTAAGGCCCATTTGACTTCATATTCCAGGATGTCTGGCTCTAGGTGAGTGATCATACCATCATGATTATCTGGGTCATGGAGATCTTTTTCGTATAGTTCTTCTGTGTACTCCTGGCACCTCTTCTTAATATCTTCTGCTTCAGTTAGGTCCCTACCATTTCTATCCTTTATTGAGCCCATCTTTGCATGAAATGTTCCCTTGGTATCTCTAATTTTCTTGAAGAGATCTCTAGTCTTTCCCATTATATTGTTTTCCTCTATTTCTTTGCATTACCAAAAAGATAAGAAAGCTTCTTTAGTGATCAATGCAAAGAAATAGAGGAAAAGAACAGAATGGGAAAGACAAGAGATCTCTTCAAGAAAATTAGAGATACCAAGGGAACATTTCATGCAAAGATGGGCTCGATAAAGGACAGAAATGGTATGGACCTAACAGAAGCAGAAGATATTAAGAAGAGGTGACAAGAATACACAGAAGAACTGTACAAAAAAGATCATGACCCGGATAACCACGATGGTATGATCACTCATCTAGAGCCAGATATCCTGGAATGTGAAGTCAAGTGGGCCTTAAAAAGCATCACTACGAACAAAGCTAGTGGAGGTGATGGAATTCCAGTTGAGCTATTTCAAATCCTAAAAGATGATGCTGTGAAAGTGCTGCACTCAATATGCCAGCAAATTTGGAAAACTCAGTAGTGGCCACAGGACTGGAAAAGGTCAGTTTTCATTCCAATCCCAAAGAAAGGCAATGCCAAAGAATGCTCAAACTACCGCACAATTGCACTCATCTCACATGCTAGTAAAGTAATGCTCCAAATTCTCCAAGCCAGGCTTCAGCAATATGTGAACCGTGAACTTCCTGATGTTCAAACTGGTTTTAGAAAAGGCAGAGGAATAAGAGATTACATTGCCATCATCTGCTGGATCATGGAAAAAGCAAGAGAGTTCCAGAAAAACATCTATTTCTGATTTATTGACTATGCCAAAGCCTTTGACTGTGTGGATAACAATAAACTGTGGAAAATTCTGAGAGAGATGGGAATACCAGACCTGACCTGCCTCTTGAGAAATCTGTATGCAGGTCAGGAAGCAACAGTTAGAACTGGACATGGAACAACAGACTGGTTCCAAATAGGAAAAGGAGTACGTCAAGGCTGTATACTGTCACCCTGCATATTTAACTTCTATGCAGAGTACATCATGAGAAACGCTGGACTGGAAGAAACACAAGCTGGAATCAAGATGGCCAGGAGAAATATCAATCACCTCAGATATGCAGATGACACCACCCTTATGGCAGAAAGTGAAGAGGAGCTAAAAAGCCTCTTGATGAAATTTAAAGAGGAGAGTGAAAAAGTTGTCTTAAAGCTCAACATTCAGAAAACGAAGATCATGGCATCCGGTCCCATCACTTCATGGCAAATAGATGGGGAAACAGTGGACACAGTGTCAGACTTTATTTTTTTGAGCTCCAAAATCACTGCAGATGGTGAGTGCAGCCATGAAATTAAAAGACATTTACTCCTTGCAAGAAAAGTTATGACCAACCCAGATAGTATATTCAAAAGCAGAGACATTACTTTGCCGACTAAGGTCCGTCTAGTCAAGGCTATGGTTTTTCCAGTAGTCATGTACAGATGTGAGAGTTGGACTGTGAAGAAGGCTGAGTGCCAAAGAATTGATGTGTTTGAACTGTGGTGTTGGAGAAGACTCTTGAGAGTCCCTTAGACTGCAAGGAGATCCAACCAGTCCATTCTGAAGGAGATCAACCCTGGGATTTCTTTGGAAGGAATGATACTAAAGCTGAAACTCCAGTACTTTGGCCACCTTATGTGAAGAGCTGACTCACTGGAAAAGACTTTGATGCTGGGAGGGGTTGGGGGCAGGAGGAGAAGGGGACGACAGAGGATGAGATGGCTGGATGGCATCACTGACTCGATGGATGTGAATCTGAGTGAACTCCGGGAGTTGGTGATGGACAGGGAGGCCTGGCGTGCTGCAATTCATGGAGTCGCAAAGAGTCAGACACAACTGAGCGACTGAACTGAACTGAATCACTGAAGAAGGCTTTCTTATCTCTCCTTGCTATTCCTTGGAACTCTGCATTCAGATCTTTCCTTTTATTCAGATCTTTGTTTTCTACTTTGCTTTTTGCTTCTCTTCTTTTCACAGCTATTTGTAAGGCATCCTCAGTCTGCTATTTTGCTTTTTTGCATTTCTTTTCCATGGGGATGGTCTTGATCCCTGTCTCCTGTACAATGTCACAAACCTCCATCTATAGTTCATCAGGTACTCTGTCTATCAGATCTAGCCCCTTAAATCTATTTATCACTTCTACTGTATAATTGTAAGGGATTTGCTTTAGGTCATACCTGAATGGTCTAGTGGTTTTCCCTACTTTCTTCAATTTCAGTATAATTTTTGCAATAAGGACTTCATGATCTGAGCCACAGTCAGCTCCTGGTCTTTTTTTTGCTGACCGTATAGAGCTTCTCCATCTTTGACTGCAAAGAATATAATCAATCTGATTTCGGTGTTGACCATCTGGTGATGTCCATGTGTAGAGTCTTCTCTTGTGTTGTTGGAAGAGGGTGTTTGCTATGACCAGTGCATTCTCTTGGCAAAACTCTATTAGTCTTTGCCCTGCTTCATTCTGTATTCCAAGGCCAAATTTGTCTGTTACTCCAGGTGTTTCTTAACTTCCTACTTTTGCATTCCAGTCCCCTATAATGAAAAGGACATCTTTTTTGGGTGTTAGTTCTAAAAGGTCTTGTAGGTCTTCATAGAACCATTCAACTTCAGCTTCTTCAGCATTACTGGTCAGGGCATAGACTTGGATTACCATGACATTGAATGGTTTGCCTTGAAAATGAACAGAGATCATTCTGTTGTTTTTGAGATTGCATCCAAGTACTGCATTTTAGACTCTTTTGTTGACTATGATGGCTACTCCATTTCTTCTAAGGGATTCTTGCCCACAGTAGTAGATATAATGGTCATCTGAGTTAAATTCACCCATTCCAGTCCATTTTAGTTCGCTGATTCCTAGAATGTCGACGTTCACTCTTGCCATCTCCTGTTTGACCACTTGCAATTTGCCTTGATTCACGGACCTAACATTCCAGATTCCTATGCAATATTGCTCTTTACAGCATCAGACCTTGCTTCTATCACCAGTCACACCCACAACTGGGTGTTGTTTTTGCTTTGGCTCCATCCCTTCATTCTTTCTGGAGTTATTTCTCCACTGACCTCCAGTAGCATACTGGGGACTTATCGACCTGGGGAGTTCCTCTTTCAGTGTCCTATCATTTTGCCTGTTCATACTGCTCATGGGGTTCTCAAGGCAAGAATGCTGAGGTGGTTTGCCATTCCCTTCTCCAGTGGACCAGGTTTTATCAGAATTCTCCACCATGACGCATCCATTTTGGGTGGCCCTACATGGCATGGTTCATTGTTTCACTGAGTTAGACAAGGCTGTGGTCCATGTGATCAGATTGGTTAGTTTTCTGTGATTGTGGATTTCATTCTGTCTGCCCTCTGATGGAGAAGGATAGGAGGCTTATGGAAGCTTCCTGATGGGAGAGACTGACTGAGGGGTCTTTTTCTGATGGGCGGGGCCATGCTCAGTAAATCTTTCATCCAATTTTCAGTTGATGGGCTGTGTTCCCTCCCTGTTTTTTGACCTGAGGCCTCCATGCTGGAGGTCATGAAGATAATGGCAACCTCCTTCAAAAGGTCCCATGGGTGCATTGCTGCACTCAGTGCCCTCAACCCTGCAGCAGGCCACTGCCGACCCACACCTCCACCCAAGACTCCTGGACAGTCACAGGCAAGTCTGAGTCAGTCTCTTGTGGGGTCACTGCTCCTTTCTCCTGGGTCCTGGTGCACACAAGGTTTTCTCTGTGTCCTCCAAGAGTCTGTTTCCCCAGTCCTGTGTAAGCTCTGGTGGCTCTATGGGTTAATGACAACCGTCTCCAAGAGGACTTATGCCATACCCAGGTCTACCGCACCCAGAGCCCCTGGCCCTGCAGCAGTCCACTGCTGACTTGTTCCTCTGCAGAAGACACTCAAACACAGTTCTGTCTCAGGCTCTGTGGGGTTGTTGGGTCCTGGAGCACACAAGGTTTGCTTGAGCCCTCTGAGCATCTCTGGCAGGTATAGGGTTTGATTCTAAACATGATTTCATCCCTCCTACTTAATGTAGACTAATTGATAAACAGTATTCCCAACTTTTTTAAAAGAAATATTTTGTATGCTGATCTTTGGCAGAAACCTACACAATAATGTAAAGCAATTAGCCTTAGATTAAAAATAAATAAATTTAATTTAAAAAGATATATTTTGTAGCTTAACTGATGATCTGTAAGTGATATTAACGTAAATGAAGGAGCATTGGTTTCAAAGAAGTAGACTAACCCAGAGCAAGATTCACTGGCAGAGTACAGTACTGGGAGTAATAATTTAGTGGGTCTGGGCATTTTTAAATTTCTTTTCTTCTCTGGTGACACCTCATATGGTAGTTTTGTAGTACTGTAAGACTGCACAGAGAAGAGTTGAACCCATCTCCAGAAAGGCTAGCATCAGAACTAGCCTGGTACTTATTTTGACCCCATATTGCTTAGCAGATAGGCAGTAAGGTCCAGACATACCCAAATAGCAGGGTTGATTTTACCCACACAATTTTCCTAATAATAGCCATGCAGTAATTATGTGCATGGCAACTATGTACCAAACTACTGTGGCAACCTATTTAAGCAATAGAAACGGAAATCTCTACATATGATACTTATTATTCATATGAAAAGACAAACTTAAACACTATTTACATCAATTCAGATAATGCACTGCGACGAAAGCCAATAGCAAACCATATAATGAAATGTCGAGGATATTTTTTAAACCATGTTTATGGCCTCAATTCTAATCCTGATACATGACACCTTAACAAAAATTTCCAAAAGCAGCTATAGTTCTAAGCACACTAAAAATACATTGCTATTCAGTGTGCTCTCTTTCTAACCTTTTAACCCCAAAATGGTCAGTTCAATACTGTGGTCAGTTCAGCATTATGGTCAAAGTTCAAAAGTTTTAATGATCAGTTTACTTCTGGCTACTGACTTTTCTCTTCAAGCTACTAATTTAACTCAATTGCATCCTAAAATTGACTCTGGCAATGCATTAAAAAGTGTGGTAAAAACACACATTCTGCTGTCTGCTCCCTTGTCCTCCAGCAGAGAACATTCCTCTCTAATCAAATTGATAGCACATTTTCTGTTCATGATATTGTTGTGGACCCTAGCTGACATACAATAACGGAGCTGGGTTCAAGCTAGACATATATACACACTGGGCTGATCAACGTGTGGTGTGTGTGTGCTCAGTTGCTCAGTCGTCCCCAGCTCTCTGTGGCCCCATAGACTGTAGCTCGCCAAGTTTCTCTGTCCATATTTCCCAGGCAAGAATACTGGAGTAGGTAGCTATTTTCTCCTCCAGGGGATCTTCCCACCCCAGGGATCAAAGCCACATGTCCTGCATTGGCAGGAGGATTCTTTACCACTGAGCCACCTGGAAAGACATATATACATACTGGGCTGAACAATATAAGATTAAAAAAAAAAAAAAAAGGCCAAGACAACCAGTGGAAAGATGCTACAGGGCAGAATGTGCTGCTGCTGCTGCTAAGTCGCTTCAGTCATGTCTGACTCTGTGCGACCCCATAGATGGCAGCCCACCAGGCTCCCCCATCCCTGGGATTCTCCAGGCAAGAACACTGGAGTGGGTTGCCATTTCCTTCTCCAATGCATGAAAGTGAAAAGTGAAAGTGAAGTCGCTCAGTCATGTCCGACTCTTAGCAACCCCATGGACTGTAGCCTACCAGGCTCCTCTGTCCATGGGATTTTCCAGGCAAGAGTACTGGAGTGGGTTGCCATTTCCTTCTCCAGGCAGAATGTGAGTTTGAGCATAAAATGCAGGATGGACAAAGTGACAGTTATAGGCTCTTCCAGTCCTGAGACTCACTAATGAATATCCACATGAATGGGAAAACAGTTTGGGAGCAAAAGAAACTTGTATTGGACTGAGATAGTCAAGGAAAGGAAGGCCTTCTAGAAACAATGCTGCCGCAGTAGACCTCAGCATGCCTAGGTCTTAGCTTTTGATTTCTATATACTGTTTTCTAGTTCCATGTCCAGCTGAGATATAGACAGTGGCAAGAAAGAGTCTAGCACTCCCATCCTAACAACAAGAAGAAAGAAAGACAACCCATGAAACAACATTTTTGGAGCCCATTAGAATGTTGAGGTCAAAGGCAACTCGGTGAACTGAGCCCCAAAGGGTAGCCAGTGCCTCTGTGGAGAGAAAGGGTACATCAACTGCCTCATGTTTGACGAAAACCTGAGTGAAAGAGGTAGCAGCCAGAAAAGCAAGTGAGAAGCAAACAACTAAGATTTAACACACTCTGTGGAAATGAGGTGATAGTTTAGGGCCCTTGGACCTCTATAATTGGAGTCTGGCCCCCCGTTGCTAACTCTTTTTCCACAGGCCTCCACTGAACACACATGAGCAACTCTGGGGAGAGAGCCGTGACCTGAGAAGCGCCCCTTAGTGCTCAGAGTTGCTGAGTTTTGCGAAGAGGAGTGGAGGAGCTGGACGAGCCCATGAGTGCCTTGGGCCTGACGTGAATACAGGTGGTGAGCAGTTGTCCATGAGGGGCTGCATCTCAGCCAGCTTGCACTGCTTGCAAGAATACCAGAGACGGGGTGGCACAGACAACCGACATTTTCTCCTCACACTTCCAGAGTCTGGAAAATCCAAAAGCAAGGAGCCAGCAGATCCAGTTCTTAGTGAGGGTGCTTCCTGGTCTCCATCTTGCTGTGTTCTCACAGGTTGGAGAGAAAGCACGCTGATGTCTCTTCTTGTTCAGTCACTAAGTCATGTCTGACTCTTTGCAACCCCATGGGCTATATAGCCCACCAGGCTCCTCTGTCCATGGAATTCTCTAGGCAAGAATACTGGAGTGGGTTGTCATTTCTTTTCCAAGGGTTCTTCATGACCCAGGGATTGAACCCACGTCTCCTATAATCCAGGTGGATTCTTTACCACTGAGACACCAGGGAAGCCCCCCTTCTTCTTATAGGGACACTAGTCCCATCATGGGGGCTCTACCCTTATGATCTCACTAAACCTGATTAATTCCTAAAGGACCCACCTCAGTGTCATCCTAGTGGGGCTGGGGCTTCAACATATGAATCCATGTGTGTACTGAGGCCGGGGTGGGGGGGTTGCCTGGGATACAAACATTCCATCTGTAACACAAGCACAAAACCTGCCAGTGTCCCAACCTTTGTCTCAGTTCAGTTCAGTTCAGTCACTCAGTCGTGTCCGACTCTTTGCGACCCCATGAACCGCAGCATGCCAGGCATCCCTGTGCATTACCAACTCCCAGAGCTTTCTCAAACTCATGTCCATCGAGTCGGTGTCGCCATCCAACCATCTCATCCTCTGTTGTCCCCTTCTCCTCCCGCCCTCTATCTTTCCAATATAGGGCCTTTTCAAATGAGTCAGTTCTTCCCTCGTCTAGTAGCAAGCAAAAGTCACTTGCTGCTCTGGAGGGGCAAGAACCTGCCCACACTGCAGACCCAACCCTCCTGTGAGGGGAGGAGAGAGAGGCCTGCCACCAGGAAAGCGGCAGGAAACCCTCCTGCCCCTCCCATCACCAACCCAGGGAAGGAGAGCTGCCTGGGGGAAGGGGAGGGGAGGAAAGTCTCTCCTCTCACTGGAACTGAGCAAAAGCCATCTCCCCTTGGGGATCCTGCATGGGAACAGAACGGACAAGAAAGAAAAGGCAGCACAACATTGGCCCACGAGGGCGGAAGGGCAGAGTCCCTGTTGCTCACACTTCCCCAAAGCACATGAGTGAGAGGGTAAGAAGACTCAGTGTCCCCAAGGAGACCCCGCCCGCTCGCAGACCCTTGGTTTCCTCAAGGCCTGCCTGCAACACCCTGTGAGCTGACACTCGGATTCAAGCACGAATGCTACTTACACCAATCTCCTTAGAACACCCAAGGGAGCTCCAGTCCCCCCCCAGAACAAGGTGCCTGATCTTTGGAATTCCCCATCCTGGCCCTGATGGCTTGGACCCTGTACCAGCCCAGCTCTGCCTGCCGTCCAGGCTTCCCCACCAACTCCTGCTGCTCACTGCTCACGAGGAAGGATTCATCTACCAGACCCCGTAGCATGGTGCTCTGAATTCAAGCAGCATCTTGCTCCTCTTTGCTGGCTGGTTTCTTTTCAGCCAGAAAAGTGGGTTCAGAGGGCCTGTTCACATTCCTGCCCCATGTTTAAAAGTGTGACATGGACATTCACACCCAGCGTCTCTCCTGATACAACAAGCATCCAGAGTGCCCCACGGTCTCTTACAGACATACAACACAGGGCACATTGTGGTTTCAGGCCACCCTATCACTATTTCTCAATATGAAAATATGGCTTCTTTGTGCCCAACCCATCCAGACTCTCAAACTAAAGAAATCTACAGCTACTTCTGTAAACATCTCACATCATATCTTACCCTGAGTTCCCCTGGGCACAGCTCCATCTCCCTGGTCCAGCCCCATCTTCCCACTCCTGACCTGATTACCTCTAGAAAAGAGAAGGAAGCTAGTATTTCCTGTGCAGGTAAATGTCCATCTGACATTTCTTCCAGCCACCTGCCAGAGTCACCTGCATCCACACATTAGTCATCACTCACTCTGGGCAGCTTGTGGAGGTCCTGACCAGACCCATAGGAGAGGAGTTTTCCAGGCTTAGCCAAAGTAACTCTTCCTCGTTTTGGAAGACTTCCAATTGCTCCTTTCCTTCTCACCCTCAAAACTCTAATACTGCCCAACTTTCAATATGTGGAGATCACAAAGGAAAAAGGAAATGAATTAGAGATATTGAGAAATTAAGTTCTTTTCCTTTTTAACTTCAAAAACAAGCTTGGACAGAAATAACTTTTAAAATCATATAATCACTGGGCAAATGCCTAGAGATTAGCCTAGTTAACAGTTGTTGTTTAGTCACTAAGTCATGTCTCCCTCTTTGTGACCCCATGGACTGCAGCCTGCCAGGATCCTCTGTCCATGGGACTCTCCAGCAAGAATACTGGAGTGAGTTGCAATTTCCTTCTCTGGGGGCTCTTCCCAGCCCAGGGATTGAACTCCCATCTCCTGAATTGCAGGTGGATTCTTTTCTGCTGAGCCACGGGCAAAGTCCCCTTGTTAAGAGAGCAGACCTTAAAAAATTAAAAAATCAGAAGAAAGAAATATTTGTAACTATGCATGGTGGGGGTGTTGACTAGACTTTCATAATATATACAAACATTGAATCATTATGTTGTGTCCCTACCACTAATATAATGTTACACGCTAATCATATCTCAATTTTTAAAAATTAGCCTGATTAAGGATGAGCCCACAATAGCAAAAAGGTTAACCAAATTCAAGATTCTTCTCAAAATTCAACCTGGATAAACTTGGTTCAGATTATAAGCAGTGAAATATCGCTGCTTTCAAACAAAGCAGCAATTGCACTGTAAACAGTGATGAGAGAAAAACCCTGGCCCTTTGATTTCTCAAAATGTGTATTTAGGCCAGCTAAGAAACAGTTCCTGGCTCCTATAGACTTTAACAAATTCTAGGACATCTGTAAAGAGAAGAAGAAACAAAACAATAGTTGCTCAGAGGATATAACAGAGAATCCTTCAGTTACATCTCCATTTATTGGATCCATAGAGTTTTCTTGTAGAGATAAGAATGTAAAAATGATTTGAAGATATAAAACGTGTACTAAGAGCCTTCATAATTGGAGTCCTCTGGATAGTCACTACTTCTCAGGATACAACCAGGGTAAAATTAAAATTTCTTAAGTGTCAACTGATTTTAAGGAAATGAAACGTTTAACAAAATGAAACTTTAAAGCCTGAATTCTGGAATGGTGTTGGAAAATTACATCAACTTTCAATTTCCTCTCCAAATGTGAATAGCCCTAAAAAAGAGATGTACTCCCTTTTCTGGAAAACTTATTCTAGAAATCCCTACTGTTTTATTGTTACTTTCAGTTACAAATGACTTTGAGGACACTGGGTTTTTAAGAAACGCATTTCTCCCACTTTTCTCATGTCTTTTCTACCTACCTGTTAGAAGAAAAACAAAACAAAAACACTCCACTAATTTTCCAGTATCTCGGGCTTTTTCCAGTTGACCTTGGATGGCTAATCATGGAATCAGACCTGCAGGCAGATTATTCATTTCCTATTCTTTTCCAGTTTACGTGATTTATGAATATTTCTCAACAACATAACAAACAGTGAAATAACTCTTCTGCAGAATCCCTTGAAGACATTTACATAAACAATCGAATTATATGACTACTTTGGGATATTGAAGAAAGTCCTTCAAAAGTGAAATGGAAAATAAATATTTAGGAGAACAATTTGAAGCCCTTAGCTACATAAGATGGCCATTTTGTGCACATGTTTACGCCTAGTCTCTAATGGAGAATTTTAGCCATGTGGAATTCCCGAAAATGAATACACACACCCAGAGAGCACTGAAAAAATTCTATATTTAAAAATTAGAATTTCATATATTTGCAAGTATATTCTTATTTTACAGATATTCAAAAAAATGTTTCATTTTATGAATCGTGGATATGTAGCACACTGAAAAACACATAAGAATTCAATTTCACAGATTTCCTACTAAATATCTGTTTTATGAGCGTGAGCCCAGGCTTCAAAATAATATGAACTCACATACATTTCAACTGTACTGAACACAGAGCTAAGTGGTGAAGAGGGAACATTTAGAAGGGATGATCTTTCAGGGAAGGATTTATAAGCACAATCAAATAGCGTTTCCTCCACATGACAAGGAGAGTTTCCAGTCCCTCCATCTCCGCCTGATTACTTACAAAACTGTATGAGCACTCCATCTGACCCTCCTGATGTGAGGGTGATTCAGAGATTCACAGAAGTCACCTCTAGAGCTGCAGGAGGAGTGCCCACAAGCAGGCCAGTTCCCCTGCTACTTATTCTCTGAATTTCCCTCATTTCCTTTAGTTTATTCATTCAACAAATATTTATTAAATCTTATGTGCCAGGCTATTGTAGGCCCCAAAGATACACTGAGAACCAAAGCCAGACATCTTCTCTGGCCTTATGGAGCAGCTAATAAAGTAGGGGAGGTGACGAGGAGCAAAGAAAGCAGTTTATAGGGTAACTTGATCCAGACAAGGATTTAGGGAAGGCTCTCCTGGGATCTGAAGGATAAGGCAGGGTTAAGTAGTGGAATGGGAACTTCCTGCCCTGGGTACCACAACTGCAAAAGCTCTGTGGGAGGATGAAGCAGGGCAAAATCAAGAAGACCAGTTGGCCAGAGTCAGGACATCAAAGTAAGGAGTGATGTAGAAGCAGGAGAGACAGGCAGAGCTGGTCCTGCCAGGGCCCCTCCCTCTGTGTTGAAGGACCTCTGAGAGTCACAGGAAGCCACAGAGGGGTACTGGCAGGCTGGGGAAGCCATGGGGGATGGGAGGCTTTAACTGATTTACACTGTGAAAAATTCACCCTGGCAGCAGAGTGGAGAACATTTGGCGTGGAATCTGAATGGATATAGTAAAATAGTTAGAAGACTAGACAGCAGCCTGGGGGAAAGAATATTGTGATTTATATTATGATGTCAGTAATAGAGCTGGGCAGAAGTCATAACACTCCCAGAAGTATTTAGGATGTAAAATCCACAAAAATGTGTATAAATTTTGTTAGAGATGATTTTCAAACATGAACTGAACTCTGGCCAATATATGGAGAAGAAGAATAACTGCAGTACCTCAACATCACTGTAATGATAAGAATTAGGAGGCAGGATCATGCATTCAATTTGATATCATTTTTCCCTTTCCAGGAGGGAAATGGATTAAGAAGGGAAAGGATGGGATGGGAGAGAGAATTATTCTTGCCCGTGAATCTATAAAGTACCTTGGCTTAAAATCTTATTATCAAAAAAGCCAGCAATTGCAACAACATCCCCTTATTCTGCAGATTTCAAAAATCAGAGCTCCAGATGATACAGTACAGTGAAGACAGGCTCTAATGATGGAAATGACAATGATAATGAAACTTTTCATACTATCAAGATCATCAATAATACAAAGGAATTACCATTTATTGAGAGCCTTGTAGCAGGCTGTGGAACAGGAGTGTTTAATCCTTACAAAAAGATTAGAAAGAAATAGATGAGCTCAGAGATATTGAATCACAATCTGTCCTGGTGAAGGTTTGAAACAACCTCCTTCCATGTCCACTAAGTTGCTCAGAACTTGATGATTCCTTTCACAATTTCAGCTCTAATATTCTTCTTGCTTATTTGAGTAGAGAAATCCATTCACTCCTGAATAGATTTTGATCTCTTGGAATTTCTGGGTACTCTCCAAGCACTGAATCTGGGACAACACATCAGCACTTTCTCCCACCCTGGCCCTCAATACACTTTCAAATTTGATCATAGTTTAGAGTCAAAAGAGTGTCTATGAAATTCTCATTAATATGTAAACAAGAGAGATAGAGTTAGAAAGAGATAAAAAGAAATTAATATGTGTCTTAAAATGTGAAATTAACATGATCTCTTAAGCCCTTAGTCCTTAATTTAGAATTGGGTTGGTCCAGATGATCTTTCATACCCATACTTTTGGGTTTCCCAGGTGGCTCAGTGGTAAAGAATCTGCCTGCAGTGCAGGAGACACAGGAGACAAGGGTTCAATCCTTGTGTCAGGAAGATCCCCTGGAGGAGGGCATGGCAAGCCACTCCAGTATTCTTGCCTGGAGAATCCCGTGGACAGAGGAGCCTAGCGGGCTACAGTCTATGGGGTCGCAGAGAGTCGGACATGACAAGAGCACGCACACAGGCACCCATATTTTTATGCCCAGACTCACCAAAACCTCAAATAGAGTCATGTGTACATGGTATGCTCATAAGTGATAAAATTAAGATGGTAAAAAAATAGATAATTTAAATATATGACAGTGGCTCATTCTTGATTCACAAATTGATTAAACTCTATCTCAACACTAAAAAATTTTAATTGCTTTTTCAAAAAAGAACGAACACTATGACAATGACAGGTTAAGTTCCCGAGAAGCAGAATCTGAGACAGGAATTCAAATGCAATTCTCCAGAGAGGAAGCAGCTGCAAGCCTTAGGAGCCTACACTCACAGAAGCTGGGGACCAGGGACATCAGCCCAGAGAGGGACCTGGGCAGGGAACCCACGGCATGCCCTACAGGCCATTTTCCCAACGTGTGGTTGCTTGCTTCTAAAATTTCTCTGTATGTGGAGTGCCCATGAGGTTATCATGCTCCTCTCCCTTTATGAGGAGGAAACTGAAATTCAGAGAAGTGGAATCAGTCCTACAAAGCTAGAGAATCAATTAGCAGGACTGGAAATTTAAGCCAAATCTTCAAACTTCAACCTCCATTTATTCAAGCTGACAACCTGAAAACTTTCCCAGCATAAAAAACCTAGAAATGTTGGATAAAACATAGTAAACATTTTACAAGCTTGGTTGAGCTCAGGGAGAGAACAGGATCTGTCCAGAGGCCAGAAGGAAAGAGGAGACTGGTACTGCTGCTGAGGCAGCCCACAGGGGTGAGGAGGGACCCAGGAGTGTGGACTTTAATGACCACAGAGGGTCAGAGTTTGCTCTCGGACCCCAAAGTGAGGTAGAATAAGAATAGAACGCCATGTGAAGCTGAGAACACAGGGCTACAATGGAAGGACGAGCCGGAAACGAAGTCTACCCACAGTGGATTCTCAGAGAATTCTCACTGTGGGTAGGTTGTTTCAAGGATGGTTGTTTCAGTGCGGGGAATGAAAAAAGGAAACGTCTCCCTGAGAATTACTGGAAACTGATTTTCATTTGGCTTTTTAAAGCAAATCCACACTAGGGTGAGTCTAGGAATCCCTGGAATAAGAGATTGGTCTCAGGTCAGAAATAGCCCAGAGCACCAGTCAGCAGTAAATGTAACACGCTTGCGTGCTCAGCCACACAGTTGTGTCCGACTCTTTATGACCCCATGGACTGTAGCCCACCAGGCTCCTCTGCCCGTGGGATTGCCCAGGCAAGAATACTGGAGTGAGTTGCCCATTTCCTCCTCCAGGGGCTCTTCTTGACCCAGGGATCGAACCCACATCTCCTGTGTTGGCGGGTGGATTCTTTTCCACTGCACCACCTCAGACACCCTTAGTAAACATAACACTTCTCTACATAGAAATAGCCTTAGCCCGGCCCCACGCAATCCCACAGATAACAGTGCTCTGAAAATGACCCCACAAATCAAAACTACAAAATATCCAAGCAGGGAGCAATCTCCCATGACTAGACACACTTTACTACTCTCGTCAGTAGACACAAAAACAGCAAAACTAGATCCTCATGCTTTCAAATGCAAATGTTCTTCCTATCATTTGACTTCCCAAAGACCAAGGTGTTAAGACAGCTTCACTCTAGAAACACACTATTCATGGAAATGCAAGCCATGCACTACTGTTTTTATTAATTCAAAAGATCTGTTCAGTTATTCAAAACAATTTCTCTTTGAATTGAGTGTTAAGGGAAAAGTGGACATAGCCTTCTACTTCTTAAAAATAGAAGGACTCACGGATCTCTTTAATTTAAATATAGGCCCAGCCGGAGCAAAGCAGGTAGAAGAGTCTTCTTGAATTCCCTTAGGGTCTTAGGCTTCTGGGAGGACTCCTCTAGAGCCAGGCATCTTAATCAGCTGTCCAAAGGAAGATTTAATCTACAAATGTTATGCAACCGTTGGCTATGAGCAAAAAAGAGGGTGGGTAAGGAGGTTGCACTGTTTACCAACCAAAACAGTAACTACACTAGAAAAAGCCCAACTCTTTTGTATTTGGCAGCATCACTCATCATGAATCAGAAATAATACAAATAGCCTTTGAAGAAATCCAAAGTGATCTGTTGTAAACAAATACATAATCATTCCTCATTACCGTTAATGCAGGCCACAGACAATAGCCCAAGCCTCATACCATGAGGCAAGGACTCTTTCCATATCACATTCAAAGCCAGATCCTTAAATAAATTGAGAAAAAGGAGGTTTTTTTTCTCTGCATAAAATTATTATTTGACTGAAGTTCAACATTTTGTTCTAATTAAGGGCAAAGGATGGAAGAGGATGAAAGTTGAAGTAAAAATGTAGATTCAGGGAAGACAGGGAACTGTGTTCGGTAAGTTACAGATATTATATCACTTGAGTACTCACAAAATCCTTATGAGGCCGGCTTCTGAGCTGATTTACAGGTGAAAGATCCAGGGCTCAGTGAGGGTCAGTAATCGCCCATGGCCACAGGGTCACTAAGTGGCAGAGCCTCTGCTGGGACTTCCTGCCTCCAAAGTCCAGAATTTCCATTAACCTCTACTCATAAAGTCCATCTTCAAATCAAAAGTTTATGAAGGATCATCCTCTTTTGGGTTCAGAAAGTTCTGGTATTCCTCCTGGGGTTTTGAGTTTTTAGAAGGAATGGATTCTGTTTGTTTTTCTGACTTGCTAAGATAGAGAAACAAACAAAATCCATTCATTCTAAAAATAGCCACTGCTCTCTCACCTTGGCTCTGAGACAAGCCCAAAGCTAAGTTGTGTAGCAGAGACGTACCCCGAGTCCACATTCAATCCACCACGCCCACAGATTCTACTTCTCTAATATCCTGTTCCATTCTTCACCAGCCTGCCTGGGTCCAGGCTGTTTCCTTCTCTCGCCTGAATCACTTCTATATCTGCTCCTAGTCTCTGGGTCAGCCTCTTTCACACCATTCCCCACCTTGGGCTCGTGGAGAACACTCCAAAACTCAAATCTGACCTTGTTGCCCACCTATGTAATATAATTTGCCACCTTTCAGGATGATGACAAACTCCTAACTTCTCAAAGGAGTACACTGGTGTGCTCCATTATGAACTTCATACTTCTCATCTAGCTAGTTTTATCACTTGCCACCATTCCTACCCTCCCTAACACATCTCCTTATCCACTAAGCTCTGGACATGCTGAGTGATGGGCAATCCTCAATGATCATCACATTGGCCTTCACGTGCATGTTCCTTCTGTCCGCTAGGCTTCCTTCCCATCTTCATCTGAGCAACCCCTCCTCATCCTTCAAAACTCAATGTAAGGGAGGGCCTTCTGGGAAGGCCTTCTGGGAAGGCCTTCTGTGAAGGCCTCACTGCTTACTCCTTCCACAAATCCCCACTGCTCTTCAGTGCTCCCACAGCATCCTATGAGTACAATTTCCAACATACATTTTATCACCCTGTACTCTGAGCATTCATTTATCCCCCTGCCTTCCCTTTGAGGCAGGGGTTGATTCTTTTCAGATATTGTATTCCCAATACATGTCAAAAGGCCTAGCACATACTAGGTATTCAATAAAAGTTTCTCAAATAAATGAAATAAAATATTAGGAAGGCTTCTTAACATAATTATTTTTTTCAGCATACTAACTTTGGGATTAATTTGTGAGGACTAAAATAAAGCAATTTATAAGATAGTGATTTTTCAGTTCAGTTCAATCACTCAGTCGGGGCCAACTCTTTTTGAACCCATGGACTGCAGCACGCCAGGCTTCCCTGTCCATCATCAATTCCCAGAGCTTGCTCAAACTCATGTCCATCGAGTCGGTGATGCCATCCAACCATCTCATCCTCTGTCGTCCCCTTCTCCTCCCGCCTTCAGTCTTTCCCAGCATCAGGTTATTTTCCAGTGAGTCAGTTCTTCACATCAGGTAGCCAAAGGATTGGAGTTTCAGCTTCAGCATCAGTCCTTCTAATGAATATTCAGGACTGATTGCTTTTAGGACTGACTGGTTTGATCTTGCAGTCCAAGAGACTCTCAAGAGTCTTCTCCAACACCACAGTTCAAAAGCGTCAATTCTTTGGTGCTCAGCTTTCTTTATAGTCCAACTCTCACATCCATACATGACTACTAGAAAAACCATAGCTTTGACTAGAGGGACCTTTGTCAGCAAAGTAATGTCTCTTTTTAACATGCTGTCTAGCTTTTCTTTCAAGGAGCAAGCATCTTTTAATTTCATGGCTGCAGTCACCATTTGCAATGATTTTGAAGCCCCAAAAATAATCTCTCACTGTTTCCATTGTTTCTCCATCTATTTGCCATGAAGTGATGGGACCAGATGCCATGGTCTTAATTTTCTGAATGTTGAGTTTTAAGTCAGCTTTTTCACTCTCCTCTTTCACTTTCATCAAAAGGCTCTTTAGTTCTTTGCTTTCTGCCATAAGGGTGGTATAATCTGCATATCTGAGGTTATTGATATTTCTCCTGGCAATCTTGATTCTAGCTCAGGTTTCATTACAGCCTGCATTTCGTATGATGTATTCTGCATATAAGTTAAATAAGCAGGGTGACAATATACAGCTTTCATGTACTCCTTTCCCAATTTGAAACCAGTCTGTTATTCCATGTCCAGTACTAACTGTTGCTTCTTGACCTGCATACAGATTTCTCAAGAAGCAGGTCAGGTGGTCTGGTATTCCCATCTCTTTAAGAATTTTCCAGTTTGTTGTGATCTACACAGTCAAAGACTTTGGCATACTCAATAAAACAGAAGTAGATGTTTCTCTGGAACTCTCTTGCTTTTTCGATGATCCAACGGATATTGGCAATTTGATCTCTGGTTCCTCTGCCCTTTCTAAATCCCGCTTGAACATCTGGAAGTTCACGGGTTTTAACCTCTCTTAAATTATCACATATAAAGGAGCAATACTGTGTGGTAAAAAGAACCCGTACTTTGGAGGCAAGTGTCCCTGGGTTTCACTTTGAGGCCCAGGAGCACATGATTTAACCTTCGTGTGCCTCACTCTCTCTTTTCTGCTCTTAAACTATTTTGATTTGATTTACAAAGCTTCAACTTATAGACAGTTATCAAGAAATGTTTGCATTTTCAAAAAAAATGAATTAATCTAACAAAACAAAAATAGATTTTCATATACAGAGAACAGACTAGTGGTTACAAGTGGGAAGAGGGGAGGGCAGAGAGGCAGGATAAGGGTATGGGATTAAAAGATACAAACTACCATGGATAAAATAAACGAACTATAAGAATATACAGCCAATATTTTATAACAACATTAAATGGAGTATAATCTATAAAAATACTGATTCACTATGTTGTACACCTAAAACTAATATAATATTGTAAATCAACTGTACTTCAACAACAACAAAAATAACAGGTCAAACCACAAGGATAAATAAAAGTGGCCAGGAGCCAAAGCAATAAAATTTGGGGGGGAAAAAAGAAATATGTGTGTTTTTAAAGCAAAAACCCTACCTCCCTTCTCCACATGTGGATGCATGTGCTGAAGAAAACAGCAAAGTCCATGTGGATCCTTACCTCAAACCTCATCCTGAATAAGAATTCAAAATCATCTTTCCCTTTCCTGGGCCGTGAAAGTTACAAGGGGGGCACTCGGCCCACGCATCTCTGTGGGTTAGCTTTAGGGTTGGGTTAGGGTTAATGAGATCGTTTCCTATGCTGCTCTACCTTGTTTGCTGATTAAACCACAGTTCCTTTAGGCCTAAACAAGATTAGCTGAACCATAAATATTTTCCTGGTGATAATATATGCAGGTGTAGTTAAGAGCCAGCCTTTTGTTTTGCTTATAATAAACTACCTCTGAAAGTAAAACACAGTGAATGGCTACAGATCACGTTAACCAGCCCACAATGAACGGGTAGAATGAGTGAATCAATATTATTATATAAACATTTATCCCACCTGACATAACAGTTATACAGATCAAGCCCATGGCATGGTTTTATAGCTCCATTAGAATGCAAAAATACATAATCTAAGCAAAGAAGGAATATTTTAAAGCAAAGCCAAACACAGACTACAGACCTACCGAGATCCCTCCCACTATTTCCCAACCCCACCTGAAGAAACTATTCCACTTATGGGTAAATTATTTTTTTAATATCTGGGTAAAATATAGCAGGTGTTGTGATGCATCTTTTTCATATATGGTAAAGAAAAGAACTTCTTAAACCAAACTACAGAGTTTTGTTGTTGTTGTTAATATTTAGTTGCTAAGTCATGTTCTACTTTTTTTTGACCCCGCGGATTGTAGCCCACCAGGCTCCTCTGTCCCTGGGATTTTCTAGGCAAGGTTACCATTTCCTTCTCCATAGAGTTTTGAGCCCTGCCTAAAACCTAACCTTTAAGAAAACATGTTCACATTGAGACCAAGAAGTCCAATGAAGAGTCATTTTGGGTCACAAATCAGAAGGACATCCATGCCCTATGTGCTCTCCTGAGCAAGGCACCCTTCAAAGTTAACCAGCAAGGAAGTCTCACTGCCTCGTCCATGAGCTCGCAATGAAGGTACACCATTTATACCAGGAGCCAGCAACATCCTCTTATCATTAGCACTCCCCGACTTGGCTCACACCTCCAACCCAGCCCAGACACTCTCAAATATTTCCTATGACACCTTTGTAACAATTTGAGATTTCTTTTTTCCATTAAAAAAAGTATTAAAATCTACATTACAAAAAATTAGAGAAATGATTCATTGCAATTTGACCAGAAACAGAAGTCAAAAAATTCCTGATGCACTACACTCTGCATCAACAACCAGTGGCCCTGTAATACTTAAAAGCAAGAGGAGTCAGTATTTAGGAAGACTGACAGCTTTTCCTAAAGATGTGGAAAAGACCAAGCAGCCTGCAAAGAGAACTGTGGGTCTGAGCACTCAGGGACAAGCCCAGAAGGAAGTTTATAAAGGACCAAGGATGCCCATGGCAATGTAGAGAAAATGCTAAAAACAAATGGAATAAGGGCCCCTGATGTCCATGCTTTATTAATTCTTCCAGATACTCATGGGCCTCAAATGAAACCCTTTCCACCCAAGGTTTCTGTGAATTCATCAGATGCTCTGAACATAGCACCAGCAGCCAGTTCTTTCTGGGTCTAGCCAGAGCAGGGTAATGTTTTGGCTCTGAGCAATCATTCTGTGAATTGAATCTTCAGCCACTGGGTCTTGCTGGCCTCCCAGCAGTTTATCAGTATTTCTGCTTAGAAGTGGGGGAACATTGGCTTTGAAAAAGTGTCATCTGTACGATCATCAAATCTTTGGCTGCTAATACAAGACTGACAATAACTTATAAGAGGATTCTGTACTTCTGGCCATAACACTCCAGAATTTTTTAACTCAAAAAAAAAAAAGCAACTTCCTTTGCTGTGTGACTCAGGGAACTCAACCTGGGTTTCAGTAAAAACCTAGAACGGTGGAATCGGGAGGGAGGTGGGAGGGATGTTCAAGTGGGAGGAAACATGGGTAAACCTATGGCTGATTCAAGTTGATGTTTGGTAGAAATCAACACAATCCTATAAAGCAATTATCCTTCGATTAAAAACAAATAAATTTTTTAAAAAAGCAACTTCCTTATAAGTAAAATTTTGTCAAAGGGAATGGAAGAGTATGATACTCTTGCAATTCAAATAATACAGTTATTAGAAGAAAAACTTTGTCACCTGTTCTTCGAGCACAAGATATATAAGAAACTTAAAGCTATTCAATCAAGAGAAGATTCTGAAAAATGTAGACAATGACTCAGAGTTTTCTAGAACAGCATTTATTTGATATTCAAAGTATAGTTCCAATCATAATAGATGTGAAATTATTTCCATTAAGACAGCATCAAACAACCCATTTGATGGTTGTTTGTAATTAATCATTATTACAGTTGATACTATAATAAACATATCTGTAGCTAGATCTTTAACCACATCTACAATTATTTCCTTAAGATAAATTCCCTAAAGGATATCTGGATCAAAGGGTATACAAAAATTTACCCCCAGGAAGTAGTTTTGTGAATTTACTTTCCCAACAGCTGTGTTTAAGTGTTCCTACTTGGATGACATTAATTTTTGAATTAAGAGCTAGTTAAAGCAAAAGACAGTTAAAGCAATGCTGCACCAAATACTAGATTTTTTCCCCCTCACCTATTTTAACAATAAATCTCAAAAAATGTAGAAAGAAATTAAGCCATAAAATTTCCTACAAAATTGAAAACACCCGCTACACAAGACTTAAATAGGTCTTAGTCTCAAGCATGAGCTCAGGCAGTTTTGGACAGTAACGGAGTCACAGGCTGACAGCAGAAAAGGGACAGACGGGAGGCAGCTGACATCCAGATGGCCTCACTCGGTCCCTTTTGGAGGATTTTTCCAAAGCTGTCTTGATTCTTCAATCAGAACCAGCAGGGAGACCAAGCAGTTTCCACACTCCAGGCCCAGGGGACTCCTGAGCCTTGTTGGACACAGAAGCCCAGGTCCTGTAGTTAGCAGGAAGGCCTGCGAGCCATCACCGCCAGCACGGGATCAGCTCTGGACTGAGTGACAGTCTCTGGCTTTTTTCAGTTTAAGAAACTCCATACAACTTGAATCATTTTGGTCTGCAGAGTGCCCAGGTACATAACTGAAGCAGAGAAAATATTTTTTAAATCCCACTGAGAGAAAACAGATTATTCTCCAGTTCATCTTCTGCAATTAATCCCAATGTCCTGAAATTTTACATATTTGAATGGTGTGGAGGAGAGCCTGCATCTTCTCTTTTGAGCCACGTGGTGACCCTTCCACCCATTGCCCTTCTTCCCAGACATCATCTACCCACTTCCTTGAAGGACAGTGCAAACCATTTCCTCTTGTATGCTCCTTTCCAGTATCAGAGTTCATTAGATTAACTATTAGAGGATGGTGTTCTCATTTGTTTTGTTTTTTGGCCACTCCACATGTAGCATCTTAGTTCTTTGACCAGGGATCAATCAAACTCACAACTCACCAGGGAACTCCAAAGGTGTTCCCATTTGAATGTCCAAAGTACCCTATAAGCTTAGCCACTGCATCAAACATCCTGTCATATGAATCTTTTGTGTTGAATTATTCATTTTCTTAATAATCTTTTCTCAAGCTTTGTGCTAATGAATACAAGTGCCCATCTAACACATGAGACTGTCAAGGAAAAAAAAAAAAAAAAAAGGAAACCTAGACTCCAGGATCTTGATATGGAATTCCTGGGCTCACATTTCCCTTCAGTATCACTTAAGACAGAAGCAAGAGGAAGGATATACTATTTCCATCCCAAGAAAAACAGAAAATCTAGGACAAGTAGTCATAAGACCCAGGACAACAGGAACGTTGTATTTAAATGTGTCCTCAGGCTTTATGATCAGAAGTGCTGCCAGCCTTGGGAGTACAGAGTAGGCCCTGTCCCCCGCAATACACAAACACAGGGAGCAAAGGAGTGGAAACACTGACTTTGAGTGGCATTTCTATAACCCTACACAGAATTGATGCTTTTGAACTGTGGTGTTGGAGAAGATTCTTGAGAATCTCTTGGACTGCGAGGAGACCCAACCAGTCAATGCTAAAGGAAACCAGTACTGAATATTCATTGGAAGGACTGATGCTGAAGCTGAAACTCCAATCCTTTGGCCACCTGATGCAAAGAACTGACTCATTGGAAAAGACCCTGATGCTGGGAAAGATTGAAGGCAGGAGGAGAAGAGGATGACAGAGGATGAGATGATTGGATGGCATCACCGACTCAATGGACATGAGTTTGAGTAAGCTCCAGGAGTTGGTGATGGACAGGGAGGCCTGGCGTGCTGCAGTCCATGGGGTCGCAATGCCCAGCCACTGCCAAATGTCTCCGAGGAAATAAAATCACTGCTGTTGAGAACCACTGTCTCGGAGTGAGTCAGAATGCTGGAACTGAAAGAGCATTCAACTGAGCCAGGCTTCAATCTAGATTCAGCAGTTAGTTGACTGTAGAACCTGGTTACAGAGGTTCAGTTAGAGCATCTGTTTTTGCTGACTCTGAAGCAGAGATCTACGTGCTTTCAGGCCCAACCTATGAGACATAAGGGGAGCAAGACTGGGCAGAGGAAGAAGGTCAACTACAACGCAGCTGCAACAGACACCTCAGCAAGTCAGCCCCACGAGGGGCTCCGGAACTGGGATGGTTCTTCAGAGCTGCATCAAACTGAGGCCAGGGGCTCAGGCCTTTACACCCCCATGCCAACAAGGCATTGGATATGTGCTGCGCCACAGGAAGACAGGCAGAACCTTGGGCGAGGAGGTTGCCTTCAGCACAAGGCCAGGCTGAAGCGTGGACCAGGCTGTGAGCCATCAGCAGCCCACAGCACTGAGGGGTGGTAGCACTGGGAGGCACACCCCAGCTCCACGACAGTGTCCAAAACACGGGGGAGATTCACCAGGTATGAACACACACGTGGAGGGGAGTAAGAGTAGGGACCTCAGAATCAGATTAGAGAGCCAGAGATCCCAGTTCCCCATGGGCATGCTGACCTATGTCCATCTAAATCACTGGTCTCTTTTTCAAACCCTATGGTCTCCACCACTGCAGTCGGTCAGACAGTGAAGGTAACTCTGTACCACTCACTGTTAGGTACTGGAGATACACAGTGGATATGCGTGCTTAGTCGCTCAATCGTGTTCATGTTCGAGTCTTTGAGACCCCCTGGACGGTAGCCTGCCAGGCTCCACTGTCCAGGGAATTTTCCAGGCAAGAATACTGGAGCAGGTTGCCATTTGCTATTCCAGGGGGTCTTCCCAACCCAGGGATCCCACCTGCATCTCTTGCACCTCCTGCATTGGCAAGTGGTTTCTTTACCACTGCGCCACGTGGGAACCCCTGTAGATACACAGGAGGAAACAAAATAATCTCTACTCACCAGGAACCGTCATTCTAGAAGAAAGGTATAGAAGGACAACGAGTGAGATTAGCACCGATAAGGTAACCTAAAACAATTGCCAAATCTGCCCGGAGAGGCTGCAGCCAGAGGAACAGTGAACAAATCACTATAAGCAGCTAACGTCTGAAATCACTTTAAGGGAAAATGTGACAATAATGTGCATTTACTGTTTCCAGAGAAAGAAAAGTGCTAAAAGAATCAGCTTCTCCAGAGAAAAATAAGGAGCTGAAAATTGAAAAATATCCTGAAATCGTGATGACTAAGAAAAAATAACGTTTGGCGTTTAGCTCTCATGTGTGAACTTTATTTTATGAATTTTCATATCGAAATATTTTCAGTGTTACATAATCTTCTATTAATTCAATGATCAAAAAGTTTTTTTTTTTTTTAACAGTGCGCATGTGTGCGTGATCTGTAAAAGAGATCTAGATCCTTGCTACTCAAATGTATGGTCCAAAAGGGAAGGGAAGGCATGGGGCTCTGAAAAGTGTGAGTTGCTCAGTTGTGTCTGACTCTTTAGAGTCTGACCCCATAGACTGTAGTCACCAGGTTCCTCTGTCCAAGGGATTTCCCAGGTAAGAAAACTGGAATGGGTTGCCATTTCCTTCTCCAGAGGATCTTCCTGATACAGGGTTCAAACTTGGATCTCTTGCATTGCAGGCAGATTCTTTACCATCTGAACCACTAGGGTGCATGGTTGGGCTCTGAAGTTCTATATAAATATGCTGACATTTTTTCTAATATGTGTGCGTGCATCACCCAATTTTGCTGTGAGGCTTTAGCCCAAACTCCAACGCAACTGAAAATTTCCATGTACTAGTCTCTCATGCTAAGTGCCTCCCATCAATAAGGGAAACATATAATCTCTTTCTTATTCAGAAACTGATTCGCTATTTTGGGTGGTGATGTTGATAAAGGAATAACCAAAGAGTGTAAAACTGTAGTGTTTATGCTCCTAGGAAACATTACATTTGGAAAAACACACCCACACAGCTGTTAGATTCAATAACACTTCATTGATAGTCACCCCGGATATTATTTGTTAAAATTTTCAAGCTGCTAACTCTAAGGGGAAAAAAATGAATATTCAAACTGAGCCAAAAAAAATACTTTTATACACATTTTCATTAGAAGGGGGAAACTGTGAAACCATGCAATACAATAAAGTTAATATTGTGCTGTCAAAAAAAAAAAAAGTATGGTCCAATAGTACATTCTTTTAAATGCAGATTCTAATTCAATGCATTTGGCGTGGGCTTGAGAGTCTGAATTTCTAATAAGCTCATAGGTGAGCTCATGCTGCTGATTTGCAGACTACAAGTTGAGGATCAAGTTTCTAGATCATTCAGCTCAAATGACTATTAAAGTTCAGGTGAAGAAATAACTGAGCATCCTAGAAAGAAAAAGGAATGTGGAAACAATACTGCGCCAAGAATCCAGTAGCTTAAATTCTGCTGTGTTAGCAGCAAAGTGAACTGTAATTAAAACTTTCAGCAAACCAGAGATATTCCCTTTCATATTTAAACACTGGATCTAAGACTGGCACCATTTGCTGGTGGGCTCAGGTAGTTACACTGACTCTGAATATATTATTTATAATATAAATACCACAAAACAAGACTTGAATCATATTACTCCATGTGAAAATGGGCTAGCCCTTAACCACAGCACTTCCCTGAACTGAACTGGCATTCACAACTCTTGCCTTCAAATGTCACAGCTTAGCCCTTAAGTGAAAATCATTTTCTTATAGACATCATGTCGATGAGATAGTTATGAAACTTTTTTTTAAAAAGAGTAAAAGTTGGTCCTAAAATTAAACAAAGGCTGTTAAGGCCAAAAGGAGTTGAGCTTCTCTTGACAGTTTTATTCTAAGGCCTGGCATCATTCAAGAATCTTATCATTTTTTAAAGAGTTCATAAGACATGTTATAAATCAACATCTTGGATTATATTTTTTATCACAGTCCTCCAGATTGGATGCATCAGACTATTATTATATGAGGATGATGAGTGATCTTTGGGAGTGGTCCAATTTTATGGACATGAGCAGAACTTTGTGAAAAGAAAACAGCATAATAACAGCATTTTAAAAGGAAAATCCTAATGTATTTTAGTTGGGCTTCCCGTGTAGCTCAGTTAGTAAAGAATCTGCCTGCAATGCAGGAGATCTAGGTTCAATTTCTGGGTCGGGAAGATCCCCTGGAGAAGGAAATGGCAACCAAGTCCAGTATTCTTGCCTGGAGAATCCCATGAACAGAGGAGCGTGCCAGGCTACAGTCCATGAGGCTGCAAGAGTTGGACACGACTTAGCGACTAAACCACCACCACCAATGTATTTTAGTTATCTTTTCATATAATAACTCTTTTTCAAAGTGACTCATGTCTCTATTATTTAGATAGTCACTGACATTTGTCTTGATTAATTACTAAAACTAAATACATATACATATGTGTATTTTAGTTTAAACATCTATTATTAAAACTTAACTAAAACTCAAGAAGGTTAAACTATTAAAATATGACCTAATGAGAAGAAATTACTCAAAAAGATTTACCATGTAATGTTAGCTATTTTGATTATAATTTTTAATAGCATTATCACTACTTAAATTACCAAGATTTGTGATGGCAGAACCTATCTAAGCAAAAAAAAAAATCTTAAGATTGTGTTCTAGACGTATTATGGAAAAAAAACTGGCGTTTTTTTTTTTTGTCTGAATAGTGCAAAATAAAATAATTCTCATTGAATTCTATTTCCCAAAAATTCTCATGAAAAGAGAATTCTATAATTCTACTTTCCTACATCCCACATCAGTTCCTCAATTCATATATATATATTTTATACTCAGTGATAGAGAATAAGTAATGAGGGTTTTATAAACTACTGCTTAAAAAGTGTATGGTTTGGGACATCCAGTTAGAGTCAGTTATCTTCCTGTATTTTTCTACAACCCTTTCCAGTGTTTATGTGCTGGTCATGAGATATACAGCAGTATCTGGAATTCTCATCCAAAGGATTAATTATGTTCAATACCGCTTTGATATTAAGGATATTTTATTGTAATTCTTTTAACTACAAATATATTTACAATACCTCTATTATCCAGAATATTCAAATAATAAGAATTCCATGTTCTTTGACCTTTCTGAATAAATTTAAGCTTATTGGTCATTTTAATGATATAGAATTTCAATAAAGACAAATGAGTATAGGACTTAAATCTTTGAAAAATTATTTTCATATACACTGCTTTACTAAATCCCCATAATAACCTCACTTTTAGATCCAACAGGTCCCTTAAAGAGATCATGTAGTTCTCAAATCACCTAGCTAGTGGGTAGTAAAATCAAGATTCAAACCTAGATCTTCACTGTTCTTCTCAAGATGTACTTCCTCTCTGAGATAGCATAAAGGAAAGTGTGACACAGACTATAAAAGATAAAGGTCTAAGTCTTCTAAATGTTGTTGTTTAGTTGCTAAGTCACATCTAACTCAGAATAACCCCATGGTCCGTCAGACTGTAGCCTGCCAGGTTCTTCTGTCCACGGGATTTTCTAGGCAAGAATACTGGAATGGGTTGCCATTTCCTCCTCCAGGGGATCTTACCAACCCAAGGATCAAACCTGTGTCTCCTGCACTGGCAGGCAGATTCTTTACCACTGAGCCACCTGGGAAGCCCAAGTCTTCTTAATGCCTGAATGCATGTGTGCTCTTCACAGCTAAATAGTCCAAGGCCATGTTCTGCTGTGTCTTCCTTACTTCATGTCCACTGCCAAGATAGTTTAAGGTGACTCTGGATAAAACACAGCTTGCTAGTACCACAGTCTGTTGATTCTACCTGACTTGATGCACTATCACTTTCTATTCGTTCATTCAACATATATTTACTGGGCTTCTACTATACAGCAAGCACTGTGTTTTGAGTTTTTCCAGTGGTTCAGTGCCTATACACACAACATAAACAGCCAATATCTATACACTCTCTCACTTGCTCTTCTTTCCAAAGGCATATTCTGATTGCAACTAAGTCTATGATCTTCTGACTAATCAGGATACAAACTAAGCTAGGATTTGCTAGACACGGCTCTGCATTTTGGAAGTCAGCACCTAATATGGGACACAGATCACTCACTAGTGGAACCTGAGCGGATTTTAGATGATATATGGGTGGGCAAACATTACCCGACTTTAAATGGGGAGGATGTTATTGTTTTTACAATTTTCTTTCGACTTTTCTGATCGCACAAGAAAGGCATAGTTTGGGGCTAGAATAAGTAACATCTCTACCGGATAGTCTCCTTGTTAGCAGAAAGACAGGTTCAGGCTCAGAACCTTGTATGGGTAACTAAGTGTATCTAGTTAATATTAGAATCTTTTCATTGCATTATTTTTAGTGTTACTATTTTTTTTTTCATAGCAAGTGGAACTGGTTGTTATATTTCCACATAGAATGTGAGATAAAGTTTCTTTTACAAATTATTTACATATAGAAGTCAGTCCTTGATGGTGGGTGGGGGTACTTGATGTCGCATGAATTATAAAAATTTGCTGAGGTTTGGGAAAAACTCATGGTGGGAAGTGGCAGTGGCGGGGGGAGGGGGCGGAAAGCAGTGGGTTGATCAACAGTAGTCAAGCTCCAGGCCAAGCTGTGTGCCTCTGAACTAGTTATGGAACCTGGCAGTCTCATCACCTTCGTCAGTAAATGTGAGGTTGAAATGGATCTGTAAGGCAATGTTTCTGTCCCTAGTCCCCTACGCGTATCCTTGCTACAATGATGGCGGAGTAGTAACTGGAAGATTAAAAAGAAATGTGGGCTTTTTCAAAGTTCTCCAAGCTTCCACTCTCAAGCACATGCTCTTTGTCATGCTAAGAACATGCTTGGGAGTTGAGAGTCACAGGACAAGACGATCACTAGGGCCTCAGTGGAAACAGTGACAGACTTTTTTTTTGGGGGGGGCGTCCAAAATCACTGCAGATGGTGATTGCAGCCATGAAAGTAAAAGATGCTTGCTCTTTGGAAGAAAAGCTATGACCAACTTCAGTTCAGTTCAGTTCAGTCGCTCAGTCATGTCTGACTCTTTGTGACCCCATGGACTGCAGCATGCCAAGCCTCCCTGTCCATCACCAACTCCTGGAGTTTACTCAAAATCATGTCCATTGAGTCAGTGATGCCATCCAACCATCTCATTTTCTATTGTCCCCTTCTCCTCTCACCTTCAATCTTTCTCAGCATCAAGGTCTTATCAAAGGAGTCAGTTTTTTGCATCAGGTGGCCAAACTCTTTGCCTCTCAGCTTTCTTTATAGTCTACCTCTCACATACATACATGACAACTGGAAAAACCACAGCTTTTTAAAATAAAAAACAAAAACAAAAACAAAAACTGAGCCACAAGGGAAACCCATGACCAAACTAGACAGCATATTAAAAAGCAGAGACATTACTTTGCCAACAAAGGTCTGTCTAGTCAAAGCTATGGTTTTTCCATCTAGTCAAAGCTATAGCTTTAAAAAAAGAAAAAAACCAGCTGAGCCACAAGGGAAGCCCATGACCAACCTAGACAGCATATTAAAAAGCAAAGACATGACTTTGCCAACAAAGGTCCATCTAGTCAAAGTTATGGTTTTTCAGTAGCAATGTATGGATGTGAGAGTTGGACTATAAAGAAAGCTGAGTGCCAAAGAATTGATGCTTTTGAACTGTTGTGTTGGAAAAGACTCTTGAGAGTCCCTTGGACAGCAAAGAGACCCAACCAGTCCATCCTAAAGGAAATCAGTCCTGAATATTCATTGGAAGGACTGATGCTGAAGCTGAAACTCCAATCCTTTGGCCACCTGATGTGAAGAACTGACTCACTGGAAAAGACACTGATGCTGGGAAAGATTGAAGGCAAGAGAAGGGGACGACAGAGGATGAGATGGTTGGATGGCATCACTGACTCAGTGGACATGAGTCTGAGTAAACTCCAGAAGTTGGTGATGGGCAGGGAGGCCTGGCATGCTGCAGTCCATGGGGTCACAAAGAGTCAGACATGACTGAGCGACTGAACTGAACTGATAGTCAGCTCTAGAACTCTAAGAAGCTCTAATTGTACATATGTTACTGCTAAAATATCAACAAAACACTCCTACTTAAAGACATGTGTGTATATATACATGTATTTGCATATGTACACTGTATCATAAACATAACAGTAACTCACTGATGCATAACCCCGTGTCTGGAGACTTCTCATATCTGAAATAAACCAGAAAATCAGTAATAAAGTTGCCAAAATAAATATCATAAAGTCTTCCTGCTAGAGTTCATATCCCCTCCAAGAACTCCATACAACAGTGGTTGAAAGAGCTAGCTATCAACATGGGAGTGAATGGGATTGGAATATAACAAAATATGCCACTTTGCAAAAAGAATTCTTTTTGAGCTGAAGGCAGCTGAAAAACAGCAGATATCAGAGGAGCTCTCTGCCCTCCAGATCTCTGTCTAAAAGAAGGGCACAGATTTCTCTTTGTAAAGGTGACACAAAGTTTTACTTTAAAAGGTGTCCTCATGTCTTGTACCAGGAAGAGGAGAATGTCTCTGAAGACAACTCTTACTACCAGAGATGACTGAGTCTACATAACAAACCTTACTGAACAACTATTATCATCCCTACATTTTCTAATCACCTACCACAATTTACCCCCTTGGATGCCCAAATCCCCATTTCCTTTGTCTGCTCACTTCCCTTCAATTTATCACCCTTTGTTAAAACAGCATAGAAGTCCCAAAGTCTAATCACCTCTTTGGGGTTTTGACTTCTCTTCGATGAAGCCCCCGTGCACATAAAAATGTTAAAATTTGTATGCCTGTTAATATGTTGCCAGGTTAATCCACTGGCCCTAGTGACAGAATCTAAAAGGACAGAGCAGGAGGAAAAAATATTGGAGAGAGACTAAAGGTAAATAGAATGAAATAGGGCCTCTTTCCTGTAGGGCTTAGGGAGGCCTTTAATGTATTAAAATTCACTGTGAATCTCCAAAGAGAATAATTCACTGTTTCCTAAACTTATTTAACCAAAGATCCTCTTTTATCTCAAAGCCATATTTATATTTTCAGTGAGGATTACACCTACTCTCCTGTCCTTCAATCATCTCCTCTACAGTGTTGGAGATTTCCTTCAAAACACCCAGTGAGGAACTTACAGGGGAAACTAACGTTAAGGAGATTTTCTTGAAAACACCTGAAAAGTCTAAAAGTATAGTCTGAAAGAGTTGGAACGATAATTGAATATTACATAATATTTCTCCTCATGTCTATTTCATTCCCTTGACGAAATGGTGAGTGTGTGAAATCCACACTTGAAAACTGGGACAGAAATGCTGAGTCAATGGAAGTCCAAGTTTCAGCATGATGTTTCTGAAAAAATGAGGAATTTTCCAAGAGGTTTTAGGTAGTACTTTCTGGTTGAAAGGGGAAAAAAAATGTTCCACAAAAAAATTCTTTGGTGAAGTCAAAGCTTAGTCACTCAGCAGAAAAAGAAAGAAGTCTACATGGGCACTGGTGAGGACAGCCACACTGTGGGCCTGGGGCCTGGGGCCAGGCCTTACAGAACAGGAGACAGGGGCTGGGTTTCCATGCCCACCACACGGAGAACAGAGAAAGAAGTGGAAGACAAGCTGCAGCCAGGGTATTCTGGATAGGACGGAGCAGACAAGCCATGGGCAGCGCCAGAGAGGACCAGATCTCTGGCTCCAGGCCGCACCCCAGCATGACCAGCTTTCTAATCCTAAGTTGCCCCAAGCCTCTGAGCTTTGGTCCTTAAGTCAGCTCAATATCGGTGATGATATCTCTTGTGCCTGTGGACCACAGGTGTGCTGGATGGACCTGGAAAGGACTGGTCAGGACTCAGACCTGTGACCTGTGACCCTAGGATGATCCTCCTGCTAGGTCCCCACCATGGAATTGGGATTCTTGCAGGACCATGGTCCACACTCTGGACAAGGTGATCTGGGAAGAGGGATTAGGGCTGAAAGAAAGCCCAGGTTCCATTCACTAAGCCGTGCTACCAGCATCCTCCTTGAGGAGTGGCACCCTTTTAGAATTAGTCCCAAGTGGATCCTTCTTCATGAAAGCACAGTCTATCCGTCCGCCTGCAATTCAGGAGACATGGGTTCCATCCCTAGGTCAGGAAGATACCCTGGAGAAAGGAACGGTTATGCACTCCAGTATTCTTTCCTGGACAATTCCATGGACAGAGGAGACCGGAGGGCTACGGTCCATGGAGTTGCAGAGTCGGACAAGACTGAGTGACTAACACTTTCATTTAAAAAGAAAAGTGAAAGTGAAGTCGCTCAATCGTGTCCGACTCTTTGCAACCCAGTAGACTATAGCCCAGCAGGCTCCTCCATCCATGAGATTCTCCAGGCAAGAATACTGGAGTGGGTTGCCAAAGCCATTCTCTTCTCCAGGGGATCTTCCTGACCCAGGGACTGAACCCGGGTCTCCTGCATTGCAGGCAGATTCTTTACCATCTGAGCCACCTGGGAAGCCCAAACCTATCAAAATCACATAATTCAATCAAGTTTTATTTATTTAATCAGAGTTATCCCTCTGGCTCAGGCATCTAAAACACAGCTGAAAATGGGAGCTAAATAAATAAACAAAAAGGGCTTCTGATGAGCTAATGGCCTAAAGCCTATGAGATTAAAGATCATGTATAATCCTCATTTGTTCATTAAATACAGTCTTCATTAAGTCCTGGTAATTGAGCCAGGGCACTCTATGAGGATAAAATGACAACAAAACCAGACACGGTTCCTGCCTGCAGGGAAGAAGACATCCAGCGTGCATTTAGAGTTCTATTGAGAGCTAGCCCCCCCTTGTTTTACAAACAACTCCACTTAGTTCTGTTGTCTAAAGCCGCTGCCTATTAGATGCAGCAAGTTAGCAGTGGGCAAAGAGCTGCTACTGGCAGCCACCGGCAAGTAAGGCCAAGCAAGCATCAAGGCCTGACAAGGCAGGAGACAGCCAAACTACAAGAGTTCACAAAGCTAAGCAGACCAAGGGTAGATGTGGCGAGGACAGCCAGCCCCACCCGCCTTGACAGATCCAGACAGCACAGCTGACTCCCAGCTGCTTTTCATACTCAAGGTCTTAGCAATGACTGTGAGACATTAAAAAAAAATCAAACAATGAATAACAGTTCCATGTGAGAAGAAAAGAATGTGTAATATATCTTAGAGAGATTTCCATCAACACAGTTAAAGAATAGAAGCAGTATGATGGTTCCAGATGCAAACCACCACATTTCAGAAAACACTGTTACCTCTTCTATCCTGGCATTCCAGATAATGAAGGCTTTCCCCTACTTTTGATTTCAAGTACGTCTTTACAAAATGCTCAATTCCAACTCCTGAGGCTCGTTAAACTTTGTTTCACTTTACAACTAACCACGTGCAGAGAAGAATGAGATGACTCTGCTAAAACTGGTCATCACAACAAAACAGTTCTAATTCCAAGTTCCAGAAATTACGTCACTGACCACACTCCCACCCTCAAAAATCCACCACAAACACTTTTGCTGAGAAAAGGGTTGAACACATTGGAAAATGTAAGCTAATGGTCTTTTTTTTTTTTTTTTTAATTTGTAAGAAGATTCACTAAATGCCTGAAAGACCAGAGAGCACATCTCTGCTGGAAAGCAGGACTGGAGATCTGAACTCAGTGTCACAACTGCCCTGGCCCAGAAGAGCATCATGCTGGGATTTAAACATAAGATCTGTCCAAAGGAAGACAAACACTGTATGTTACCACCTATATGTGGACTCTAAAAAACAACAAAATGAATGAATGAATATAGCAAAACAGAAACAGACTCACAGATACAGACCACAAATTAGTGGAGGGGGGTAGGGGCAGGGGCAAGATAGGGGTAGGGGATTAAGAAAGGTACAAACTACCAAGTATAAAATAAACTACAAGGATATATTGTACAGCACAGGGAATTTGACTAATATTTTATAGTAACTTTAAATATGAAGTGTGGAAAACTTGGGGGTAAATAGAAATGTTTAATTCTTTGCTCTTAATCCAGAGTGTAACTCAGATCAATGACAGGCTTGGGGAGGTAGAGATGAGTAGAGAAGCAGGGAGAGGAGGAAGGGGAAGATGGATGAAGGAAAGGGGTTTTCTGTGCCTCCCTGGCAAGCAGACGTGAGGACAAGACATAGCACGTTGTGCAGCTGTGCTGTCAATTACCAAGACTTTGCAACAGCTTCTGGTGTCCAGGCGCGTTTCCCCCTTCAGAAACCTTCGGACACACTATGGGATTCATTTCCACCCTGGTGGGGCGGTATGCACTGTCTCGACAGAATTCTAAGCATTAGAACAACATGGATTACCCTTTACCCTGATGGTCTTCAAACTTTTGTGCTCACACAAGCAGAGTCCCTGGTGTCTCCCTGCAATGCAGGAGACCTAGGTTTGATCCCTGGGTCGGGAAGATCCCCTGGAAAAGGAAACGGCAACTCACTCCAGTATTCTTGCCTGGAGAATCCCATGGACAGAGGAGCCTGGGCTACAGTCTGTGGGGTTGCAAAGAGTCGGACACGACTGAGTGACTTCACTTTCACTTTCAACCCCAAAAGAATTTTGAAAAACTCACATGCCCTAGCACATTTTAAGTTAACATTAAGAATTTTTCATCGTATGTTGAAAAAGCTGCAAGAGATGTGGACTGCCAGCATGATATATATCAACATTTTAAAATACAACAATTATATCATTTTGTACATATATCCAACAGAATGCACACTCATACACAAAGGTAGATTCACAGTGAGATTTCTGAAGCTTAAGCCTCAGAAGCCCTTGAGTGAGTGAAACTCTCTTAGTCGTGTCCAGCTCTTTGCAACCCCATGGACTACACAGTCCAAGGAATTCTCTAGGCCAGAATGCTGAAGTGGGTAGCCTTTCCCTTCTCCAGGGGATCTTCCCAATCCAGGGATCGAACCCAGGTCTCCTGTACTACAGGTAGATTCTTTACCTTACTTGCATAAGTAAACTCAGTAGCAATAAACTCACTAGGTCATGTGACTTTGTAAACTCTGCAATAGTAAGCTATGTAACTGCAATGGGTTAAGACCACCCTCTCTTCTCCAAATTCGGGTTCCTCATACATCTTGGATTGGGTGACATTGTGCTGGTTGGGCATTTTTAACTCATAATTTTTAATTCTTTTTCTTAAAGAAAAGCTCTTAAATTTGGTAATACAAGTACCACAAAACCTAGCAGAGAACAGTAAATAGATGGTTGAGAATACTAGTTAGCTCAAGACTCCTGGGAGACCAGGAGAGAGTAGGTGAGGGTAATACAGGTAGAGTTAAGTTATCCTCAGTATTGGGAAATCTTGTTAGAGGTAAGTCCATTATGAAGGAAGGGCAGGGAGGAGGGAGGAATTAACAGGCTTTTCCTGCATACATTTATTTTTCTCCACTAACATGCTGTATTTTCTTTTTTAAAAAAATTTTATTGGAGTATAGTTGACTTACAATGTTGTGTTCATTTTAGATGTATAGCAAAGTGAATCAGTTATACACATATATACATATATATGGCTGTATGTATAAATATATATAGCTGTTGCTGTTCAGTTACCAAGTCATGTCTGACTCTTTGAGACCCCATGGACTGCAGCACGCCAGGCCTCCCTGTCCCCCACCATCTCTTGGAGTTTGCTCAAGTTCATGTCCATCATGATGGCATCAATGATGCCATCCAACCATCTCATCCTCTGTCACTCTCTTCCCCTTCTGCCTTCAATCTTTCCCAGCATCAGGGTCTTTTCTGATGAGTCAGCTGTTCACCATCATAGACATATACCCACTCTTTTTTTTAACTTTTCATTTTGTACTGGGGTATAAGCGACTAACATACAATGCTGTGATAATTTCAGGTGAACAGCAAAGGAACCCAGCCATATATATACATGTACCCATTCTCCCCCAAACTCCCCTCCCATTCAGGCCATCACACAACATCGAACAGAGTTCCATACGCTATACAGTAGGTCCCTGTTGGTTATCCATCCCAAATACAGCAGTGTGTACATGTCCATGTATCCACTCTTTTTTAAGGTTCTTTTCCCATATAGGCCCAAACAGAGCATTGAGTAGAGTTCCTTGTGCTTTACAGTAGGTTCTTATTGCCTGCAAGTGTGCTAAGTGGATTCAGTCATGTCTGACTCTTTGCGACCTTATGGACTGTAGGCTGCCAGGCTCCTCTGCCCGTGGGATTCGCCAGGCAAGAAAACTGGAGTGGGTTGCCACGCCCTCCTCCAGGGGATCTTCCTGACCCAGATATCGAACCTGCATCTCCTTCATTGCAGGCAGATTCTTTACCACTGAGCCACTCCGGAAGCCCAGGTTCTTCTTAGTTATCTGTTCTACATATGGTAGTGTATAAATATGTCAATTGCAGTCTCCCAATTTATCCCCCTCACTCCCATATCCTGGTAACCATAAGTTTGTTTTCTACACCTGTGACTCTACTTCAGTTTTGTAAATAAGTTCATTCGTACCCCTTTTAGATTCCACATATAAGCGATATCATATTTGTCTTCCTGTGTCTGACTTACTTCACTCAGTATGACAGTCTCTAGGTCCAGCCATGTTGCTGCAAATTGTATTATTTTGTTCTTTTTTTTAAAAAAAAAAACTTTAAACTTTTTATTTTGTATTGGGTAAAGCCGGTTAACAATGTTGTGATAGTTTCAAGTGAACAAGGGTGAAGGGACTCAGCCATACATGTAACCATTACAATGGTTAAACATGTAACCTTTCTCCCCCAAACGTCCCTCCCATCCAGGCTGGCACATAACATTGAGTAGAGTTTCATGTGCTATACAGTAGGTTCTTGTTGGTTATCTATTTTAAATATAGCAGTATGTACATGACCATCCCATACTCCCTGATTACCCCTTCCCCCTGGTAACCATATGTTCATTTTCTAAGTCTGTGAGTCTCTTTCTGGTTTATAAACTCATTTGTATCATTTCTTTTCAGATTTTTCATATAAAGGATGTCACACTATATTTCTCCTTCTCTGTCCGACTTACTTGACTCAGTATGACACTCTCTGGGTCCACCCATGTTACTGCAAATGGCATTATTTCATTCTTTTTAATGGCTGAGTAATAGTCCATTGTCTATATGTACCACACCTTCTTTATCTATTCCTCTGTTGATGGACTTTTAGGTTGCTTCCATGTAGTGAAAATGCATGTATCCATGCACGGGGGTGCACGTATCCTTTCAGATCATGTTCTTCTCTGGATACATGCCCAGGAGTGGGACTGCATAGTCATACAGCAGCCCTGTTTTTAGGTTTTGAGGAACCTCCATACTGTTCTTCAAAGTGGCTGTACCAATTTGCATTCCCACTAACACTGTAGGAGGGTTTCCTTTTCCCCACACCCTCTATGGCATCTATTGCTTGTAGATTTTTTGATGATGGCCATTCTCCCTGATGTTAGGTGATATCTCATTGCAGTTTTGATTTGCATTTCTCTAATAATTAGTGATGTTGAGCATCTTTTCATAGGCTTTTTTGGCCATCTGTATGTCTTCTTTGGAGAAATGTTTACTTAGATCTTCTGCCCGTTTTTTGATTGGGTGGTTTGTTTTTTTCATATTGAGCTGCATGAACTGTTTGTATATTTTGGAGATTAATCCCTTGTTCGCTGCTTCATTTGCAAATATTTTCTCTCATTCTGAGGATTGTTTATGACTTCCTTGGCTGTACAAAAGCGTTTAAGTTTAATTAGAGCCCATTTGTTTATTTTTGTTTTTATTTTCATTACTCTAGGAGATGGATTAAAAAAAAAAAGCTTGCTGTGATTTATGTCAAAGAGTGTTCTGTCTCTGTTTTCTTCTAGAGTTTCATAGTGTCCAGCTTTACGTTTAGGTCTTTAATCCATTTTGAATTTATACACATAGTATTTTCATTTCAATTCCCCCACAAGTTTTTGTTCTAATAGAATATATTTTTATGTTTGACAATATTTCTTGATCAGTCTATTCTATCTTGTACAATGAAAATGTACATATGTAAACTAGAATTTCTTTTAAAATTATTCCTGTGACCATAATGTCTGAGTTTCAAAAGTATCTTTTGAATTGAGTCATTGTTAAAATTACCATTGTTTCACAATTGATCAAAACTACATAAAGATCTTACAAAATTCACAAATAATGACTAAAAAGCAGAAATAAAGTTTGATTGAAAATGCATCTACTGAGATGAACAGGGCTATGGTGTTTAACTAGTTAATATATCCATCACTGGATTTTACTTATTTCATTTTTATTTCTATTTTTCACTGTAATAAAAATGAACACTGAGAAACCTTGCTCACATAGATTAGTAGACAGGAAAGGGAGGAGTAATATTATTGCCACGTCACTCACTTCTTTAACGTCTTTCTAAAACCCAAAAGAGTCGGTCGAGACTTAGCAGCTGAACAAAAAAAGCGCATCGTGATTTGTGCACCATCTACTTGAAGAGAGAACCTGATTCCTTGAATAACTTGATTCCTGGATGACTTGAACTCGTTCACTTTGGTTGAAAACAAAGAGCTGTAACCCTCTGACCTGGAAAATGGTTTAATGTCACTAGTCATTCATTTCCTTAACACCAGCCTCAGACTTCTTCCTTTAGCACCTTGTGGAGTTTGGCACCCAGCACAGCAGGACTCATGCAAAGCGGGGGAGGGCGTCAAGGGGAAGCTTGTGGGAAAGGACAGGAGAGGCGTCAGGTTCTCAGGGAGACCAGCTTTAGAGAAGAATAACTGGGCAGCTGACGCCTGAGAATTTGATTCTCTCAGACAATCCCTGCTCAGGACTTCCTGCAAAGTCTTTGTGTGCAGGGTGCCCAAAGGCATATGAAACCCTATTTTGAGATGTCACAGATGCTCACACCTGACCTTTGTTGCAAATTCACAAATCGCCTCTTACAGCTGTCCTTTACACTGTCCCTTTCAAAAGGTAAAAATAGAAAATAGGAATGTCCTGCAAAAATGTTTAAACAAAATGTCACCTGATGGAAGAGACTTGAATATTTAACTTCTCCGGTATACAAAAAAATATGTTTGCCTGTGTACGTGTAAGCCAGTCTTCTGGTGTCTGCATTTACCTCATGTACACTTGAAAAATAAATCAGACTTCTAATATGCATGTCATCTTATCCTCAACGTGAAAAAAATGACCATTTTCTAATTTATATAAATTTGGATGACATTAAAAGATAGTGAAAGAAATTTAAGTCCCAAATTCTAACCTACTGTATACTTGATTTCCCAATATCCTTTATTTTCTGTGATTTTTTTTTTTTTTCAAAATTCCACAGACTTCCTTATGTACCCAGGAGGGTCTAAACCACAGCAAGACTAATAAACGTTTGCTCAGTTGGAAAAAAAGGGATATTCAATAACAATAAAAGTTAGTATCATTATTAAAGTTACAGAAGAAAAACTAGTGAAATGAATTCCATTCTCTCATTGACAATTGGAAGTATGCTAGTTTTTTTTTTTAAGGTCTTTGAGAGATTAGGCATTAATGCATTCAAAATATGTTTATTCAGAACTTCTCCTGCTGAGAAAGATCCTGGCCCAGATCTCAGTGCCAGGGCTTGATTTCCGTGGATCAGGAATAACGCTGGGAATCCAGAGGTGGGGGGTCCAACTCGATACTGGGCCCCCAGCAGGCGGCAGGCCTCCACTGGGCCCAGCGGATCCCCGGTAGCCTGCTCAGTCCAATAGAGTGTGAGTGAACCAGAAAGCTGCCCCTGCTGTCTAATCCCCACCAACTAGAGACGCAGACTCACACAGCCACACTGAAGTCCTATACCCCAGCACATCACTCAACAGACTGCTCTCTCCTTCCTGCCAAACAGAAGCCCGAAGAAACTGATACTTGAGAGAAACAATCAGGGCCAGGTTCAATACCCATTTTCTAAACACCTAAACCCACTGAAAAGCAAGACACCTAAACTGTGACAGCTCACTCCCCAGGGCAAAGCCATTGCTGATGAGAACTTTTATAGCTCACTTTTCACTCTTTATAAAAGGCTAGTGTCTGGCACAGTCACAAGAACATGTCACTTTTTGAAAAAAACAAAAACAAAAACATTGTAGAAGATATTGTCTATTCTAATACTCTAAGTTCAAATCAGTTTCTCCTATAAGTTCAAGGTAGGAAAAGAAAGACCACCATTTCCCAGTGAACTCCCTATGCTTCTTACATTAGATCATGACAGCATGACACACTTCATTCCTCTTTGTGTTGGAGTCCAGAAAATTCAGATACATGTATTAATGTTTTCAGCAATAAAGAATCTGCCAGCCAATGCAGGGGATGCAGGTTTGATCCCCGGGTTGGGAAGATCTTCTGGAAAAGAAAATAGCAACCCACTCCAGTATTCTTGCCTGGGAAATCCCATGGAGAAAGGAGCCTGGCAGGCTATTGTCCAGGGGGTCACAAAGAGTTGGACAAGACTGAGCGACTAACATTTTCACTTTGTTGCTATACTGCTGTACTAAAGCTAAAGGCAAAGGAGGAAAGGAAAGATATACCCATTTGAGTGCAGAGTTCCAAAGAATAGCAAGGAGAGATAAGAAAGCATTCCTCAGTGATCAATGCAAAGAAACAGAGGAAAACAATAGAATGGGAAAGACTAGAGATCTCTTCAAGAAAATCAGAGATACCAAGGGAACATTTCATGCAAAGGTGGGCTCAATAAAGGGCAGAAATGGTATGGACCTAACAGAAGCAAAAGATATTAAGAAGAGGTGGCAAGAATACACAGAACTATACAAAAAATATCTTCATGACCCAGACAATCATGATGGTATGATCACTCCCCTAGAGCCAGACATCCTGGAATATGAAGTTAAGTGGGCCTTAGGAAGAATCACTATGAACAAAGGTAGTGGAGGTGATGGAATTCCAGTTGAGCTATTTCAAACCCTGAAAGATGATGCTGTGAAAGTGCTGCACTCAATATGTCAGCAAATTTGGAAAACTCAGCAGTGGCCACAGGACTGGAAAAGGGCAATTTTCATTCCAATCCCAAAGAAAGGCAATGCCAAAGAACGTTCAAAATACCACACAATTGCACTTATCTCACACGCTAGCATAGTAATGCTCCAAATTCTTCAAGCCAGGCTTCAGCAGTACGTGAACCATGAACTTTCAGATTTTCAAGCTGGATTTAGAAAGGGCAGAGGAGCCAGACATCAAGTTGCCAACATCCACTGGATTATCAAAAAAGTAAGAGCATTCCAGAAAAACATCTGTTTTTGCTTTAGACTATGCCAAAGTTCCTTTGACTGTGTGGATCACAACAAACTGGAAAATTCTTCAAGAGATGGGAATACCAGATCACCTGACCTGCCTCCTGAGAAATCTGTATTCAGGTCAAGAAGCAACAGTTAGAATTGGACATGGAACAGACTGGTTCCAAATTGAGAAAGGAGTATGTCAAGGCTGTATGTTGTCACTCTATTTAACTTACATGCAGAATACACCATGCAAAATGCCAGGCTGGATGAAGCTCAAGATGGAATCAAGATTGCCAGGAGAAATATCAATAACCTCAGATACACAGATGACACCACCCTTATGGCAGAAAGTGAAGAAGAACTAAAGAGCCTCTTGATGAAAGTGAAAGAGAAGAGTGAAAAAGTTGGCTTAAAACTCAACATTCAGAAAACGAAGATCATGGCATCTGGTCCCATCACTTCATGGGAAATAGATGAGGAAACAATGGGAGACTTTCTTTTTGGGGGCTCCAAAATCACTGCAGATGGTGACTGCAGCCATGAAATTAAAAGATGCTTGCTCTTTGGAAGAAAAGCTATGACTAACCTAGACAGCATATTAAAAAGCAGTGACATTACTTGGCCAGCAAAGGTCCGTCTAGTCAAAGCTATGGTTTTTCCAGTGGTCATGTATGGATGTGAGTTGGACTATAAAGAAAGCTAAATGCCGAACAAGTGATGCCTTTGAAATGTGGTGTTGGCGAAGACTCTTAAGAGTCCCTTGGACTGCAAGGAGATCCAACCAGTCCATCGTAAATGAAATCAGTCTTGAACATTCATTGGAAGGACTGATGCTGAAGCTGAAGGTCCAATACTCTGGCCACCTGATGCAAAGAACTGACTCATTGGAAATGACCCTGATGCTGGGAAAGACTGAAGGCAGGAGAATGGAGCAGCAGAAGATGAGAGGGTTGGATGACATCACCAACTCGATGGACATGAGTTTTAGTAAGCTCCAGGAGTTGGTGATGGACAGGGAAGCCTGGCATGCTGTAGTCCATGGGTTTGCAGAGTCGGACATGACCGAGCAACTGAACTGACTGTACAGTATCTCCCTATACGGGTTACTCAATCGTCCATATCATTTTTCCCCTATAGATAAGAATTTAGATAACTTTTTTTTTTTTTTTCATGTTTATCCAGTCAGTGCTGAGCTTCTTAGGTGAGTCAGTGGTAAAGAATTCCCCTGCAATGCAGGAGATGTAGATTTGATCCCTGGGTTTGAAAGAACCCCTGGAGAAGGAATTGGCACCCCACTCCAGTATTGTTGCCTGGGAAACCTCATGGACAGAGGATCCTAGCGAGCTACATACTAAGGGATCGCAAAAGAGTCGGACACAACTGAGTGACTCAACAACAATAACAAAATTTAACATTCAGCTACAAAAACTCTCATTCCAGGTTCATGTTCCATAATAAACATTATCACTCAATAAGCGCCAGACCCAGGGCAAGTTCACATAGGCTCACTCAGGGCATGGAGTGTCCCTTTGGGCAATTTTTCTTTCACCTCTTCTCTAAAAAGATGTCCTGAAATTCAAGAGATCAAAAAGTCATTTCAAGGACTATCTACCCATCCATCATAGTCTTAGCATAATTCAATGTTTCTGTGATCTGAACACCTCTCCTCCAACTGTGTTTTAGCAAAATCAGAGATTTAGTAACCTGTTTCTGGGTTTTTTTTTTTTTTTTTTTTAAGACAAAGACAAAACTATTAGACCATTTTGCTTTAAATGTCATAGAGCACAGGTAAGGCCGCATGTCTTCCAACAGCAGTTTGAAGAGCTGAAATGCTTTACAAAAAGCTACAGTCAGAATGCAGGATAGACAGCCCCAGAATACCGAACTTCAGTTAAGACACAAATGGAGTCACGTCTAAAGAGTCTTCAATAAAGTAGCAGAGAAAATAAACCTCCTATACACAGCAAAAAGTCATTTCTAAAATAGCAAGAAATTATAGCCTAAATGTCAACTTAATATATGACAAAATGGCATGATCTCAGTTACCTAAATAAATGAAACGTAAACTCAAGATATGTTATAACCTATCCTAATAAAAGCACAGTGAGGATTTTTTATCCCATTTCAGCTAATCAGAGAAAACAAACCATCAGCTTGTAGCACGCTATCACAACAGGAAAACGTCAGCAAAGAGGCAACTCTACATAACTATATTACACTAAATAAACACATGCAGGAGAAGAGTTACGTTGGTTTTCCTGTCAAGCTTTCTTTATCAAGATTAAAACCATTTTGAAAGTTCAAACTAAAAGATTCAGAAAGTACTTGAGTACTTTTGTTGAAATACGCCTCCACATGGCACAAGGTGAAACGGAAGCGATCCCACTCAAACTGGATGCAAAATTCCTCCCCACCTCACCCACAGAGCGCTCAGGGCCCTTCAAACATCTCTGGAGGTTCCTCATATGCACAGCAAGCTTAACACCCACTATTCGAAAAAGTAAAGAAGCACGTTTGATAACCTGCGTGCAAGAACTTTTTGATCTTTAAAGCACCATTCAATCTGAGGGCTTCCCTGATGGCTCAGACAGTAAAGAATCTGCCTGCAATGTGGGAGACCTGAGTTCGACCCCTGGGTCAGGAAGATCCCCTAGAGAAGGAAATGGCAACCCACTCCAGTATTCTTGCCTGGATAATCCCATGGACGGAGAAGCCTGGCAGGTTACAGTCCATGGGGCCACAAAGAGTTGGACACGCCTGAGTGACTTCATTTTCAATCTGAGAACCGTTTCAGATACCTACTTCTGCTGTGACTTTCTGTTTCCAGAGCTAACTTCATGAATAACAAACCTGCTATCACTCTGTGGTCTGAAAATGTTCAGTGGCTTCCTATTGTGTGCCAATTAGTGTAATGTACAAGTTTCTCTAAAATCTACCCCTTTCCCTAGAAGCCTCCCTTGTAGCAACCCCCATTTCCTCTCACCCTGTCACAGTCTCTCAGCAGCCATGCATATTGCTCAGAGGGCTCAAAGGGGCAACAATTTTCTTTCCTGGTGGCTCAGAACATAAAGAATCTGAGTGCAATGCAGGAGACCCATGTTCAATCCCTGGATTGGAAAGATCCCTTAGAAAAGGGAATGGCAACCCACTCCAGTATTCTTGTCTGGGAAATCCCATGGACAGAGGAGCCTAAAGGGCTACAGTCCACGGGGTTGCAAAGAGTCAGACATAACTGAGCGACTGACAATTTCACTTTCTTTCCCTTAGCCTTTGCCAGGGCTGCTCTTTCTTTCTGGAATGCCCTTTTGCCACATCTCTGTCAGGCAAACTCCAACTTATGCTTCAACACCCAGCTCATGTCACTTCTTCCATGAAGCCCTCTCCTTCTCCCTATTTCCCATCCCCCATGCTCCCCAAGGCGTGTGAATGAATCTCTACTACCATAAATACATATATGAAAGTTATGAATATATATCTGTATCAGAGACAACTAGGCTAGCAGCTCTTTAGAAAAATCTTTGTGTCTTTGCCATATGTGATGTTGAAAAAAATTTGAAAAATTAAAATCTTATCAAGTGATCACAGGATAAACGTTTTAGAACTTTCACTCATCAAACTATTATTTGCAAGAATATTCTTTCAACAAATAAAAACATTTACTGGACAAAAATGTAATTTACACAGTCTCTGGAGGTCTTCTTCCTGCATGAAAACCATAGAGTTCAGAAAGGGCAGGAATACACATAACAATAAGCACACTGTTTGTGAATGCCTAGAGACAGAATTTCGATGGATGTGTTTGTTTGCTTGTTGACATAAGACACACACATCGCACAGTAAGTAACATCTCTCTGGCTCCTACACTCTGGAGTGCCACCTGCTCTGGCTAGGCTTCTGCCTGGATAACTAAAATGAAGGTGTGCATTAGCAGATATTAAAAATGCAAATTTTCACAGTATTCCAGTCAGCAGAGTAGCAGATAGCATTCTCTTCATAATCTAGTGATTGTTGTTTTGGAGCAGAAAGAGTCCCTCTAAGGTTCCAATGGAAACTCAGAGAGGTTATGTGAACTGCCCAAGGTTACACAGCTGCACGCTGGCAATGCCAGGACTCACACAGAGGACTTCTGATTTGAAGCCACTGCTCCTTTATACAACACTGCCTCCTGATAGTAAGCATTCTGTTCAGGGCAAATTCACAGAAGAAATGTGATTTCCAAAAAAAAGAAGATGTAGTTCTATTAGACCATATGGTTGGCCTTCAAATATCTCTGTCATCAAATTGTGGTCCCTTGAATTTTATAAACATTCAAAAGAATAACTGCACACAGAAGCTAAACAACTTACTGTCATCTAGCTGCTTAGAAAACAGTGTTTAAAAGAGGGCTGTCCTCATTACAAGGAACTACAAAGGGCTGGCTGAGACAGGCTTTCCATGAAGAGCTCATCTATCACTGCCCACTAAGGGTTCTAGCTGAGCTGAAAAGGAAGCATGTGTCTGGGGATGGGGAGCTCATTTTTTGTTCCAGAGACTCAAAAGGAATCCAAGAGGCTAAGACTTAAAAAAACTTGCCTAGTTCTGCACTTACTCAGGCAAGTCAGGCTAAGTGGGCAAGGAGAGTGGTCGTGTCTGCGTAGACTTGCCAGAGATTCCACAATCTACTGACACACAAAAGTTCTCTCCAGAAACAAGGGCCACGGGCTGGAAGCTGGGGGACTTTGTCCCCAGAGGCTTAGAAATTAAATGGCAAAAGCGGGGTTCAAATCTTCTAAAGAGAGTTAGGCTTGAAATCAATTTCAAGGTTTGAAAATTGAATTTAATGTTAAAAAATGACATCACTCGAGTATGACTGTGTCTCCAACTAGACTTGCAAAACCATTGGATCAATTCACACCAAAATAAATGCTGAAAGAATGTAAAAAGTAAATGAAAAAGTGAAACAACAAATGAACTAGAAGAAAGTATAGGGAAAATATGGGATATAAGACCTTCCTAAGCATTAAAGGAAAAATAATAAATGGAAAAAGTTAATTAGAATAAATAAAAAATAAAAGAAACTGATTTTTAAAACTAAAGGGAAATTTAAAAACATATTTGAATGTATGGTGAAGGGCTAATACCCCTCATCTCTTAAGAATTCTTGAAATTAGCAAGAGAAAGAACATTTCTTTAGAGGAAAAGTAGGAAAAAACCCATAATTCCCAAAAGATAGTCAAATTGTTCAGTTTCATCAATATTCAAACAAATGTGAATTAGAGGTTAAAATATCATTTTTCACCAACTGAATGGTTGAGGAGTTTTATAAGATTATATCCAGTGCTTGCAAAACATGACCAAAACAGACTGCTGGTGAAAGACACCAAAGCATACGGCAATTCGTACTAAAAGTGATTTTTTTTAATGGGTGCACACTTTACCCCAGCAATTTCAAGTCTAGGAATTTCTCCCAGGGTAGTAGAGAAGTGTACAAAAATTTAATACTGTTCATCACAACTTTATGTAGAATCATGAAAAGCTGGAAATAGCCTAAATATCAAGTCCTTGCTAGAGGATGTACAATAATGAATGTACCACTCCCAACCAATGTTGTTGAGTACCATGTAAAGACACAAAATGACATTTGTGATACTGCTTGGAAGCAAGCAACCAAACCAAAGTACTCCTCAATACAGGAATTAACACACATTTTACTTTCTTCTTTGTGCTTTTCTATTTCCCAGTTTTCTACAAGGAGCATGTAAGAGTTTTAATTATTTATTAAAATTGTGTTTTCAAAGCATTACACTGAGTCATTCCAATTATTTGCTTTATTTACACCCCACTATTTGCTCTGACCATTAAAAAAAAAAACTTTACCTGGAGTATTTCGAAAATAGGACTCTTGGCAATGAATTCCAACATTATTAAAATTAAAAATAGTACAAGAATCTGCAGTAACTATTTGAAGAAATTTTATATCCAAGACCAATTGTTTAACCTCCTATGCTTATTAATAAACTTGACAACAGGTCACATCTGTATGTTCACAAATCTCCAAACAGCCTGTATTTCAATACTATGGATTACAGAAATTAATAAAAGCAGACATTTTCAGGCAAGTGTGTGATTCTTAAGAAAAAGCTAATGTTATTAAGGGGCTTCCCAGGTGGCACACATAAAGAATCCTCCAGCCAATGCAGGAGACTCAAGAGTTTGATCCCTGGGTCAGGAAGATCCCTTGAAGTAGGAAACAGTAACCCACTCTAGTATTCTTGCCTGGAAAATTCCATGAACAGAGGAGCCAGGTGGGCTACAGCCCATGAGGTGGCTGAGCACGCAGGCATGCACATAGATAGAGACCATAGAATGTTCTTAAATTCGACAATCAAACTGGTGAATGAGAATTCAATTAAAAGAAATTAATGAAACATTTAATAGTACAGATCTTTGGTGGCTAGGACAAACCCTCGCTCATCTGTCTGTTTACAAGAATTAATCACATTCCAAAAATGCTACAGTATAGACTCTTACTACTCAAAACGTGGTCCTCTGACTGGGGCACTGGTGACGCCGGGAGCCTTTGGGGAATGCTGAATCTCAGACTCCACCCCCCCACCTACTACCCCTGAATCTAACAGTTGAACAAATTCCTAGGTGATTTGAATGCACATTTAAGTTTGAGAAGAGCTTGTATAGAGAAGCTGAAAGCTAAAGTGTTAAAAGTCAAAGCCAAATAAAAGACTCTAGGCTAAGTGAAACATCTCTAAATAATACCACAAAAGGACTCTTAGTGTACACCCAAAGCTACCTGGCCATCTATGAACTATAGAGGTTCTCCAGTTTGGTTGTACATCAGAATTGCATGGGGAGCTTTAAACAAATACAGATGCCTACCCCTGACCAAATGAATGAAAATCAGTATTTTCCAAAGTTCTCCAGGTTATTCTATTATGCAGCCAGATTTGAGAAGCCCCGAGCTCCTGGCATAAACAGGATCTTAACCAAGGAGATCATTAACCTAATCACAGCCAGGCAGATCTAATCCCTGCTTCTACTCTCCTCCTTTAGCTTCCCAGAGACTCCTGTTTATCACTTTACATTTATTCTAAGTCCTTCTCTGCCCCTCCCAGTAGAATCCAGTCCCCTCCCCGCACCCAGGGCAGGGACAGTGTCATTAGTCACACTACCTCCAGCACCCAGTGCATAACTGGAGCTTAATGAACATTTGTTGAAGGAATGAACTTGAATAGATGGAAAAGATGACAGAGGACGGCTGCCAAGCCACATGGGAAGGAGGGCGGGCGTCTGAAAGCAATAGGAAAACACATGTTTTCTGATCCTTTAAGTCTCATGGATATGAAGCTTCCATGAAACGTAAGCCTGTGGGGAAGACTTACTCTGAAACACAAAACTCACCTATCATTCCAACCAGGTGGCCAGGAAAAATCTGGTGAAAGGCAACTATGTTTTGAAACAGCAAATTCATTATATCATGAAAGAAACGAAACACAAAAGCAGGAGCCCACCGAATAGCCAACGTGTTTTCCAGTAGGTCCTCCCCATCCAAGCTAGGGAACACACCTAACAGGGTGCCCACATCCACACTTTCGATGCCAGAGCTCAGGTCACAAGCAGAGTGGCACCACTGTAACTGTTTCAACACACACTGGCACGGGACCTGCACACCTCTCCCAGTAAGGAACAGGAGAGCAAGACACGAGAAGGTCTGAGTAAAGCCTCATCCAAATGCATTTGAAAAGTTCACCACCAAGCTTCAAACTCAAGAGACTTGAAATCTTATCACTATATGGTAGCTGCAGATATCCTTCGGCCGGGTGTAAAGAGCCATAAAAAGACAGAGGCTGTGGATGCTAACAAACATTTCTTCCTCCCTCCCTTTCATTTCTGGGAACCTCTTCATCTCACAGCAGGGCTAGAAGAACATAACCACAAACATTTCAGACTCTGTAAGGCCCTGGATCTCCGCTGGGCAAGCAAACAAGAACAGCCTTCTAAGCTGAGAAAAGCATGAGCAAGGAAAATAATACCACCTCAATCCTGTCATCTACTAAAGAAAACTAAAGACACCGCGCCATTTGGTTTTCGTATTTATGAAGCTTTCCAGAATGCTGTCCTCCATTTTCACCTCTGGGTCCTACTCAGCTGCTAGCTAGAGAGCAGTTTCTATGGGGGAGCTACGTTTTCAGCAGGGACCAACTCGAACTCCACACGGTTCAAACGGGCATCACATGTAGAGGTTATGTCAACATCCTCCTCTGGGCAGGTCTTCCACACCGGAACTCTTTGCTCTACCTGCTAAGAGGCGATTACACCACAATCCCCAGGCCAGCCCAGCAAGACAGGAGAGGCAGGCGAGCCTTCCCCTCCTGAGTCAGTCCTGCCTTGGCTTCCCTGCTAATCGTCACTTTCTGTTTTCTTCCCCACTGTGGTAAAAATAACTTCCTCTTGAAGTGTCTAAATCTGCGTGTGATTTAGCACACATTTTTTGGCACATCGCTGGTTGCATTTTGACACTAAAGCAGAATGAAGTTGCAAAAAAATCTGCAATCACGTTTCTGCGAAAACTCCAACCAGATGAGTGAGTTCCCTTGCTTTCAGGAATATTGCTAAAATACTTTCAGGGAAGATGATGCATTCTAAGCACCGCATTAGTTCCTTCTGTCCTCTGCTTCTTACAGACTCAGCAAAGTCTCAGGGGTGGAGGGAAGCAGGGCAGGAGGCAGGTGCTATTTGCTGTGAACTGGGAGTGGCTTGCTGGCTGTGCTTCTTTTAGTGTGGAGAAGGGTATCTCAGTGGGCAGACCATGCAACACAAATGTGGCACCAAGAACTCAGCAAGACTCGCAGTTAGGACTTGAGACAGAGCTCCGGAGAGGTGTACCTCCCCTCCCCTCGCCTCCCCTCCCCCCAGCTCCACTCACCCGCCTGTAACTACAGGCAGGGGTGGGTGTAGCACAGTCATTTCAGAAGAAAACCATTGAGAAGAGAGTCCCTTCTGATAGTAACTCCTCTCCACAAAGTGAAACTGTAAGCCACTCAGTTGTGTCCAACTCTTCGTGACCTCATAGACTATAGCCCACCAGGCTCCTCTGTCCATGGGATTTCCCAGGCAAGAATACTGGAGTGAGTTGCCATTCCCTGCTCCAGGGGATCTTCCTGACCCAGGGATCAAACCTGCATCTACCTGCAGCTCCTGCATTGAAGGCCAATCCTTGACCACTGAGCCACTGGGAAGCTCCAGATGGGACTTTAGACAGTACCTCATTCAGTCATTCTAAAGGAAAATGAGGCACCATCATCTGGAAAGCTCCAGAACTATCTCCATTTTTCCTTTCCTGGCCACTGGTACATATTCCCAGACAGACCATCAAGACCACATGGAAACACTGCTGCTAATGAGGGTCCTAGGAAAGAAAAACAACTGAAGATCACAGACCTAATTAAAATCTTCATTTTGGAGGTGAAGAAATGTAAGCTTAGGAGGTTCACGTGACTCAACAGTACTGACCACTGAACTTTTTGGAGACTCCCTCCAGACCCAGGTCCCCTGTCCCTTCCAGCAACCCACACGGCCCCTGCCTGACTGTTGCACTTACCCAGTGAGAAGGCATTTGTGTCAAACAGTCTACGTGTCAAAGGAAGTTCTGTGCCAGAGTTGCAAGGCCATGGTTTCCCTTGACAAAATTTTTTTCCATTAAGTAATGTAAAATTCCACTTGCTTTCAGCTTCTCCAGAGATTGGGTGACCAGCCACCCTGGAGAGCAACGGCCCTGGTGGTTCTGGCTTGCCCAGCACCCATCAGAGGCTAGACAGGTCAAGGCACCATGAAGAAGCAGAGAATGGAAAACTGAAGCAAGCTCACCAGCCTTTTGACAAAGACATGACCCGCTACTTTGGTTCACTGTTCCTGCCCTGACCTCCAATGGAAGGGAAGTGAGACCCAGAAACAAATCCGTGGCTAGACTACTGGGCATAGTAGTCCCGTCGCAAGGGGGAGAGGCTCTAGCAGCAGCCCCAGGGTATGCCTGGCTCTGTGATCGTTTGAAGGAGTAGACTGATGTGTAGACTGATGTGGATCACAGTCCAGTCCTAGACCAGCTGGCGATCCCAGAGAGGGAGCTGTGCCATTCTCCTTCTCTTACAACAATGTTCATTTTGTGAATGCAAGGTGTGTGCCTGGGGTGGGAAGGACGTGGATAAATTCAAAACAGAGAAAAGCAGGCTGGGCAAAGAATGCCTTTTTCAGATGGTTTCCAGGAAGCAGAAGAGAGGCTAAGAAGCAGAAAGATTTGTGTGTGTATAGTTAACAGGACAAATGACTGGAGAATATCAGCTGCTGATGAGCCTTCATCAGTTTGAAGGTGAGGGTGACAAGATAAGCCACAAAAATACCGCTTCAGTAATTTCACACTTCTTGGGTAGAATGGTTCATTCAAATAGAAGCAAACCATGAATGAATCTGCATATTCCACTGGTATGTGTGTGTGTGCCAAAAGAAAAGGGGATCTGAGAGAAGCAAAGAATAAGGTGAGAAAATTGGCATTTGTTGAAATCAAATGCCAGGCCTTGAGTTAGACAAGTACTTTAGAAAATGTTGTGTTTAGTCACCCAGTCACATCCAACTCTTTGCAATCCCATGGACTGTAGCCCGCCAGTGTCCTCTGCCCATGGGGATTCTCTAGACAAGAATACTGGAGTGGGTTGCCATGTCCTCCTCCAGGGGATCTTCCCAACCCAGGTCTCCCTCATTGCAGGTGGATTCTTTACCATCTGAGTCACCAGAGTAATCCCATCATATGGGGCTTCCCTGGTGGTACAGTGGTAAAGAATCTGCCTTCCAGTGCAGGAGATGCAGGTTCAATCCCTGGGTCAGGAAGATCCCCTGGAGAAAGAAATGGCCACCCACTCCAATATTCTTGCCTGGAAGATCCCATGGACAGAGAAGCCAGTCTGGCTATATAGTCCACGGGGCCACAAAAGAGTTGGATAGAACTTAGTGACTAAACAACAAACAACATGGATTAAAACACCTCAGGTTTTCAGAAGATAAGAGCCTTGCCCACGTTCCAGCTAAGAAATGGAAACACAGTCATTCATACCCAGATCCCTGCTCTAAAGCTTGTACTTTTTCTAGTATCTGATGCTTCCGACCCACATAAAGCTTTCAGTGAATATCTGCTGAATGACTGAACAAAGAAGTTTATATGTTTCAGAATACTTTCATTTTATTTTCACAAGACTGTGAAAGTCATACTCACTGAACTAGAAAAAAAAATCAATGATGTTTCCAGAAATGCATTACAGTTTAATGAAAGTGGTTATTTAAATCATCTATCAATGAATGAAATCAGAATTACTTAATCAAGGCCATAACTTAAGGTTATTTCCATGTCTTTCAGTAAACAAGGTCAATGGGTTTATGCACTGAGCCTTAATTTTATAATCTATTATTCTGCCATTCTAGGTTAAAATCCATTCAGTCACTATTTCAAAAACCACATCATCTTATGGTCTCATCTCCTTATAGTCATGTTTGAAATGTACCAGCTAATTTAATACAAACTGCTGCTTAAGGAAGACATTGACCTAGAGCAAGAGACAAACTGCTATTCTGCAAATTCCCAAAACAACTGGTTTAGGGTTCAGGAAAATGACAAGAAACAAGAAGTTTGCATTCTAGTATGCACTCAAATCTCTGGATTGACCTCAGGCATTCTTAATTACAAGGAAAGCTCTATCAGTGCAATTCTAAATCCCAACAGGTAAGAGGCAGACAACATTACAGAAGGAAATGTTTATAGAATTGTATGTCGCAGTGGTTTTAACATCTTTGGAGCATATGCTTCAAACAGCCAGAAAGAGATGGATTGGAGAATCAACCGTTGGAGAATCAATCAATCTTTCCTGGAACCCCTCCTCACATTCTCTGCTTAAAATAGGGACAAAACAAAGCAGAACTGAAGCCCTAGTAAAGAACAGTCTGCTTAGCAAATATTTTTAATCAACAGATACTTCCTACAGGTTCATGTGGAACACCCAGGAGAGGTGTCACAGTAGAGATGGAAAGTATTGAGCAAGCTTCCTCCTTCCAAGGCACTTGCCTACAAATTATGACAATATACTGTAGAGTGTCAAAACTTCAAAAGTGATTATGAAATAAGTACTAAGGAGTTCAGAGATCATCCTTGGAATTGGAGCTTTCTTAGCCATCAACAAAGGGGCAATAGCAGAAGCCAAGGCAGGTAGGTGGGTGGTAAGACAAGAAAGATGAGCCAGTGGCTGTCTTTGGGAAATTATAGACAATTGCTATAAAACCTGAGATAGACTGAGAAGTGCAGTATACCCTGGACACTAAACTGCTATCTGGCTCCCGGATAATTTTTAGTATAAGAATGTTACAAACTGTTCAAATTGAATCTCTTATCAGGCAGCATGGAATTGACTGTACTTATTTTAAAGCTTCTTATTTTGATAATATATAATTTTAAAACCTACAAAAATTTCTAACACTTTGAAGGAAACATTTCTTCCTAAAATCCTAATTTTTTTTACAAAAGTTAAATTTCTAATTTATTTTACTATTTTACTAAAGGACTATATATTTGTCCTGTATATTATACCACAATGTGAATTAAAAGGAATTGCATATGAATCCTAATTTTGTAAGAATGCTCTAGATTTCCTTGGTAGCCTCATAGTACACAGTATAAGGAACAGAATGTACACATATGTTTCCCCTGCTGAACGCATTGGCTCCATTCTAGAATTCTCACACCATCGTACTCTAATCTGCTCAAGATTGGCAAGACTCATACTCCAAATATAAGCCACAATAATCTTTGTAACACCTGTAAAATAGTTGTGTTACCTATTTATGAATTTTCACACAGTACTACTAATGTAAAGGGTTTACTATTCAAAGTCATCCATAAGATTCTTTTAAAGAGGCCATTGTGTTCAATCGCTAGAAATTTATTTAGGTTTTAATCTATACCCAGACACTGTACTTAAAACTCAAAACAAAAAAGCCAACTCAGGTAAAAAATGGGCAAAGAGTGTGAATAGACATTTTTCCAAGGAAGATATACATATGGCCAAAAAGCATAGGAAAAGATGTCCAACATCACTAATCATTAGGAAGATACCAAAAAAAAAAAAAAAGCCACAATAAGATACCACTTCATACCGATTCAGTTCAGTCAGTTAAGTCACTCAGTCGTGTCCGACTCTTTGCAACCCCATGAATCGCAGCACGCTAGGCCTCCCTGTCCATCACCAACTCCCAGAGTTCACTCAGACTCACGTCCATCGAGTCAGTGATGCCATCCAGCCATCTCATCCTCTGTCGTCCCCTTCTCCTCCTGCCCCCAATCCCTCCCAGCATCAGAGTCTTTTCCAATGAGTCAACTCTTCACATCAGGTGGCCAAAGCACTGGAGCTTCAGCTTTAGCATTATTCCTTCCAAAGAAATCCCAGGGCTGATCTCCTTCAGAATGGACTGGTTGGATCTCCTTGCAGTCCAAGGGACTCTCAAGAGTCTTCTCCAACACCACAGTTCAAAAGCATCAATTCTTCGGCGCTCAACCTTCTTCACAGTCCAACTCTCACATCCATACATGACCACAGGAAAAACCATAGCCTTGACTAGACGGACCTTAGTTGGCAAAGTAATGTCTCTGCTTTTGAATATACTATCTAGGTTGGTCATAACTTTTCTTCCAAGGAGTAAGTGTCTTTTAATCTCATGGCTGCAGTCAACATCTGCAGTGATTTTGGAGCCCAAAAAAATAAAGTCTGACACTGTTTCTACTGTTTCCTCATCTATTTCCCATGAAGTGATGGGACCGGATGCCATGATCTTCATTTTCTGAATGTTGAGCTTTAAGCCAACTTTGTCACTCTCCTCTTTCACTTTCATCAAGAGCTTTTTAGCTCCTCTTCACTTTCTGCCATAAGGGTGGTGTCATCTGCATATCTGAGGTGATTGATATTTCTCCCAGCAATCTTGATTCCAGCTTGTGTTTCTTCCAGTCCAGCGTTTCTCATGATGTACTCTGCATATAAGTTAAATAAGCAGGGTGACAATATACAGCCTTGACATACTCCTTTTCCTATTAGGAACCAGTCATACCCAATAGGATGTCTATAATCAAAATAATGGAAAATAAAAAGTGTTGGTAATGCTGTAGAGAAACTGGAACTCATAAACTGTGGGTGGGGGTATACAATGGTGCAGCCACTGTGGAAAACAGCTTGCCAGTTCCTCAATAAATTAAACATAGAATTATCTTATGACCTAGCAATTCACTTTCTGCCATAAGTAAAGAACCTCTTGATGAAAGAGAAAGAGGAGAGTAAAAAAGTTTGCTTAAAACTCAACATTCAGAAAACTAAGATCATGGCATCCAATCCCATCACTTCATGGCAAATAGATGGAGAAACAATGGGAATAGTGAGAAACTTTATTTTTGGGGGGCTTCAAAATCACTGCAGATGGTGACTGCAGCCATGAAATTAAAAGACACTTGCTCCTTGGAAGAAAAGCTATGACCAACCTAGGCAGCATATTAAAAAGCAAAGACATGACTTTGCCAACAAAGGTCCATCTAGTCAAAGCTGTGGTTTTTTACTAGCCATATATGAATGTTAGGGTTGGATTATAAAGAAAGCTGAGTGCCAAAGAATTGATGCTTTTGCAGTGTGGTGTTAGAGAAGACTCCTGAGAATCCCTTGGACTGCAAAGAAATCAAACCAGTCAATTGTAAAGGAAATCAGTCCTGAATATTCATTGGAAGGACTGATGCTGAAGCTGAAACTCCAATACTTTGGCCATCTGATGCAAAGAACTGGAAGAGACCTTGATGCTGGGAAAGATTAAAGATGGGAGGAGAAGGGGATGACAAAGGATGAGATGGTTGGATGGCATCATCAACTCGATGGACATGAATTTGAGTAAGATCTGGGAGTTGGTGATGGACAGGGAAGCCTGGTGTGCTGCAGTCCATGGGATTGCAAAGAGTCGGACACAACTGAGCAACTGAACTGAACTAAACTGATATACTTAAAAGAATAGAAAATAGATGTTTATACAAAAACTTATACACAAAAGTTCACAGCAGCCTTATGTACAATACCCAAAAGAAAAAACTGAAATGTTGAGAAATAGATGAGTGGATAAACAAAATGTGGTATATCCATACAATGGAATATTATTCAGTCATAAAAATGAATAAGTATTGATACAGGCTACAGTATGAATGAACCTTGACAGCAACATTCTAAGTAAAAGAAGCCAATCACAAAAGACCACATATTATATGATTTCATTTCTATGAAATGTCTAAAAGAGGCAAATCTATAAAGACTGAAAATAGATTAGTTCCTAAGGCTTGAGGAAATGGAGGAATAGTGAGGTGAAAGGTCCGTCTAGTCAAGGCTATGGTTTTTCCAGTGGTCATGTACGGATGTGAGAGTTGGACTGTGAAGAAGGTTGAGCACCGAAGAATTGATGCTTTTGAACTGTGGTGTTGGAGAAGACTCTTGAGAGTCCCTTGGACTGCAAGGAGATCCAACCAGTCCTTTCTGAAGGAGATCAGCCCTGGGATTTCTTTGGAAGGAATGATGCTAAAGCTGAAACTTCAGTATTTTGGCCACCTCATGTGAAGAGTTGACTCATTGGAAAAGACTCTGATGCTGGGAGGGATTGGGGGCAGGAGGAGAAGGGGATGACCAAGGATGAGATGGCTGGATGGCATCACTGACTCGATGGACGTGAGTCTGAGTGAACTCTGGGAGTTGGTGATGGACAGGGAGGCCTGGCATGCTGCGATTCATGGGGTTGCAAAGAGTCGGACATGACTGAGAGACTGAACTGAACTGAACTGAACTGAATTAAAGCAAATGAGGATTTTTTTTTTTTTTTGGTGATGCAAATGTTCTCAAAGTGACTCTAGCAATGGTTTCACTTATCTAGGAATATTCTAAAAACAATTAAAAGCTATTACATTTTAAGTGAGTGAATTAAAAATCAATAGCATATACTGAAGTATGCTTCATTTGGAAATTTCTTGCACAATAGTTGTTACATTGTTTTGACTTCTGCAACAAGAATTTGGTGAAATTCCAGTGTTTTCTCCCCATTTCTGATAAATAAAAGGGTTTATATATATCATTGTTTGCTTAAGGTTGTTTCTGTAGGTAAGACAAAACTTGTGGTCAAGACTTAACTTCTTTCTGAAAAATAAAAAAACAGCAAGTGCCAATGTCTAATCATTCTAGTAGCTACAGTTTGTCAGATAAGATGCCTTTTCACTGTCCATCGCTGACCTGTTCAATGCAGCTGCAGAAAAAGCTACAGTTTCTGCTTCTGCTGTTTCCCTCTAGGGAAGTAAAAGATACTGTTTCTTTGGGGACTCAAAAATCTTGAGCACTTTCATTCTAGTTTCTCCAATACAAAACCAACTAGTGTTTTAAACTTGGATCAATGACAGGGAATTTGAAGAAAGACAGTATCCAGATAATACATATTTATCTGTAGTTTAAAACAACTCATACTGAGATGAGTCTACATTAAAAATAGTTTACAAGACAGAATGCTTTTCACTATTCATGCTGTGTGTTTACAGAACAGTCTGCCATAGCTGAATTCCATTTTCTATCTTCCTCTAAAACAGTGCTACTGTGTCCCCAACCAACCCTATAAGATAAACTTGCAGCTATGAACAAGAATGTCATTTTCTTTTTATGTCAACAGTTTCTATTGATAACATCATATTTTATGCATTCACTTCCTAGATTACTGTCTGGGGGCTGGGGTATTATATTTAAACTATATATGATGTGCAGAAGGAAACTTAATTTGAACTTTTAAGGTTTAGAGAAACTATTTTGCAACAAGTTTGGACTTCAATTTTCACATTTTCCTTTAAATTCATTTAAACTTAGATACTTTCAAGTCAATAAAGTTACATCTTTGACTCAAAATTTCCACACTCATATGTAATCTACATATGAAGACTGGGAATTCTGAAAACCAGAGTAGTATATCTCCGTTTAAAACAGTGTAAGTTAAAAATGGAAAGGAAAGCCTATCAACTTGAGATCAATCCAACAGATTTAGTTCCCATAGATTTAGTTCCCATAAAGGCTAAATCACATATCCAACCAAGTCTTGATGATAAATCATCAGAGTTTGCCGGTTGTACGGGATCAGTAGTAAGCCATCTGGCTTATTCAGTTTACATCTATGTAACGAGTGTTATTCCAAGTTTTTGATATTTCCACAGCTCATAAGTAATGAGTCTACTGGCAGAGGCTGCATCATAATCTAATTTCTATGGGAGATTTCATTTGATTTTGGTTAGTTTTCTACAGCAAGTCAAAGTCTGAATGCCACTTCAAAATAAATGAAATAATTTCAATGAACTGCACACACCATGGTCTCCAAGTTTAAGTATAGCAATTTGCTTTATTCATGTATGACCCCACTGTGTGTTTATGCTTTCCTTCCTTCACTCATTTCAAGGAGGTAAAGAAGCAAGACAAGAGTTTTCTCTGCATAACTTTCCTCCCCCTCACACACTTTCCTTTTTATTTATAAATCTGTTGCAGCAAAAAGCATCTTTAAAAAGAACAGACTTTGCCCTTCCCCAAACTGCCTAGGAAAAAAGAAGCTGTTTGACCCTAGTTCCTTTGAGAAGAAGATGCATCTTTACCAACTTCCCCCTTTTCCTCCACACTATGCTTTCTGGTTGCCCCCCTTCGCCTTATCCCATGCATCTCCTAACCTCAGATAGTCAAAAGCCAGCTGGGGCTGCAGCTGTTGGCTGCTCTTCCTCTTGCAACAATGGGGCACATGCAGCAAAGCAGAGGCATTTTTAAAAGTTGAAGTTTAAAAATGAACCCACGTCCATCGCTTTTAAAATATTTTATAAATCACTTCTCTCACTCTCATCACTTCTCTTTCTCTCAAATACATAGGGAACTTCCCAAGAGCAATGTCTGACTCTAGAACAGTGTTCACGAACTGAGACTGGCATCAGAATTACCTGGAAGACTTACTAAACCAGAGTCTGGGGTCCCACGCCCAGACTGTTTGATTCAGTAGGTCTGAGATGAGACCTGAGAATCTGTGCTTGTAACAAGTGACCAGGTGATGCCGATGCTGTAGGTCCAGGGACCACACACTGAGAACTACTGGCCTACAACAGGGCTTCTCAGGTGGCACAGTGGTAAAGAATCCGCCTGCCAATGCAGGAGATAGGAGAGACGTGGTTCGATCCCTTGGTCGGGAAGATCCGCTAAAGTTGGAAATGACAGCCCACTCCAGTATTCTTGCATGGAAAATTCCAAGGACAGAGGAGCCTGGCAGGCAACAGTCCATGGCATCTCAAACAGCTGGACACAGCTGAGCAATTGAGCATGCACACAGAGCTTAAACAGAGAAATGAAGTGAAGTCGCTCAGTCATGTCCAACTCTTTGCGACCCCGTGGACTGTAGCCCACCAAGCTCCTTGGTCCATGGGATTTTCCAGACATGAATACTGGAGTGGGTTGACATTTTCTTCTCCAGGGGATCTTCCCGACCAGGGATTGAACCCAGGTCTCCCACATTGTAGGCAGATGCTTTACTGGCTGAGCTACCAGGGAAGCCCAAACAGAGAATGAATGCTAAAGAAAGAGAGAGAGAAATCAAAATTTTAAGATTCCAGTTCACCTCACCTCACCTCCAACTGTGGGACTCTGGGAGAGTTCAGTCGCCTAGTTCATGGGATGAGTAACAGGAAGGTGGAGTTAAGAGCAGGCCTGCTGCTTGCATGGTTTCCCTTCTCTGCTGGCCCCTCAAGATACTCAAAGTATCAAGAAAAGGAAAGTGAAATTATAGAAATAAAAATGATCATCTTTTGACCAGTCGGTTCTTTAGCACCCCACTCACATCTTGGCTCTATTCCTTTCTCTCTTAAACTGCTTGTAGTGTTAGTGCAGTGGGCACTTGATTCAACCAGACGTGGGTTCAAGTCTTGCCTTACTTACTCTGTGTCCTTCAACAAGTCAGTGAACTTCTTTGCCCTCCTTTCTCCCATATCAAAAATAGGGATAACGGCTGTACCTAATCTATGATATTTCTGTGCTAATTCAATTTCATTCTGCATGTGCACTGATTGGCACATACACAGTAAATGTTGGCTTTTGTCATAAATGGTCCTATTTCTTCCCTGTGAGAATATTCAGTGTTCAATATGTTACAAATCACACTACCTATTTGATACAATAAGTACAAGCATCACTTCCAGATGTTTATTTAGTAGCTACTATGTGTCAGATGTGGGCTTCCCTGCAGGCTCACAGGTTAAAGCATCTGCCTGCAATGCAGGAGACCTGGGTTCCATCCCTGGTCGGGAAGATCCCCTGGAGAAGGAAAGGGCAACCCACTCCAGTATGCTTGCCTGGAGAATCCCATGGACAGAGGAGCCTGATGGGCTACAGTCCACGGGGTCACAAAGAGTTGGACACGACTGAGTGACTTCACTTCACCTATGTGTCAGATGTAATATATTATAGAAGTATATTAAAAATAATGCTGTCAAGAAAAATATTGCTAAAAATAATATTTTTTGGAAAATTTTGACTTTATATGAACTTATATTTAAGAAAAATACTTGCCTCCAAAATTGGCTACCTAGGAAAATTGAGAGGATGTGTTTACTAACCACAATTTTGTTTTCACAGACACTAAAATAGTAAAATGGAGGAAACAAGGGGAGCATAATTCTGCAGATACCTTGGCCTTATATTATTAAGGGTATATTTTAGACCCTCTTAAAGACCACAAGCCCACTTTTCCTGAAAATCATTATGTTTACATAACAAAACAACAGGGAACAAATTTGGCCAAGGGTTATCTTATTTTCAGTTCACAATGATGTCATTTTCAACCCATTACATCAGTCAGAAATTCAATGATAAGTTAGTAATAGGAGCAATATTCCATCCTTCAGTTCTTTCTGGTTCCCTGAGTGAATGCTAGTGAATTCACCCCTTCACCAACCGAGCCCCGAAATTTATCAGGCTTCATTTCCTGTAGTATATAATGAAAGCATATAAAATTGTGGATACCACACCTAATGACTGAATTTTCAAGCAGTTAATAGGGTAGATACTGCAGTTTCTTGATTTTAGTCTCACTACATGCCTTTGATCCTTCCTCCTCCCAAATTTCCCCACCCCAAGAAGGGTATCAGCATGACATTTTAAGAGCTGGGTGGATGTGTTACAGGCAGTCTGGTCCAGGCCGGAATTTTACCTGTGGAAAATGCCCTGCCCAAACCCAAGTGCTCCGAAGGACGTCACAGGTGTCTTCCTTCCCTCTCCACTGTACTCTCCCTACATCGCTGGCCTCTGTATTTTGCTTGAAAAGAACCCCAACAAAGAATTCCTTATCGGTTCATGGAGAAAGACCCCTAAGCTTCTCAATCACTTCCCTCCCTGGCATAAGTTATTACAGCAGCCACTGTTGGTAATAATAGCAACCGGTGTGGCAGTAGCAGGAATCTGAGAGCCAGTGGGGCTGTGAGACTTCCAAACACAGAACTCCCAGAGAAAAGAGTTGACTCTTTAGCAAAAGTACATATTACCCCAAATCCCCTAGGAAACCAGATGCTGAGGATTATTCTTTGGAAATCCACTTGGGCAATATTTTCCTCTAATTTTCTCTAAAGCATCTTACAAAACCGTAGTTCCTCCAAAGTTTCTACTGAAAGAGAAGTGTAACTTTTAAAATCTGAGCTTCTCTACACGGGAAAACAAAACATTGTTTTATCTGCATGTACATTTCAAAATGCTCTAACATCTGTCGCTTTGCTGAAGTCTTCCTTCGAAAACGATCTACTATCTAGACCTGTGGCTTCTGCGACGAAGGGATTTTTGTGGGTGAGGTTGGCAGCCTCCAGCCGCCGGAGTCGTTTGGCTCGTGGTTCCAGCGCTCCGGGGGCTTCTGTTTGCGCGCTGGCTCGGGTCACGCAGATGCCGGAAGTTCCCCGGGGGCTTTAGTTTATCCGCTTGGACGTTTGCGATGACCTGGGCCAGCTCAGCCTCTCCTCTTCCACCCCCACCCCGCACCATCGAGACCTGCTCTGACCACGGACTTGTGAGAGGGGAGCATCCTCCCTTAGCCAGGCGCGCACCGGGGACCTGGGGTACGCACGCTGGGCCCTGGCACCCCTCTCCCCGCGCACTGACCGCCGAGCCGCAGGTCACATCCTCTCTCTGGAGCCGCTCTTTTCGCAAGCTCCTTCCCCTCACCTCTCCAAAAACATAGGCAGCCTTGCTACTATTAAACCAGGTACAACCTCCCCCAAAAGTTCAGACTTGGGACACGCAGCGCTATGGATCGTTCAGTCGAAGCAGGTCGATCCCAGCTACGGACAGCTAGGTGTGCAGGGGGTGCCCCAAGCACAAACTAGCTCACGGACAGCGCCGGAGCCCGCAAACTGCCCCTGGGCCACCCAGGCCAGGGGACAGGAGGAGATCTTGCGAGACAGAATTCGCAAAACGGGCCCCGGGGAGGTACTAATCCCACCCCCGCGACGCGGAGCGCTGGACGGGACGGGACTGTGGTCACTAACAATGCCATGGACCGGCCGTCGCTGCCCCTCGCCTCTCCCCGCTCTGCCAGGCCCGAATACACACACACACACTCGTACACACTCACTAACTCACACGCCAGCACTCCACCCCAGACGGGGTGGCCGAGGCAGGCGGGAAGGTATGCGGCGCCCCGCCCTGGGGTACCTGCCGGGCAAATCAACCTCGCGGCGCCCCACCCCCACCCCGCTTCTGCGCAGACAGACAGACCGACGCGCGAGAGGCAGCAGGCGCTCAGGGCCGCCGCACGGATGCTCGCGGGCGTCCCACCTGGGGAGCCTCGACGAGGCGGCGGCGAGGGCAGCACCAGAGTATCCGGCGCGCTCGGCTCCCCTCTCCACCCCCGCCCCGGCACAACTTCGCGCCGCCCTCGCTCCCGCCTTCCTTCCTTACCCAAATACTGCCGCAGGTCGAGCAGGAAGCGCGGGGGTCCCCCGCCGAGCTGATAGAAGAGGGAGCCCAGGCAGAAGACCAGCAGGGTGGCCATGCAGAAACCGTAGTCCCGGAGGGAGAAGCGCAGGAAGGGCAGCAGGGAGACCCGGCGCTTCCAGCTGCCCAGGCCGGGAGGGGCGCCCCCCAGAGGGGCCCCATGGGGCCAGGGATCTGCGCCGCCGCCGGGATGCTGCTGCTGCTGCTGCTGCTGCTTCTTCATCGCCGGCTCCGCCGCCGCGCACAGCCTGCCCGTGCCAGGAAGAGGTCACCCATCCGCCTGCCCATCCGAGGAGGAGAGCCCTGCCGGCCGGCTGCACATGGGCAGGGCCGCGCCGAGGGCAGCCCGGGTGGGGGGCGGGGAGGGGGCCGAAGTTGCCGGGCTCAGGAGACTTTCCTCGGCATGGTCCCCGCCGCCGCGGCCCGAGCGGCCGAGGTGCCCGTCCCCGGCTCGGCGGCGCTGCCCGCGCCCGGCCCGCTAGCGCCCCCGCGTCCCGCGCCCCGCAGCGCCTCGGGCTCGCTCGCGGCCGCCGGGGCTCGCCTCCAGCGCCAGCGTGGACCCCCCCGCCCCCGGCTTTGTGGCTGTCGGTCTCGGCGTGTTTTGTCCCGGCTCAGGCTCCTCTACAAAAACTGTAGGGAGGAACGGGAGGCGGACACCATCTCCACGCTCCACCTCCTTGACAGGGGTTTTCCTCCTTCTCCTCCCCTTTCTCCCTCCGGCTCTCCGCTGCGCTCTCTCCTCCCTCTTTCCCTCCCTCCCTCTGCTCGGGTCTCCGGGTTTCTCTCGGGTGTCACGTTACTGCCTCTCCCTGGAGGGGGGGCGGCGATTATTCGCAACATGGAAGAAAGTTTCTGGGTGTGTGTTTTTTCCCCCCCTTCCTCCTTTCTCTCCAATCTGGCCTCGGTTCCTGCGCCACCAGCGACCTCTTGGGGGCCCCCGCTGACTTCCCTCTCCTACACAGTCACTGGCAGGAAGAGGCACGACTTCTTTTAGTACGATATGTTTGTGTGTGTGTGTGTGTGTGTGTGTGTGTGTGTGTGTGTGTGTGTGTCGTTTTTTGGTCCTCGTCTTTTTTCTTATTTAAGAAACTTGTCTCTCCCTCTGTATCCCAAGCTGCTTACTAAAGGCGGATAAAAGGCACTTGAGGATGGGCTCAAGCCTCTGCTGAGATGGTAAAAGAACAAGTGGTGGATATTATAATTAAACATGCCCATAGGGCCAGGTTCGTCACCCCAGCTCCAGGAAGGGAAACAGAAGAAGCAGTCTCGCCTTCACGCGGCAGCTGGAGGGACCAGACGGACAAGGCGGGTGGGGAGTGTTCCAGAGCGGACTCGAGTGGTTCCTCTGGCAGATGTTCAGGGAAAGAGCCCCGACCTATTTCATCGCTGCCTCCCAGGTCTTCCCATGGGCTTCCCTGGTGGCTCAGTAAGACAAAAATCTGCCTGCAATGCAGGAAGCCCAAGATCTATCCCTGGGTCAGGAAGATCCCCTGGAGCAGGTCAGCAACCCACTCCAGTATTCTTTCTTGGAGAATCCCAAGGACAGAGGAGCCTGGCGCGCCACAGTCCATGGGGATCACAAAGAATCGGACACGACTGAGCGACCCAGTTTCCTATGTCTTCCAAGGGAGGTTTCAGGACATGAAAGAGCACCTTCCCCGCTCAAAAGCTGCATCAAATATACATCTGCTGGGGATGGGGGATGGGGAGCGCAGGCGTGTGACGCTCGGAAAGGACTGCTTTCATCAGCCACCCATTAGGTATGAAGGATTGACTGCTAGATGTAGAAGCCGTGCCACCTGAGGCTTCGGTGACTGGCCCTAGGTCATGGAGCTACCAGGAGTCAGACTGGGAGCGGCACTCAAGCCCAGGGTAATAACCCCTGCGAGGTACTATCTCCAAGCCAGGGTGCTTTTCCTAATAATTTGCCCAGTGATTGGAGGATAGGAGATAACACATTTAGCCCAGATCACCTTGGGAAATGGAAAGGGAAACTTCCGGTTTCTTGTGCCTCTCCTCTCTGGTTCCCTACTCTTTCTGTACCTTTCGGTGTGGACGACCCGATTAAAGAAAGAATCGGGGGCCCAGGGACCTCTAGGATTCTAAGGCTGTTTTCTTGAAAACTTTTATAAGTTGGATATCTGAGGGAGTTTCTATGGAAAATCAGGGAATAGGATCCTGAGGTCAAGAGTTTACAATTTAACAATAATATGGTATAACCATCCTGCAGACATGAGTATCTTTGTTACCAATTTGAATGGTGAAGAATACACATGGATCATAAACAGGAGACAATAGTGGATGAGGGGAGTGGTTTCCACACATAGTCTACTTCCCAGTCTTATGTCTTTCTAGCCCAGTTTCTTTCTCATGGATAGGAAGAAAAGGGAGGTCTCTGTGTCCTGTCACAGAAAATCAGAAAAGAGTGTTAATGGTTTGTTTCACATTTATTCCACGAATCAGAGATTTATTGGGATTAATATGCACATTCTAGAAATGTGAATGCTCCTAAGCCAATTAAGCCAATCAGTCATTGCCCATTAATGTGAATTACTTTAATCAGCACGCTGAATAGCCCAGAACAGGTTCCCAGTTAATAATTGTTCAGTTAATGATGGGGCTTCCCTGGTGGCTCAGACGGTAAAGAATCTGCCTGCAGTGGGGAAGACCTGGATTTGATCCTTGACCCACCAGCCTAAGTCCATACCCTTCCTTCTGTTTTACTGTGCCCCTCTCTGCTTCTAGCAAGGCCAACCTGTCACTGCCCTAGCTCTTGAATCCACCCAATCCCAACCCCACACCCAAGCATGCTGTCTCCCCAGGCTTCTGCATGTCTGCAAATTATTTTTTGCTGTTAGCCAACTCTTTACGACCCCTTGGAACTGCAGCACTCCAGGCTTCCCTGTCCTTCACTACTACCAGAGTTTACTCAAACTCATACCCATTGAGTCTGTGACGCCATCCAACCATCTCATCCTCTGTCACCCCTTCCTCCTCTTGCCATCAATCCTTCCCAGAATCAGGATCTTTTTCAACGAGTGGGCTTTTCGCATCAGGCGGCCAAAGTATTGGAGCTTCAGCTTCAACACCAGTCTTTCCAATGAATATTCAAGATTGAGTTCCCTTAGGATTAACTGGTTTGATCCCCTTGCTGTCCAAAGGATTCTCAAGTCTTTCTAGCACACAGTTTGAAAGTATCAGTTGTTTGGCGATCAGCCTTCCTTACGGTCCAATTCTCATATTCGTACATGATTACTGGAAAAAAAACCAAAGTTTTGACTATACGGACCTTTGTCAGCAAAGTGTTCTCTCTGCTTTTTAATCCACTGTCTAGGTTTGTCATAGCTATTCTTCCAGGGAGCAAGCATCTTTTAATTTTGTCTGTAAATGATGGCACTATCAAATCACTCAGGGGCAAAACTCAGAGGTCTTCCTTAGTCTTTCTCCTTCTCTCACCCCTGAATCTAACCTATCTGCAATTCCTATAAGCCCTACTTTCAAAAAAATATCCAGCATCTGACTTCCTTGCCACCACTCTGGTCCAAGTCACCATCTTCTCTCACCTGGTTTAAGGCAGTCGCCTCCTGTATCAGTTATGTTTAAGTTTGTTGCTGTTGTTTAGTCACTAAGTCATGTCCAAGTCTTTTGTGACCTCATGGACTGTAACCTACCAGGCTCCTCTGTCCATGGGATTTCGCAGGCAAGAATACTGGAGTGGGTTGCCATTTCCTTCTTTGGGGGATCTTCCTTGACCCAGGGATTGAACCCATGTCTCCTTCATTGGCAGGTGGGTTCTTTACCACTGAGCCACCTGGAAAGCCTTATATTTAAGTTGAGTTTTATGTAACTAAAAACCCCAAATAGTAATGGCTTAATAGCAGAGACATTACTTTATTGACAAAGGTCCATATAGTCAAAGCTATGGTTTTTCCAGTAGTCATGTATGGATATAAGAGTTGGACCATAAAGAAAGCTGAGCACCGAAGAACTGATGGCCTTTGAACTGTGGTGTAGGGGAAGACTCTTGAGAGTCCCTTGGACTGCAAGGAGATCAAAGCAGTCAATCCTCAAGGAAATCAGTCCTGAATATTCATTGGAAGGATTGATGCTGAAGCTGAAGCTCCAGTACTTTGGCCACTTGATTCAAAGAGCTGACTCATTGGAAAAGATCCTCATGCTGGGAAGGATTTAAGACAGGAGGAGAAGGAGACAACAGAGGATGAGATGGTAAGATGGCATCACTGACTCGTTGAACATGAGTCTGAGCAAGCTTCAGGAGGTGGTGATGGACAGGGAAGCCTGACATGCTGCAGTCCATGGGGTCGCAAAGAGTCAGACATGGCTGAGCACCTGAACTGAACTGAATGGCTTAAACAAAAAAAGAAGTATATTTTCCTCTCATGTGAAACAAGTCCAGAAACAGGCAGTATAGAGTTGGTGAGGCATCTCCATGCGCTCAGCAGGGACCCATCAGAACTTTCACTATCCTCAGCATGTGGCTTCATTTTAAAGGTAAACTTATGATTCAGGATGGCCACTGGAGCCATCTTATGTTTATATTCCAGGCTGGCAACAAGAGGAAGTAAAAAAGAAAAAGAAAAACTCTTCCTCCAAAAGGAGTAGGTTCTTTTAAAGAAATGCTCAAAAATGCAATGAATCATCCTCTTAGTTTTTTGGCCAAAACATAATCTCAGGACTATGTCCAGTTGTAAGGAGGGGCTAGAAAATAGAGATTTCAGCTGAGCACACTGCTGCCTCCAAAATATCAGGTCCTATTACTAAAGTATGAAAGGACAGGTGAATATTAAATGGCAATCAGCAGTCCTTTAAGTTCTTCCTTCTTGATCCCAGCCTTTCACTCTATTTTAACCTCCTTCACAGCAGCCAGAAGGTAACTCCACTGCACAAAACTTGCCAGTGGCTCTCAACACACTCAAGACTCAAAGCCAAAGTTCTTCTAGTGCCCTTCAAGGTCCTATTCACTTTGGTCCCATTGTCTCTCTGACCTCACCTCCTGCCACTTTTCCCTATTCGTTTTCCTCATTGTTGTTCATCAGACCAACAAAACTTGCTGTCCCATAGCATTTTTGGAACACTGCTTTAAAAGAACCTCTTACCTCTCAGGCAATTGTTCAGCAGAAATGTTTGATTCTATTTTAATTAAATGGATCCTGCAGAGAAAACAGTATTAGTATATCGAGTACATAGAAACAGACATAGGTTAGATGTCTGCAGAAAGAAACCACTTATCCAAAAATGTATTGTTGAGTGCAGGTACTGTTTTCTAGTCCTAACATAGCACAGTGCAAGCCTAATTGTTGTAATTTGGTGATAGCTTCCAATCTGAGAAAAGGGTGGGCCCACAATGGCTATTTTCTTTCTATGGTGAATTTTCTTTGCATCTTTGTTTACTCTACATAAAAAGCTTAAAAAATTAAATTTGTTTACAATTAATGGAAAAAGCAGAACCTTCTTAATAGGTCCAAGTATTGATTGTCTTACCTTACAGTAAGACTTCTATCACTGTATCAGTGCAGATTGCTGTTTGGACCATATTTTTAAATTTTGGCAGTACAAATTATTACACTAACTTTAGAGTGGATTGTCTGGCTGTTTATTTTTCACAGTGTTCAAAAGAGGTTCTAAACTACATTCATTGTTTTGCTTATTTTTTTAATAGAAGTTCTTGACCAGGTGTAATCTATATTAATATAGTATAAAATCAATATATTAGTTTCAATCATCCAATAAATATACATTTAGCACTATCTTGTACCTACCACTCTTCTGATTGTCACACAGCAAAACAGAAAAGTATAAGACCAGTTTTTCAATCTTGAAAGAATTTGCAATCTTTTCAGGAAGATAGGATTATGCTAAGTGAAGAAATTTGACAATAATGGAAGGCAGCATGTAATTAAGTGATAAATTGCTTGTTGCACATTGTAAATAGCAAAGTCATTCAAATCTTTAGAGAAGCCCAATATTCATTTCCAAAAGGAATAATTTTTCCTTGATTTTTAAAATGGTCTTACAAACCTTGATCCTTTGAGCATAGAAGTGATCTTTAGGTTTGAGAGTTATTTATAAGCAAATAAGAAGTATAAAGTAGATGATCGAACTGGTGATATTTTTGGTCCAAGAGTGCTGTGACTCTGAACTCATGGTTTTGATTTCTTTGTGCAGCTTTTACATTGACTGTATCTGATGCACATTATCAGTGGGGAGGAAGTCAGATGTCAGGCCAGAAAGATCAAGGAGTCTGCAGGGGGCAAGAAAAGCCTGGGAAAGTGGGAAATTACATACAGCCTCCAAAGACATTCTTTCCAATAACTAGTTGAATGACTTTTTCAGATGAACTTTATGTAAAGTAAGGTTATTGGTTTGTTATGAAATATGCCTGGTGCTTTCCATGCAGCTAGGTGAGTACCAATATGAATTCCAAGATATTCATTTATCACAAGATATTTTTGCCTTTAATTAGTTAGATCAGTGATTTGATTGACTCATCTGTCTTGTTTAAAAGGCATGAAAATAAAGTAATGGGTTTTTTTTTAATTTATTAATCCAAATGAGTGCTGTCACAAATAAAGCGTGGAAATGTGTTTAAGTCTCAATGCCATTGCTTAAATATAAAAATATGACACTTCAGAGTTGGACCATAAAGAAGGCTGAGTGCTGAAGAATAAATGCGTTCGAATTGCAGTGCTGAAGAAAACTCTTTAGAGCCCCTTGGAATGCAAGATCAAACCAGTTAATCCCAAAGGAAATCAACCCTGAATATTCATTGGAAGGACTGATGCTGAAGCTGAAGCTCCAATACTTTGGCCACCTGATGTGAAGAGCTGACTCATTGGAAAATACCCTGATGCTGGGGAAGACTGAGGGCAGGAGAAGGGGACGACAGAGGACGAGGGAGCTGGATGGCATCACCAATTCAATGAACATGGCTCTGAGCAAACTCTGGGAGATAGTGAAGGACGGGGAAGCCTGGTGTGCTGCAGTCCAAGGGATCACAAAGAGTCGATCATGACTTGGTGACTAAACAGCAACAACAAATTTCCTGTAATTGACCACATCTTGTTGTTTAGTCTCTCAGTCGTGTCCGACTTTATTGCGACCTAAAATGGCCTGGCGTGCTGCGATTCATGGGGTCGCAAAGAGTCGGACACGACTGAGCGACTGAACTGACTGACTGATTGAATGGACTGTAGCCCACCAGACTCCTCAGTTCATGGGATTCCCCAGACATGGAGTGGGTTGCCATTTCACATCTTACTCAGGTCCTGTTTCCTCAAGGGCTAGGGGATGGGGATGGCAGGAGCTGACCTAGCTCAGGCTTTTCTGGTTGGAAGCAACCTCTTTCAGGGTACACTCACTATACATGGTCATTTGGGGTTAATACTCAGTCAAACTCCAGGTGCAAACTCCCTCACAGGCTCCCGCTCTTCCTGGCCGAGATGGATTCCTGCAGTATTGCTTCCCAGACAGCAGCACGGTGCTGGGCTCAGGGCCAGAGCACTGCGCTGTTTACCCCTCTGCTCCTCACTCCTAGCGCTCCTCGCTGGCGTGCCTCCTAGTTTAGGGTCATCTGCTCAACAGCCTGGGCCGCAGAGTCTCACCCCACATGAAGTGAGCACCAGCTTGACCCTTCTCCACCCTCTTCCCCGCCTTGAGGCACTCCCGGAACTTTTTTGGATCCCAGGGCATCCTGCTTGCCCAAGGCAGACTGGAGGGGCCAGCAAGTCATCTCTGCTTAGAATCCTTCCTCAACCACTTCTGGCCTCTGTTGGCTCTGTGCTGTGCTGTGCTTAGTCACTCAGTCATGTCCGACTCTTTGTCACCCCATGGACTGTAGCCCTCCAGGCTCCTCTGTCCATGGGGATTCTCCAGGCAAGGATACTGGAGTGGGTTGCCATGCCCTCCTCCAGGGGATCTTCCCAACCCAGGGACCAGACCCAGGCAGATTCTGTACTGCCTGAGCCACAAGGGAAGCGCAAGAATACTGGAATGGGTAGCTTATCCCTTCTCCAGGGGATCTTCCTAGGGGGTCTCCTGCATTGTAAGTGGATTCTTTACCAGCTGAGCTACCAGGAAGGCCCCTAGTTGGCATTATGTTAACCTACTGATCCTCCAAGAGGCTTTATATATCCCACAGCTGTTCCAAGGAAGTACAAAGAAATCCCACCCTTCTGCAAATGCACCTGTCTTAGTCGGTGCAGGTTGTTCTAACAAAATACCTTACACTTGATGACTTACACCACAAATATTTATTTCTCCATTCTGGAGGCTGGAAAGTCCAAAATCTAGGTGCCAACAGATTCTACGTCCTGATTTGTGTCTTCACATGGCAGCTGGTGTGGAGTGCCTTAGTCTCCTTATATGGGCACTGATCTTCATGGAATTGCCCTAATGATCTTCCAAAGGGTCCACCACAAAATGCCATCAACTGGGGATTAGGGCTTCCAGAACACAAACATTCAGTGTGTAGCAACCCCAAACTATCTGGTTTTCAAACTTTCCTGAGAAAAATCTGGCCCTGGACTGGAACAGCTAGACCAAGGTTTCTCATGACTTGCTTTTCTCTCTCTCTCTCTCTCTTTCTGTTCTCTATCCTCCTGCTCAGCCCCCACAAATCTGAAGTGCTTTCCTTGTCAATATTAATGAAAGAGCTTCAGGGAAAGAAACTAGAAGACAAGAAAAATGATTCAGAGAGATAATTCAAACCATACCATCTTCATTATGCACATTTGGGTCTTTTATTTTTAAATTTCCTTTGGTATCAGCAGTTCCTTGAAGGAAAGTTATTTTCATCCTTTGAAGACTTATTTGATTTTTAGAGATGGTCAAAATTATTCCAAGGCAAATCTGTTGATTAAAATGGGTGAGCTATCTGGTCAATAGGCTAAGGCATTAATTAAAAAAAAAAAAAAAAGAGGAAAAGGAAGCAAAAGGAAAAAAAATCATAGAGATGCCCAGGTATATGGAGCAGAAATGCACTGAAAACAGTCAGGGGCTCGTAGCTCCTGCCCTGTTCCTGAACATTCTCAAGGAAGTCTACTGGTTTAGAGGTACGTTTGGATGAGAGGACAGTAAAAGCCAAACACTCAGTTACTAACAAACTATTGCTTACATTTAAGCTCCTGTGCAATGACACAAACTTTTAAAGACTAAGCTTTTAACTTACAGTTTAGGACAAATGTATTTAAGATCAAACATACTGCACAGCTGTTTCTTGGGACTGACCAATGTGCTGTCACTGGCCACCAAAAGGTTCTGTTGAACATGGTCTTAGTCTGTTCTCTACTTCTTACAAAGTGTCATTGACACTGGTATAGACAGCATGAAAGGGGAAAAGTTTAAGTCAAATACTCATTAGTTGCTTTTGTGCTATTTGAAGCTGCCTCTTACCCAGTCATGTACCTGTAGAGCTGAATCTCTAGCCCACCTTAATGCCTCATTTCCAAGATCCTCGCAATGTTAAGCTGGTGCTTTCCTCACTTTAGAGGTCATTGTCTGATGTTAATGCGTAAGAGCTGAGATCGATATAGAAGTGATATTATTTTCTCTCCCTCCTTAACAATGTCATTAGTCCTTGTTCAGTGGGCACGTCACATACCTTTCTGTTCTCTTAGAGAAAAATATTGCTCAAGCTTTGCAAAGTATCTTCAAATAATTTTTTGAAGAACAGCCAAAAAAATGAACTATGAAGATGAGGAGTCAGCTCTCTAAGTCAAAAATATTAGTTGAATAAAGATGCCCAAGGTCATCTTAATAGAAAATTTAAGAAAATATTAGAGATTGAAGTATATTCTCCTAACTTTGCAAATTACTAGTTTTCTGACCTGAGATCAATTACTTAACCTTTTTGTACCTCAGTTTTCACTTTTGTAAGGAAATGGATAATAAGGTCTGCACTCCTGAGCTCTTAGCTCTTGTCTAGTTCAGGATGAGACTTACCTGTAGAAGAAGCACATCACTAGTGAGCTGTTTTCCTAGGGTACTTGCAGGGTAGTGTCTAAGAAATTATCCTACCCAGGAAAACTAGACAGCAGAATGTATGATAGTGCAAACTTTTTGTTTATTCTTTTAAAACCATTTGCTTATTTTATTTATTTGGCTGTAATAAATTTGTCTTAGTTGCAGCATGTGAGATCTAGTTCCCTGAGCAGAAATCAAAGCCGGGCCCCCTATACCAGGAGTGTGGAGTCTTAGCCACTGTACCACCAGGGAAGTCCCACATATTCTTTCTAAAGAGCAGGCAATTCAGAGGGTGAAAAAGCATGAGTCTTGGTCTAGACCCTCCCTGGGGATGAAAATGGTCTTGAGCAAGTAACCCAAGTGTGCTTTGAGCTTCAATGTCATTATCCATGAGCTGCAGTAAAACATCTAGCATTCGGTGATGGAATTAAATACATTTTTACAGTACCAGGTACATGTAGGTGAGAATACAAAAGGTTACTTTTAGAGATCAGGAAACTAGAATCCAAATAGATTACATAATCTGCATAAAGTTACATTATTTGTAACCACAGCACCAGAACACGAGTACGGATCTTGTGACTCCATCTCGAACACTTTTTCTACAATAAAGTGAACTTCATTTGGGCCACAAACCCCTCTGAGAATCTGCCAAATCTATTAAACCCACCTCTCAAAAAAAGGCATATAATTTTTGCATGTAATTTCAGATATCCATGGACCACCCAGGGGGCCATAGACCCAGATTAAGAATCCCTGTACTCCAGACTGTGGGCTTCCCTAAATACTTCTGGGTGTATTTGCCAAATGAGAACATCATTTCTGTCCTTATGTCAGAAGAAAAGGATAGATTTTATGGTACTAAAGTGGTATAGAAAGTCTTTAACTGATGCAGGAAATAAAAAAGCTTTCTTCAGGCTCTCATGATTTTAAAGCACTCCTTAGATGCTGAGGATATTCCAAAATCTGAGCCATATTCAGACATTTATTCAGCAAATCCTTCCCAAGGACCCGAGTAACAGTGGGGCCCAAGACAGAGTCTGCTCTCATGGAATTTATATTCCCCATTAGGGGAGATGGACAATAAATAAAATCATGTCACACTGGGTATAAGACAGGGAGATGTGACAAAGAATGATCGGTTGGGAAGGAGGGTCTACTGAACACTGCGTGGACAAGGAAGATTTCTCTGAGGAGGTGGTATTTAAGATGTAACTGAGAGGATGAAAAGTAACTGCGGAAGATCTCAGACCCAAGTATTTCATGCACAAGAAACACCTCATACAAAACCTCCAAATGGGAATGAACTTGGTATGTGCCGCTGTGGCGTCAGTGGGCTCACCCAGAGGGCAAGTGGCAGGAGATGAGCCTGGAGAGGTGAGTGGTCCCAGTCCCTGTAGGGCCTTGTAGACCAGTGTGAAGAGTGTGGCTTTTATTCTACGGGAGATGGGAAACACTGGAGAGGCGAGGTCAGTGACATCTGATTCATGTTATAAAAGATCACTTGGGCTGCTGTGTGGGAATGAGTATTGAGGGGCAGGAGTTTAAAAAAAAGAATATGAGTAGTCCAGGAAAGGAATGGTAATGATGAAGACAGAGAAAAGGCAACAAATTTGCAATGTTTTCTGGAGGCTGAGAGTATAGGCCTGGCCAATAGACTGGATGTGAGGAGGTGAAAAAACCTAAACCTGAGGACTATACCTAGGGTTTGGCCAGAGCAACTGGATCCAGGGTGACAGTATTTCTTGGGGGGCTGCAGACTGGAGCTGGAGAAGGAGCAGGCTTGAGGGGGCAGTGGAGGTGAGACAAGCAAACTGAAGTTAGGATCTGCTCTGTTAAGTCTGCAGTTGATATATGATGTTAGAGCTCCAGTAAGAGGTCCAGGTTAAAGACCTAAACTCAGAGTTAGTCCTGTCTCAATGGTATATAAAATCATACAATTGCATAAGATTAACTAGTTGTTTAGTCGCTGTGTAATGACTCTTTGTGACCCTGTGGACTGTAGTCTGCCAGGCTCCTCTGTCCAAGGGATTCTCTAGGCAAGAATACTGGAGCGGGTTGCCATTTCCTTCTCCAAAGAGTAACTAGAGAAGCATGCAAATATTGGGTTGGCCAAAAAGTCCTTTTGGGATTTTCTGTAATATCATACCCGAGTGAACTTTTTGGCCAATAGAAAGACGAGAAGATGGCATGGGACATTGCTTTGGAGAACTCCAATACTTCGTGGTCGACCAGAAGAACTAGAGCCAGCAAAAGAAACTGAGAAAGAGTTAACAGAGAGGTAGAAGGAAATGAAGAGTGCTGTGGCACCAAAGCCAAAACACAGAAGTATTTCCAGAAAAAGAGAATGAAGAGCTGTGGCAAATGCTCCTTAGAGGTTAGAGCAGAGACCCTCATTTCCTGGTTCCTGTAAGCTGGAATGTAGACATGGAAGTGGCTCAGCTTCAGTCGTGCACATGAGAACAATACTCTAGAATATCAGGGAAACTGAGGAAGGGAACCTGGATTCCTGAATGCTCTTGTGGAGCAGAGTTGCCCATCTGCTGCTGATTGCCCATTTCCCTCTGGACTCCATTTAAAAGAAATTAACTTCTCTCTGCTGCTGCTGCTGCTGCTGCTGCTGCTAAGTTGCTTCAGTCGTGTCCGACTGTGTGACCCCATAGACAGCAGCCCACCAGGTGACTTCTCTCTAGAACCACTCTACTTTGAGGTCTCTATTTTAGCAACTTAGCATATACCATGTGGCTTCCCTAGTGGCTCGGTACAGAATCCACCTGCAATGCAGGAGACCCAGGTTTGATCCCTGGGTCAGGAAGATTCCCTGTAGAAGGGAATGGCTACCCACTCCAGTATTCTTGCCTGGAGAATTCCATGGACAGAGGAGCCTGGTGGGCTACAGTCCATGGGGTCACAAAGAGTGAGACACGACTAAGCGACTAACATTTGCACTTACTTGTAGCCTATACCATAACCTACCCACATGTCAAGAAAGCAGCAGAGTGCAACATGGAGCAACATGGTGACTTTGACAATTTCAGAGGCATCATTGGGACTAAAACCTGATTGGATAAATTAAAGAGCTAATCTATTCATTCACTCTTACATTCATTCAGAATATTTATTGAGGTTTTACTATCTGTGATGCGCTGTCCTAGGCCCTGGGACGTAGCAAGAGAACAAAAGATATAATGCTCTTGCCTTCATGGAATTTGTATTCTAGTGGAGGAGACAAAAGATAAACATAAAAACGGATAACAAATAAACAGATATGAAGACCAGGTAGTGAGTATCACTGACTCAATGGACCTGAGTTTGAGCAAATTCTGGGAGACAGTGAAGGACAGGGAAGCCTGGCGTGCTGCAGTCCATCACGGGGCTTCAGAGTCAGACACGACTTGATAGTGATGATAGTGACTGAACAACAACAACAAGCAAATGGGAATTAAGGGACAAGCCATATGAAAATCTTAAAGAATAGTACACCAAGCAGAGGGAACAGAAACTACCGAGTCCCCTAGTCAGGAATTCACTTGTTCCAGGAATAGCAAGCAATCTGATGTGCTGCAGAGCATAGTAAATGAGATAGAAAGTAGCAACAGATGAAATTAGAGAAAAAGAAAAGATGTCAGATTGTGGATGTGCTTGTAAACCAGGACAGAGGGTTTCCATTTTTTTAAATTTTTATTTATTTATTTGGCTGCTCTGGGTCTTAGTTGTAGCATGTGGGATCTAGCTCCCTGACCAGGGATCAAACCTGGGCCCCCTGCATTGGGAGCTGAGAGTCTTAGCCACTGGACCACCAGGGAAGTCCCAGGGTTTCCATTTTTTTAAGAACTGTATTGGACTATAGTTGATTTACAGTGTTGTGTTAGTTTCAGGTATGTGTGTGTGTGCTTAGTTGCTCAGTCATGTCCAGCTCTTTGCAACCCCATGGACCGTGGCCTGCCAGGCTCCTCTGTCCACAGGGATTCTCCAGGCAAGAACACTGGAATAGGTTCCATGCCCTTCTCCAGGGCATCTTCCCAACCCAGTGATTGAACCCAGGTCGCCCACATTGCAAACAGATTCTTTACCAGCTGAGCGACCAGGGAAGCAGTTTTCTATTTCATTGTAGATAGGATAGGAAGTTATTGGAGTAATCACAGAGGTTTTAACCAGGTCTGGCATTTTAAAATATTGATCTTGCTGCTCTTTGAAGAACTGGATGTAGGAGTTGACTGAAGTAATCCAGGCTAGAGATGATGGTGTCTTGGACTTGAATAACCGTGGTGGAGGCAGTGAGACTTGGTTGGATTTGGAGCATGTGTGTGTGCTGGGACTGACTCTAAAGTGTGTATAGAAGCATCTTTGAGATGATCAGCTTGCTGTGAAGGTGAGTAGGAAACTGGGACAACAGCTGAAAAGTTTATGGGGGTTTAGAAGTCCCTCTGTCTCTCCGGCGTCTCGTTCCATCTCTGACTCTTTCTGTCACTGTCTCTTTTCCCCTCTGTCTTTTTCAACGGCAGGAAATATCAGAGTTAGTGTGGTGATAGGAATGATCTGGTAGAAAGGAGTGAACTGATAACCTAGGAAAGACAGGTGATATTTGCATGAGAAGGATGGATCCAGAATTAAGTGAAAGGTTTGGTCTTTAACAGGAGGAGACACTTTATCCATTGAAAAAAAAAAAAAGAAAAGGGTGTGTGTTAGAAATTTACTGGTATGGGAATAGAGAAATTCTTGGGTGGTGGCATCTGTCTTACCAGTAGAATACGAGGTAACTTGAGTGTGAAGACGTGGGCAAGAGAATGTGCTTGAGTAAGAGAATGTAGCAGGTTTAAGGAAAGAGAATGTGCTGAGGCATGACTGTTTCAGAGAGTGAGAAACACACGTGAAGAAGTCCAGGAGGACTGATGAGTGGTACTGAGCGCATCTTAAATGGGTGGTCCCGAATTTAAAGTGAGCCTAGTCAGCACCAGTGCTGTGTTTTCCTGTTGCCCAGTTCAGTTACTTGTGTGCAGGCGCTGAGTAGATGTTCAGCTGTGCTTAACCTAGGCTGGAGTTTTACTAGGCAAATGGAGAGGAAGCAGTGGTTTTAAGTATTTGCAAAGGAGAAGTAGGAGGCTGAAAGCTGGATCTAAACTGAGAACAAAAATAATCAAAGAGACCAATTAATTGGGGTGGTCCCAATTAATACAGCTTGGAAGGCCTGCTTGAAGACAAGAATACAAAATTATGAATACAGAATTAGGCACAGGAGTTATTTGTTTCGGATGACAAGAATAATTACAAGAAGTTATGAAGATATTATAAAGTTGATGGTGATGGTTAATTTTATTCGCCAACTTGACTGGCTAAGGGAATCTCAGATAGCTGGTAAAATATTATTTCTGGGTGTGACTTGGAGGTTATTTCCAGAAGAGATTAGCATTTGAATTGTTGAACTGTGTAAAGCAGAAAGCCCTCCCGATGTGGGTGGGCATCATTCCACCCACAGAGCCTGAACAGAACAAAAGCGTGGAGAAAGGGTGAATGCATGCTCTCTCTGCTTGAGCTGAGACATTGGTCTCCTGCCCTAGAGGCTGGCACTCCTGGTTCTCATGCTTCTGGATGCTGGTATGGATATATGCACCACTCCCTCCCAGTTATTAGACTTTTGAACTCAGGCTGAATTATACCACCAGATTTCCTGGATCCATAGCCTGCCTTCACAGATCATGAGACTTAATTAGCTTCCATAACTGTAAAAGTCAATTTCCGTAATAAATCTCTTCTTATATACATATACCTACATATATTCCACTGGTGCTGTTTCTCTGGAGAATTTTGACTAATACCTTGATATATGTCATTAACATAACAAAATCCAGAGGATTTACAGGCCTGGTGGCTTAGACGGTAAAGCGTCTGTCTATAATGCAGGATACCTGGGTTCGATCCCTGGGTCAGGAAGATCCCCTGGAGAAGGAAATGGCAATCCACTCCAGTACTATTGCTTGGAAAATTCTATGGATAGAGGAGCCTGGTAGGCTACAGTCCATGGGGTCACAAAGAGTTGGACACGACTGAGCGACTTCACTTTCACTTTATTTATTAACTGCATGAAAGTTATTATATAACTATTATATTATTTTCCTTATATATTTTCGTTATACAACCTTTGATCACCTCTTCATGTGAGAACAATTTTGCTATAATTTTTTAATACAGAAAACAGAAAGATAATTTAGCTCTGTCTCTAGCATGGTTAACTAAAAACTACTGATTGATATCTAGGATATAAACATGTAACATCACACACAGATACATTTGCTCTATGTAGTATAACTACAGGTTTCTGCCCTACTGCTATAGGAATTTTGATAAATTCTATTTTACATAGTTCCTGTCATAAGAGAAAATGATTTGCAAAGGCATTTCTATATGTTGCATTATCAAAAATATTCATAACAAGAGAGCTTCTCTCTTCACTGGGCATTGGTGAAAACTAAAAGCATCACTTACACAGTTTTACGAGACTACACCTTTCATTTGCTTGTTTAATTTTTACTGGAGTACAGTTAATTTACAATGTCGTATTGGTTTCAAGTATAGAGCAAAGTGAATCAAATATACATGACGTATGTGTGCTCAGTCAAGTCCAACTCTTTGCAGCTCCATGGACTGTGGCCCTCCAGGCTCCTCTGTCCATGGGATTTCCCAGTTCCCAGGCAAGAATATTGGAGTGAGTTGCCATTTCCTCGCGTCTCCGTCTGCGTCTCCTGCATTGGCAGGCAGATTCTTTGCCACTGGAGCCAGCTGGGTACGCTACATACGCATATCTCCACGGTCTTCTTAGATTCTTTCCCCATATAGATCATTACAGACCTTGCAGACACTACCGTTCCCTGTGCTGTATGGTAAGTCCTTAAAGTAAGATAAATATCATATGATAGCACTTATATGTGGAATTTGAAAAAATGATATGAATGAACTTTTACAAAACAAAAATCCAGTCACAGATACAGCAAATAAACTTAATGATTACCAGGGGGCTAAAAAGGGGAAAGGGATAAACTGGGAGACTGGAGTTGACATATACCCCATACATTTTTTTTTTTTTTTGGCTGTGCTGGGTCTTAGTTGCAGCATGCAAGATCTTTAGTTGCAGCAGGCAAACTCTCAATTGCTGTCTGTTGGAGCTAGTTCTCTGACCAAGGTCGAACCCAGGCCCCCTGCATTAGGACTGTGGAGTCTTAGCCACTGGACCACCAGGGAAGTCCACACCCTATCATTTTTAATTCTTTTCCATTACCTACAGCAAAAGGTCAACTTGGTAAAGAATCTGCCTGCAATGCAGGAGACCCCAGTTTGATTCCTGGGTCTGGAAAATCTGCTGGAGACTACCCACTCCAGTATTCTTGGGCTTCCCTTGTGGCTCAGCTGGTAAAGAGTCTGCCCGCAATGCGGGAGACCTGGGTTCGATCCCTGGGTTGGGAAGATCCCCTGAGAAGGGTAAGGCTACCCACTCCAGCATTGTTGGCCTGGAGAATTTCCTACAGTCCGTGGAGTCGCAAAGAGTCAACAGACATGACTGAGCGACTTTCACTTTCACAGCAAAAGGTCAGGAAGCAATCTGATCCCTTGTCCTCCACTTTCATGTCTTGACACAAAGGGAGACAGCCTAGCAGGCAGTAGGGAGAGTCTTCCAGCTGTTGCTACACTAACAGCACGTGGCTACAAGCTTATCCTCACAGGTGACTATGAACCTTCTATCCCAACTAAACCATTTAGATCATCCTAACAAAACTTTCCCTTAATTGTCCTAAAACTGCCCACCACCACTTTGACACTGTCTTACTTCAGGGAAGTGTGATAGAATGGAAGAAAGTGTGAAAGAGCATTCTTAATTGGTTGTGTTAAATATCTAACAACTTCTATCCAAGGGTCTCAGCTTCTGTCCTTTGCCTATTTTCCTCTTAAAGTGACTGTCATTTTCCCATTTGATTTTTAAGCATTATTAATATGAAAACTTTTGCCTTGGGTGGGAGGTGGGAGGCTCAAGAAGGAGGGGACATATGTCTACCTATGGCTGACTCATGTTGATGTATGGCAGAAACCAACAAATATGGTAAAGCAGTTATCCTCTAATTAAAAATAAATGAATTCTTAAAAAAGAACTTTTGCTTGTAATAGTTTAAAACATGTAGAATGGTCCAAAAGTCACTCCAAGACTATATTCGCCACAAAAATAATCTGACCATGTGAAAACTCTGCTAGAGTCCCTTCTAGGCCTGGCAAGGTGCAGTTCTAGGGAAAGCCTTAAAATAGTCTTTGTTAATCTGCCTCTGGCTTGGACTGAGAACTCAGAGGTAATGATGACATTTTAAAAGACTAGTTTCCTTCCTGAGAAGTCCAGTCTCCCACAGCTTCTTCTGCTTTCTGAGTTGTCCCTTACCCTTCTGTCCCTTCTGCCCTGGAACTGCCCTGGGGTTGTGGTGAAGAGTGGAGGGGGTGGGATGGTCAGGATGGACTGGAAAAGCTTAAATCTGAGTGTTTGGGGCTCACACTTGAGCCAACAGTTCCTTTGAGGCGTGGCTTCTGCTTCACTGTGGGCTTGCACTTTCCTCTGCAGGGTCCACGTGAGGACACAAATGAGAAGAGAAATGCCTGGGAAAAGAAAACCGAACTAACACTCTGCAACCCTGCCAGAATCCAATACATGGATGAATCAGATTTCTCGAACAGCCCCATATAGTGGTTCTTGCTGGTGATGTCAAAGCTATAACTCAATCCCTTTGAGGGCCTGCCTTACTGGAAGGTCCCCAACATCCACTCCATCTTGCTTTCTGCCATTGAAAACCAGCCTCTTCAGAAATGTCTGCATCACAGATCTACTTGAAACTCTTCTCACTGGAATATTCCCTTAAGTTCTTCCAGGAGGCTGTTTGTTTTGTTTTAGTGAAGTATAGTTGATTTACAGTGTTGTGTAGATTCAGGTATATAGCAAAGCGATTCAGCTGTACAGACATGCATACAGACATATATGTGTGTGTGTGTATTTCTGTATATGTTTGTGTGGGCTTCCCAAGCAGTGCTAATGTAAAGAATCTGCCTGGACATGGGTTCAGTCCCTGGGTTGGGAAGACCCCCTGGAGGAGGAAATGGCAACCCACTCCAGTATTCTTGCCTGGAGAATCCCATGGACAGAGGAGCCTGGGGGCTACAGTCCACGGGGTTGCAAAGAGTCAGACACGACTGAAGTGACTTGGTACCCATGTTTATGTATGTGTATATATATATACACACACACATATATTCCTTTTCAGATTCTTTTCCATTGTAAGTTATTAGAAGATAGTGAATATAGTTCCATGTGCTACACAGTAGGTCTTTGCTGTTTATCTATTTTATACATAATAGCATTTATTTCTTGATCCCAAACTCCTAATTTATCCCTCCCCACCCCATCTTTCCCCTTTGGTAACCATAAATTTGTTTTCTAAGTCTATGAGTCTGTTTCTGTTTTGTAAATAATTTCATTTGTATCATTTTTTAAGACTCCACATATAAATGATACTATATGATACTTGTCTTTCTTTGACTGACTCCACTTAATATGATAATCTCTAGGTCCACCCGCGTTGATGCAGATGGTACTATCTCATTCCTTTTTATGGCTGAGTAATTTTCCACTGGGTATATATACCACATCCTCTTTATCACAGGTTGATGGACATTTAGGTTGCTTCCATGTCTTGGCTGTTGTAAATAGTGCTGCTATGAATGCTGAGATGCATTTAACTTTTCAAATTAAGAGTTTTTCTCTTTCCTGGAATCATTAAGAAGTCTACAAAAAAGTAAATGCTGGAGAGGGTGTGGAGAAAAAGGAAACTTTGTCCACTGTTGTTGGGAATACAAATTGGTATGGTCACTATGGAAAACAGGTTCCTTAAAAACACCAGCAATCCAACTCCTAGACATATATCTGGAAAATACAGCTACTTTATCTGGAACAGGCACATTAGCCTGGTTTAGTTTCTTGTCAGTTTATCACAGGCTACTTTGGGTGTGAACAAGATACGAGAGAGAGAGGAAGCACGCTGGTAGGACCTCATGCTGATGCAGTCTGGAAAGCTAAGAGCAATGAGGTAGAAAGAGGGTACCAAAGAAGGCAAAAAAACAAATCATGCTTCAATTTAAGCTAAGTCTAAATGTAAACCTTTACCTTATAATATTCTCCTATTAGCTAACTGGGAAGTGAAATTACTTCTTATATGGGGAATTTCAGGGAAATTTTTTCAGTCTGAAAATGTGAACCAATCTCATAAGATGAAGCATTGTTTAAGTAATGTATTTCTTCTATTATTTGGAATAAAAGACAAATTAGCACCTGTAGAAACTCTAGATAGTAGAAACTGAAGCTTTTGCCCAAATACAAGAGAAAGCATCCTTGTAACCAGAAATTATCCATCAGAAAATGGATATATTCCATCCTTACAAAATTCCTCATAACATGGGATCCTCTTGGAATGATGTTGCTTAGAATCAAAAACTATTTTGAGGAAGTCATAGAGTTTAAAAACTGACTTAATGCCTGTTCGCAGTGCTAATAAAATAGGTGGGAAGCTGAGGAATTTTTCTCAGTGTAATTGAAGTATAATTCACACAGCATAAAATTCACTTATTTTAGTTAGACGCTTTGATCAGATTTAATAAACTTATACAATTCTGCAACCCATCATTACAATCATGTCTTAGACCAATTCCATCATCCCTCAGATGTGACTAAGGCTGCTCCCACCCCAGCACTGCTATGCTTTTGTAAACATACAAATGAAATCACAGAGTGCACCCTTTTCTCTTGTTCCTTTCAGTCAGAAGATGTTTGAGATTCACCTATGTTGTTGCACGTAGTAGTATTTTGTTCATCTTGGTTTTGTATTTAATTTTTTTATTGTGGTAAATTACACATATAACATAAAATTTGCCATTTTAACAGTTTTATTGTGGTTGTTATATTGCTATTTATAATAAGAAATACATATTTCATTCCTCCCAGTTTGAGCAGAGTTCTAAAGCCTTTGGAATTTCCTAAGTGAGGAAAACAAGCGTCTTTTGTTATGTTAATGAGGTGACGAGGAGGGGAAAGCACCTAGATCATTTAAAGCCGGCGGGGGTGGGGGGTGGGGGTGGGCTGGCTGTCAGGTGACCCAATTCTCTGATTGGTAGGTTGGAACTTTCAGTCCCTCCTCTGCTCTTCTCTTTCTCCCCTCCTCTGAGCCGAGAGGGGCTAGAGGATGTACAGATTGCCAATGGCCAACGACTCAGTCATGTATAGTGAAACCTCCGTAAAAACCCCAACCAACAGGGTTCTGAGAGCTTCCAGGTTGCTGAACACTTGAGGATGCTAGAGTGTAACCCAAATCAGAACAGGCTAGTGGACCTGATATCTTGTTCTTGTTCACTCACTGCGTCGTGTCCGACTCTTTGCGACCCCACTGCCTGCAGCATGCCAGGCTTCCCTGTCCTTCACTATCTCCTGGAGTTTGCTCCAATTCATGTCCATTCAGTTGATGATGCCATCTAACCTCTGTCGCCCCCTCTCCTCCTACCTTCAATCTTTCCTGGCATCAGGGTCTTTTCCAAGGAGTTGGCTCTTTGCATCTGGTGGCCAAGGTATTGGAGCTTCAGCATCAGTCCTTACAGTGAATACTCAGGGTTGATTTCCTTTAGCATTGACTGGTTTGATCTCCTTGCTGTCCAAGGGACTCTCAAGAGTCTTCTCTAGATATGTTGTTGGGGATGGTCAACCAAAAGAGGGACAAAGGGGAAAGCACTGTAAGAGTTTGAGGATAAGGAAGGGCTATATTACTAGCGCTAGATATTGATATAAAAGTATACATTTAAATAATTGCTAATTTTGTGGGTAACAGCAAATTATAGAACGCATACTTTTGAATAATTATGGAACATTGTGGCATGATTGAGAAAGGCAGACCGTGAGAGCTGATGGGCCAGTCATGAGCAAGGTGACCCCTCAATAAAGATTGGGAGGGAATAGCCAATAGAGCTGGCTGGCTGGAGACCCTGGCAAAGCCTTCGGGGTATGCAGTCAGCAGGAGCCAAGGTGAAGCTGAGTCAGCGTGGGTGATGCTGCTGGAGCAGAGACTGCGCCAAAAGGATGGATCATGAGTTCAACAACTGCAGACCTCAGCCTTGCAGACCAGCAGGGTGCCCAGCAATCAAGGGGACAAGACACTGCTCAAGGGACCAGAGGACAGCTTACTCAAGGACCTGGAATCCTCTTTCTCTGCCTCTACACCGATGTTATCTTAGGGGAGGGAGGTCCATCCGAGAGACAGAACTATAAGATTTAATAGGGCACAAATTTAAAATATTGGCTAGGAATAAGCTTCAAACCATATTGGGCATTCTATTCATTTCTTACTGCTGGCCAGTGGTTGGGAGCTGTGGAAGATTATCAAATAGAGTTATCTTATTTCTTCACTACATGAGTTACTTCGGGGTTAAACTTTTTGGCCTGCTTCCCTATATGTTAATATATATAGGTACATATATATATGTATACATATATACATATCACATGTGTTCTGTAAGGAAAACATAGTCTAGCTTTCCAGGAAAGTTGGAGCTGGAAAGGAAAAGCACTGGAGAAAGAGTGAAGTCAGAAGACTTCCTGGATTGCTCAGAATGAAAGTCTCTGAGGCCACAAATGTGGGAGCTTTGATCTCAGAAAATACTGGAGCAAACTTGAATCTGCTTTAATGATTCATCCAAGCTCTGTTGGTCTGTGTTGTTCAGCTTCCCTTTGGTCCTAAGCTTTTTTCTTTATTATTCTTTATCATGAAGAATTGGCTATGTGGGCATTTTCTACTAGTGTGACAACCCATTGATTGGATGGGTAGTCAGTATTCATATAGTCAAGCTTCCCTCTCCACACCTGGCTTTCTCTTTGGGTCTCATTTCACTATTTGGTAATAATGGTGTTTTCATCTCAAAAATGTTTAAGTGCAAACTTTTAAAAAAATCATCAGAATCTAGAGTAATGAATTTGTAAGATGACCATTTACATGGTGTTTTTTTTAAATGTCTAATATACGTGAATATCCTGGGAAATATATTTTTTAAATGCAGATTCCCTCATCAATTATGCCATTCCCCACTCAAGAGTGGTCCTAAGCAAATCCTGAGGCAGAAAGTAGATTAGAAGTTACCAGGGTGTGAGGGAAAAGGGATTGAGGAGGTGTTTAACAGGTATAGAATTTCACTTTGGGACGATGAGAAAGTTCTGGATTGAATAAGGGTGATGGTTTTACAACACTGTGACTGTACTTAATACCACTGAATTGAACATTTAAAAATGATTACAATGATAACTTTTATGATATATATCAGTTCAGTTCAGTTCAGTCCCTCAGTCATGTCTGACTCTTTGCAACCCATGGACTGCAGCATGCCAGGATTCCCTGTCCATCACCAACTCCCAGAGCTTGCTCAAACTCATGTCCATTGAGTAAGTGATGCCATCCAACCAATAAAATGTTATATATGTTTTACCACAGTAAAAGAGAAATTAAAAAAAAAAAAAGAGTAGAACTTGGGAATTTGCAACTTAAACAGATGTCCCTGGTTATTCTAACACAGGTGGTCCAGAGGCCATGCTGAGAAACCTTATAGATTGACATCAAGATAAGACCAGTGAGCTGGTCTTATAATAGCCAGGACATGGAAGCAACCTACACGTCCCTCAACAGAGAAATGGATTTTAAAAATGGTGTATATATATATATATATATATATACACACACACATACATATATATAGTGGAATATTACTCTGCCATAAAATGAACAAAATAATGCCATTTGAAGCAACATGGACGGACCGAGAGATTGTCATACTGAACGAAGTAAGTCAGACTCAGGAAGACGAATATCATATGATATTGTTTACATGTGGAATCAAAAAAAAAAAAAGGGTAGCAATGAACTTATTTACAAAACAGAATTAGAGTCATGGAAGTAGGGAGGGATAAACTGGGAAATTGTGATTGACATATACACACTACTATATATAAAATAGATAACTAATAAAGACCTACTGTATAGCATAGGAAAGTCTACTCAGTACTCTGTAATGGCCTATATGGGAAAAGAATCTAAAGAAAAGAATAGCTATGCATATATATATATATATATATATATATACATATACATATACATATACATATACATATAAAACTGATTCACTTTGCTGTACACCTGAAACTAACACAGCATGACAAATCAACCACACTCCAGTAAAAGTGTTTAAAAAATGACAAGATCAGTGGAGAATTGGTCATGATCAAGGAGTCTGACCTGTCTCCATTTTACTACATCTTTCCCAGAACATTGGTGACCTTACTGGGACCCAGGTCTTTCAAATTCCTTCTCATCAGTATCTCGTAAATTGCCATCTTTCACCAGATTCCCACCTGCCTTCGTGACTTCCCAAGGTGGCTCTGGCTGGCAGTGCCCAATGCTCCAACCAGGTCAGGAGCCTGCTTCTCCCTTTGATTGTTGTCTTCACCATAGCCGTGAACAAACATGTGCCTGCTCCCTTTTTCCTTAGTGGTTGTATGGTTCTGTTAAGCCGTAAGCACTTAGGTTCCCTGTCCTTCTATTTCACTGAGAAACTGTGGTGCCTTTGTTAAGGTCACTGCCCCACAGTCTATCTAGGACTCTGGCTTGGTCTGAGAAGGAATAGAACGGTCAGTGACATCACATCAAAACATACTCAACATGCCCTCCTCCTCGGCAACCCTGAACATTACGCCCATACTATTTCTTTCTTCTGGATAAGGCCTTTCCCGCCCCAGCCCCACCTCCCAGGATTTTACATACAAGATAAAAGGATGTCCTTGGCTTCCCAGGAGTCCCAGGAGTCTCAGAAGTCTTGGTCCACTGAGCATTGATCTCTTTTCCCTTCACACACTGTGTGTCTTGGTTCTCCATTCCAATTCCTTTCTAAAAGCACTACTCCTCATAGCCCTTTACACATGCCTGGGAATTCGTGAAAACGTGTGAATCTACACGTTCCGGGCATGCAGGTGCATATGTGTCCAAGACTCATGACTCTAAATAGTATTATGTGGCTGGTTTGAATATATTGGGAGAGTCTGTTTTCAAATAAATATTTAGAATGCTATTAAAAGAAACAGAAGACATTTTCTGAAGTTTTTGACACAATTTAATTTTGTGATTTCAAATTTAAAACTTGATCTCCAAAAACGCCTTCCAGGTTTAGGCTCCCCAAAATGCAGATTACACATCCAGCATTTAAAGCAAGTTGCTTATAAAATGAATTTCTCTTTGGGTGTGAACTAAATCTTACAAATTGGCATTCTGATGAAAGATGTTTCAATTATTTAAAAGCAGACTAATTTAATTCCCACTGAAATAAGCAGGGGGTTGAAAATTAAAAGCAATTGCTAGGGTGTTGACTACTTTGGTTGGTACAAAATATTTTCAAGTTTCCCTACGTCTTTTCTCATTTTTTTCTAGGCACAAACCTATTTAAAGGGCTAAGTTGTATTTTGATATGTGTGTGTGTGTGCTTAGTCTCAGTTGTGTTCAACTCTTTGTGACCCCATGGACTGTAGCCCACGAAGGCTCCTCTGTCCATGGGATTTTCCCCGCAAGAATACTGAAGTGGGTTGCCATGCCCTCCTCCAAGGGATCTTCCCGACCCAGGGGTTGAACCTTGCCTCTGTGTCTCCTGCACTGGGAGGTAGATTCTTTACCACTGAGCTACCTGGGAAGCCTGGGTGTATTTTGCTGAATTATTACCAAATCTGATTTTCTCAATATTTCAATTTCTCTTCACAATTGTTTTCAAGAAATTAAAGAGTGAGACTCAGAGAGACAGAAAGACAAAGACTGATATCCTAAATAGCTGTCCTAGTTAAGGTGACACCTGTTTGCAACAGGAGCAAAGACTTAAAAATAGAGTAAAATTAAAAGATTTTGAAGAAATCTTATGTAGCACTTCTTTATGAAGGTATAGTCACATTATAATTTAACAATATTCTATTAATACAAAGTTATTTGAACCAGCTTGCCTCCATTTCCTATATTCTTAGGACAACTCATGTGTTAGCATCTTAACTCACATGAAGGGAATAATAAGCCTACTGGTGAAGCTTGGGGTTACTGAGCAGTACTGAGTGCCTCTGGAGGTTTGTGGTTATGAATAAAGTGTTGATCATCAACCTAGTGGAAAGGATATTATCAACCATATGCAGGTAAGTGGATTGACCAAGGTTGGGCCTTAGTCAGTGAAGTACTGTAAATAAGTGCAAGGAGAGAAAGGCAAGGCTGATAAGAGCTGACAATTTGATATGTAATGTTTTAGTATGTTAGAACTGAAAAAGGCAATGTAACATTTCAAAACAAATACAAGACATTGTAGAAGTATTGATGTCTTGGCCAAAATAATTTTGTTCCTTCCAATTTGTCATTATAAAACAATCTACTTCAATTTTGTATGAATTTTCAATGTGAATTAAAGAAACCATTTTGCAATTTATTATGTTTATTGGGCTTAATCATTCACTGTTTTATCCTTAATGAATGTGATTTATTCCTAGGGAAACATGTGATGAAACTGAACTTTCTTGCAAAGGGAAAATAAAATTTAAGAATAACTACAGAGTAAAGTATTGCAATGGATTGAATGTTTGTGTCCTCCCAAAATCAATAGGCTGAAGCCCTAGTCCTTGATGTAATGGTATTTGGAGACAGGGCCTTTGGGAGGTAATTAGGTTTGTTGTTGTTTAGTTGCTAGGTTGTGTCTGACTCTTTGTGATCCCATGGACTATCGCCTGCCAGGTTCCTCTGTCCATGGAACTCTCTAGCCAGGAATACTGGAGAGGGTTGCCATTTCCTTCTCCCAGGGATCTTCCTGATTCGGGGATTGAACCTGGGTCTTCTGCATTGCAGGCAGATTCTTTACCACTGAGTCACCAGGGAATTAGGGTTAGACAAAGTCATGAGCAATTAAATCAAAGATGAGATTGATGCCTTTAAAAGGGGATGAAGAGGCCAGAGCTCACTGTCTCTGCCATGTGAGGATATGGCTAGAAGGAGCCATCTCCAAGCCAGGAAGGGGGTCCTCACCAAGGAATAACAATGCTGATCACTCCCTGATCTCAAACTTTCAGCCTCTGGAACAAATGTGAGAAATATACATTTGTTGTTTAAGCCACTTGGTCTATGGTATTTGCCATAGCAATCCAAGTTGACTAAGACAAGTTTCTAAAGTATTTAAAAAATCAGGAGTCCAACTTGAGCCGCAAATAGGGGTAAAATTCTCAGTTTGGGAAACTTCTATATTTCCATCTTGCTTCTCAAAAGAAATCAAATGTTTACAGGACATTAAAAATTGTGATCATCTTTTTTAAAAGAAAAGATTCATAGAAGATATTTGTAGCATTATACAATTTAATTATATATCCTTACATGAGCATAGTAAAGAAAAACACAGTTCTTCACTAGACTAATTCTTATTTATTGTACCAGTCTCAGCTAAAACTCATTTCCTATGGGAAATGACCCCCTGAGTTTGGGCTGGGTAGCCCCTCTGTTGTGCTCCCATCGAACAATGAATTTACCTGTGGTGGAGAGGTGTTAGCCTTCCCTGGTGGCTCAGATGGTAAAGAATCTGCCTGCAGTGTAGGAAACCTGGATTCGATCCCTGAGTTGGGAAGATCATTAGAACTGCCAGTTTCACTCTCTCTCCCTAGTAAATTGTAAACTTTTTGAGGATGGGGTTATTTATGCCTTGTTCACCAGGACATCCCTGGCCTCTATCCCAGTCCTGCTCCAGATAGGAACTCTGTGTCTGTTTATTGAATGAATAAATGAATCATCTCTAGTAAAGCCAGGAGCCAACTTGATCATTGTAAAGTATACTTTGGAAAATGCAAGGGGTTCCCCTTCTTCCTATTTTGCTGAATCAAACAAGAAAAAAAAAAGTAAAAGGCCTGAGTTTTAAAAGGTGCCCATGTGATACAAATATTGGATACATTAAAAAAAATTAGAACACTAAAGCAAAACAATGAATTTTGCCAAGAAGGAAACAAGAATGTGACATTAAAATTTCATAGCCATTCCAGAATTTGAAAAGGCAAGTATCAGAGGAATTTTTGAGGATAATAAAAGGCTTTGTTCATACGGAACTGAATAAGCACATACACAGTTCATATAGAGATTTTATTCAGATCATTTCATTTTATGCAAACCAGCTAGTGAGTCCATTTTGGCACTTTTGTTTGTTGTTGTCTGTCTAAACTCATGTGCTCTGAGGAAAACTATGAATTGCTTTAAACATTAACAGATGCTGGATTTAAACAGTGATCAACTTCTAAACTGCTGATTTCCACGGAAAAACTAAATACATATTCTCTGTTCTGTATCAAGTTCGAAGCTATTATACTATGAAGCGGTTTTTTATGTTCGAGAAAATGTAAAGTATGTGCCATAAAAAGCAATGGTTTAATGGCTGTTTGTTTCTCCTTTGTATTTGGAGTCAGTTGACATCAACCAATTTTTGCTAAACTGTACTCAGCATGATGATAATAACTAACACTTATTGAGGGCTTACAATGTGTCAGGCACTGTTGTAAGAGTTAACTTTATATGTATTAACTCATTTAAGCCTCACAATAACTCTAGAAGAAGTATTACCCCACTTGTACAGTTGAGGAACCTGAGTCATATAGAGAACTATGCTTAAGGACACAAGCTGGTAGGTCTGGCATCTGGGAGTTGACCCAAAGCTGTCTAGCTTCAGAGCGTAAACTCTTCTTAGTTGTAAGCAAAAGCCAACTTGGTTCAACTTAGCAGAAAAGCAGTTTATTCAAAGGATAGTGGGCAGCCCACAAAACTTTGGGGAATGCTGGAGAAGTAGGTTTGAGGCTGGAGAGCAAAGAATGATTCTTGAAACCACAAGACAGAGCTGCCCAATGAGTAAACCACTGTCCCTACCACCGCCACTGACCACTGGATGTGCCGTAGGACAGGTGCAATAAACATTTTCATTATTTTTGACATGAGCAGATAACTAGAAGTCTCACTTGCTCTTGTTTTTATTTTGTATAAATCAAATTAACTATGTATCATGATCTCACCAGTGTCATTCCAATTTTCACTGAAGCAGAAAATTGTATTTATCAATGCTTATTGAATAAACAGGATCATATAGACATAGTGGGGGCTTCCCTGGTAGCTCAGCTAGTAAAGAATGTGCCTGCAATGCAGGAGACCCTGGTTTGATTCCTGAGTCAGGAAGATCCTCTGGAGAAGGGATAGACTATGCACTCCAGTATTCATGGACTTCCCTGGTGGCTCAGACAATAAAGAATCTGCCTGCACTGCAGGTTTAAGGTTCAGTCCCTGGGTTGGGAAGATCCCCTGGAGGAAGGCATGGCAATCCACTCCAGTATTCTTGCCTGGAGAACCCCCACGGAAAGAGGAGCCTGGTGGGATATAATCCATGGGATCACAAAGAGTCGGATGCGATGAGCACAGCACAGCACATAGATGGAGCGGAAGTGGTTCTTTATGGTGAAATATTGCTTTTGAACTAGAGAGGTGAGGGATGTGGCCTTGGGGAGCAAGGGTACAAGAAGACAGTCAGATTCTGCTACATTTTTAAAGCCTTGTTATATTTTCTCCATCGTGTTTGGGGAGCTATTGCGTGCAGTGGAGATGCAGAGTGAGGTGACAAAGTCTGGTTTCAAGGCACAAGGAACCTCGAAGAGCAGGGCTCTAATAAAAGAGCTGGTACAGAGGTTTAAATATCCCTTTCTATGACATAATTAGGCCTGCTACCCATACCACGCAGGAGCCTGAAAGACTACGGTATGGCTCTCTTCCGAATGCCACATTAGTGACATGATGGTGGCGGCCTGAATATGTGATGAGGAGTGGTTTATACCCACGGGTATTCACAAAGACCTCCAGAGCACCAGCTGTTAAACACTGACCCATTAGGTAGAGGTACTACCCACAGAACTGGCGGACGGGCCTCACACATAGTGTTTCCATCAAGCAGAACTTATTACTGGGTTCTGAACCGGAATCTCTATTGCATTTATTCACTTTATATTTGAAAAGTCATAGACGAGGGGGAGTCTAAAGCTCCTTGGGAATTTATTTAAAAATGAGAAACTAGAAACAGTAGAAGTAATTAGATTTCAATGTGTGGTAGTTCATAAACAATAGCTAAGATATTAATCAATTCAGGGTCAAAGATTTCTTTGAGAATGTTCATTTGGAGGATAAAAAAACAGGTAAGAGACAAAACTGGAAGAAAAGAATATTCGCAGTAAGCAGTAACGATGAAAATAAGAAGGAATCAACCAAGATGTCGCTAATTACTGTAAGAAAGGAACAAATCACAATCAGTTCCATGCATGTAAGCCTCTCTCCCCACATATAACCTGCATACACTCTCCCCCTGCGTTATTCCTAGTGAGAAGGTGCCATTCAGTCACAACCTTAGCACAAGCTGCAAGTGAACAGATGAGGTGGCAAGGAGTGTCAGGGAGAAACAAAGACTTTGATGGGATAAAGATGTCAAAACCAGTTCTCCACTGTGCTGCCAAGAGTGGTACCCAAGGATCAAGCAGAGAGGCTGAGTCCAATTTCTAGTCCCTCGTGGTTTCTTTCCTGATCACTCACAGGTTGCTCAGTCTTCGTGAAAGTTCTGGACCGTCTGTATCCATCTGTAAGAAATTATGACAATGCGCAAAGTGTTCGACAGTTGTGTCGCGAGGTTTCAGCAGCCCCCACACCATAAACTAAGCAGACACCAGGGCAGTCATTACCTAGAAGTCACACTAAAAATGCTGTCTCGCCTTAAGATTGCCAGACACATTTGCATGTATGGGAGAAGAGGCCAAACGTGAAGGTCAGTGATGTGGCGTTTTTTATTGCAGGCTTCCAGGACTGCCAAGGCTGATACCATCTGGGTCTGGTGGACAGAATCTTAGGTAATGACTATCTCCCTCTCTCAAGGAATATTAGTCTGCTGGGGCTGTCATAACAAAACCCCATAGACTGGGTGGCTTAAAACATAGAAATACATTTTTCTGACCGCTCTGGAAGTGAGAAGTTCAGTATTCCAGTTGATTTGGTTTCTGGTGAGACAGCTTTCTTCGTGGCACTCAGAAAACTGCCTTCTTGCTTTGTTCTCATGTGTATGAAGAGATGGGGGTGGGGGAGGGTGAGAGGAAGAGAGAGAAAGAGTTTTCCTGTGTCTCTTCTTCATTTTTTTGATGTGAACAGTTTTTAAAGTCTTTATTGTATTTGTTACAATATTGTTTCTGTCTTTCTGTTTTGGTTTTCTGGCCACGAGGCACGTGGGATCTTAGATATCTGCTGCTGCTGCTGCTAAGTCGCTTCAGTCGTGTCCGACTCTGTGCGACCCCATAGACGGCACCCCACCAGGCTCCCCCGTCCCTGGGATTCTCCAGGCAAGAACACTGGAGTGGGTTGCCATTTCCTTCTCCAATGCATGAAAGGGAAAAGTGAAAGTGAAGTCGCTCAGTCCTGTCTGACTCTTAGCGACCCCATGGACTGCAGCCTACCAGGCTCCTCTGCCCATGGGATTTGACCAGAGATCAAACCCACACGCCTACATTGGAAGGTGAAGTCCTAACCACTGGACCACCAGGAAAGTCTCTGTCTTCTGGTGTGTTCAGTCGTTCAGTCATGTCTGACTCTTTGTGACCCCATGGACTGTAGTCGGCCAGGCTCCTCTGTCCACGGGATTATCCCAGGAAGAATACTGGAGCAGGTTGCCATTTCCTTCTCCCAGGGATCTTCCCTACCAAAGGATAGAACTTGCCTCCTGTATTGCAAGTGGATTCTTTATTGCTGAGCCACAAAGGAAAGTAATCCTATCAAATCAGGGCTCCACCCCTATAAGCTCACTTGGTTGTGGTTACTCCCTTAGAGACCGCATCTCCAAGAACAGACACATTGCAAATTAGGGCTTCAATACATGAATTTTGAGGGCGATGCAAACATTCAGTCCCTAATAGCCATTGTCTGGACAAGCCCGAGACAGAGGGTCACTCACAGTCTGGAGTCAAGCATTTAACACAGCATCTCTCATGAATGAATAATATTGTACATTTTCAGCAGAGCTTTACCTTAGAAGAAAGAAATGGGAGACAGAGTTCCCTTTCATTTCCTGGGTAGTCAGGGCTGAGGAAAATAGGAGCAGAGAGTACAAAAGGAAGAGCCAGGGCAAGGCCTAAGTAATGATTTTTATCTCTTCCATCACTGCTAGGAGCATCCTTCCATCCAAAAGAGAATTTTCACTCAGGCCCAGAGTCCTTCTTAGGGCCTTGTGGCTGGTGATAGAAACTAAACCAGCCCTGCTGTAAAGTCAGGAAGCCTCTGGCCTGGTTTATCCTAAAAGGTCTGACTACAGAATACAAAGGGGAATTTGTCATGCCAGGCAATGGTACCCTAGGCAGTGGGGCTGAGAAAGAACTCAAAGGCTTTAGAAATGATCTCCATTTTTAAAATTAGGAATATATATATTTTTAATTTTTAATGAAAATAATTTAAAATTTCCCTTTCAGAGAAATCTAACTCTGCACGCCCAGTGATAAGTCCTCAGCCAAGCCCTTGGAGTTGTTATGGAAACATGCCCAGCAACTGCCATCTGAGAGATGGGGGTGTTGCTCTGGGTGCTTTCACTGGGGCTCTAAGCCTGAAGCCACCTCAGCTGTGTCTCAACAGCTCTTTCATTTTCTTTGTGCAGTCTGATTTTGTTGTTGTTGTTGTTTGCTAACATGTGGGTTTTGCCCACTATCTAATTATTACATTCCATCATTACAGAGGATGAGTCTGTACTAGCTATCGGAATGAAAGGCTATGTTTTATACTGGCATTTTAATCAGTGGAACTTACTGTCATAAAATCTCTGTAAGACAGTAATGATTTGCAAAACCTAATATCACATCTTTTGTAGAGCCTAGCATCTGAGTATAATTGACCGATTTATTAGATGCTTGTGGTTCATTGATTTTCTAGACAGGAAAAAAAAATTGGATTGCAGTTTCTGGCCACTATTTTCTTCAAATTGATCATGCTGGCTCTCATAAATGTTCCCTTTGTACTCATGCTCTTACTTTTGCACAAAAGAAACTGTATTATATACAGTGCGTGTCATTGGCCTTGGAATTAGAGTCAGGGTTTTGTTTTTTATTTTTCCTGCAGAAGCTCTTTTTTTCATTGTTGCTGCAAAATATTTTGAAGGCAGTTTTATTCAGAGGAATTTTCCTTACAAAAGGCTGCTTATTTTCTGAGTATACATCTCTCAGTCTAGCATTGTCCCTATGGAGGGAAATTTTCTGAAAAGCTATTCTGCTTAATTTACAATGATGCCAAACAAATAGACAGGCATTTATTGACAGTTAATCTTGGTACTATTGCCAGGGCAAGGATGACTTGCAGAAAATTTTTTCTTTATGCTTATGTTGATAATAAGATATTTCTGGCTTGAATGGGAGTTTTACTAAATGTTGAAGCCTAAGGCCACATGATGATTAACATCTAATAGCTGTCCCTGTTCTCTTACATATGATGCAACATATGAAATGAGACAGGCCTGTGTTGATCATGAGAGTTTAGGATTATTGACTCTTTTTGGGCTTATGAATAAGTCTAGAAGTAAACATGGATAAAGAGGAAACAGAAACAGGAGATACCTCCTAAGTAATTCTATGAGGTCAACATAATCCTAACACCAAAACCAGACCAAGACATTATAAGAAAGAAAATCAGACCAATATTTCTTATGAACACAGGTGCACAAATCCTGTACAAAATGTTAGCAAATTAACTCCAACAATGTATAAAAATCCCATGGACAGAGGAGCCAAGTGGGCTACAGTCCATGGGGTCACAAAGAGTCGGACACCACTGAGACCCTGAACACATCCATACACATAAAATGACTTATAAACCATGACCAACTGGAATTTATTCCAGTATGGAAGGCTGGCTCAACATTTGAAAAATCAATTAATGCAATTGTAACAACAAGAAGAAAAATCATATGATCATATCAATATATGTAGAACAAGCACTATTGACAAAATCCAATATCCGTTTATGATTTAAAAAACTCAAGCTAGGAACAGAGGGGGAATTTCCTTAAGTTGATAAGGAACACGTACAAAAACCCTACAACTAACATCACTTAATGGTGGGAAAGTAGATGCTTTCCTTCCAATATCAGGAACAAAGAAAGCATAACCACCCTCACCACTTGTATTCAACGTCATACCAAAAGTCCTAAATGAATGCAATAAGACAAGGAAAAGAAATAAAAGATATCCAGATTGGGAAGGAAGAAATAAAACTGTCTTTGTTCACAGATAACACGGTTGTCTATGTAGAAAATCCCCCAAAATCAATAATGACAGCAAAAACCTTCTGGAACTAATAAGAAATTACAGCAAAATCGCAGGATACAAGGTTAATATACAAAAGTTAATTGCTTTCTCATCTACCAGCAATGAACAATTTGAATATGAAATTAAAAACATAATGTCATTTACATTAGCACCCCAAAATGAAATCCTCAGGCATAAATCATGAAATAGGTATAAGATCTACAAGAGGCAATGAAAATCCTCTGATAAAAAAAATCAAAAAAGATAAATGGAGAGATATTCCATTTACTTGAATATACGAAGCTCAATACTGTCAAGATGTCAGTTCTTCCAACTTTATCTATATCAATGCACTCCCAGTTAAAATCTCAGCAAGTTATTATTAATTTTTCATATGGACAAACTGGTTCTAAACCTTGTATGGAAAGACAAAAGACCCAGAATAGCCAACACAATATTGAAGGAAAAGAACATAGTCACAGGACTTACACTACCCAAATTCAAGACTTATTCTAAAGCTATAGTAATCAAGACAGTTGGTATTGGCAAAAGAATAAATGAAAAGAACAATGAAACAGAACAGAGTGCCCACACAAGTAAAGTAAACTGAACTTTAACAAAGGAGCAAAGGCAATTCAACGGAAACAAAATAGTCTTTTCAACAATTGGTGCTGGAACAACTGGACATCCACATGCAAAAAATTAATCTAGACACAGACCTTACTCCTCTCACAAAAATAAACTCAAAACAGATCACAGAAATAAGTGTAAAATGCAAAACTGTAAGACTTCTAGAAAGTAACATAGAAGAAAACGCATAGATGATCTTGCTCTCGACAAAGTCTTTTTAGATACAGCAACAAAAGCATGATCCATGAAAGAAAAAACTGATACGTTGGATTTCATTAAAGTTTAAAACTTCTACTCTGTGAAAAAGCATTGTTAAGAGAATGAAAAGACAAGCCACACATTGGGAGAAAACATTTATAAAACATGTATCTGAAAAGGCACTGGTATTCAAAACAAAGAACTCTTAAAATTTAACAGTAGAAAAAAAACAAAAGAAAATTCAATTTAAAAAATGGGTAAAAGATCTGAGCAGACATCTTATCAAAGAGGACAGACAGATGGCAAATAAGTATATGAAAAGATGCACAACATCATATGTCCTTGCTGCTGCTGCTGCTGCTGCTGCTAAGTTGCTTCAGTCATGTCCAACTCTGTGCAACCCCATAGACGGCAGCCCAACAGGCTCCCCCGTCCCTGGGATTCTCCAGGCAAGAACACTGGAGTGGGTTCATATGTCATTAGTGAAGTGAAGTCGCTCAGTCATGTCCAACTCTTTGCGACCCCATGGGCACCAGGCTCTGCCATCCATGGGATTTTCTAGGCAAGAGTACTGGAGTGGGTTGCCATTTCCTTCTCCAGGGAACTTCCCCACCCAGGGATCGAACCCAGGTCTCCCACATTGTAGACAGACGCTTTCCGTCTGAGAGAACTGCAAATGAAAACAACAGTGGGCTATTTCTACACACCTATTAGAACGGTGTGTAGAAATGGTATTAAAACCCACAAAATGGACACCACCAAATGCTGGTGAGAATGTGCAACAACAGAAATGAACTCTCATTCACTGTTGACACATCAATGTTGGTACACTGTTGGTACGTGCAAACTGGTACATCCACTTTGGAAGATAGTTTATAGCTTCTTACAAGACTAAACATACTCTTACCATATGATCTCACAATTGTGCTCCTTGATATGCACCCAAATGAACTGAAAACTTAGGTCCACACAAAAAATCAGTATGTGAATGTTTACAGCAGCTTTATTCTTAATAGCCAATCCTTTCAAGTAACCAAGGTAGCCTTCAATAGGTGAATAAAATGTAGTGCATCCATACAATGCAAAATTACTTAGCAATAAAAAGAAATAAACTATCAAGCCACAAAAAGATACACACAAAAAGTTACTGGTAAACTGGATCAAAAACAAAAAATGGTAGGAAAATAAGCAGCCATAAAGAACATAATGTATCTACTCAAAATAGAAAAAAACAAAACCACAAGGCAATAAAAGCAGTGTTCTAAAGGGTGGTAATTGGAGGACGAAATGGCAACCCAACCTGGTATTCTTGCCTGGAGAATCCCATGGGCAAAGGAACCTAGCAGGGGGGTTAAGAGTCGGACATGACTTAGCAACTAAACCAACCAACCAAAGGGTGGTAATATAAGCAAAAGCACCAGTAATGCCCCCAAATCATCCTCACTGTTATGTGCACAAGTTGGGCCAACAAACCAGTCTGCAGATGTCCTATAAAAGTTAACTGCAGCAGTTCCTTTCCAGGTCAGGGGATGTTCTCTGGGTCCCTGTCCTGATCATAGTAGAGTACTCAAGGGCTCTGGAGTCAGCCAGAGAATGGGGCAAGTCTGGATCCCAAGTATCAGTGATTGACATAGGGCAGGCAATGACCTCTCAAAGACTGGAAACCAGAAGGCAGGCAAGCATATGTCTGATACATGATGTGTGCAAGCTCTCTGGTCCACCACGTGGGTCAGATTCCAGCTCTGACCCTTCTGGCTTCGAGACTTTGAGAATCAAATGAGAACATGAATTAATGTATTAGCTGTTAATGTTTTCTGCTTTTTACTCCAATGCCGACCAAATCGATTCTCTGCTCAGCTCATTTGGATCGTTAACCCGATTGGACAAGATGGATGACTTTTGTTTTGTTTTCCTCTATAGGATGCTGCCTCTTATCTCTCTGTTTTTCATGGACTGCTGTGTCTGTCCTCAGCCCAGGTTCTGGCTCTTCGAATTCCAGCCAAGTTTCGGCAAGCCAACACTGCTTATTTTCAAAGGGAGAGCACTTCCATGGACCTGAAATATCAATACCAATATCGCTTCACTGAACCTGTAGGGTTAGAATAATAATTATTTAAATACCAGTGGCAAAAGATAAATAATATTCTTTACGTGGAAGCTGAAGTAAAATGAAAGTGAAACTAACTTTATTTAAACAACTAAGAGATTCTAGGTGGTTATCAATACGCAATTACTTGTCTGGTCCCATTGATGATGCATATTAAACGGGCTCCTGATTCTAAGGGATAGTTAAGTGTTAGTTGCTCAGTCATGTCTGACTCTTTGCGACACCACGGACTGAAGCCCGCCAGGCTCCTCTGTCCATGGGATTCTCTAGACAAGAACACTGGAGTAGGTTGTCATTCCCTTCTCCATGGGATCTTTCTGACCCAGAGATTGAGCCCAGGTCTCCTGCATTGTAGGCAGATTCTTTACCATCTGAGCCACCAGGTAAGCCAGGACTCTAAAAGATACAGGGAGTAAACGGATGTTTTCCTGAACTCTGGAGCCAGTACCACACAGCCAGGCATCAGGCAATAGGAGCGATTTTTCCTCCACTTTTTCACAGCCTGGTGACTGGGCAAAATGTTATGGTCAATAGCAGTAAAAATGTAGCAATTATACAGCTGAAGCCCAGAAATTGAATCACCAAAACAATCCAGGGAAAACAGGCCAGAGAAAAATAGTAGAAATTTACTCAGTAACTGAAAAACAAGAAAGATTTTTAAAAAATAGAGAAGTTTGGGAGAAGTGCAAGCTTTTGGTCAAAAAGAATTTTAAAATGAATAAAGCCTTGGGGAGGAGAACGTTATGCAGAAAGTTTCCAAGGCTTCAGGAAATGAATGGGACATATTTTAGAAGATCCAGAAGTTACACAACTGTTCTTTGGAATTGGTACAAGACTAAATTAGAGATGTAATGATAAAGGAATATCTCGGACAAAGTAATTTCTCTGTGTCTGAAAAAACTATTTGCTTTGTTAAGGAAAGAAAAGGAAAAGCCTCAATATTCAAAAAGATGTTTAATTTAAAAAAAATACTTAAAGCACTAAAAACGATTCCAATATTTACTGGCATTCAGTTAATTAAAGTCCTAAGAGGGTCTTCTCTGATGGCTCAGATGGTAAAGAATCTGCCAGCAAATACAGGAGACCCAGGTTCAGTCCCTCAGCTGGGAAGATCCCCTGGAGAAGGAAATGGTTATCCACTCCAGTATTCTTGCCTGGAGAATTCCATAGACAGAGGAGCCTGACGGGCTACAGTTCATGGAGTCAGACATGACTAAGTGACTAACACAGACACATACAAGAGGAGACTTGTGGGATAGCACACCTAGTTCTGAAGAAATAACACTGATTTATGAAACTATCATATCTTTGGGCTTTATAAGTAGCAAAGCAATCAAGTTATTTTAATTATGAGTTCCAATGGTAGGAGCTGCTGCTTTTTAACAAAGAGCTAAATTAATGGAGTAAAAGAGTTGACCTCCAAAATATTTCTCCAAAATATGGAGTCAGAGTACCTGTTCATGTCAGAAGAATTTTTAACACCTAAATAATTTATTTTGGAGAGGGGAATGGTGGCCCACTCCAGTACTCTTGCCTGGAGAATCCCACGGATGGAGAAGCTTGGCTGGCTACAGTCCATGGGGTCGAAAAGAGTCGGACACAACTGAGCGACTAACACACACACACAACTAATTTATTTAGGGGAAACTTCTTGTTGAATAATCACATTTTATTACCCTAATCCCTAAACTCCCAGCATAGTGGTTCAGATTACAGATCCTGGTACCAGGCTGCCTAGGCCCAAATCCTGGCTCTGTCCCTCATTTGCTGGGTGACCTCAGGCAAATTACTTATTCTCTGTTCCTGCTTCTTCATCTGTAACCCAAGGGTATTAATGCTACCTGCCCTAGATGTTTGCTGTGGAGATTAAAAGAGTTAAAAATAGGTAAATGGCTTAAAATAATGAACTAGGTAGTGTATCATGGATTTAACAACTGAAAAAGCAACTCCCCATCTACCCACCCCCTTCTAGCCTGAGGGGTAGATCTGCCTGGAAGTGCTCCAGAAGAAATCAAGAGGCCCTGGAAGCAAGGTTGGGAGGTGAACCCACTCGAGCTGGCCTGATTCTAAATAGAGGCAGAATTCAGAGAGACTCTAGCAGTGTGGGAGCCAGGATGATGGGGCCAAGATAGCAGGGAAGGTGACTCCAGGCCTTGAGAATGTTGCCAACAAACTGGGAGGCACTCCATGCAGCCATTTGGGTAGCAGATGCAATGAGGAGAGAGCCTCGCACCTAATGACCTAGAAGGTTGAGCTGCTTATCAGCCCAAAGCCCACCAGGACTGAAGGACTGCAGAACAGCCCCTCGCTTAAATGCACAGCCTTTAGGAAACTTCCCCAACACCCAGATGTTACCAGGAGAAGGAAAGGAGGAGAGATGGGCAAGTCCCTGAGAGCCTGAACACTTGCCTCTAGAGAGACTGGGTTAAGTTTTAAATTAGACTTAAGTTCTTCTTAAATGCCAAAGTCAAGTGTTTCCAACAGTTAGCAGAATTAGAGGCTTAAGAGAAAATTGAAATCAATCGTTAAGAAAAGGAAGGAAAAAGAAAAACTGGCACTGTGGCACATCTCAGAGTGCCTGCTGTCACTTAGATGATCATTGTATGGTTGGACTGGACTCCGGTCCCAGAGTTATGATAGCATCCTTTTCACTCTCAACAGGGTTCCAATTTGGATTTGCAAGGGTACCCTAGTCATAACCCACTCAAGAGTTGTTATACAGGTTTACACCACGAAATAACAATAACCCTAAATATCAACATGGAGCTGAGCCATTGAGAAATGGGGTACAGATTAGAGGTGAACTCTCAGGAGCAAGAGAAGCGTTGGAAATGAAGAGCTGTGGTATCTCCTGGTGAGGTGCTGGAGAAGAGGGTCACCTAGCACCAAGCCCAAGGTGAGTTCAAAAAGCCAACAGGCAGTATAGCACAGGGAGCTCACCTCAAGCTCTGTGGTGACCAAGACGGGTAGGATGGGGAGGCTATCCAAGAGGGACCAGATATGTGTATACATATAGTTGATCCACTTTGTTGTACAGGAGAAACTAACACAAATTGTCAGACAACTATACTCCAATTTTAAAAACAGACTATATATTTAAAGATAAGAAGTCTACAACTCTTCTGTTTTGACTGTGTTCCAGGATACAAAAGCTTACCCATGAGATGACTATGACAGAGTGATGCTTGTGGCAATAGCCAGAGCTGATATAAGGCAACCCACAGTGAACCAGGACTAACTAGGGAAGACTAACTAACTTGTATGGCCCTTTCCACTTCTGCCTAGGCATGGACCCAAGCAAGTGCTTTGAAATTAGGAGAGCCAGAAAGAGGGACATGTGATCGCCTTGAGTAGCAGATGAAAGTCCTGGGATGGGAATTTTCAACTGGCCAGTGCCCGAAAGAGTATTTATCTTTGACTAGTTAATGTGTTGCTCCAGAACATGTGGACTGCTCCAATCATGAAAAGTCATCAGTTGTGCAGGAGCCTGGCGGGCTGCAGTCCATGGGGTCACAAAGAGTTGGACACAACTTAGTGTCTAAACAACAACAACAATTGCAGGAGCAGTGGTCTTGGAGAGGGTCCAAGAGTCCCACTTGGTGATTCTGACAAGACATTTGCTCCACATGCCCACCCGTGGAGCAACACTGCATGTTGCTGGAATTGTGTTTTGAAGTCAAAAGTTAAATATCAAAGCTGGAGACTGTTCTTTGAATGGGGGGGAATCCAGGAGTCATGTTAACACAGGCAACCTTTGTTAGCAAGGTCAAGTTAAACCAGAACAATTTAGTTTTTAATGATTGCCCAACAACTCTTTTCCACATCTATTTTATACCCTTCATTCATCATCTTCCTGCATTTACTTTGCATTTTTATGTTTCTTATTCTTTATCTAATTATAAACCACATCATAAATGATAATTATTGAGATCTATTTGGCTCTTCCTGTTTATTACTTTTCTAAATCTTTTCCCAAGAAATGAGATGAACTTTGGGATTTTCCTTCCCAGAGAAGTTCATGTTTCAAAGTCAGGTGAAAGTCGCCTGAAGACAACCTTTCTTTCTGGCTTTTGTTTTTGAAAATTAAAAAATTAAGAGATTTTGACAGAGGAAAGAGAGACAGGTATCCACTTTGGGAGTGAGGGAGAAGATAAGGGACAAGAGAAAGATTAATACAAGAAGGGAACAGCAAATAGACTTTAACTGTTAGGACTGAGGGAGGGGAAAAAACCTCAGAGGATCATGAGTGAGGAATTACCTCTGGCAGCTGGTTCCTAGGCATCGAGTCCCATTTCCAAGGGTGGCACTAAAACTGCAGCAATTTCCAAGGTCTATGAAGGCACAGACATCTGTAATATCAACTATTACAGGCCACAGAGCAGTGGAGTTTCCCAAATGTTCAGCTTTGCTGTAAGATCTCAAAAGACCTCACAAAGTCCCGGCTGGCGGGAGGGGTACGGTGGGAAATTGAGAATCAAGCCTGAATAACGATTGCTATTAACTTTCCCCTCATACTTAGATTTCATTTGGCTTTTGAAAAAATAAAATGAATGATATATTTCAAGTCTTAACACTTGGTACAGGAAGGTAGACATCTGTCATGCAAGAAGAAAATTCATCAGGAATGGAACAAATAATTGAAGTGCATAATACACAGTCCTGAATCTATTAACTTTTTAAAATCAGCTCTTTGATTTAGGGTTCCAAACAACGCTTGAAATTAATGAATTCAAATTTTAGATATTATTCTATCCTCCTTCTAGAACTATGTGTTTAGAAAGGAGGTAAGTCAAGAGTGAAACAGACTAGCAACAGAACAAGACAATCGACTCATTAGCAAACCAACGTCTAAATTATTAACAGAAGGTTAACATTAAGATATTAATGCTAGACTTATTTGTATTCCAATAGGGACTAATGAGAATTTAGCAATAGGTCAATCTCCAAATAGTTGTTTTTTTTTTTTTTTCCTGAATTAAAGATCTGTTAAAATTTTTGTTATTTTAAGTACTAGTGGCACAAACAGGGAAAGCAATGGCAGCCCACTCCAGGACTCTTGCCTGGAAAATCCCATGGACGGAGGAGCCTGGAAGGCTGCAGTCCATGGGGTCGCTGAGGGTCAGACACAACTGAGAGACTGCACTTTCACTTTTCACTTTCATGCATTGGAGAAAGAAATGGCAACCCACTCCAGTGTTCTTGCCTGGAGAATCCCAGGGACAGGGGGGCCTGGTGGGCTGCTGTCTATGGGGTCACACAAAGTCGGATACGACTGAAGCAGTGGCACAAAGCCCTCTAATATAACTTTTCTTTAACATGGAATAAAGAAGAATGGCAACTTGGCTCCTTTGAATAGAGGTAAACATAGCATGGTTTGTCATCAATAAACTCAAACAGTTCATGTTTAACACAAACAAAGACTATATTTTTGTTATAACCTTTTAGGAAAGGTGCTATGGATATACTAGTCACATTTCACTTTGGTAGCCAAGAGGGGAAACAAACTGACTAAGAAGCAAGCCGCAGGACTTCCCTGGTGGTCCAGGGGTAAAGAATCTGCCTGCAATACAAGGGACACGGCTTCAATCCCTGGTCCAGGAAGAGTCCACATGCCTGCAGGGCAACTAAACTCATGTGCCAAACTACTGAGCCTGGGTTCTAGAGTTGGTGCTCTGCAACAAGAAAAGCCACCACACTGAGAGGCCAGCATACTGCAACTAGACAGAAACCCTACTCGCTGCACCTAGAGAAATCCCAGGCACACCAAAGAAGACCCAGCACAGCCAAAATTAAATAAATAAATAAAAAGTTTGAAAAAGAAGCAAGCTGCCATGTCCATATGAAAGACTGCCACTTTCATATTAGTATGCTAAATATCTAAATATACTTTTTATTCTTTATTGCAGAAATTTGCTCAGTTTCAATGGAATGTCCCCAAGTAAAACATTATCCAACTGAAGATTAATCTTTAGCAATGGGCCCTTTCCTTATACTTACTCATCATCTTAAGATTACTGTACAGGAGAAAAATGGTTACAGAATTTAGAAGAAGATTTAGTTTTTGAGAGAGAGACAGAGTTCTTAGTGGCTGAATGTGTTTGTAATCATTTCTGAGAGAGTTTTTAAAAATAATTGTTTGTTATTAAATTATTTGCAAAACTAACCCCATGACGAATCCGTAAGTGAATAAACTGATTCATGCCAAAAAATCATTTCATCTACCCTTTCAGCAATATCCACAATGTGTAAGAACTTAAAAGGTAAACTGCTGGGGCAAATAAAAAGAGGTTTTTCCAAGCACTAGCTTAATGAATACTTCTCTGTGCATGGCAAAGTGAACTCTTTAGTCAGCATTTTCTGGGGTAAAGGTCTTTCTGACTGAGGACCCCTGACTTTGGGCAGCCAGGGTTACTCTGGACAGCTAGGTCTTCACTGAAGTGTTAGTCACTCAGCTGTGTAACTCTTTGCTACTCCCACGGACTGTAGCCCGCCAGGCTCCTCTGTCCATAGAATTCTCCAGGCAAGAATACTGGAATGGGTGGCCATTCCCTTCTTCAGGGGATCTTCCTGACCCAGGAATTGAACTCAGGGATCGAACCCAGGTCTCCTGCATTGCAGGCAGATTCTTTACCATCTGAGCTGCCAAGGAAAGCTGGGTCTTAACTGAGTCTCTGCTAAACCTGGGACTGTCAGCATGGACCTGTTTCTACAGGGCTACAAAGACTTCATCCAACCTAGCCATGAGGAGATAAACCTTGTTTGTGAAGAAAGGTGAAAGAAAAAAAAAAGTGATTCCATTCATTGCGTTCCAGACACTGTGGGTCCTTAGAATAATTTTTTTTGTTGAAGTGAAGTTGAAGATGAGCAGGCCATCTAGTCTCGCTAACCCCATTTAGCCTCTGCTCTGTCAGCATAAAGTACAGAAAGTCCTCATTATCTGAGAATAATTGGTACCAGAAAAGAGCCACTTAACAGTAAATCTGCACAAAATGGGAACCAACACTTAACAGTAAACAGAAAATAGAAAAGAAAGCTTAATTAGGCTCTTATCCTGAAAATGAAGCTAAAGTTACTGAAATTAGTTTTACATTACCTTACAAATTTTGTGCTTAGTTTCTCACTTGTATCCAACTCTTTGCGACCCCATGGACTGTAGCCCTCCAGGCTCCTCTGTTCATGGGATTTCTCCAGGCAAGAATACTGGAGTGGGTTGCCATGCCTTCCTCCAGGGCATCTTCCAAACCCAGGTATTGAACTTGGGTTTCCTGCATTGCAGGCAGATTCTTTACCATCTGAGCCACTAGGGAAGCCCAAACATTAGGCTATCATTGCATGTATGTAATAATTCTTAGGATAAAGGAAGAATTAAGTATGGCTTGCTTTGTTAGGGGGTATTTTTTTTCCCCTGAAAGGTTATCTGATAGCACAGTTTGACGTTCTTCGCATTTGACTTTCACTGCAAACTAGAAAGGCAGTTATTATTTTTGAAGCAAATACATTCAAGAATTTCCTTGTATTTTACAAGATCTTTTCTTACTCCTTTGATATGCAAGTCATTCCTTTTCAAAGAATCATCATCCCTCGTCAAATGTCTCCTCTTCAGTTGTCAAGTCTTCTAACTTTGCGGAAACTTCTTTGCCAGTGAGTTTGTGAGCAAGAAGAGCCATTCTTTAGCATTCATTTTCAATGACTTTATGAAATTCTCTAAATGGCAAGAATCACCATTTTTCTTTTGAGTGAATTTGCCTTGCGGACTTCCCAGGTGACTCAGCAGTAAAGATTCTGCTGGCAATGCAGGAGGGCAGGAGACTCAGGTTCGATCCCTGGGTTGGGAAGATCCCCTGGAGGAGGAAATGGCAACCCATTCCTGTATTCTTGCTTGGAAAATTCCATGGACAGAGGAGCTTGGCGGGCTACAGTCCATGGGGTTGCGAAGAGTCGGATACGGCTGAAGCAACCAACCATAGCACGTGCTAATAAAATCAAATTATCATCAATATTCAGAGTAACCAAAGGCTGTGAAACATGCTTTGAAACTGTTTGATTAGGAATTCTCTTATAAATGTGGTCAATTTTTTGTTAAAAATGTCCAGGTTGTGTCATTTTTTGAACCTCAAAACATTAGGGAGTCAGTAATGAATGTTTAGATACCTCTGTACAACCAGAATCTGAGAGCAGTGTGGCTGGATGGGAAAGGACCAGAGCCAGTTGTTAACAGTTTCAAGAAAAAAAAAATCAACAAAACAAAACGTTTAACCCCTCTCTTAAAAAGAAATGGAAAAACCTTGATCTTTTCTTTCTATTCTCGCATTCTTATCAAAGGAGTTCATCAACAGAATGGAAAGGAACCTCTTTTCTGTGTTGCTATGGAAAGAGACCATCTGTGCAATGACAAAACCCATTTGAATATTCTTTGAATGACCTTGCCAGTTTTATTTTGTTATAGTATACTCTACTGACATTCCCGGTTGCAGCTATTTTGCTGAAGTAGCATTACCTCATAAATTCTAAGAACACTGAAAGAAATAGTTAAAATACATAGTTATATATAACTAGTTATATATAATAATTAGTATACATAATAGTTATACATAATTTAAAATGTATAAATGTGAAACTGCAAAGGATTGTTGGAGGTCAACTGTTCTCTTTGACATGTGGTTTGGTAACATCTTTGGGAGTTCATTTTGGAAGGACTCATTGTTTGTATCTGTCGACACACTGAGTGCAGAGGTTAAGTGAGTGGATGCTAGCGTCACTGTCTGAGTCTGAGATCTGCCTTTTACCAGTTGTGTGATCTTGGACAAGTTACTAGACTTCGCTGTGCCCCACTTCCGTTTCTTAAACAACAGAAATTTCTCACGGTGAGGCTGGAAGTCCTAGATCAAGGTTTCAGGTGGGTTGGTTTTCTTTAAGACCTCCCTCCTTGGCTGCAGATAGCCATCTTCTCTCTCCATCTTCACACTGTTTCCCATCGCTGAGCGTCTGTTTCCTAAGCTCCCGTTCTTATAAAGACAACTCTTATAAAGGTAAGTCTTACAAAGACAAGTCATACTGGAATTGAGGGGGCACAATTCAGCTAATAACAACTGAGTGCAGAGATCTAGTTCTGAAATTATCCTTTTTTTTTTTCAGAGTTTTGAAGGCATTGATCCACTATTTTCTAGTTTCCAGTGTTGTTATTTTAAAGATTACAAAGTCATTCTGATTTCAGATGATTTATGTGTGACGTGATCCATCTGGAAACTTTAAGATCCTCTCTTTGTCCTCAGTGTTTTGAAATTTCATGATGACGTAAATCCACTTCCAACCATGTGGGTAGGCTCTTGATGGGCCTTTTCAACTTAAAAAAAAACCAAAAAACCCTCCCTGCCTTATTGAGGTATAATTGACATAGCCTGGAGAAGGAAATGGCAACCCACTCCAGTATTCTTGTCTGGAAAATCCCATGGATAGAGGGGCCTAGTAGGCTACAGTCCATGGGGTCGCAAGAGCTGGACATGCCTTAGTGACTAAACAACAATAATCTACATATAACATTGTAAGAAAGTTTAAGGTGTACACTGTGGTGATTTGATACAGATATGCATTGCAAAGTGATTACCACAGATGGTCATTTAATGCCTCATATAATTACCGTGTGTGTGTATAGAGAATATTTAAGATCTATTCTCTTAGCAACTTTCAAGTATATAATAAAGCATTTTTAGTCTAGTCACCATGCTGTACATGAGATCCCCAAAACGTATTCATCTTGCACCTGGGAGTTTGCACTCTTTCCTTAACATCTCCCTATTTCCCCCAATCCGCTAGATCATGGCAACCACAATCTCTCTGTTCTTCAGTTTCCTCCTGTGCAAAATAGAGATGAAATATCATAGGCTGTTGTAAAGAGTAAATGAATGAATGAATGAATACTATTATTTTGATCGTTTCTGATTATTTCCTTAAGGTAAATCTCTAGAGGCAGAACTGAAATTTCTGTTCAAAGACTGAGTTTTCATGAAGCGTTTGACAGTATTATGAAATAGCTTTCCTGAAAGTTTGGTCAGACCTTTTTTAAAGTTTGTGATTTCACTACATTTTAAACTGGCCTACTTAGATCAGCCAAAAATAGGGTGGAAGAATGGGAAAAGAAGTAAAGAAAAGAGAATAAGAGCCAAAGTTCAAAGGGAAAAAGGAGGATATAGGAGGAAGAGGGAGTTTAAAAAAAAAAAAGAAAATGAGAAATTATCCTCAGCATTTGACTAGCCTTCAACAACCGGATTCTACAATATCCACCTGGGATCTAGCTTTCTCTAATAATTAAGAAGGAAAAACATTTACTCTAAGTAACCCCAAGATAAAAACATTAGGCTGATAGCATGAAGTTAAATTCTGCGCCCTTAATCTCTAAGTAAAATTTCAGAAAAAATTTAAGAAAATGTATTTTTCATAGTATATGCTAGTTATAGAATACATTATTCATTTTTAAGACAATGAATTTATCCTTTTTAATCAAAAGATCTCTAGATTCCCTCTAATGCAAGTGCTACAGGAGGGGTCTTCACAATGGGCTTCCCACATGGCGCTAGTGGTAAAGAACCTGCCTGCTAATGCAGGAGAAGTTAAGAGATGGTGGGCAAGATCCCTTGGAGAAGAAAATGGCAACTCATTCCAGTATTCTTGCCTGGAGAATCCCATGGACAGAGGAGTCTGGTGGGCTACAGTCCATGGGGTCGGAAAGAGTCGGACACCACTGAAGTGACTCAGCATGCGAAGGGGTCTTCACTATAGCAAGAATCATAGGTCAATGTGACCAAATCTGTTCCCAGTGGCTCAGCTGGTAAGAAATTCACCTGCCAACGCAGAAGACGCAGATTTGATTCCTGGGTCAGGAAGATCCCCTGGAGAAGGAAGGGGCAATTCACTCCAGTGTTCTTGCCTGGAAAATTCCATGGACAGAGGAGTCTGGCAGGCTATAGTCCATGGGGTCACAAAGAGTCAGACACGACTGAACACGCATGTATCATAATGATAGTTAAGGGCCTTAAATCACTTTCTGTAAAAGTAATGTGATTTATTTATACACAACTGAGTAATGCTTAAGATGAATACAACTAGTGCTAAGGGTAACTGGAGTTTTTATATGTCACTTTATTTCTGGCAGAAAAACAAAGACCAAACAATTCCTTTTAATGCTATAGCTGCCATTCTTAGTCTGTTCCAAGCACATACACCTCAGTCTTATTTAAGATGCACCCCTGGGGTGAACTGAGGGATCTTCTAAGAAAATAGGATCTCTTCAGAAGGGATGAACACAAATTAATTCCCACTGTTTCAGAAGATACCATGCAGCAATGAATATCAATGTCCTACCTTACCTCTGCCCAACCTAGAAAATCATAGTTGAACAGAACACTCTTAACTAAATGAACAGGCAAATATCCCACCAGGCTCTGCAATAAAATGTGTTTTGAGGTTGCAAGTATCAATTAACCCCTGATAACTGTTCACTCTCCCCACCCCTGACCCCCACCCCATATCTCTCTCATTTCTACTTTTTCTCCTAGGACTTATATTCTTGTTTTCAGGTTGCACAGCTTCTGGTATAATTTTGTTTTACAGAACAAATGTCTACCTGTTAATGTGGGTCCCCAGCTATGCAAAGCTTTACTTGGAGATTCCCCACATGAGTTTCACATGTGCTTAGAATCATATTTGGTCAGTTTTCAGAGCATCTCCCATCTATACACAGTGACGCTTGGGTTATAGAAGCCTGGTATCTCTATTTTGTTTCTTTAATTCTCTTAATATCCCTCTCTTCTGTCTGAATCTCTGGCAGTTTGGCCACAGCTTTGTCAGCCAGGCAGGAAGGGCCAAATTCCTCCTTCCTCCACCTCTTTGTTCTTCTCAGGCCCTCATGGATTGGGTGATACCCACCCACACAGGGCAAGGCAAATGCCTTACTAAGTCCATTGATATAAATGCCAATTTCACCTGGTGACACACAGTCATACCCAGAAATAACGTGTAGCCATATATCTGCACATGCCATGATCCAGTCAAGATGACACATAAAATTACCATCACAAAATGCAATGACGTGCTTCTGGTCAGTTTCACACAGGAAGTACCTCATGGTGTTCAGGGACCCTGAGATGTGAGGAAGGGATGGAATAAAGGTATCTTGCTCATGCTGCTGCTGCTAAGTAGCCTCAGTCATGTCCAACTCTGTGGGACCCCATAGATGGCGGCCCACCAGGCTCCCCCATCCCTGGGATTCTCCAAGCAAGAACACTGGAGTGGGTTGCCATTTCCTTCTCCAATGCATGAAAGGGAAAAGTGAAAGTGAAGTCGCTTAGTCGTGTCCGATTCTCAGCGACCCCATGGACTGCAGCCTACCAGGCTCCTCTATCTAAGGGATTTTCCAGGCAAGAGTACTGGTGTGGGTTGCCACTGCCTTCTCTGAAAGGTACCTTAGCCAGCCCCTAAGCTAAAACAACAACTCAATTATAAGTGTATTAAATTTGACTCAACTATAAGTGTATTAAATTTGCTCTGTGGTTCTCAACTAAGTGAGCGTGGGTTGGTGGTTTCAGAGTATATGTGAATGGCACTTTACTCAACTTATATTTTGCTTAAGTTTATACTTAAGTTATAGGTTAGCTTTGACATAATTGCAAAATTGTTTTCTGAGCTATTCTAGGAAGTGTAATTATGGAGCCCTAAAGGAAATCAAAACGTCTCTCTGCAATTGACAAACATCTACTTACAATTCAAAATCTGAGAAATAACACATATTTACACATATACTTTACACACTGTAAACTATAGAGTGTATTCTACAGAGAGCATTATTGGGAGTGGGATGCTGACTGATTGTGCTCCTTCTTCCTTCTGGGTTCTACCCAATTTGACACACACACACACAGGCAATAGTTGAGAGGACCCACGGTGCAGCAGAGTCAAAAGGGTGAACTGAACCTGGCTTGCCCTGGCAGCCAGTAGGCAGTGCAGCTGGAGAACCTCAGAGAGGAGGTGCCCTTCCTGTTGCGCTCACCACAAGGGAAGATGGAATGGGGAGGAGAGAGGCTCTGGCCTGTCTGCTGATGCCAACTTCTCTTTCTGTATTGGCTCAATTCACAGCCTGTTGGGCTCTCCCATCTCTCCAAGCAAGGAAGTCATTGCTTCTTCCAAATTGGGGGGTGGAGGGGGAGTGGGGGGCTAGTGAACAGGTGGAAAGAATTCTGAAGCTTCCTGTTCAGTTCATCATGGAGATGGCAGACATATCAGTGGAGAGGGAGGAGGCTCTTATTTTATACATGAAAGTGAGTTCAAGGGGAGAAAAGTGCCTTCCTGCTAGACAGATAATTGAAGCTAAGAGGCAAACTTAGTTTTGGGTATTTTATATAAACTACTGGAGAGCTGGCAAAAGCTATAGAGAGGTGTCTTTAAAGCAATCATGGCATAATAAAACAAAATCTTATTTTCATTTTACATCAAGACTGAATCATTCTATTTTAAATTGGGATTTTACACACACATGAATAGACAAAGGAATGAAGGAAATACACAAAAGCATGTCTCGGTAATTAAATTATATGTGGCTTTTTTTTTCATTGTTTAGTTCACCTATTTTTTCCCAAAGGTTTCTAAAACATTACTTTTGTAACATGAGAAAAAAATGTGAGTATGTTTAAAGAAAGAGTGTGCTCTGGAGCATCAGAGCATAATCTGATCTAATACTGGAAAGAGGAAAAAGCAAAGTGAATCCACCACTGTCCTGGGAAAACCTTGGAGGCAGATGAAGGGCTGGGCAGGGCAAGAAGATTAAAGCCAACAAGATTAAGCAAGAAGAGCCCTTGAAACCCAGAGAATGATGGCCGAGCACTGTCATATGTCCCCATAAGACACATGGAAGTACATCCGAAGACCGTGAGGGAAATTAAATCAAGTAAGTGATAACAGCTAAATTATTTCTGACATTTTGGTATGTTTACAAGTTGGGTTTTTATAGCCAGTGAACTTTCCACCTAAATTCAATAAATTATCTAATCTTCTGTTTTTCCCTGCTAAAGACATATTTTTAATTAAAAAAATAGAAATATGCGTTTTAAATCTTATTTTTAAAGTGTTATTTTTATTGTAAAATATAGAAATGTAGAAAAAGGAATAAATTTTTCCTAGTCCAAACAAATCAATCATTGTTAACATTTGGGGTTAATTTCTTAAATTGAGGTCACTGCCTTCCGGCAGCAGCATGAGCCCACAGTCACGTGCCTTATGTGGTGATGGGCAGGTAGAAGGAGAGAACATAGAAGTTTAAAGATGAAGAACTGATCAGGCAAAGCAGATTTTCTTCTGGGTAGACACTACCAATATTTTTCTGCCTTCTATTAAATATCACATTCATGACAAAGAGGTAGTTGACTTGGTTGATTTTTCTGTGGCTGTTTCAAAGGATGGGAATATAGTGTAGCAGGAAGATAATGAGCTTAATTTGGGGTCCCAGCCCTACCGTTCCTGACTCTGTGACTTTTAGAAGGTTCCTCAAACTCGCTGAGCCTTGCTTTTCTTATCTGTAAGAACGAATTCATACTGCCCATTTCATATGGCAATTGAGAGAGCTAAATATGGTAACACACTAAAATACTGGGCATACAGTGTTTCCACATATTTTTAAAATATTGTAAAAGAAACCTAGTATTCATCTTTCCACTTTAACTTCCTATGCTTAATTATGGCATTTTAAAACACTATACTTGTATCTGATACCTAAAGAAAGAATTGCTGTTCTTAACATGGCTTAGCTGCCTTTCATTAAATACATATTTTTGGTCATGAAAAAAAACCCTCTCCAAAATTTTGATCTATGCAAATACAACTCCAAACATCTGGATTAGTAACTATAGGTGTCAGAAAATAGAGAATATTAAAGCCAAGTTTCAGCTGCTCCTTTATTTCAAGAGGAAAAAAAAGCATTACTGAATTATAGTTTGAAGATGACTTTTTCCAACCTATAAAAAAATGAAATTTCTCTTAGTAGTTGATGGTAAAAAAAAGAATAATACTGGCATTTTAATTTATATTTATCTCACCCCTTTAAATGTGTTCTCAAAATTGAGTGATAAATAAAGAACATCAGTCAGCCATTTAGAAAATAAAGTCAAGAAATAAAATTTTATCCTCATCTGGGAAAGTTCACTTTAAAAACTCATTCCAAGGGAAAAACTCAAATATGATGAAATCAAGTATCAGTTGTGAAATCAATTATTTAGGTGGGGTGGGGCAATAAATGAAATATCTCTGAGCTTTAAGAAGCTTTGGTTAACTGGACTCTCTTCAAATTAAGAAGACAAAGTTTCTCATCTTTATTCCTTAATTTTTTAAATTTCTTTGCTTTGTTTTTTTTTTAATTGGAGTATAACTGCTTTACAATGCTGTGTTACTTTCTGCTGTATAACAAAGTGAATCATCTATATGTATACATATATCCTCTCTTTCTCAGACCTCCCTCCAACACTGCCCTCGTCACACCCTTCTCGGTCACCACAGAGCACCGAGCTGAGCTCCCTGTGCTATACAGCAGCTGCCCGCTGTGAACTGCCTACGTGTCAACATTACTCTCCCAATTCATCCCACTGTCCCTTTCCCGCTATGGGTTTGCGTGTCCATTCTCTATGTCTGCATCTCTATTCCTGCCCTGCAAATAGGTTACTCTGTTCTCTTTATAAGACTTCACATATATGCATCAATATATGATATTTGAATTGCCTGTCACCAAGTAAAGTTCCAAATGAAGTCTTGGGCTTCCCTGGTGGTTCAGTGGTGAAGAATCTGCCTGCAGTACAGGAGACATGGGTTCAATCCCTGGGTCGGGAAGATCCCTGGAGTAGGAAATGGCAACTCATTTCAGTATTCTTGCCTGGGAAATCCCATGGACAGAGAAGCCTGGCAGGCTAAGCCCGTGGGGTCACAAAGGGTTGGACATGACTGAGACACTGAATACACACATACAAACAAAGTCCCAAAAGTGAGAATGTTAGTTGCTCAGACTTGTCCAACTCTTTGCCATCCCATGGGCTGTAGCCCACCAGGCTCCTCTGTCCTTGGAATTCTCCAGGCAAGAATACTGGAGTGGGTAACCATTCCCTTCACCAGGGGATCTTCCCAACACAGGGATCTAGCCCAGGTCTCTTGCATTGCAGGCAGATTCTTCAACATCTGAGCCACCAGGGAAGCCCAAGTAAAGTCCTGCTGTTGCTGCTGCTGCTGCTGCTGCTGCTGCTGAGTCGCTTCAGTCCTAGGGGTCCTCAAAAACTAACCAATAAGAATGGTTTTCTTAAGACCTGGGGGTAAGCAGCTGCAAGTGAACACAAATGCTTAGTGCAGTCAAAGATGCTTTGGCCAAACTAAAACTGTGAAGAAACTTAGAGAAATGAACCATCATGACTTTATCATATACATCCCTTGACTGAAACCCAACCTTCTCACAAATCCCAAGAGTTGCATTGCTAGTATTTATTCTAAAGAGAGAAATTTTAAAGTTCTCCTTTCCAGGAATCATTACAACCTCATGTTTGAGTTGATGGGAAAAGTCATTCAGCAGTCTTACCAAAAGAAACAGGAGCCCTGAAGATCTGGGTCAGGAGCAGTGCAGCACCCATGCTGGATGCTAGCACTTGGCCAGCCTTGACTATCTCTAGATCCAACCTCTGGCAGTGTCTCTACACTGATACCTGTTCTCAGTAACTATTAAGTTTCTTCACATCCACAGTTCGTTTCTGTAACTCTGAAGATTTTTCAAATTGATAATTATAGTTTAATTTTATCAGACTAGAAAAGAACTATCCAATATTATAATTATTCACCTTTAGATAATCCTTCCTACCATATTAGATCAAATCAAACATTTTTTTCAGCTTCATTGAGACAGTAGTGCCATATATCACATGTAAGCTTAAGGGGTGTTATGCTTTGTCGCTCAGTTGTGTCCAATTCTTTGTGACTCCATGGACTGTAGCCCACCAGGCTCCTCTATCCATGGGATTCTCCAGGCAGGAATACTGAAGTGGATTGCCATGCCCTCCTCCAAAGGATCTTCCCAACCCAGGGATCAGACCTAGGTCTCCCACATTACAAGTGGATTCTTCACTGACCGAGTCACCAGGGAAACCTGTGACTCCTGGAGGGGGCAGCCTACCCTTCTTTGGGGATCTTCCTGACTCAGGATCGAACTGGGATTTCCTGCATTGCAGGTGGACTTTTTACCAGCTGAACTACCAAGGAATCCCCACCTTTAAGGTGCATGGAACAACAGACTGGTTCCAAATAGGAAAAGGAGTCCGTCAAGGCTGTATATTGTCACCCTCCTTATTTAACTTCTATGCAGAGTACATCATGAGAAACGCTGGGGTGGAAGAAGCACAAGCTGGAATCAAGATTGCTGGGAGAAATATCAATCACCTCAGATATGCAGATGACACCACCCTTATGGCAGAAAGTGAAGAGGAACTGAAAAGCCTCTTGATGAAAGTGAAATAGGAGAGTGAAAAAGTTGGCTTAAAGCTCAACATTCAGAAAACAAAGATCATGGCATCTTGTCCCATCACTTCATGGGAAATAGATGGAGAAACAGTGGGAACAGTGTCAGACTTTATTTTTGGGGGCTCCAAAATCACTGCAGATGGTGATTGCAGCCATGAAATTAAAAGACACTTACTCCTTGGAAGGAAAGTTATGACCAACCTAGATAGCACAGTCAAAAGCAGATAGATTACTTTGCCAACTAAGGTCCATCTAGTCAAGGCTATGATTTTTCCAGTGGTCATGTATGGATGTGAGAGTTGGACTGTGAAGAAAGCTGAGCACCGAAGAACTGATGCCTTTGAACTGTGGTGTTGGAGAAGACTCTTGAGAGTCCCTTGGACTGCAAGGAGATCTAGCCAGTCCATTCTGAAGGAGATCAGTCCTGGGTGTTCTTTGGAAGGAATGATGCTAAAGCTGAAACTCTAGTACTTTGGCCACCTCATGTGAAGAGTTGACTCATTGGAAAAGACCCTGATGCTAGGAGGGATTGGGGTCAGGAGGAGAAGGGGAGAACAGAGGATGAGATGGCCAGATGGCATCACCAACTCGACGGACGTGAGTTTGAGTGAACTCCAGGAGTTGGTGATGAACGGAGAGGCCTGGCATGCTGGGACTCATGGGGTCTCAGAGTTGGACACGACTGAGCGACTGAACTGAACCATTTCCTACTCAAGAGGATCTTCCCGACCCAGGGATAAAACCTGCATCTCCTGCATTGCAAGCAGACTGCTTCCCACTGAGCCACCAGGGAAGCCCACATATTTGCATCTGCTCATTAATTTGAAAACTAAAAAGAGAAAGAGAAATGAAAATTTTAAATCTTCATCTGTCTCCCTTCTGCCCTTCAAGTGGCAGTTATAGAAGCAGAATAACCCGAAGGTCCAGAAAAAGGTAAAATCTCCTTGATTTAAGTGCAGGAAAAAAGATTTAAAGAAGCCAAAAGTAAAGAACCTCTAATTGAAGGAGTCATTTCAGAACAAGCCTTGGGAACGTTTAGCATATTCAATTAATTAATTCTAAGGATAGTGCTGAAAATACACCTACCTACCTCGTGGCAGAAGGAAAAGTCTCCAACCTTGCCTTCTGCCTAGATTTGTTTTACCCTTACTGAAATGTCTAATTTACTCATCACAGGGAAATCACCAGGCTCGGTAGCTTTATGGAAATAATGTGCCCAAATGAGAAAGAAACATTCTAGAGCAAAAGTGGTGCCAATGGAGTTGGGCAGGAATGTTTTAAAACTTTGCAGGTTACCACTGGAAAAAGTTAGACCCAATGTAAAGTTTTATACTAAACTTCTTGTCCCCTGGTGTTTCATTTGTAAAAATAAGGAACACTTTCAGCTGTAAGTAACTGAAGATTTGTCCTTAACCGTGATGAAATTTGTTGTTTACTTAAGAGGACAGAGGTCTCGATGTTGGTACAGTAGCCCAGTACTGTCATTAGGGAGCCAGATTCTTTTCCATTCCCATTCTGAGTATGTTAGCTCCTTGTCCTCATGACTGCTGTTTCATTATCACAACATGGTTATTGAAGCACTGGGTATCACATCCATAGTCAACGCCAAAAGATGGAGGAAAGAACAGCCCAATAGCTGAGGGCCCATCCAAAAGAACAGACCCTCTCCACTAAATTGCAAAATGCTTAGAATAGACACTGTGCCTATTTTATCTTTGCAACCCCACTTTCTCTGAATACATCTAATAAGGACAGAAAATAAACTCTGAAAAATGGCAGAATTAAAGATAAAATCATAAAGTATACTCTACCCATGCTTGTCACTATTTGTCAGTAGATTTTTTCCCCCCTTGCGTCTCTCCTTGAATGCTCCACCCAGTGAATCCACATTTTTAATCAGCCTAGAATAATTAACCACAAAACATGCCATTTACAAGGTGGCCAGTACAGCAACTATAGATCACATTGACTGACCTTGATGAACAGACCTACTAAAAGAAAAGTACCTGCTAGAGCAAATTCTGTTAAAAAATAAAAATCATGAATTAACACAGTGGGCTTATTACGACAACTCAGTGCTCAAGGTGATGTTCTTACTGTGAGGCGTAACAAGAATATCTGGTCTTGACTTTAAAAAATTGTTTTATGCTCAAAATGCTAAAAATAATCATGGCCAACCCTAAGCCAAACTGAAATGTGTCATGATCAAGTGAGGTTTTCTCAGGAATGCAAGGTCAGTTTTTAATATTTTAAAGTCAATCAACGTTATTCACCATCAGTCAGTCAGTCAGTTCAGTCGCTCAGTCACGTCTGACTCTTTGTGACCCCATGAATCGCAGAACGCCAGGCCACCCTATCCATCACCAACTCCCAGAGTTCACCCAAACTCATGTCCATCGAGTCGGTGATGCCATCCAGCCATCTCATCGCTCTGTCGTCCCCTTCTCCTCCTGCCCCCAATCCTTCCCAGCATCAGGGTCTTTTCCAGTGAGTCAACTCTTCGCACGAGGTGGTCAAAATATTAGAGTTTCAGCTTTAGCATCAGTCCTTCCAGTGAACACCCAGGACTGATCTCCTTTAGGATGGATTGGTTGGATCTCCTTGCAGTCCATGGGACTCTCAAGAGTCTTCTCCAACACCACAGTTCAAACACATCAATTCTTCAGCACTCAGCTTTCTTCACAGTCCAACTCTCACATCCATACATGACCACTGGAAAAACCACAGCATCGACTAGACGGACCTTTGTTGGCAAAGTAATGTCTCTGCTTTGGAATATGCTATCTAGGTTGGTCATAACTTTTCTTCCAAGGAGTAAGCGTCTTTTAATTTCATGGCTGCAATCACCATCTGCAGTGATTTTGGAGCCCCCCCAAATAAAGACTGACGCTGTTTCCACTGTTTCCCCATCTATTTCCCATGAAGTGATGGGACCAGATGCCATGATCTTCGTTTTCTGAATGTTGAGCTTTAAGCCAACTTTTTCACATATTACATAGTAAAAAGGAAAAATTATATGATCATCTCAATAGATGCACAAAGTTCACTTAAGAGTGTTCAACATCTATTCATGATACAAACTCTCAGAAAAACTAGGAGTAAAAGGGAATTTCCTCACCCTGATAAAGAGCATCTGCAAAAAAAACCCCTCAGGGTTAGTGGTGGTGAAAGACTCAATAGCTTTACCCTTAAGATCAGGAGCAAGGTGAGGATGTCTGTGCCGTTTCTGGAAAACATTGTATTATAGGTCCTATACAGTGCAATAAGGTAAGAAAAAGAAAGGCACTCAGACTAGAAAAAGAAGTAAGCTGTCCTTATCCACAGATATGGTCACTTATGTAGAAAATCCTATAAAAGCTACAAAAAACCTACTAGAACTTATGAGATTAACAAGTTTGCAGGAAACAAGTATGCTATACAAAAACCAATCATATATCCATATAGTAGCAATGAATAATTAGAAATCAAAAATTTTAAAATATCATTTATAAAATATTTAGGGATAAATCTGACAAAAGATGTGCAATAGTTGTACATGGAAAACATCACTGAGAAAAATAAATGAAGACAAAAATCTGGGGAGATATGTCATGCGCATGCACACTGGAAGACTTAATACTGTTAAGATGTCGTTCTCCAAAAATTGATCCATCGTTTCAATGCATCTTAATCAAAATTGCAGTAAACTTTTGAGATTTTAGTAAGCTAATCCTAAAATCTGCATGGAAAGACACAGGATCTAGAATAGCCATACTTTTTTTGCAAAAGTAGAAAGAAAATGGACTGTTGACACTGCCTGATTTAAATCTTTGTTAAGAATTAGTAATTAATACTGTGTGGTATTGCTATAAATATAGACATAGAGATCAATCATAAGAGATCAATCATATCAGTGGAATAAAACAGAAATTTCATAACGGCTGACTGGATTTTAATACATTCATAGAGGAATTGTTCAGTGATTCTAAGTGTGTGTGTGTGTGTGTGTGTGTGTGTGTGTGTGCACTCAGTCACTCATTCATGTCCAACTCTTTGTGACCCCATGGAATTAGCCCCCAGGCTACTCTGTCCATGGAATATTCTAGGCAAAAATACTGGAGTGGGCTGTCATTTCCTTCTCCAGGGGGTCTTCCCAACCCAGGGGTCAAACCTGTGTGTGTCTCTTGTGTTTCATGCATTGGCAGGCAGATTCTTTATCACTGTACCACCTAGAAGTTACGATTCTACCTTTACAACAATTTTTTTTTAATCCCTAAAAGAAACTTATATACATTGGCAGTCATTCCCATTTCCTCTCTTCCCTTAGCCCCTGGCAACTAATAAATTACTTTTGTCTCTAAAGATTTGATTGCTCTTGACATTTCATATAAGTAGAATCAAACACTATGTGGTCATGTGCGTCTGACTTCTTTGAATTTGCATAATGTTTTCAAGGGCTTCCCAGGAATGTTTTCAAAGTTCATCCATGTTGTAGCAGGTATCATTACTTTATTCGCTCTTACTAAATAATTTTCCATGCCACATTTTCTTTACTCATTCATCGGTTGATGGACATTTGGGTTATTTGCACCTTTTAGCTATTACTCATAATATTATGAACCTTCTCATACAAATTTTGGAGAAGGAAATGGCAACCCACTCCAGTATTCTTGACTAGAGAATCCTGTGGACAGACGAGCCTGGTGGGTTGCTGTCTGTGGGGTCGCACAGAGTTGGACACGACTGAAGCGACTTAGCAGCAGCAGCAGCAGCAAATTTTTGTGTAAACGTAGGTTTTATTTTCAAGCTGATTTATACCTGCTGCTGCTGCTGCTGCTGCTGCTAAGTCGCTTCAGTCGTGTCCAACTCTGTGCGACCCCGTAGACGGCCTCCTACCAGACTCCTCTGTCCCTGGGATTCTCCAGGCAAGAACACTGGAGTAGGTTGCCATTTCCTTCTCCAATGCATGAAACTGAAAAGTGAAAGTGAAGTCGCTCAGTCCTGTCCGACTCTTAGTGACCTCATGGACTGCAGCCTATCAGGCTCCTCTGTCCATGGAATTTTCCAGGTAAGAGTACTGGAGTGGGGTGTCATTGCCTTCTCCAGATTTATACCTAGGAATGGAATTGATAGAGCCTCCCAGGTGGCTTGTGATAAAGAATCCCCCTACCACTGCAGGAGACCAGGTTCAATCCCTGGGTCAGGAAGACCCCCTGGAGTTGGAGATGACAACCCACTCCAGTACTCTTGCCTGGAAAATTTCATGGACAGAGGAACCCGGAGGACTACAGTCCATGGGGCCACAAAAAGTCAGACGCAACAAGTGACTGTACATCATAAGTGTGGTATTAAGAAATGGTTAAGAATGAGATATCACCTCCCACTGGTCAGAATGGCCATCATCAAAAAGTCTGCAAACAGTAAATGCTGGAGAGGGTATGAATAAAAGGGAACTATCTTGCACTGTTGGTGGGAATGTAAATTGATACAGCCACTATGGAAGATGGTATGGCAATTCCTTAAAAAACAAGGAATAAAACTACCACATGATCCAGAAATCTCATTCCTAGGCATATACCCTGAGGAAAGCAAAATCGAAAAATATACATGAATACCCAATGTTCATTGTAGCACTATTTACAATAGCTAGAACATGGAAGCAACCTAGATGTCCATTGACAGATAAATGGATAAAGAATCTGTGGTACATATATACAAGGGAATATTACTCAGCCACAAAAAGAAATGCATTTGAGTAAGTTCTAATGAGGTGGATGAACCTAAAGCCTATTATACAGAGTGAAATGTCAGTAAGAGAAAGATAAATATACTAATGCATATATATGGAATGTAGAAAGATGGTACCAATGAATTTATTTGCAGGGAAGCAATGGAGAAACAGACATAGAGAAGAGAAACAGACTTATGGACATGGAGAGAGCAGGAGGAGAGGGTGAGATGTACGGAGAGAGTAACATGGAAACTTACATTACCGTATGTAAAATAGATACCCAATGGGAATTTGTTGTATGACTCAGGGAACTCTTTATCAACCTAGTGAGAGACTTTATTTTGGGGGGCTCTGAAATCACTGCAGATGGTGACTGCAGCCATGAAATTAAAAAAAACACTTGTTCTTTGTAAGAAAAGTTATGACCAACCTAGACAGAATATTAAAAAGCAGAGACATTACTTTGCCAACAAAGGTCCATCTAGTGAAGGCTAAGGTTTTTTGAGCAATCATGTATGGATGTAAGAGTTGGACCATAAAGAAAGCTCAGCACTGAAGAATTGATGCTTTTGAACTGTGGTGTTGGAGAAGACTCTTGAGAGTCCCTTGGATTGCAAGGAGATCCAACCAGTCCATCCTAAAGGAGATCAGTCCTGATATTCATTGAAAGGACTGATGCTGGAGCTGAAACCTCAATACTTTGGCCACCTGATGTGAAGAAGTGACTCATTTGAAAAGACCTTGATGCTGGGAAAGATTGAAGGTGGGAGGAAAAGGGGACAACAGGATGAGATGGTTGGATGGCATCACTGACTTGATGGACATGAGTTTGAGTAAGCTCTGGGAGTTGGTGATGGACAGGGAAGCCTAGCATTCTGCAGTCCATGGGGTCCCAAAGAGTCAGACACAACTGAGTGACTGAACTGAACTGAACTATCGACCTAGAGAGGTGGGATGGGGAAGGAAATGAGAAGGAGGTTCAAGAGGGAGGGGACATACGTATACCTATGGCTGGTTCATGTTGATGTTTGACAGAAAACAACAAAATTCTGTAAAACAATTATCCTTCAATTAAAAAATAAATAAAAAAGAAAATTAAAAAAAGAAATGGTTAAGAAAATGGAATTGATACATTGTATGCTAACTCTATGCTAAAATTTCTGAGGAAGTTCCAAGTATTTTCCAAAGTTTGCTGCACAATTTTACACTCACAATGACTGAGGGCCCCAATTTCTCCACACCTTCACCAACACATCTGAATGTATATTTTCTAATTATGGCCATCCTACCAGGTGCAAAGTGACATCTAATTATGTTTTTGATTTGCATTTCCTAATGGCATTGAGCATTTTTTAAATTTGCTTATTGGCCATTTGAAAAATACCTATATTTCTGTGCCTATTGAAGTTTTTGCCTTTTATTGTAGGATTACAATATATTATATTTGATTTTCATATATTAGATCAATTAATATTCCTGGAAGAAATCCCACTTGGTAACCTGCCTCTCCCCTTGGGCAGAAGCTCTGCACCACTGCACAAGAGCTGGGGTGCAGTTAATGGCCTCCTTATCCTAGAGTGACACCCTTGCCCTACTAATGGATGCTGGAAGGGGTAGGTGGTAACCTCTGGCCTTTTTGGCTGGCTTCTTCCTTGTGGAATCTCTAAGTGATGAGCGAGCTGGAGAGGAAAGGAGGTGAAGGGGGCTCCAGGGTTCTCAGACTGCTGGTCCTGAAATAAATGTTTCCACCCTATGAGTAGAGTCTAGGAAGGGAGCCTCAATCTATGGGATTCTCTGGGCAAGAATACTGGAGTGGGTTGCCGTGCCCTTTCTCCACTCAGCCCTCTGGAGAAGAAATGATAGAAACTGTGCTTCTGTAGCTGGGGGGAGATAAATGCCAGCAGCCTACCCCTCCCAGGATGAAGCTGTAGCCCTGTTCTGGGACACAGGAGGGAGAGTGGATCCCTGTGTGGTTCTCTGCCTCAGCTGCCTGAAGTAGAGGACCCAGAGCAGAGCTCCCATAAGATGCAGCTTGCTGGGGGTAGGGGGTCGGGTGGGGGGGATTGGGGGGATGGGGGCAAGGTGGGGTGGTGGGTATGGTGGGGAGGGGAGTATGATGGGGGAGAGGAATGGGTATGACGGGGGAGGGGAGTGGGGAGGGGTATGATGGGGGAGGGGAAGGAGGTATAGCAGGGGGAGGAGCAGGTCATGGCTCAGATGCTACAGACTCTTATCAAGATTCAGTAGAATTTCTTGAAAGAATGATTCTTCCGTTTGCAGCATACCCTTAGGACAATTCCCAGAAACCTTAAATGATTGTTTTTAAATATAGTTTTCTCCAGTAAAGTGACTGCTATGCAGAGGAAAAGGACACCCCCACTTCCCACTTCTGCATTCTGAAAATGTTGACTCCCCACCCAGTCAACTGATTTGGTTTTTGGCAAAGGTATCAAGGAAATTTGATGCAGGGGTGGGGAGGATAATCTTTTTAACAAATCTTGCTGAAACAACTGGCTATCCATATGCCAAAAATATTACCCTTGTTACTCACCTCAAATCTTCTACAAAAATTAATTCAAAATGATTATAGATCTAAAAGAAAGAGCTACAACTATAAAGCTCTCAGAAGAAAACAGGAGAAAATTACAGTAACCTTAGCTTGGGAAATGTTTTCTTAACTGGACACCAAAATCAACGATAAAAAAACAGATAAATTGGATTTCATAAGGGTTAAAAACTCTGTCTTCAGAAGATACTTAAGCAAGTTAAAAGACAAGCCACAGCCTGGGAAAAATTATTTTCAAATCAAAAATTTGTATTCATAATGTGTAAAGAACTCACATAATACAATGATAAGACATAAAGCCCAAAAGAAAATGGGCAAAAGATTTGAACAGATATTTTACTAAATAAGATATACAGATGGCCAATAAGCACATGAAAAATTGCTCTCCTCATTAGTCATTAAGGAAATTCAAATCAAAACCACATAGATATCACTATACACCTATTAAAATGGCTCAGATTTAAAAGACTGATCATCAGTTCAGTTCAGTCAGTTCAGTCGCTCAGTTGTGTCCGACTCTGCGACCCCATGAATCGCAGCACGCCAGGCCTCCCTGTCCATCACCATCTCCCAGAGTTCACTCAGACTCACGGCCATGGAGTCAGTGATGCCATCCAGCCATCTCATCCCCTGTCGTCCCCTTCTCCTTCTCCCCCCAACCCCTCCCAGCATCAGAGTCTTTTCCAATGAGTCAAGTCTTCGCATGAGGTGGCCAAAGAACTGGAGTTTCAGCTTTAGCATCATTCTTGGCTCAGATTTAAAAGACTGATCATACCAAGTGTCAAAGAGGAGGTACGATTAGAATTATCACACACTGCATGCGGGAGTGTAAAATGCAACATCACCAGAAGACTGTCAGCTTCTTAAAACAGAAACCTACTCTACCATCCTGCCATTCCAGCTCTAGATATCCATCCAAGAGAAACGAAAGTCCAAGCCCATAGAAAGATATGTACAGAGCACGCACAGCAGCTTCACTTGTAATAGCCCATAACTGGACAGGACCCAGATGCCTATCAACAAGTAAATAACTGAATAAATTGTGAAGCAGCAATAGAAAGAAATAAAAAGAAATGCGCTTGATAAACACAGATGGGTAAATATCATAAGTATTACGCTAGGTGAAAGAAACCAGAAACAAAGCATATATACTGTATAATACTACAGAGATAAAATACTTTAAATTTTAAAACTCAAGAGGCAAAACTGCAGTCATAGGAAGCATTTCAGTGATAGCAAGGGTCAGGGGACAAGTGGGAGAAGTGACTGTAAAGAAATTGCAAGGGGATCTCTATATCAAGACTGCTGTGGTGGTCACACAACTGCATACATTTATCAAAATGCATCAGAATTTACACCTAAAATGGATTGGTTTTACTTTGTATATAAATTATACCAAAATATAGTTGGTCAAAATGAATTATGGTCATTTATATAAAATTGTAAAACAGTAAAATAATACTACATATTGTTTGTTTGCCTCAGTGTATATACGCTACAAATGTAAAATGAAAAATGGGAAAAGACACCAATTTTAGAACCATGGGTATCTCTTGGAAGGAGAGAAAGGAAGAACAGGTGGGTTTGGGGAACTCTGGTAGCTCAGACAGTAAAGAATCTGCCTGTAATGCAGGAGACCCAGGGTTCAATCCCTGAATTGGGAAGGTCACCTGGAGAAGGAAATAGGAACCCACTCCAGTATTCTTGCCTGGGAAATTCCATGGACAGAGGAACCTGGCGGGGTACAGTCCACAGAGTCACAAAGAGTTAGACATGACCTAGCAACACACACACACACACACACGTGTATCTATGAAGCTTTCTTCCTCCCTCCCTCCCTTCTTTCCTTTCCTTTCTGTCCCTTCCTTCCTCTTTTCCTTCCTTTTTCCGATGTAAAGATGGCAAAATGTAAATATCTGTTTAATCTCAGTGTCTCTAAATTCACGTTAAAGGCCATGTAAGGAGATAATTATGCCCATTACAGTGAAATTACACTCCAACCTCACTTTGCAGTCATTAAAATAAAATGGGCTTCTGTTTCTATAAAAAGATCCACAGTCAAATCAGCAAGAAAGTGCCCAGCCCTCCAAAGCTCATTACTAGTCCTCTGGCACAATGAAAAGGCATTTAAAAGCATTTCAACAGCTACACTGAAGTGTACTCTTGTTTTGAAAGCCCTTTTCTGTGCATCCTATTAACCTGCCTTCCCTACAGAAAGCAGTAAGGTTAATGAGAGTTTTCAATTAGATAGACCAAGAGGAAAAGATGACTACTCATGTCCACATGGGGTTAAAATTGAAGCACCTTAGTAAACCAACACACTAGGATTTTTAAGGTAGTTAGGATTTCTATTATCGTTTTTAGCCGTCACTACAATAATGGCAACAGTGACAACAGTTGGTCCTTCAGCAACACTGCCTTGTGCTGCATGGGTCCCCTTATGTCTGGATTTTTTTTCAATGAATAAAGTGCTTGTATTTTCATTTTGCAGATTTTTAACTAAGTGAGTGTGGGGGGAAGCTGTGTTGTGTTCTACTAGAAATTGCAATACGTGTAATCAAAAGAACTAGGGTTGGAATCCTATTCTAGCCAAACTGTTTCAGCTTCACGTGCTTGGACAAGTCATTTGTCAATTCCTTCGTTTCTGAGACAGAGATAGCAGTACGTGATTTTCGACTGCACCCAAGGTTAGGGAGATAGGTGACCTCAACCCTCACATGAAATGTTCCCTTGATAGCTCTAATGTTCTTGAAGAGATCTCTAGTCCTTTCCATTCTGTTCTTTTCCTCTATTTCTTTGCATTGATCGCTGAGGAAGGCTTTCTTATCTCTTCTTGCTATTCTTTGGAACTCTGCATTCAGATGCTCATATCTTTCCTTATCTCCTTTATTTTTCGCCTCTCTTCTTTTCACAGCTATTTGTAAGGCCTCCCCAGACAGCCATTTTGTTTTTTTGCATTTCTTTTCCATGGGGATGGTCTTGATCTCTGTCTCCTGTACAATGTCACGAACCTCATTCCATAGTTCATCAGGCACTCTATCAGATCTAGGCCCTTAAATCTATTCCTCACTTCCACTGTATAATCATAAGGGATTTGATTTAGTTCATACCTGAATGGTCTAGCAGTTTTCCCTACTTTCTTCAATTTGAGTCTGAATTTGGTAATAAGGAGTTCATGATCTGAGCCACAGTCAGCTCCTGATCTTGTTTTTGTTGACTATATAGAGCTTCTCTATCTTTGGCTGCAAAGAATATAATCAATCTGGTTTCAGTGTTGACCATCTGGTGATGTCCATGTGTAGAGTCTTCTCTTGTGTTGTTGGAAGAGGGTGTTTGCTATGACCAGTGCATTTTCTTGGCAAAACTCTATTAGTCTTTGCCCTGCTTCATTCCACATTCCAAGGCCAAATTCGCCTGTTACCCCAGGTGTTTCTTGACTTCCTACTTTTGCATTGCAGTCCCCTATAATGAAAAGGACATCTTTTTGGGGTGTTAGTTCTAAAAGGTCTTGTAGGTCTTCATAGAACTGTTCAACTTCAGCTTCTTCAGTGTTACTGGTTGGGGCATAGACTTGGATTACTGTGATATTGAATGGTTTGCCTTGGAAACGAACGGAGATCATTCTGTTGTTTTTGAGATTGCATCCAAGTACTGCATTTTGGACTCTTTTATTGACCATGATGGCTACTCCATTTCTTCTGAAGGATTCCTGCCCGCAGTAGTAGATATAATGGTCATCTGAGTTAAATTCACCCATTCCAGTCCATTTTAGTTCGCTGATTCCTAGAATGTCGACATTCACTCTTGCCATCTCTTGTTTGACCACTTCCAATTTGCCTTGATTCATGGACCTGACATTCCAGGTTCCTATGCAATATTGCTCTTTACAGCATCAGATCTTGCTTCTATCACCAGTCACATCCATAGCTGGGTATTGTTTTTGCTTTGGCTCCATCCCTTCATTCTTTCTGGAGTTATTTCTCCACTGATCTCCAGTAGCGTGTTGGGCACCTACTGACCTGGGGAGTTCCTCTTTCAGTATCCTATCATTTTGCCTTTTCATACTGTTCATGGGGTTCTCAAGGCAAGAATACTGAAGTGGTTTGCCATTCCCTTCTCCAGTAGACCACATTCTGTCAGACCTCTCCACCATGACCCACCCATCTTGGGTTGCCCTGCAGGCATGGCTTAGTTTCATTTAGTTAGACAAGGCTGTGGTCCTAGTGTGATTAGATTGACTGGTTTTCTGTGATTATGGTTTCAGTGTGTCTGCCTTCTGATGCCCTCTTGCAACACCTACCATCTTACTTGGGTTTCTCTTACCTTGGGCATGGGGTATCTCTTCACGGCTGCTCCAGCAAAGCACAGCCCCTGCTCCTTACCTTGGACGAAGGGTATCTCCTCACCGCCGCCCTTCCTGACCTTCAACATGGGATAGCTCCTCTAGGCCCTCCTGCACCTGCGCAGCCACTGCTCCTTGGACGTGGGGTTGCTCCTCCTGGCCGCCGCCCCTGGCCTCAGACGCGGGGTGGCTCCTCTTGGCTGTTCCTCCGCTGTCACAGCCTGGCACTCTCAGCTGCGGCCCTGACCTCGGACATGGGGTAACTCCTCTTTGCCACTGCCCTTCGGGCATGGGGTCCTCCCAGCTTCTGCCCCTGACCTCGGACTTGGGGTAGCTCCTCTCGGCCGCGCTTAGTGCACCAGTCACAGCCACCCGCGCTTAGTGCGCGCGCCTGTCGCAGCCTTTTTCAGCAATCAATGCAAAGAAATAGAGGAAAACAACAGAATGGGAAAGACTAGAGATCTCTTCAAGAAAATTAGAGATACCAAGGGAACATTTCATGCAAAGATGGGCTCGATAAAGGACAGAAATGGTACAGACCTAACAGAAGCAGAAGATATTAAGAAGAGGTGGCAAGAATACACAGAAGAACTATACAAAAAAGATCTTCATGACCAAGATAATCACGATGGTGTGATCACTCACCTAGAACCAGACATCCTGGAATGCGAAGTCAAGTGGGCCTTAGAAAGAATCACTATGAATAAAGCTAGTGGAGGTAATGGAATTCCAGTTGGCTCTTTCAAATCCTGAAAGATGATGCTGTGAAAGTGCTGCACTCAATATGCCAGCACATTTGGAAAACTGAGCAGTGGCCACAGGACTGGAAAAGGTCAGTTTTCATTCCAATCCCAAAGAAAGGCAATGCCAAAGAATGCTCAAACTACCACACAATTGCACTCATCTCACATGCTAGTAAAGTAATACTCAAAATTCTCCAAGCCAGGCTTCAGCAGTACATGAACCGTGAACTTCCAGATGTTCAAGCTGGTTTTAGAAAAGGCAGAAGAACCAGAGATCAAATTGCCAACATCTGCTGGATCATGGAAAAAGCAAGAGAGTTCCAGAAAAACATCTATTTCTGCTTTATTTCTGCTTATTTCTGCCAAAGCCTTTGACTGTGTGGATCACAAGAAACTGTGGAGAATTCTGAAAGAGATGGGAATAGCAGACCACCTGACCTGCCTCTTGAGAAATCTGTATGCAGGTCAGGAAGCAACAGTTAGAAATGGACATGGAACAACAGACTGGTTCCAAATAGGAAAAGGAGTACGTCAAGGCTGTATATTGTCACTCTGCTTATTTAACTTCCATGCAGAGTACATCATGAGAAATGCTAGGCTGGAAGAAACACAAGCTGGAATCAAGATTGCCAGGAGAAATATCAATAAGCTCAGATATGCAGATGACACCACCCTTATGGCAGAAAGTGAAGAGGAACTAAAAAGCCTCTTGAGGAAAGTGAAAGAGGAGAGTGAAAAAGTTGGCTTAAAGCTCAACATTCAGAAAATGAAGATCATGGCATCTGGTCCCATCACTTTATGGGAAATAGATGGCAAAACAGTAGAAACAGTGTCAGACTTTATTTTGGGGGGGCTCCAAAATCACTGCAGATGGTGACTGCAGCCATGAAATTAAAAGATGCTTACTCCTTGGAAGAAAAGTTATGACCAACCTAGATAATATATTCAAAAGCAGAGACATTACTTTGCCGACTAAGGTCCATCTAGTCAAGGCTATGGTTTTTCCTGTGGTCATGTATGGGTGTGAGAGTTGGACTGTGAAGAAGGCTGAGCGCCGAAGAATTGATGTGTTTGAACTCTGGTGTTGGAGAAGACTCTTGAGAGTCCCTTGGACTGCAAGGAGATCCAACCAATCCATTCTGAAGGAGATCAGCCCTGGGATTTCTTTGGAAGGAATGATGCTAAAGCTGAATCTCCAGTACTTTGACCACCTCATGCGAAGAGTTGACTCATTGGAAAAGACTCTGATGCTGGGAGGGATTGGGGGCAGGAGGAGAAGGGGACGACCGAGGATGAGATGGCTGGATGGCATCATGGACTCGATGGACGTGAGTCTGAGTGAACTCTGGGAGACGGTAATGGACAGGGAGGCCTGGCGTGCTGCAATTCATGGGGTCGCAAAGAGTCAGACACAACTGAGCAACTGAACTGAACTGAACCCTCACATTGTTCAAGGTCAGACTGTACTTTTTAGTCTGTTCAGCATATGATTCCAATAATGCCTGGTTTTATGTATAAATGGTTTAACACATCCATTGTTAAATTTTTATTTTCTCATACTCATAAGAATAAAGTTTATGTTTTATCAGAGATTTACATCTTTCTAGGATTTTATTGACTTCTTTCACATCCATGGTATTTGTGTTTCCTTCACAAGGTTCACACCAGATGGTTTGGCATGAGTTTAGGTGTTCTGAGTATACTACCTACCAGCTGCAGCTACTTCTGGATGTTAGATTTCACTCCACACAGTAGCCATATTTTGCTATATGCCTCTCTGCTGGAGGTGGGGGTGGCGCTTATATTAATTTGCTAGGGCTAGGGCTACCATAACAAAATATCACAGAATGGGTGGCTTGAAGAACAGAATTTTATTTTTTTCAGAGTTCTGGAGGCTAGAAGTACAAGATCGCGGTGTCACTAGGATTGATTCTTAGATGGCCATCTTCTTCCTGCATTTCCACATAGTTTTCCCACTGTTTGGTTTTTAGTCCTAATCTCTTCTTCTAAATTCACCAGTCATACTGGATTAGGACCCACTTTAATGACCTCATTTTAACCTGTCTTTGCAAAGACCCTATCTCCTGTGTGTGTATACACAGACACACACACACACACAACAGAATACTACTCAGCCGTAAAAAAGAATGAAGTTTCGCCATTGGCAGTAACATGGATGGCCTTTCACTGAACACTATTAGGATAAGTGAAATAAGTCAGAGAAAGACAAACACTGTGTGGTATCACTTATATGTGGAACACAGAAGGTGCAGCAAACTAGTGAATATAACAAGATGCAGACTCACAGACACAGAAAACACACTGGCAGCTACTAGTGGGGAGTGGGAAGCGGGAGGGATGAGACTGGCACAGAGGGTGAGGAGGCACAAACTATTACGTAGAAAAAGAGCTGCGGGGTGTATGATGCAGCCCAGGGAGTGAAGCTACGCTCTGCAGTGCTAGAGATAGAGCATAACTTTTGGAGACTGTGAATCATTATCTTATACACTGGGCTTCCCTGGTGGCTCATGGTTAAGAATCTGCCTGCCAGTGCAGCGGATGTGGGTTTGATCCTTGGGTTGGGAAGATCTGCTGGAGAAGGAAATGGCAACTCACTCCAGTATTCTTGCCTGGAGAATCCCATGGACAGTGGAGCCTGGTGGGCCACAGTCCATGGGGTTGCAAAGAGCTGGACATGCTTAGTGACTGAGCACAGCAAAGCACATTTTTCAATTAAGAAAAAAAGAAAAAAAGAAGACCCTCGCTCCAAATTCAGTCGCATGCTGGGGTACCGGGGGTTAGGACTTCAACACACGAATTTGGAGGCGGGGAGAGAAAGGTCACTTTTTTAAATGCTCACTGTATTTGAGGCACTTTACACACAGGATGTCATGCTCAGAAGATCTTAGAGGCAGAGCCTATCATCACTTATTTACAGATGAAGAGACTGAACCATGCACCTGGCAGTTAGGAAGTGGCAGAGCCAAGATGAACACTTGACTGCCTGGTGTCACAGTCCATGTCCTGTCTGCCATATTACGTTACGTATCTTGGGTTTAGTCTGACACTCTCTACTCCTCCAGGGTCTTGTCCCTTTTGGCCACTTTACTAAGTGATTTGTATGCTTGGTACCACTGCCCACTCCCTATCCCAAGGTATCAATCAGTGCACTTGGGGAAATAAAGACAGCTTGTCATCAGAACCGGTAATGGGCTCTTGTCCTAGGGTAACCTGATGCCTCAACTCCTCTTAACCTCTAGGTCAGCACACACTCAATAACTTGAGCAGGGCACTCACTCAGGCAGCTTCCTTTGATGTTTTGTCCTGGCGAAGGCATCACTTACAGCCAACCAGTGCTGGAGTCTGGTACCATGGTCTGCGGCAGTTTTTGTAGGAATCCCTGTTATGCCCAGGCACTGTGTCCTAGAAACACCTCTTCTGAGTTTAGCACATTCCTTGCCACTAGGACTCATGGCAAAACCAGCCTTTAATATAGGCCTATCACACACCAAGCACATTGATCGAACATTTGCATTGCTGCTTTGGAAACCTACAAATAGGACTGGCCTTGAACGTAGGCGTAGGAGACAGCTGCTTCTGAGATGATATCAGGACACCCAGGGAGGTGGCCTTGGTGAAAGGAGTTTGTTTCCCAATGGATACGGCTTTTGTGTTTTGTGGGGTTGTTTTTCTTGTTAATTGCCTAAATTTTCCACTCTATTATTGGGAGATAAAGTGTTCTTATATTATAGAGCAATTAACTCACATTCTATTTACAGCTCTCAGACTAAGTGCTAAGCAATTGCTTCCTTAGAATTTCCCCATTCACAAATGAGTTAGGTTGATTTGCAAGAGGTTCAGAGCTAATTCAACCATTTGATTAGTACCGATGCTGACACAAAGCGGAAAAGAATCGTTGGACTTCAGCTCTGCCACACAAATACAGACATATTATTTCACATCTCTTTATATAGGCAGCCCTGATATGTTTCAATTCAAGGAGACGTTCTTAGTGTTTATACTAATGAGTAAATATTAATCTATAAAACTTGGCTATTTGCCTCTACACAGAATTAATTCTAAATAAAGACAAAATTGATCTGGAAAGGGATTTAGAGATCATTTACTTCAGTTCCCTGATTTTATGGTGGAGAAAACCTAAGGTTAGCAAAATTAAGAGATTCATCCAAGGCTTCACATTTAGTTAATGACAGAACTAGACATTAACTCTGGGTTCTGGCTTCTCCCTACGCACCATTTTCTACTATACCCTAAACACATGTGTAAGTTCATTCATATGGTTGGTATAAATTGTCTCTACCCACTTCCAAAATTGGATTTAAAAAAAAAAACAAACTGTTTTAAGACCAAAAAATGTCAGGAAAAAGCTATGTCTTAGTCTTTAAAGACATTCAAACATCCAAATAACTAAGTTCTTACTTCTGCCAGCTTTTTTTAAAAAAGAGGAAATGTGATATTTAAAATAACATACTAAAATATCATCTATTTCCTAAGTTTTATCCCAATTTATGGTAAATATTTTTAAACTATATGTAGTTCCTGTACTTCTATGATATAGCTCTGAGGTTAAACTGACAGCCAAAAAAGAAAATACTAGGCAGTAAATGCAGTGCCAAAACCAGGGTCATTTACAAAAATTGCCCTAAAATGTTCTAAGGGGACCCTGTCAACTATTATGGCCCTGCAGAGAGATCTGTCTTGGACCATGGGCTCACACTGACACAAATTATGCTGGCGCTTTTCTGCCAAGTTAATCTAACCTTCAGATAGTCTGCATCATTCTTGGGAGCAGGTGCTTATTAGGATGCAAAGGAGTTTTCTCAAATGCTGCCATCTGTGGTCTTCCTCATCACATGTGGAAATGAGCACTCACTGCCTGTACTTTATGGTAGCTATTATCTGTGACTCCCCGCTCCTATTGATAACACAGACTGATTGGCACCATACTTATTTCTGTTCCTGCCCTTGCTCCCTTATTCAGTCTTTTCGATGATCATTTTCAGATGTCTGTGCCCATTATGAGACCCAGGACAGAATCTGCCTGCAATATGTGGCTCAGAAATATTTTCTGAATAAATAAATGACTCAGTACACACTGCCTATGGTGAAAAATCACATCTGTTACAGACCATTTGCAAAAGAAAATACAATATATTTCGTGTGTTTAAGATTTAAAAGTTTAGTATGAAAGGAAATGTTATTTCTTATAAATGTGTATGAATGTCATTTTTCTTATTCATCACACTTTTCTGTCCAGTTGGTGGATTTATCTGTTGCTGTTGGATCTCTGTTTGTATAAGTGAATATAATTTACACTGAAGATGTCCATGGGAATGGCTATAATAGTCATGCTTATACTATATTAATAGAAAGACAATCTGAGGATAGTCCAAGTTTCTGAATTTACAGGTAAGGCATCAAGGCCTGGAAAATACTACTTGTTTAAGGCCAAAAAGCAAGGTAATGGCAGACATTGATATTTGAGATAGGTGTCAAATAGGGATTTTGAAAACACATCTGTGAGCTGTATAATGGCAGGCACCTGTGCACACCTCTGATTTTTTTGGCCTCTCTGCTAAAATTAACAGTCAGAAAATAATTAAAATTACAATTGGAAGCGTTAAGGATCCATACCATTAACCTAACTTTGTGAAGGCTATGGTTTTTCCTGTGGTCATGTATGGGTGTGAGAGTTGGACTGTGAAGAAGGCTGAGCGCCAAAGAACTGATGTGTTTGAACTGTGGTGTTGGAGAAGACTCTTGAGAGTCCCTTGGACTGCAAGGAGATCCAACCAGTCCATTCTGAAGGAGATCAGCCCTGGGATTTCTTTGAAAGGAATGATGCTAAAGCTAAAACTCCAGTACTTTGGCCACCTTATGCGAAGACTTGACTCATTGGAAAAGACTCTGATGCTGGGAGGGATTGGAGGCAGGAGGAGAAGGGGACGACAGAGGATGAGATGGCTGGATGGCATCACTGACTCGATGGATGTGAGTCTGAGTGGACTCCGGGAGCTGATGATAGACAGGGAGGCCTGCGTTCTGTGATTCATGGGGTTGCAAGGAGTTGGACACGACTGAGCGACTGAACTGAACTGTGAAGAATGTTCCAGTACTAATATGGGGTTTAAATATAGGCATGGATTATTAAGGTTGAGGAATAAGGACAACACAGACGGGCAGGCCTGATATTCTAATTTCTCATGATGCTATAGATCTTTTTAAAGTAAAAATTAAAATGCTGTCGTTACAGCCAATGCCAATTTTAAAAGTTTATCACTTGGAAAAAAGTGAGTCTTGGACTTCCATAGTAGTCAGTGGTTAAGAATTTACCTGCCAACGCAGGGGGCACGGGTTCAACCCCTGCTCCCAGAAGATTCCACACACCCCAGAGGAGCTAAGCCCACGCACCACAACTACAGAGCCCGTGCCCTAGAACCCAAGCTCTGCAACAAGAGAAGCCACCGCAATGAGAAGACCTCGTGCCACAGTGAAGAGTAGCCCCTGCTCACTGCAACTAGAGAAAGCCTGGGGCAGCAGCAAAGACCCAGCGCAGCCAAACATAAATAAATAAAAAATGTAAAAGTGAGTCCTAAAGAACTGAAAAAAGACAAATTTTTAATGACTGAATAGTGAATGAATAAAAGACTTCCCTACATGAATCTGTCTGCAATGCAGGAGACCCAGGTTCAATTCCTGGGTCGGGGCAACCCACTTCAGTCCATGGGGTTGCAAAGAATCAAACAGGACTGAGTGACTGATGCTTCTACTTCCACATATATATATATATTAACTCATTTTAATCAAACTCTTAAATAAGAGATGGTTGAAAAAACTAGGTTTTATTTATTAAGGTGGTAAGACCAAGTAAGGTTTCAGTTTAAAGAACTTGGTTTTTTAAAACTTGGTTTTTTTTAAACTTTGGTTTTAAAAGCTGGGTTGTAGAAACCCAACTTTCTACCTTGGTGGAATTTTCATCACTTTTGTGTAATTTCTCTATGCTCTCTCACCTTGATGGGCCACTGGCTTTTTTCTTTCCAGTTGAGCTGTTCATTTTCAGACCTCTGCTCTTCCCTTGAATAATGTGCTCCCTCCCTGGGGTGCCCAATAAAGCCTACTCACCCTTCAAGTCCATCTCAGGTGTTCTCTCTGAGTGGGAAATGTAGTCCTCCTTGTTAGAACCACATACTCCTCTCACTATACTTTCATCGATTTCTTCTGTTCATGATTGGCTTTTGTCTAGAGCCCAAATCCCCCAATATTATAGGACCCTCACCAGCTCCTAGCACTCACTCTAAGCCTGATCATCAGCCTAGATGTGAGCCCTGACTCTGCACTTCCTCTCACGACCACTGGCCTCACTGCTTCCTACCTTTTCATTTTCCTCCTTCCCCAAATTTTGCACTGTACATTCTGGAAGCTGTACTGCAGTAGATTTGAAGATATCTTGATCACAGACCAACAAAATACTAAGTCTTGTTCTTTTTTTTTACAACTGAGAAACCACATGAAATATACACACATTTTATTTTTAAATGTGCAATGTATTCTACTGTCTTTTTAAAATAAGTAACACAGTTGTGGGTCAATTACATATCCACACACCAAAAAAGATGAAGTTATATCCTTACCTCATGCCACATGCAACATTTAACTAAAAATGAATCAGAGACCTAAATATAATAGCTAAAAATAGAAAACTTCTTAAAGAGAATAGAAATCTTCATGACTTCGGGTTGGACAAAGAGTTCATAGATAAAAAACCAAAAGTAAAATCCACAAAAGAAATATTGAGAAACTGGATCTCATTAGAAGCTTCTGTGCTTCTTAATGCGACACTATTAAGAAAATGAAAAGACAAACTACAGACTCGAAGAAAATATTTGCTAATCTTATATCTAGTGAAGAAATATTTCCAGGACCCTCATAATTCAACAATAAGAAGATAACCCAGTTGCAAAATGAACAAAAGATATGAAGATATACAAATGATTAATAAGCACATTGTGTGCTCAACCACATTAGTCATTAGGGAAATTAGAACCACAATGAGATACCAATACACCCAGTAGAAGAGTTACAGTCAGAAAGATGAACACTACCAGTTGGAGAGCGCAGCCACTGAAACATTCATGCATTGCTGTTGGGGATATAAAATGGTACGGCCATTCTGAAAAATAATTTAGCTGTTCCTAAAAAGTTAAACATAACCTTTTCAGATGACACAGCAATTCCACTCCTAGGGATATACCCAAGAGAAACGATGACAGGTCCAGCCAAAAACTTATACACAAATGTTCACAGAACTATTATTCATATTAGCCCCAAACTGGAAACAATCCAAGTGTCCATTAACTGGTGAATGGGCAACACAATGTGGTATACCCATACAATCGACTATCCAGGATTAAAAGGAACAAGTATTGATACATGTTCAACAGGGATGAGCCTGAAAGTTTCCTCCACTTCTTGCCTTAAGTGGAACTAGAATATCAGTTTTATTTCTCAGTGTTATATCCAGATCTCCCCCCAAGCATGGGCTCACACCCATCTTCTGTGGAGTCCCAGTCTGGGGTTTTCCCCTTCCCTACCCCTTTGTGACACCTCATCAAGGCCCAAATTCTCCAATGGTACTTCCTCAGACCTGCTCACTTCCCTGTGTTTTTACCCCTCCAGCTTAGTTCAGGCCACTGCTGTCTCTGGTCTTGATCACTGAAACAACTGCCAATGGCTACTTTGACTCTAATCTTGCCACTTCATAACAGACAGGCCCTTCTAAAGCACAATCTTGTCAAGTTAGTGGCTGTTTAAATATTATAATGGCTTCCAGTGCCACAGGAGGAAGTGTAAAGGTTCTAAGAAGGCAAGCAGAGTGTCTGGCTGACAATAGATGATCAGTAAAATCTGCTGAAAGATAGAATGAGTGCATCTTCTGGCACTAATTTTTTACTTAATTTCATTATATCTATTTGTATGAATGCTGTGTCTCCCCTACAAACCCAACACTTCCCTAGGACAGAGACTTATATGTTTATATTCCTTTGTCTTCCCTAGCCCTCAACACAAAGCACTTCACATTGCAGGAGTCTGATTGCATTTGCCAGTGAAGGAGTGGAAGAGAGCTTTTCAAAGAATGGTATTAGGGACTTCCCCAGTGGTACAATGGATAAGAATCCGCCTGTCAAAGCAAGGGACACAGGTTCGACCCCTGGGTTGGGAAGATCCCACATGCTGCAGGGCAAATAGCATACATGTGCCACAGCTACTGAGCCTGTGCTCTATAGGCCAGGAGCCACAACTACTGAGCCACAAGTACTGAAACCCCTGCACCCAGGGGCCTGTGCTCGGCAACCAAAAGAAGTCACCACGATGAGAAGTCCATGCACCTCGACTAGAAAGTAGGCCCCACTCTCCACAACTAGACAAAGCCCAGCAGTGAAGACCCAGTTCAACCAAAAATGAAATAAATTAATTAAGAAGAAGAATGGTATTAGAGCCCAAGAGTTTCTGGTTCCCCAGAAAGTTCTTGGTTTCGGTGTAACTTGCAGAGCAAACAACATGCTCCTAGGAGAATATGCAAACTCACCAAATGTTCTGCATTCCTGAAATCTGCCTAGGGACTCATCATTCAAACACTGTTTTGACTTCAGAGAGTTGATTAGCTTGGTCTGGACTCCAGTCAGCAGCCTCTTCTTGCCCGGCACTCCTACAGTCTTGCAAGAGGAGGAAGAAAACAGTTACTGTTTGTATTGAACATAGGAGACTTATTCACATGTGTGATAATAGTTTCTATGCAAAATGTCTCTAGAAAGGCTTCAGTTCAGTTCAGTTGCTCATTCATGTCAGACTTTGTGACCCCATGAATTGCAGCAGGCCAGGCCTCCCTGTCCATCACCAACTCCTGGGGTTCACTCAAACTCATATCTACCGAGCCGGGGATTCAATCCAGCCATCTCGTCCTCTGTCGTCCCCTTCTCCTCCTGCCCCCAATCCCTCCCAGCATCAGAGTCTTTTCCAATGAGTCAACTCTTCGCATGAGGTGGCCAAAGTACTGGAGTTTCAGCTTTAGCATCAGTCCTTCTAAAGAACACCCAGGACTGATCTCCTTTAGAATGGACTGGTTAGATCTCCTTGCAGTCCAAGGGACTCTCAAGAGTCTTCTCCAACACCATAGTTCAAACACATCAATTCTTCAGCATTCAGCTTTCTTCACAGTCCAGCTCTCACATCCATACATGACCACTGGAAAAACCATAGCCTTGACTAGACGGACCTTAGTCGGCAAAGTAATGTCTCTTCTTTTCAATATGCTATCTAGGTTGGTCATAACTTTCCTTCCAAGGAGTAAGAGTCTTTTAATTTCATGGCTGCAATCACCATCTGCAGTGATTTTGGAACCCCCACAAAAAAATAAAGTCTGACACTGTTTCCACTGTTTTGCCATCTATTTCCCATGAAGTGATGGGACCAGATGCCATGATCTTCGTTTTCTGAATGCTGAGCTTTCAGCGAACTTTTTCACTCTCCTCTTTCACTTTCATCAAGAGGCTTTTTAGTTCCTCTTCACTTTCTGCCATTAGGGTGGTGTCATCTGCATATCTGAGGTGATTGATATTTCTCCCGGCAGTCTTGATTCCAGCTTGTGCTTCTTCCAGTCCAGCATTTCTCATGATGTACTCTGCATAGAAGTTAAATAAGCAGGGTGACAATATACAACCTTGATGGACTCCTTTTCCTGTTTGGAACCAGTCTGTTGTTCTATGTCCAGTTCGAACTGTTGCTTCCTAACCTGCATATAGGTTTCTCAAGAGGCAGGTCAGGGGGTCTGGTATTCCCATCTCTTGAAGAATTTTCCACAGTTTCTTGTGATCCACACAGTCAAAGGCTTTGGCATAGTCAATAAAGCAGAAATAGATGTTTTTCTGGAACTCTCTTGCTTTTTCCATGATCCAGCGGATGTTGGCAATTTGATCTCTAGTTCCTCTGCCTTTTCTAAAACAGCTTGAACATCAGGAATTTCACAGTTCATGTATTGCTGAAGCCTGGCTTGGAGAATTTTGAGCATTACTTTACTAGCATGTGAGATGAGTGCAATTGTGTGGTAGCTGAGCATTCTTTAGCATTGCCTTTCTTTGGGATTGGAATGAAAACAGAGCTTTTCCAGTCCTGTGGCCACTGCTGAGTTTTCCAAATTTGCTGGCATATTGAGTGCAGCACTTTCATAGCATCATCTTTCAGGATTTGAAACAGCTCAACTGGTCACCTCCACTAGCTTTGTTCATAGTGATGCTATCTAACGCCCACTTGACTTCATATTCCAGGATGTCTGGCTCTAGGTGAGTGATCACACCATCGTGATTATCTTGGTCATGAAGATCTGTTTTGTACAGTTCTTCTGTGTATTCTTGCCACCTCTTCTTAATATCTTCTGCTGCTGTTAGGTCTGTACCATTTCTGTCCTTTAGCGAGCCCATCTTTGCATGAAATGTTCCCCTGGTGTCTCTAATATTCTTGAAGAGATCTCTAGTCCTTCCCATTCTGTTGTTTTCCTCTATTTCTTTGCATTCCCTGCTGAGGAAGGCTTTCTTATCTCTCCTTGCTATTCTTTGGAACTCTGCATTCAGATACTTATATCTTTCCTTTTCTCCTTTGCTTTTCGCCTCTCTTCTTTTCACAGCTATTTGTAAGGTCTCCCCAGACAGCCATTTTGCTTTTTTGCATTTCTTTTCCATGGGGATGCTTTTGATCCCTGTCTCCTGTACAATGTCAGGAACCTCCATCCATAGTTCATCAAGCACTCTATCAGATCTAGTCCCTTAAATCTATTTCTCACTTCCACTGTATAATCATAAGAAATTTGATTTAGGTCATACCTGAATGGTCTAGTGGTTTTCCCTACTTTCTTCAATTTAAGTCTGAATTTGGCAATAAGGAGTTCATGATCTGAGCCACAGTCAGCTCCCAGTCTTATTTTGGCTGACTGTATAGAGCTTCTCCATTTTTGGCTTCAAAGAATATAATCAATCTGATTTCGGTGTTGACCATCTGGTGATGTCCATGTGTAGAGTCTTCTCTTGTGTTGTCGGAAGAAGGTGTTTGCTATGACCAGTGCATTTTCTTGGCAAAACTCTATTAGCCTTTGCCCTGCTTCATTCCGTATTCCAAGGCCAAATTTGCCTGTTACCCCAGGTGTTTCTTGACTGTCTACTTTTGCATTGCAGTCCCCTATAATGAAAAGGACATCTTTTTTGGGTGTTAGTTCTGAAAGGTCTTGTAGGGCTTCATAGAACCATTCAACTTCAGCTTCTTCAGTGTTACTGGTTGGGGCATAGACTTGGACTACTGTGATATTGAATGGTTTGCCTTGGAAATGAACAGAGATCATTCTGTTGTTTTTGAGATTGCATCCAAGTACTGCATTTCGGACTCTTTTGTGCCATCCCATATCAAGCCTGGCAAAGTGACAGATCCGCTGTAACGGAAGTAGTAAAGGAAAGCATCTCACTGTCCTTCCCTGTTTACCAACTTGAAAATAAACTCTGTCAACGTGGGTCTCCTTGGTTCACTGCTAATTCAGAGCTGGGCATCTTCATGAATTACTTGGCTGCCTATGTCCAAAATGGTCATTTTCATTTGATTCCAAAAATTCTGCTGCTTTTTTCAAAAGAGTTGGCATTTTTTCAAAAGAAGAGTTGGGTAACATTTTTTCTACCCAAACTGTTATCAGAAAGAAAAATTACTATTGCACTCAGCCAAATTAAGGCTGCCTTCTATAAAAGAATAGCATCCTTTTAAAAGACTTTACATGTAGCCATTTTGACACTTATCTTGGCCTTCAGAATAGTAGATCTAATTAGAACAAGCTCTTCAGAAAGATAAAGAATAATACAAAGTAGCCAGGATTCATAGAACAAAAATCTTCATTGAAGTGACATCTCAGAAGGAATCATTTTTAAATATTCAATTAGTTTGGGGGTTATATTTTGGAGGGACTAATGTTGCAGCTGAAACTCCAATACTTTGGCCACCTGATGGGAAGAACTGGCTCATTAGAAAAGACCCTGATGCTGGGAAAAGTTGAGGGAAGGAGGAGAAGGGGACAACAGAGAATGAGATGATTGGATGGCATCATCAACTCAATGGACATGAGTTTGGGTAAACTCTGGGAATTGGTGATGGACAGGGAAGCCTGGCATGCTGCAATCCATGGGGTCACAATGAATCAGTCACGACTGAGTGACTGAATTGAACTACATTTTGGAATGCTTTAAGATGTTTCCACAGTTAAATTTCCCTGCACGCTCTGTTCGGAGAAGGCAATGGCAACCCACTCCTGTATTCTTGCCTGGGAAAATGCCATGGACAGAGGAGCCTGGTAGGCTGCCGTCCAAGGGGGTCACTAAGAGTCAGACACAACTGAGTGACCTCACTTTCACTTTTCAGTTTCATACATTGGAGAAGGAAATGGCAACCCACTCCAGTGTTCTTGCCTGGAGAATCCCAGGGACGGGGGAGCCTGGTGGGCTGCTGTCTATGGGGTCGCACAGAGTTGGACACGACTGAAGCAACTTAGCAGCAGCAGCAGCACACTCTGTTCTCGCCACCTCTTTGCTTTTGCTTGTGTTTTCGCACTATTCTGGGGGACCATTCTCTCTCTGTCCTCTTCCTCGCCAAGCTTCTTCCTTCAGTGCCAATTTAAGTGCCACTGTCTCTAAGGAGGGGTGTCATTAAAACTTGAGGCATCATTATCACTTTTCTGAACAACTCTTTATTCCATGTTGAGCAAAGTTGGTCAACTGAGGGTAAGGGTGAGGGGAAAAGAAGCATGTTAGAATCTTAGGCATAATTCTGAAAGGATATCCTAATACATTTTAAAATAAAAGATAACACTGTTTGAAGTGATTCACCTTCCCTGGTGGCTCAGATGGTAAAGAATCCACCTGCCAGTGCAGGAGACACAGGAGATGAGAGTTCGATCCCTGAGTTGGGACGATCCCCCTGGAGAAGGAAATGGTGACCTGCTCCAGTATTCTTGCCTGGAGAATCCCATGGACAGAGGAGCCTGGCAGGTTACAGTCCATGGGGTTGCAGTCGGACACAATTGAAGCGACTAACACTTTCATTTTCACAGATGTGGAAAAGGAATAAATTTCCTGGGAGAGTAGATGGTAACCTCTCTTGTATCAGCCCACTTTATCTCAGAATCTCTAGGTGCATTTCAGTTGGGAAAAACTAATGTGGAGTCACCCCACATTGTGCACTTAACATGTAATACTCAACATGCATTAAGTTCTTAACAGTTTACAAAGGGCTCACACACAGTTTTCATTTGTCCTTATGCCAACCTTACAGGTGGGATCAATATTCTCATCCCTGTCTTAGATGAGCTAGCTGAGTATCAGAGAAGTTAAACCACACCTGTAATGACACATGAGTAGGAAGAGAGAGACCCAGGTTGGAATGCATATGTGGTTTGCTTTCTTTTGCACTGTGCTATTTTTATCATTGTCTTTATTTACTTTTGGCTGTGCTGGGTATTTGTTGCTGCACACAGGCTTTCTCCAGTTGCAGTGGGTGGAGACTAGTCCTCGTTGCAGTGCTTGGCCTTCCCATTGCAGCGGCCTCTTGTTGTGAAGCAGGGGCTCTAGGGTACGCAGGCTTCAGTAGTTGCCTGGGCTCAGTAGTTGTGGCTCCCGGGCTCTAGAGCACAGGTTTGCTAGTTGTGGTGCATAGGCTTAACTGTTCTGCAGCATGTGGGATCCTCCCACATCAGGGATCGAACCCATGTCTCCTGTATTGGCAGGCAGAAAGTTTACCATCAGGGAAGCCTGTGCACCCTGCTATTGAAGGGTGTCAGAATATGCCACTGCAATAATATGCCACTTTGGCATAAAGATTACTTTGAGTTGAAGGCAATTGATTAAAACAAAAAGGAAGTTTACGCTTTTTTGGCTGCCCTGCATGCAGCATGTGGGATCTTAGTCCACTGCAGGGATCTGACCCGTGCAGCAGAAGCTCAGAGTCTTAGTCACTGCACCACCAGGGAAGGCACTAAGCAACGGTGCACAGGGAGAAGCTCTCTGCTCTCTCCCTTTCTACCTAAATGCAGGGCAGAACTTTCCCTTGTTGAAGGTGTCCTTACCTTCTTCCTTCCCCCCAGGACCAGGAAGAGGAGATGAGTCTCATCACTGGACAAAGCACTGATTTGAGTCTGCATAACAAATCAGGGAGGTCTGGCATGCTGCGGTTCATGGGGTCGCAAAGAGTCGGACATGGACACGACTGAGCAACTGAACTGAACTAAACAAATCTTAGCAAATTACTCTTACCTGTCACTACTTTCTCCTGTATATTTCCCACAATTTACTGCCCTAGAAGCCTGAAGCCCTTTTCCTTTGTCTTATCACTTCTCCACTCTTAATCATCCTTTGTTAAAATTGTACATAAGCTCCCAGACCTATCTTTTTGATTTTTTCTTTAAACTTTTTTTCTATGAGGCTCTCCATGTGCCTATGAAATAAGTCTGTTCTCCTGTTACTCTTTTGTCAGTTTAATTCATAGCACCCAACCTAAGAGAGTAAAGTAAGAAGGTAAAGGAAAAGTCTTTCCTCCCTTACACTATGATCTCACATTTTTCATGTCTACTGTCTCCAAATTTCTTGAGAGCTTTTCCCCTCAACTTTCTCACTGTGTCTAATACAATCATGGGAGAGTGGCTGTCTAGCTGGATTTCCTATAAGAAATATTTAAGTTTAATATACAGCTTTTTCAGGATTAAAATTCAAGGGATAAGCATTTTGCCTTCCCCAACATCTTGTTAATATTTTCTAAATTATGAAATCTGTATAAAAAATAGATAACCAATGAGAATCTACTGTATAGCACAGGGAACTCTGTGTCCGATGGTGACTTGAATGAGAAGGAAATCCATAAAAGAGGGGACAGCTGATTCACTTTCCTGTACAATAGAAACTAACACAACATTATAAAGCAATTATACTTTAATTTAAAAATAAAATAAGAAGAAATCTGTATGGGAGGGGGGTTCATGTTTGGGAACGCATGTACACCTGTGGTGGATTCATGTCAATCTATGCCAAAACCAATACAGAATTGTAAAGTAAAAATTAAAAATAAATAAATAAATTAAAAAGAAGAAATCTGTAGAAACCCTACAGATTAACAAAATTTAAATTAATTTAAAATTATAAAAATTAATTTAAATACTAAAGTAAATAAGAAATCTGTAAAACCCTAAATATTTAGAGGTTAATCATGATCATTCATTTGATATGAAAGTTAAAGTGAAAGTCGCTCAGTCGTGTTGGACTCTTTTCGAACCCGTGGACTATATACAGTCCATGGAATTCTCCAGGCCAGAATACTGGAGTGGATAGCCTTTCCTTTCTCCAGGTGATCTTCCCAACCCAGGGATTGAATCCAGGTCTCCTGAATTGCAGGCAGATTTTTTACCAGCTGAGCCACAAGGGAAGCCCAAGAATACTAGAGTGGGTAGCCTATCCTTTCTCCAGCGGACCTTCCTGAGCCAGGAATCAAACCAGGGTCTCCTCCATTGCAGGTGGATTCTTCACCAACTGAGCTATCAGGGAAGCCCTCATTTGATATAGCTGGAAACATTCAGGAGCTGGAAACATTCAGGAGCTGGAAACATTCATTGTTCACGGTCAATGACTGGATATTATTATTCAATTGTTCAGTTAGTGTTATTAGATACTACTGTTCATTATTGTTCAATGAACATTTATTGTTAGAAATTTATTTCTCTTCTTAATACACATTTGAGTATGCTTACTTGCACTTTAAAAAGACTTACATGAAAACTAACGTGGTCTTTGATAAAGACATTAAAACAGTAAACTAGTGTCAGTTACTATTTTTTCATTTACATATAAATTTCCTTTCTCTATATGAAAGGGAAAAGATGAGACAAAGTAGTTGGCCTAAGAATCAATAGACTTATCTGACACTTTTCTGTGTGTCAGTGGAGTACCTGTGCAATCTGTGTTGTTTGTTGTTCAGTTGCTAAGTGCTGTCTGACTCTGTGACCCCCATGGGCTGTAGCCCACCAGGCTCCTCTGTCCATGGGATTTCCCAGATAAGAATACTGGAGTGGGTTGCCACTTCCTACTCCAGTGTATCTTCCTGAACCCAGGGATCAAACCCGAGTCTCCAGCATTGGCAGGCAGATTCTTTACCACTCAGCCACCTGGGAAGCCCAGTCTAGCTGTGACCTTCATACAATTTAATAGACAGTTGATTCATGTGGTAGTGGTTTTGCCTCCAGATGACTATTTCACTGAAACTGAAGTACTGCAAGTTAATCAAAGCTGACTCCTTCTTTCTTAGCTAAGGCTAAGAAAACTGGGTCTCTTGTCAGCTCCTGCTAATGAAGACAAAACAAACAAGCTTGCAGCTAGTCCTGGGCACACAAACTACACTACTGCAGGAAATCAGCAGGAGGCTCCGATGTCTCAGATGCATAAGGACACAATGTGTGTTTGCTGAACTTTTGGAGTCAAGCAAATTTTTAAGATTTTTGAAAAGATGCTCTTACAATTCTGGTTTCCTTGGTGTGTATGCCCAGCAGTGGGATTGCTGGGTCATAAGGCAGTTTTATTTCCAGTTTCTTAAGGAATCTCCACACTGTTCTCCATAATGGCTGTACTAGTTTGCATTCCCACCAACAGTGTAAGAGGGTTCCCTTTTCTCCACACCCTCTCCAGCATTTATTGCTTGTAGACTTTTGGATTTCAGCCATTCTGACTGGCGTGACATGGTACCTCATTGTAGTTTTGATTTGCATTTCTCTGATAATGAGTGATGTTGAGCATCTTTTCATGTGTTTGTTAGCCATCTGTATGTCTTCTTTGGAGAAATGTCTATTTAGTTCTTTGGCCCATTTTTTGATTGGGTCATTTATTTTTCTGGAATTGAGCTGCAGGAGTTGCTTGTATATTTTTGAGATTAGTTGTTTATCAGTTGCTTCATTTGCTATCATCTGAAGGCTGTCTTTTCACCTTGCTTAGAGTTTCCTTTGTTGTGCAGAAGCTTTTAAGTTTAGTTAGGTCCCATTTGTTTATTTTTGCTTTTATTTCCAATATTCTGGGAGGTGGGTCATGTATAATATCATATATGAAATGAATCGCCAGTCCAGGTTCGATGCATGATACTGGATGCTTGGGGCTGGTGCACTGAGACAACCCAGAGGGATGGTACAGGGAGGGAGGAGGGAGGGAGGCTCAGGATGGGGAACACGTGTATACCTGTGGCGGATTCATGCTGAGGTATGGCAAAACCAATACAATATTGTAAAGTAATTAACCTCCAATTAAAATAAATAAATTTTAAAAAATAAAATAAAGAAAGGGGATCAAATTCCCTGATTTCAAAATTCGAAAAGAAAAGAAAAGATGCTCAACATCACTCATTATCAAAGAAATGAAATCAAAACCACAATGAGGTACCACCTCACACCAGTCAGAATGGCTGCTATCAAAAAGTCTACAAATAATAATTGCTGGAGAGGGTGCAGAGAAAATGGAACCCTCTTACACTGTTGGTGGGAATGCAAACTAGTACAGCCAGTATGGAGAACAGTGTGGAGATTCCTTAGAAAACTGGAAATGGAACTGCCATACAACCCAGCAATCCCACTGCTGGGCATACACACCAAGGAAACCAGAATTGAAAGAGAACACGTGTATCCCAGTGCTCATCATAGCACTGTTTACAATAGCCAGAACATGGAAGCAACCTAGATATCCATCAGCAGACAAATGGATAAGAAAGCTGTGGTACATATACACAAGGGAATATTACTCAGCCATTAAAAAGAATGCATTTGAATCAGTTTTAATGAGGTGATTGAAACTGGAACCTATTATACAGAGTGAAGTAAGTCAGAAAGAAAAACACCGATACAGTATCAGTTCAGTTCAGTTCAGTTCAGTCGCTCAGTCATGTCCGACTCTTTGCGACCCCATGAATCGCAGCACGCCAGGCCTCCCTGTCCATCACCATCTCCCGGAGTTCACTCAGACTCACGTCCATCGAGTCCGTGATGCCATCCAGCCATCTCATCCTCGGTCGTCCCCTTCTCCTCCTGCCCCCAATCCCTCCCAGCATCAGAGTCTTTTCCAATGAGTCAACTCTTCTCATGAGGTGTCCAAAGTACTGGAGCTTCAGCTTTAGCATCATTCCTTCCAAAGAAATCCCAGGGTTGATCTCCTTCAGTATACTAATGTGCATATATATATATGGAATTTAGAAAGATGGTAACAATGACCCATATACGAGACAGCAAAAGAGACACAGATGTAAAGAACAGTCTTTTGGACTCTGGGAGAAGGTGAGGGTGGGATGATTTGAGAGGGTAGTGGTGAAACGTGTATATTATCATATGTGAAGCAGATCACTGGTCCAGGTTTGATGCATGAGAAAGGGTACTCAGGGCATGAGCACCTGGGGGATAGGATGAGCAGGGAAGTGGGAGGCGGGTTCTGGATGGGGAACACATGTACACCCATGGCTGATTCATGTCAATGTATGGCAAAAACCACTACAATATTATAAAGTAATTAGCCTCCAATTAAGATAAATAAATTAATTTAAAAATAAAATAAAAATAAAAACACAAATGCCCCCCAAAAATATTTCTGAAACTAAGATTCCAAACAAATTCCTTTTTTCCCATAAATTTCCAGCTCCATGAAGAATTTAATGCTTGATTATGGAGGGTCTACTATGTGCCAGGAGTTTTCAAGTGCATTATTATATTTTTGCTCAATTAATATTATGATAACCTCAGTCTCTTACATTTTAAGCCACCAAGGTTTGGCAGAAAAAACGGCAGGCATATTTTCTAAATGACTCCATTTAGACATGGGGCATGGGTGAGAGTGAGATGTATGGAGAGTAATGTGAAAACTTACATTTAGTTCAGTTCAGTTCAGTAGCTCAGTCGTGTCCGACTCTTTGTGATCCTATGAATCGCAGCACGCCAGGCCTCCCTGTCCATCACCAACTCCTGGAGTTCACTCAGACTCACATCTATTGAGTTGGTGATGCCATCCAGCCATCTCATCCTCTTTGCCCCCTTCTTCTCCTGCCCCCAATCCTTCCCAGCTTCAGAGTCTTTTCCAATGAGTCAACTCTTCACATGAGGTGGCCAAAGTACTGGAGCTTCAGCTTTAGCATCAGTCCTTCCAAAGAACACCCAAGACTGATCTCCTTTAGAATGGACTGGTTGGATCTCCCTGCAGTCCAAGGGACTCTCAAGAGTCTTCTCCAACACCACAGTTCAAAAGCATCAATTCTTCGGCGCTCAGCCTTCTTCACAGTCCAACTCTCACATCCATACATGACCACTGGAAAAACCACAGCCTTGACTAGACAGACCTTTGTTGGCAAAGTAATGTCTCTTCTTTTCAATATGCTGTCTAGGTTGGTCATAACTTTCCTTCTAAGGAGTAAGTGTCTTTTAATTTCATGGCTGCAATCACCATCTGCAGTGATTTTGGAACCCCCCAAAATAGTCTGACACTGTTTTCCACTGTTTCTCCACCTATTTCCCATGAAGTGATGGGACAAGATGCCATGATCTTCGTTTTCTGAATGTTGAATTTTTTCACTCTCCTCTTTCACTTTCATCAAGAGGCTTTTTAGTTCCTCTTCACTTTCTGCCATAAGGGTGGTGTCACCTGCATGTCTGAGGTGATTGATATTTCTCCCAGCAATCTTGATTCCAGCTTGTGTTTCTTCCAGCCCAGCATTTCTCATGATGTACTCTGCATAGAAGTTAAATAAGCAGAGTGACAATATACAGCCTTGACATACTCCTTTTCCTATTTGGAACCAGTCTGTTGTTCTATGTCCAGTTCGAACTGTTGCTTCCTAACCTGCATATAGGTTTCTCAAGAGGCAGGTCAGGGGGTCTGGTATTCCCATCTCTTGAAGAATTTCCCGCAGTTTCTTGTGATCTACACAGTCAAAGGCTTTGGCATAGTCAATAAAGCAGAAATAGATGTTTTTCTGGAACTCTCTTGCTTTTTCCATGATCCAGCAGATGTTGGCAATTTGATCTCTGGTTCCTCTGCCTTTTTTAAAACCAGCTTGAACATCTGGAAGTTCACGGTTCAGGTACCGTTGAAGCCTGGCTTGGAGAATTTTGAGTATTACTTTACTAGCGTATGAGATGAGTGCAATTGTGTGGTAGTTTGAGCATTCTTTGGCATTGCCTTTCTTTGGGATTGGAATGAAAACTGACCTTTTCTAGTCCTGTGGCCACTGCTGAGTTTTCCAAATTTGCTGGCATATTGAGTGCAGCACTTTCACAGCATCAACTTTCAGGATCTGAAACAGCTCAACTGGAATTCCATCACCTCCACTAGCTTTGTTCGTAGTGATGCTTTCTAAGGCCCACTTGACTTCACATTCCAGGATGTCTGGCTCTAGGTGAATGATCACACTATCGTGATTATCTTGGTCATGAAGATCTTTTTTGTACAGTTCTTCTGTGTATTCCTGCCACCTCTTCTTAATATCTTCTGCTTCTGTTAGGTCTGTACCATTTCTGTCCTTTATCGAGCCCATCTTTGCATGAAATGTTCCCTTGGTGTCTCTAATATTCTTGAAGAGATCTCTAGTCCTTCCCATTCTGTTGTTTTCCTCTATTTCTTTGCATTGATTGCTAAGGAAGGCTTTCTTATCTCTCCTTGCTATTCTTTGGAACTCTGCATTCAGATACTTATATCTTCCCTTTTCTCTTATATCTTTCCTTTTCTTTGCTTTTCACTTCTCTTCTTTTCACAGCTATTTGTAAGGTCTCCCCAGACAGCCATTTTGCTTTTTGCATTTCTTTTCCATGGGGATGGTATTGATCCCTGTCTCCTGAACAACGTCATGAACCTCATTCCATAGTTCATCAGGCACTCTATCTATCAGATCTAGTCCCTTAAATCTATTTCTCACTTCCACTGTATAATCATAAGGGATTTGACTTAGATCATACCTGAATGGTCTAGTGGTTTTCCGTACTTTCTTCAATTTAAGTCTGAATTTGGCAATAAGGAGTTCATGATCTGAGCCACAGTCAGCTCTCAGTCTTGTTTTTGTTGACTGTATAGAGCTTCTCCATCTTTGGCTGCAAAGAATATAATGAATCTGATTTTGGTGTTGACCATCTGGTGATGTCTATGTGTAGAGTCTTCTCTTGTTTTGTTGGGCATATGTAAGACAGATAGCCAATGGGAAATCACTGTATATCTCAGGGAACCCAAGAAGGGGCTCTGTATCAACCTAGAGAGGTGGGATGGGGAGGGGGATGGAGGGACGTTCAGGAGGAAGGGGACATACGTATACCTATAGCTGATTCATGCTGATGTTTGACAGAAAACAACAAAATTGTGTAAAGCAATTATCCTTCAATTAAAAAATAAATAAAATTTTACAAAAAGCCTCCATTTAGGAGGGCTCTGTAAGGTTTTTTTAATTGTCTTATTCAACAGGTATGTTCCAAAAAGGAGAAAAATCAGAACCTCATAATTTTTAAATATGAATATTATCTTTATTAGAACAATTGATACAAATAAAAATGCTGTCAAAATAAATCTTTTTATGCCTAAAGGGGGTCACAATTTATCAAATTCCCTGCCTTTATTTCACACTATTTATTTTATTTCAGAGCTGTATGATCTATAAGAATTACATGATTGTTATTTCCCCAGTGTTAAAAACCTCTAGTTTTTCTCTCTAAATAGTTTAAAGGTTTAACACTGATGTTTAGAAAAGCTTTTCAAATGTCATATTTAAGTACTTTCCCCCTAAGGATTACATCATCCTTTTAGTAATTAACCAATCTGATTGCTTCTGGTTAAAATAAACTCTTTAGCAAAATTACACTCATGTGTTTACTATGGTGCAGTTATTTAAACAACTGGATTCCAGGAAATGAAGTTGCAAAACATGTTTAGGTAAACAATGTTTTAGGTAAAAACAGTATTTAAATGGTCCTGTTAACTAGATTTACAAAATTATTAGCAATTTCTGTTGCAAAGTAAACCTTCATTTCAAAAGAAGGTACCAACCTTAAGAATAACTCAATATAGGTCATCATAGTGGAGAATAGAGGAGCTTGGCATGCTGCAGTCCACGGCGTCACAAAGAGTCCAACACAACTTGGTGACTGAAAAATAACAACAACAATAGCTCTTCCCAATTTTGTTCAGTTCTGGAGAAATTTAACACTGACCTAAACAATTAATATACAGCTATCTCCCAACGGCACAGCATAACTAAATTCCAGGCACTAAATTTGAAGTCAGGACACCTGAGTTTGAATGGAAACTTTTTGTTACAATTGATATTCCTTAACCTAACTGGGCAGAGAAGGTGATGGCACCCTACTCCAGTACTCTTTGCCTGGAAAATCCCATGGACAGAGGAGCCTGGTGGGCTGCAGTCCATGGGGTCACAAAGAGTCTGACACGACTGAGTGACTTCACTTTCACTTTTCACTTTTATGCACTGGAGAAGGAAATGGCAGCCCACTCCAGTGTTCTTGTCTGGAGAATCCCAGGGACGGGGAGCCTGGTGGGCTGCCGTCTATGGGGTCGCACAGAGTCGGACATGACTGAAGTGACTTAGCAGCAGCAACCAAACTGGGAAATGATAACCATTTTACAGAACTCTTTGAGGCTTCAGTTTCATAATCTATGTGAAAACTCTTCATAAATAGACAAGCAAAAATTATTTCCTTTTTCTGAGGTGACAACACCCATAACTGTGACCAAGCCAACAGAAGTCAACTGTAGCAACAGGCTATTTTTTCATCTTGAGTTGGGATTTCTGTTTTGCCTCAGAATAAATCAGAGCCTATTCATGTCTAAACAGACACTGAACCCCTGCCTGCATTTGGAGCCCCTGATATAGCCAGATGCTCAGTGAACTTGACTAACTATCCCCCATCCTGCCTCGTTCTGGCTTCTCCAAGATAACACAATCTTTCTCACCTGCATTTTCAAATTATTTATGTTCAAGTACTATTTTTACAGGCTTCCCTGGTGGTTCAGTGGTAAAGAATCTGCCTGCAATTCAAGAGATGTGGGTTCGATCCCTGGGTCAGGAAGATCCCCTGGAGAAGGAAATGGCAACCCACTCCAATATTCTTGCCTAGGAAATCCCATGGGTACAGGATCCTGGCAGGCTACAGTCCATGGGGTCATAAGGGTTGGATATGACATAACGACAAAACCACCACCACCTCTACTATTTTCAGTGGCTTTTACAACTGATTCCCCTTGTAATACCTTTTGTTATGATTAACAACAAAAAAAAATGATACTATTGGATAAAGTGAAAATGAAAACGCTCAGTTGGGTCTGACAATTTGTGACCCCATGGAATTTTCCAGGCCAGAATACTGGAGTGGGTAGCCTTTCCCTTCTCCAGGGAATCTTTCCAACCCAGAGATCAAACCCAGGTCTCCCACATTGCAGGCAGATTACCAGCTGAGCCACAAGGGAAGCTAATCACTTATTAAACAGTAAATTTCATTACTAAGTCACATACACCAAAATAAAGGATGATAAAATTATTTTTTTCTATGGCTGGTAGGCTCTGTCATGTCCAACTCTTTGTGACCCCATGGATAGTAGCCCACTAGGGTCCTCTGTCCATGAGATTTTCCAGGCAAGAATACTGGAGTTGGTTTCCATTTCCTACTCCTGAGGATCTTCATGACCCAGGAATAGAATCTGCCTCTCTGTGTCTCCTGTATTGGCAGGCAGATTCTTTACCACTGCACCACAATCTCCAAATGATGCCCAAGACAGCATTTTGAAGGATGTCTCATTGACCATCTACATCATAGTCACATGCGATATTAAATAAAATGCAGACTTATCTAGAAGATTCAGTAGCCTGCAAGCCACTGAAACTCCCTAGGGAAATGTTACCATGCTGATGTTTGAACATGATGAGAAGCATACAGTCAGCACTTGAATACGTTGGAATTTACTGAAGAATCAGTATACAGAACTACATTTTGACACTTCTCCATTTCGTTTCTCCTTTTCATCCACAGTACATCCATTGTAACTTCTCATCCACCACTGTCCCTTTGAACCAATTCACCCTGTCCCACGCATGAGAGTACCGGTAGAGTCCCCTTGTAAATCCAGTCTGGAGCTACTTGTTTCTCTCTGCTCTTCAACCCACTTTTCATTCTGCATCTGAACTTCATTGTAGAAGAGGGAAGTAAATTAACATTGGAGGCGGATGACATGCAGGAAGTGGCAATTACTCATGGTGGTAGCGCTAGACCTCTACATAAGTGAACAAGGTTGAGCAAGGAGCTTTATGAGAAATTTCAGGTTAATGTTACTCATAAGTTACTCATAGGTTAACAGCTTGTTTTGAGTAACATAAATTAGCAGTTTTATTTCCACTATATTATTTTGCCAATGATACCTGTAAACCGTATCTCCCATAAACAAAACAAAACAAAAGAATGCCTTAGAGCTTCCCTGGAGCTTCAGTGGTAAAGAATTTACCTGTCATTGTAGGAGACGCGAGTTCGATCCCCGCTCCAGGAAGATCCCACGTGCTGCAGAGCAAGTAAGCCTTATGCTACAACTATTGAGCCCGTGCTTTAGAGCCCGGGAGTGGCAACTATTGAGCTCACTTGCTGTAACTACTGGAACCCATGTGCCTAGAGCCCATGCTCCACAACAAGGGAAGCCCCTGAAATGACAAGTGTGGGCACCACAGCTAGAGAGTAGCTCCCGCTTGCCGCAACTAGAGAAAAGCCGTCACAGCAGCAAAGACCCCCGCCAGCACAGCCCCCCCAAAACGAGGCTCTAGGACCTCTGAAGTTTTTTAACTTTAAACTTTTTATTTCATATCAGGGTACAGCCAGTTAACAATGTTGAGGTCATTTCAGGTGAACAGCAAAGGGACTCAGCTATACATACACATGTATGAGACAAATACTGAAAAGAGAAAGTGTGAAACTATTCTGAGCCAACAGCCCAGTGATTTAAGGTGAGATTAAGTTAGTAAAGTATCATTCATTTGTCAGCTGATTCTGGGAACTTCTCTGTACCATTGCCTGGTGGGTGCGGCTCTTCCAGCCTGGTTATCAATTCTAGATAAATAACCTCCAGTTTGGTCTTTGAGCTCTCTTCCTTCATGATTCCGGGAAACACTGTTGAAAGACATCATGGACCAAACAACATTTGTGCTCTCTAAGGTCATTGGCTGGGCCTCCAAGGTCCTATAATGGGGATTGCCTCTGAGACCTGGACAGCCTTGCTGTAAAAGCAGCAGCCAAGATTCATCTGATAACAGCAACAGATGAAGCTAAACTCTGTGTGGCTGAGATTGTATTTGCATGGAGTCTCTGAATTACTGTGCATTTGTTTATTCCTTCCCTTGGAAGTTCTGAACTGAGTCTCATTTTGAGAAAATTGCCATGAGAAGAAGCAAGCCCGGGCAGAAGGGATACCATCTGGACCAGAAATGGGACAAAGCAAAAACCGTTACAAAGAGCTCATACATCTTCTTTGCTTTTATTTTCTATCTTGATGAAAATTATAACACAAAACAAATACAAACGCAAAATGCAGCTGAAATCATGCTTTTTTGACAGATCTATTAGGGGCCTTATCATTATCTGGGAGCTAACATCACAGTTGATTCTCTAATTATTTCTGTTCTGTTCTTGCTCCCCAGGCTTGCTGCCTTTCCAGCCACGACCTTGGTCCACTTCTCCACATGGACTGTGCTATTTCCTTTGCTGATTCACTCAGGACCCTCTTCCCCTGGCATCATTTCAGGAATGACCCTGTCATTACTACCATTGTAGAGCTGTTTCCAGAATGTTCACTGGGAAATGTCATTGTACTTAGCATAACAAAATGCATGAAGTGTAGATTAAAAGATGGCATTGAAACATGTATAATATCATATATGAAACGAATCGCCAGTCCAGGTTCGATGCATGATACTGGATGCTTGGGGCTGGTGCACTGGGATGACCCAGAGGGATGGTACAGGGAGGGAGGAGGGAGGGGGTTCAGGATGGGGAACACGTGTATACCTGTGGCAGATTCATGTTGAGGTATGGCAAAACCAATACAATATTGTAAAGTAATTAACCTCCAATTAAAACAAATAAATTTATATTTAAAAAAAGAACAAAGTAAAAGGACTTACTCTATCATATCACAACTTTTCACAAAGGAATATCAAGACAGTGTAATAGTAAAAAAAAAATAAAATAAAAGATGGAGTAAGATATACAGAGATTAGACAGACAAATGGAGATTCTGCATACATACTTTAGTAGAGATTCTATACATGTGTATACATTATGATGTTATGAGGGAGATTATTTTGTTTCTTGGCTGTGCTGGGTCTTAGTTGCTTAGTTCCTCTGTGGCATGTGGGATCTTAGTTCCCCGACCAGGGATCAAACACACGTCCTCTGCATTGAAAGGCAGAATTCTTAACCACTGGACCCAACAGAGAAGTCTCTTTTTCTTGAATTCTTGATCTTCATGATACAACTTCACATCTCAGATCCATCAAAAGATTAATTATAAAGATACAGAGGCCCCTGGGTAGCCAGATGCTTTTCTTCTGAACAGGATTAAAATTTCAATGGATTTGACATCCTAAGATGGTAAGTCATGTTCACTAACCTTGCACTCCATTCTCCTAATCCTTGCCAACTGCTTCATAAACTTATGCTCCAGGAAAATAATTCCCCAGTTCCTTTCCCTAATGGTCCCTGGTGGCAGTAAGTGAAGAAACTCTGCTCTTGGAGGAAATCCCTGAAAACCCACAGGCCAAGAATCAAAGGAACTGTGGTATCACCTAAAGAACTAACAATTTGAAGACAAGGCAGGTGAGGAACTTCTGAGGATTTTCTTGCCACTCTCTGGAATCCCAGAGGAGCTGAGGTGACACTTGATGACACCAGCTACACTCTGAGGTCAGCAGGGGGCAGTGTGGTAGAAGCTGCCCCAAAGAAGAGACAGTAATTCACAGCAGAGTCCAAGACCGACTCGGGCAGGGCTGCACTGACCATTGTATATCCCAGAACATGAAAGAAAGCACAGCACAAGTTTTAGAGGCAGCTTGACTCCAGTTCCAATTGCTTCTAGATAGCTAGGTGACATGACCTTAAACAAGTGACTTTTTTTAAACTTAGTAAATTTTATACTGGAGTATAGCCGATTAACAATGTTGTGATACTTTCAGATGGACAGCAAAGGGACTCAGCCATACATAAACATTTATACATTCCCCCCCTAAACTCCCTTCCCATCCAGGCTGCCACATAACACTGAGCAGAGTTCCGTGTGCTATATAGTAGTACTTTATTGGTTACCCATTTTAAATATAGCAGTGCATACTTGTCAATCCCAAGCTCCTTAATTATCCCTTCCCTCCATTCCTCCCCCTGGCAACCCTAAGTTCATTCTCTAAGTCTGTGAGTCAAGATTGACTTCTGGATATTTATTGTCATCATTCTAAAAATTGAACTATTTATATCTTTTTCATAGGACTGTTCTGTGATTTAAAGAAGATAATGCATATGAAACCATGTTTGATATATCGCAGTACTGCTTCTTACACTATATGAGCTTGACAAATTAGTAAACTCTGCACCTCCATCTGCTCGTTTATTACACGACAACAATCCTCCTGTCTGCTTTATAGGGGTCTTATGAGTATTAAATGAGATGATACAAGTAAAGAATATGGAATCACTCCTAGTAAATGATATCAGCTAGTTTTTAGTAATAGCAATACATGTTAGCTATTAGAAAGTGATCATTCAATAAATGAAAACTATAATCATTATCATTATCATCATTCAGAGACTATAAGTGAATGAGAGAAACATTACAGAATTTTCCAAACTCACCAGACCCACTCATTACAGAACTTAAAAAAACTATTCTTCCTCCCTTTTCATCAACTTCCTTTAATCATAATATAATCAAAGTATTTGTAAACAGAATCTCAAGTCAGGCTACTGTGTCCATTTCTGAGACTTCTCAGTGCTTAAACTTAAGCCAAGAAATGCAAAATAACTCCCCAGAAGTTATATGGAACTTTCCAGCAAGAAGTACTTTCATAAAGATTACACGTATACAAATGCTGACACATACCCATGTATACAGGTACTTCTAATCAGCTTGGCCAGAGGGTTCAAATTTCAGTGGGCTTTGGCAATTTGAAATAGCTGGATTCCAACAAAGCTATCTGGGTAATGCATTGGATGCCTGATGTATCACTTAAAATCAAAGAGTTATAGGAACTTAAAATAGATAACCTTGGTGGTTTTCAACTTCCAACCAATGGAAGATTCTTCATTAGCAAGAATTCCTGATCAGCCCCTTCTTTGGGGAAGAGCTTGCTCAGTGACTGATCCGGATTAGACAATGTAAATCATTATAAAATTTTTTCACGTATTGAACTAAAACTAGTTACCCAGAATTTTCTATCCAGTAACATTATTACGTTATTTCTATCCTCTGAATGTAAGAAATCAAGTCAGTGCCCTCTTCAGGAAGATTCTTCACTCTTCACAAGCTTTAAAACAGCTCTCATGCCTCCTCTTAGTCTTTTCATCTCAGTTCTTCTTCATTCCCCATCCAGTCTTATTCAGTATTATTGTGACTAGTACAGTGGGAACATTACCTCCAGGGTGGACATCTGTTGTGTTTGCCTTTCTGGTATCCATTTCCCTCTGCTTTTATTCACAGGGTTCCTCTTCATATGGGAACCTACCTCATGTGGTTTAGATAGAAATAATCCTATCTGCTGCTACTAACCCTTCGAAAGCAAGAACTGGCACATGACCCACATATGGCCACCCCACCCTGTCCACAGTGATTGCTGTAGGGATGCGACCTAAGCCAGGTCAATGAGAGTCCATTTTAGGGCTCTGCTGGAACCAATGGGAAAAGCATTTTTATTCTGCTAATTTAGAAGAATATGAGTCATAGACGTTGAGGGTCACGCTTGTCACCATACACTGAGAACCAATCTAAGAATAAATGCAGCACACAGGAAACAAAGTCAGGAGACTGAGAGAGGCAGACTTCCTGCCGGGAGCACGTGGCTCCACCTACGCTGCAAGTAGGGTTATCTCTGGAATTTGAAAATATCACATCCAATGCGTTTTGTTAGTTTTTTAGTTTTATTTATGCTACTTTCAACTTCAAACAAAATCGATTAACACACTTTCCTTACCTGTGTAAGAGGGCATTGAGTCCAATCTACGCCCCTCATCCACTCCCCTAGCAGCTCCACAGTTCCTTCAGGTTAGGTCCCCTGAGAACTTGATGTTATCAGCTGTCTCAGCTGGGGATCCCTTAGTTGCAAAAAGAGAAATGGACATAATCAGCACAAAATAAAAGTGTTTATGAGGATACAACAGTACAATCATAAACGAAGGCCTCTTCCCTTTTAAGTTGGATCTGATTTATGTTGATGCCATATTCCAGCATATTGAGATCACGATAAGTTCCATTATCATTTAAATTAGTTGTTTTTGACAGGTGTGTATCTGCTGCATACATTTGTGAGAACACCTTCTATGCCTTTACTAAACCACTAATACAAAAGTTGAATAAGACAAGGGCGCAGAGCCTTGTGGTCTACCACTAGAAATCTCTACAGGTTAACTGACTATTCATCAATATCCTTTGGGTCTAGTTAGCCAGCCAGCTGCAGAGTGTCTAACGCTTCTCTAATCCAGCTCATATTTCACCATTTTAACCTTAACCTATCTCAAAGGAGACATTGAAAAATACTTTTCTTCAAATATAAAAGTAATAACCACTACACCTGGCATCCACTATCCCCTTACTACTTACCCCTTACAGCGGTAACTTTTACTAGAGAATTTGTCATTCTGAATTGCCACTGTCTATCTTTCCAGCAAGACTGTGAGTTCCTCGAGTGGCCAAGTCCAGTGTCTGTAGTAATGTACTGGTGCTCCCCTGGTCCATTAGGTGTTACAAATTAGATTATAAATGTTTTATTTTCTCTTGCAGAGGAGGGACAAAGAGAGATGGTGACTTTTACAATAATCCAGAAGGGATTAGTTGGGCCCTTTTAAAAATTAACAGATGATGGCATTAGTTTTTGTTACATCACTACTTAGTTTCCTCAAAAACAGGGTGTCTTTAGTATTATTCTTACAAGCCATGCTTAGGAAATTGGATGATAATAAATAGATTAGGTAGAAAGGGGAAGAAGAAAAAACAAAGGGGATTGGCTAAGATAGAAGAAAATGAGCAGAAAAGATAGAGGAAAAGCCAGAAATAGCACAAAATGTGCCCGATGCCTAACAAGTAGATCAAATCATTCTCTTCTGGGGCCACTGGGCTGGACACAGGGAACATTATGATGTGGTTGCTGTGGGCTGACCTCCGAGAGAGAGGAGATGAGCTGGTCACATAAATAGGAGATACTTCTTGCAACAGACTAAATAAACCACACATCCCTCCCCCACCCCCGCCAAATCTTATATTGAAATTTAAGTCCCAGTATGATGGTACTTGGAGGTCAGGCTTTTGGAAGGTGCTTAGGCCATGAGGGTGGAGCCATCATAAATGGGACTCAGTACCCTTATAAAAGAGGCCCCAGAGAGACCCCTTACCACCACTCCCCACCATGGAGGAGGTAATGAAAAGACAGCTGTTGATGAACCAGGAAGATGGGTTCACCAGACACTGAATCCTTGGCACCTTGATCTTGAACTTCTCAGCCTCCAGGACTGTGAGAAATATATTGCTGTTGTTTCCAAGCTACCCTATGGTATTGTGGTATAGCCAGGCTATGACACGACTATTTGGACTTCATAACTTAGGGAGTTGAATGCAGTTTGGATGAACTGGAATATATAGTCATATATGTGAGAATGTCTCTACCAGTAACTATTGAGCTTTTATAAAATATCTACTTTAATTTCCATAATAATCTTGAGAAATAATACTATCGCTGTCCTTTTTTGCTGATAAACTGAGGTCTGGAGATATTAAATAACAACCTTAGGTCAATGCCTAATTTGCAATGACACCAGAATGTGACTTCAGGCCATCCTTGTCTGGACTTACACGATTACCTCAGGCTTTGAGATTTCAGAACTTTATTTACAGCTCACCAGGGACTACCAAGATAAATGTGCTTATCATTACTTCCTTTAAAGATGCCCATATTCTTCTTTTAAAAAAATGGTGACACTGCACTGTATTTTACCACTTGCTGTTTCTTCAATAAAGTTTTTCATAAACCTCAAGGTTCGGATTCTCAGTTTAAAGCAAACAACAAACCTCTTTGTAACTGGGGGTGATCTTTATCACTCAGGATTGAAGGATATTGTCTTGCTCACATGTTGAAAGGTAACACAGCTGTCTGCAATGAATCTCTGATCAACAGATGTGAGAGAGAGATGGTGAAAAGGCCCTGGTCAAAACAAACAGAACATCTGGCTGAAGAATTGAGATTTCTGTCTTTGGATTTTCCCTCTCTCAAGCGCCATTGCATAACCTCTGATGATCACTTATGATCCTTGGAAGTAAAGCCCAGTTGCTGGTCACACTGTCATTATTTCCTTCATACTATCGTTATCATGAAAGCCACTGTAAAGCAAAAAAAAAAAGAAAGAAAAATAAAAAGACCACTTCTTAAAGAAAGTTTGCAACTTACCGTATTTATAAAGGCAATTAGTGGACTCTACAACTGGATGTTATATCATTTCTTTAATAATTAATCAAGCATTTCATGAATTTATTATTATGGATAATTATTTAATGAAACTATTAGCGTAAGTTCCAAAAAGCAACATGCACACACTTAAGCTGTAGCTTGATGGAATTCTGCCACAGAAACTACTTTATAAACAAGGTAATTGCTGAAATATAACACTTTTACAGTAAAGAAGCCATGCACTGCTGCCATTTTTCCAAAGCCATTTTTCTCCCCTTCCTCTTTTAGGTTCCACTTCCCCTCTGTTTCAGCATTTCTCCAACCACTGCTACAGAAACTGATATTAAATTTAGAGCCATAGGACGAGTTCTGATTCTGAGTATCTCTAGGTAATTGAACTGCCCCTAGAAACTTTCCCATCCTAAGTATCAGGAAAGAGTCAGCTGGTTCCAACCCTTAGGAATATGGATGACATTCAGCTACTTTGGAACATGGTTTACGGCACGTCTTCATCAGTTCAGTTCAGTTCAGTCACTCAGTCATGTCCAACTCTTTGCGACCCCATGAACCACAGCATGCCAGGCCGCCCTGTCCATCACCAACTCCCGGATTCCACCCAAACCCATGTCCATCGAGTCAGTGATGCCATCCAACCATCTCATCCTCCGTCATCCCCTTCTCCTCCTGCCCTCAATCTTCCCCAGCATCAGGGTCTTTTCAAATGAGTCAGCTCTTTGCATCAGGTGGCCAAAGTATGACACGGAAGCAATAGAGTAAAGGGGTCTCAAATCAATCGTACTACTTTGATTCACTATGACTTGGGCGCATTGGGACCCCTGTCAACTAACAGCCCCAGAAAGACAGCCCCTGACTCAGATGTGGGAGACACGGTTAAGGCTGGAGTTTTCCCAGGCCTGCAGCTATTGTAGGGCAAACCAAGTGACGGTGAGATAAACAGAAGTATATAAACATATGAAGAAATGAGAATAAAAGAGAAGAGCATATGCATTCATTCATGAACTCATGCTGACATCTTCACGTGCCAAGCAAGATCTTCATGACTGGTGTCTGGAATACAACCTGTAAAGAGCAGATCATGCAACAAATGGAATACATGTATGAATACTCATCCATAATGTAAAGGGGTAGACTTCAATAGAGGTTTGATCAACTTTGTTATGTGAAACAAAAGAGAGCATTCTTCTGAGGAGACTCAAGGAAGTCATGAAAAGCGTTATTGCTGCCAGGCCTAGAAGAACCTTTACAATAGATAAGTATGGAGAAGGCTTTTTTCAAAGCATTATGGTGATACAGTCGGTAAAGAATCTGTCTGCAATGTAAGAGACCACCTACAATGTAAGAGATCTGGATTTGATCCCTGGGTCAGGAAGATCCCCTGGAGAAGGTGAGCTACTATCCATAGGGTCACAAAGAGTTGGACAGGACTGAAGCGATTTAGCACACACAGCAATGCTGTGAAGTATGTAGAGCAGATTATTTCTATTATATAAGTGAGAAAACTGAGTCATACAAAACTTTAGTCAATTGATCAAGGCCACATACTCAGTGTAGGTAAATTCTAGACTGGACCCTCAGTCTTCTGACTCCTGGTTTATTGCTATTTACTTGTGTTGTGCGTAGAGACAAAAGGATAGACCTGCTACATTGGCATCAATAACCCTACAACCAGGAATAACATTACTATAATTTCAACCTGTCTTTCCTAAGCTCAATCTCCATCACTGCTTTTGCAAAAAACTCTTGTATTTAGAACATGTGTTAATCTAAGTCTTGATGGGAAACAAATGGTATGCTCAAATAATTTGATTTGGGGAAAGTTTAATAAAGGGGTTATTTATTGAGGTGTGGACAAGATTTAAGGCTGTATATTGTCACCCTGCTTATTTAACTTATATGCAGAGTACATCATGAGAAATGCTGGGCTGGAGGAAGCACAAGCTGGAATCAAGATTGCTGGGAGAAATATCAATCACCTCAGATATGCAGATGACACCACCCTTATGGCAGAAAGTGAAGAGGAACTAAAAGCCTCTTGATGAAAGTGAAAGAGGAGAGTGAAGAAGTTGGCTTAAAGCTCAACATTCAGAAAACGAAGATCATGGCATCTGGTCCCATCACTTCATGGGAAATAGATGGCAAAACAGTGGAAACAGTGTCAGACTTTATTTTTTTGAGCTCCTAAATCACTGCAGATGGTGATTGCAGCCATGAAATTAAAAGACTCTTACTCCTTGGAAGGAAAGTTATGACCAACCTAGATAGCATATTCAAAAGCAGAGACATTACTTTGCCAACAAAGGTCCATCTAGTCAAGGCTATGGTTTTTCCAGTGGTCATGTATGGATGTGAGAGTTGGACTGTGAAGAAGGCTGAGTGCTGAAGAATTGATGCTTTTGAACTGTGGTGTTGGGGAAGACTCTTGAGAGTCCCTTGGACTGCAAGGAGATCCAACCAGTCCATTCTAAAGGAGATCAGTCCTGGGTGTTCTTTAGAAGGACTGATGCTAAAGCTGAAGCTCCAGTACTTTGGCCACCTCATGCGAAGAGTTGATTCACTGGAAAAGACTCTGATGCTGGGAGGGATTGGGGGCAGGAGGAGAAGGAGATGACAGGGCATGAGATGGCTGGATGGCATCACCGACTCAATGGACATGAGTCTGAGTGAACTCCAGGAGTTGGTGATGGACAGGGAGGCCTGGTGTGCTGCAGTTCATGGAGTCGCAAGGAGTTGGACACGACTGAGCTACTGAACTGAACTGAACTGAAGAGAGCATAGTGTAGGATCCCAGAACTGGCATCATCAAGGGTCTGTCACCACCACTACCACCTCTAGGTGTGAAGGGCACAACGGGAGCAAAATCACGAGAACCCAGACAGGGTATCATGGAGAAGACATCCTGACAGGAACTGTGGCTTTTAAAGGCAGACACAACCCATCCCAACTACAGCCTTACCCACTTCTAGCTTTCAGAATCAGAGAAGTCAATGGCAACCCACTCCAGCACTCTTGCCTGGAAAATCCCAGGGACAGAGGAGCCTGGTAGGCTTCAGTCCATGGGGTCGCTGAGTCAGACACGACTAAGCGACTTCACTTTCACTTTTCACTTTCATGCATTGGAGAAGGAAATGGCAACCCACTCCAGTGTTCTTGCCTGGAGAATCCCGGGGACTGGGGGGCCCTGGTGGGCGGCCGTCTATGGGGTTGCACAGAGTCAGACACGACTGACATGACTTAGTAGCAGCAGCAGCTTTCAGAATGCCTGCCAGTCCCTTCCATTGGTTGGACCCACTAGGAGTCAAAGGGCATGAGAATCCATTGATGAAATCTATAAAAGGTCAGCGTTTTAGGGTAAGATCACATTGTGAAATGTGGAAAGTAAATTTGGAAAGGTGAACAGGCAGCATCCAGCACAGGGTATAGCAGGAGGTGAGGCGTGGTTTCTAATGTTTTGTTTTATCCATCTTCCTCACCCACACACACCTCTGATCTGAGACCACACACACAAACACACACACACCATTCTCTTTCCTCCTTCTCGCTTGCTGTTTCCTTTTATATTTTGGAAATCTCACCACTCAAGTCAGTGCCCTGGGTCTTCAGCCAGGAATCCACTCCAGGCCAGTGGAGCCAACTCTACTTCATCCCAGTCTCTTGGACATTTTAAGTCCTGAACTGAACTTGAGGATGTACGCCTGCCAAGGTGAAGGGTGAGTTACAGAGGAAACATGTATGTAATTCTATGGTGTTCCAAACCCTGTCCTCTTTAGGACCTTCTTGGTATAGTCAGATAATTGGTATCATTTTGAGGACTAAATCTTGAACATCCAGGCTAGGCTAAAGTTCTTCATAAACTTTGACTGGGTGAGTCAATAACTTTGTTGTACCAGCTGCAATCAATCCACTCTCTTTCATACTAGGCAGAGAGGGCTAAGGTGGCCAAGCCTGTGTGACAGATAAGTCCATCATACCAGCCAAAAGAATGCTCTTAGGGATGACCAACTAAAAAATTTTTTTTGGCTCTTAATGTAATCAGGACATCTAAAAGTTTATTTTGGTGGAGAAACAAGTCCTGGGTTTATTTTGCTAATGAACGAAGTTTAGTTTGTTTCCATTTTTATTTTTTTTATAGGCTATGTTAATGTATTTTATTATTTTTTTTTCTTTCTTTTTTGTTTCCATTTTTAAAATGAAAATCATAGGCATGTGAATTATGTCTGTAATCTTTTTCATTGATAGTTTCCCTCTTAGACCCTTGATGGAAAGCCAATTTTATTGTAAGGTAGAAGAGTGGCAGCTTAAAGAGGATGAGAGAATAGAAGTGTTTATTTTATATCATGAAGGTTAATTTTACAAAATCTGATATTTTAACAAACATCTATGTGCCCATTAAACCAAAAGTTTGTATTCCAGTGATATTGAAGTTTTTTAGTTCAGAAATCTCAGATCAACAGTGGGCGGGTAGGATATTTCTAGTGAATCATTTGTTGCTGTTCATTGTTGGGTGTCCTTCTCCTCCGCCTCTTGTTTGCCCACCAGAGCTCCACATACCACTTAGAGCCAATTATCCACCCATAGGGAGGCTACCCACCCATATTAGTCTCAATCATGATCTTGACCAATCTCAGTCATGATCACTTCTGAATACTTTGTTAGTTCTCCTGCCACAGGCAATAGGAGTTCAGTTGTCCTGGGATTATTTTAACCTGGAGATAATACAAAGAAGTACAGAAAGGACTCCAAGAAGATATTAAGGTAGAAGTCCAAAACCTTCCACAACAAAGCAACATTTTGCAGAAAGGAAGATTTTTCTAGAGGAGGAAATCAATTTTTTTGGAAACAGAATGTCTGTTTTTTATCTTTTCCTCTGCCTTGCCTTTTAACTTCTTTTTTCTTGGCTGAACTTCTAGAAAGATGGGAGGAAGTTTTGAGTAAGTTTCTAGCATGTCAATTGGCAAAGCTAAAGGGCTTCACAAAATAATGGCTAGGGTCTTGTCTCATGATAACTGGTCTGGAAAGTCTCAAATCTCTGGTCGGAGATAGGCAAAGTCATAAAGTGGGAAGTTTCCTCCTTTTCCTTGTTCTTCTTCCCCCTCATAACTAAGGCTTATAACCCTGTTATTTCCAACCAGCAGTATCTCATGGTCAGAGCCTTTGCATTTTTGAACCTATCAATTCAAACAGCCCACTTGACTTCCTTCTTGGTATCCAGCCAGAGGAAGCTACCTAGCTGAGCAGAGAGCTAAGGGGTTAATGGGTAACTAGTTCCAGGTAACAAATTTGTGTTTAAACTTCTTGGAACTATCACTGAAATATACAGAAATGACTCCAATGTGAAGAATTTGGAGACTTAGCATGTGACTGGGAAATTGTACTTTGGATAGACAAAGACTTTTGGAAGCTTCAACTCTTGCCATTTTGACCTCAATTATGCCTCTTTTGCATGGGAGTACCCCTTCCAGTTTTACCGCAGGACTGGTTGGGACCTGGGGTCAGAACATTCAGACCTCAGACTTAAATATAGGAGAAGTTTGTAGTCATTCAGCTTTGTTTGTTTGGTCTCTCAAACATATAAACCAGACGGCACTCAGTAAGATCCAAGATTAGGGGCACTGCTGCTTGATGACTAATGCAATTAAATAAGTTCTGGTGCTGGCATAACACCACAATAACAAATCCCATAGTGTCGAGTGCTTTTGCCAGATGGATTGCTCAAACCTTTGGAAGCACTCTCAAGTACACATACTTAATCACTGCAGGGCGAGTTCATGGAAAAATGACATGGTACTTGCGTGGGTGGAAGTCTCCTGTCACTTTCATTGGGCAGTCAATGCCATTGTCAGCTTGAATAGCCAATATTGTTCTTATTTCCTCACTTGTGGGCTAGTGGTATTTAATTATTAGAAATAGGATGAATTTAAGAGATCTAATGATTTTTTTTCCCCAAATATATTAGATTTTTCTAGAACAGGCCTGATTTCAAATATCCTGTTCCATTGACTTTTAAAGCACATTCTGTACTCATCAAACTGAGTCCCAGTTTTTACTTTAAAAGTAAGTTACAGCATTTCCTCTATTCTGTTTATTTAAAAACACAACTTAACTTACCCCAGAGGGACGTAGGTATTGAAAAGTAAGTTAAAAGCTTTGTGAAAATCTAATTGAATCTATTGTTCAATTAACTTATTAAAATAAATCAACAAGCCATTCAATTTTTCCTTCAATCAATATTTACCACATACAAGGAATTTGAGAGAGATTCAGCATGATGTGCTACCTCTCCTCAAGAAGTTTATAATTTAGTTGAAGAGGCAAAATGGGCACTCATGAAAGATGGTGGAGAATTCTCTGGTGACCCAGTGTTAAGACACTGCACTCTCAATGCAGGAGGGGCAGGGTTCAATTCCTGGTCAGGGAACTAGATCTTGCATGCTACAACAAAGACTGAAAATCTGACATACCTTGACTAACAACCAGCATAGCCAAATAAATAAATACTTAAAAAAGAAGAAAGATGGTGAGTGAGAAGTGTGGATAAGTCAGTGCAATAACTGCATGACAGTGTTACTGTTATAGAGGTTCATAAAGAGGGAAACAAGGAGAGAAAGGAATAGTCAGACAAGTTGTAGAATGGGGATGCATATGACAAGGTCTCTTAGGTCTTTGTTGTCTTGGATAGATACAGAAGAAGAGTGTCCATGTAAGAAAAACATGCAAGCAAGGAGGCTAGGGTGAAGAAGAGGAGCGTTTAATTGATTAGAAATGAGATACGAAATGAAAATATGTAAGGTTAAAATATGGAAAGCCTTAAGACAAGCAGAAACATTCAGACTTAATGGTGTAGTCTATAGGTTTTGAAAGGTTTTCATAAAAAGCTGAATTTCAGGACCCTTAGGAGGAGTTCCCATTATGAGTCAAGTGGTAGTGAGGGGGCCTTAGACTAAAGAAGTATAAGCAAAATAGAAAAGGAAGGAGTGATGTGAATGATACTGAAAAATATCTATCAAGACTCGATACAAGGAATCAACGGGAAGGCTGGGTCACAGGCTAATCCAAACCCAGTGATAATGCCCATGTTCATCACTGAAAAAAAATCTAGTTACACTGAACTGAGGGAATACTGGTGCCACTGATAGATTGTAGAAGGGCCTGTATTTGGGAGGGCCTCCCAGGCGGCTCCGAGGTAAAGAATCCACCTGCCAATGCAGACATGCGAGTTTGATCCCCGGGGCAGAGAGGTCCCCTGGAGGAGGAAATGGCAACCCACTCTGGTATCCTTACCTGGGAAATCCCACGAACAGAAGAGCCTGGCAGGCTACCGTCTACGGGGTCGCAAAGAGTCAGAAACGACGGAGCGACTGAGCACACACGCTATTTGGGAAAGAAGATGAATTGAGCTTTGAATTCTGGATTGTGAGTTGAGGAAGGGAACTTCAAGTGAAAAGATCACCTAGATAATCTAAGAGGTACATGGATCTCAAGTGAGATCAAGAATGTGATACTGAAACCATGGTAACGGCCGACCAGTCATAGGAAGAGAGCCTACAGCCAGAGAGGAAGAGAGGCTCGAGGCTGTTGTCCACTAAAACTGAGGACCAGTCACATTCCATCGGTTTGCCCAGGAGTGCCCAGGACTGAGAGGTGTTAGGATGTCTGCCCAAGTCTAACAGATGTTAGAATCACAGAGCTGTGTACAGAAACCTACTATACTTAATCAAATGGCATTTATTATTAAAACTCTAGGAGAGGGCTGTTTTTATAATGTATTGACTTCTGCTAAATTAAAAAAATAAGTTTGCAAAATTTATGGGTTATGTTTCAACCTTCCAGCCTGAATCACTATGTAAACAAACCATAAACATGATGAGTGGCATAGTTTCTCTCTTTCACCACCTCTGTTTCTAACCTGACATAGATTATCACACAACCACCCTGCTAAATTGCACAGCTGTTACTATCCTGATTCTTCAATGAGAAAACCAAAAGCCTACAGAAACTTGGCAGTTTGATACAGGTCAAACACTAACTGGCAGGAAGAAGACTGTTACCAGGGTTTTCTGATTCCAAATGTTGTGCTCTTTCGGCTATGTGATAAGTCACGTTCAACAGAAACACGGGAAAGGTGGGATCCCTTCCAAAAAACCAGATAACAAATTCTCGTGATGCTAAGAATCTTCGAGTTAAGCGGAGCTCTAACTTCTCTCCACTTCCTGTGTTCCACAGGGTACATGCACAAGCAAACACGCACACCCAAACCTCTCAAAAGGCTTGTCAAAGTTAATTAAACCATAATCCAGCACAGGTACCTACGTGCGGGATAGTTGGGGAATATTTATGCTGCTACTTATTCAAACTTAACTAAAGTAAGTGCTTCTCTAGTTTGTAAGTAGAATTCACAACAATTCATTCAGATGAACAAAGCAACTTTTCAGAATCACAGCCCACCACCCTGCTCTTCACCAACAGACGGCATCATGATTGCACCCAGATATTTAAGTCTCAACTAAAGACTGTTAGTCTGTGGGCGAAATCATAAAGTCAGGCAGATAAAGTAAGTGAATGAAGTGAAACTAGTAAAAGACAACAGACAAGTTGGTGGCGGATGAAGTAGAGCCTGCCCTTTCCAAAGGGGAAGCTCAAGCCTCAGCTCTAGCCAGTTGTAATCATGAGGATTTGGGGGGGCACTGTTGCAAGGTATTCTGATTTTCCAAGACAGTGTGAAAGTTCTGGTTTTTATGTGAAATCTCCTGGTTTTAAATTTTGCAGCTAATTCGCATTTTAGAAAAACTCTGTGCAGACTAAACACACCCAGATCTGCACACCAGATTGTATTTGTGTTTTCTGAGCTAGTTTATTCACATTATTAACTCCGTTATGCCCCCAAAGCACAAAGCTTTTGGAGAGTGATAAAAGTGGTAAGAAGAAGGCCAAGAAAGTCCAAAATTCTGAACTAATCCCATCAGTGTGCACAGTTCTTTGAAGACAACTAACTTTACATGAACATGGATACATTAATTGATTTAAAAGTAATGCTTTCGACTCATGAACAAAGGGACTTAGAAACCGCTTTTAAAAACCTGATGTATTCATTAAGACAGAAGCATCAACAACGTTTATCTTGTGAAACTTGTTTAGAAAGGGATTCTCCTAAATATCTCCTTATAAAAGGAACACTGTTCTGTGACAGTTTCTGTGGGAGACTGAAAGTCTCTGGCATTAAAAAATAAATTACATCAAACATGAGCTTTGAGGGCAAGACCAGTTGAGAAAAAGAACAACTTGATCACTCAATAAGAAAAGGCCTGCGTGAAAGTCAAGGTAGTACAGTAAAAAAAGCTACAAGAGAATTGGAGTCAGAAGACCTGGAGGTTTAGTCTTAGCTCTGTGATTAACACATAACCATACTTGATTCTGAGCAAGTCTTATATTTGTGTAGTTCAGTTTCATTTTCTATAGAGTAGGAGTTAATAATTATTTTCATTACAAGCTTGCTGTATTCATTATGTAAATATAATACTGTTTATAAATAGCAACGCTTAAATAAGTTGTAAAATAGTACTATTAAAATGATAAAGATAATGAAGAAAAGGAGGAGGACACAGGACAGAGGGAGTAAACATATTAGATAAAGCCCATAAAGCTGCAACCATTTGTAGTCTGTGAAAAAACCTGTCCTGGCTCTTTTTAGACTGAAATACAGACTACTCAGGAACCTTGCTCTAAAGGACTCTAATTCTACAATACCGTTCCATCAAGGGCACCTCAAGAAAAGCTATCTTCAAAGCTGGAGCACTATATATCCTGAGTAGTGGTTTGTACCAGCCCACCCTTGCTTTTATAATTAAAGTCATTTATATTGCATTGAGAAAGCTTGACTTGAATGTGGGATATTCTAGGGTGCATCATGATTGCAATGCAGAAAGGTATATAACAAGAGGCCAACCTTCATTACCTGGAGAGAGAGTCCAGTGCTAGGATATGAGGGAATCAGAGTGAAGTATATATTATATTGCCTCACTACTATTATTTTATATTAAACTAATATCTATATCAATTTATATCATTTTTAAAATTTTGGGCCATACCCCACAGCATATGGGATCTTAGTTCCCTAACCAGGGATCAAACTTGCACCCACTTCACTGAAAGATGGAGTTTTAACCACTGGACTGCCAGGGAAGTCCCAATTTATATAATTTTAAAACAAGCATTTCACAGCATATATGCTAAGATTTCCTTAGTTAATTTATTAATTTTAAAAGATTTTGAGGGAGACTTCTACTCCAGATATGACTGAATAACGGGGACTAGACTTAACTTCTTATAAGAAATAAGAAAATTGGACAAAATGCAGGAGAAACAGTTTTGGGATATTAGACAATAGGCAACACAGGACTGCGCTCCCTCTGAGAATGGAAAGACATGAGGTGAGCCCAGCAATCACCCCAGGTATCTGGAGGCTTTTCTGGGTCATGAATCATGGAGGAAGGGATCACAATAGAGTACTTTACTTGAGGAGACAGAAACCAAGTTTCAGCAGATAGAGTTGGCTTAACATTTAAACCAAAGTATTATGCAAGGGTGGAGGAACAGTGCACGGAGAAAGAATGCATAGGAATCAACAATCACATTAAATGTAAATAGTCTAAACACTCTAGTTAAAAGATAGAGATTGTCTGGCTGGATAAAAATAAATGGATAAATATGCTGCCCGTAAGAAGTCCATTTCACATATGATAACACAAATATGCTAGAAGTAAAAAGATGAAACAAGTTATATCATGTTAATACTATAAATAAATATATGAGAAAAAACTTAACCTGGAGTTTCTATGCTAATGTCAAGCAAAACAGATTTCACAGCAAAGAATATTACCAAAGATTAAAAACCTATTTCATGATAAAGGCAAATTAATCAAGAGAACATAATCCTAAATGTGAATGCAACTAATAACAGATCTTCAAAATACATGGAACAAAACTAACAGAACTACAAGAAGAAATAATTTACAATTATAATTGAAGAGTTCAACACCCCTTCCTCAATAACTAATCAAACAAGTTGACATAAAATCAGTAAGGATACAGAAAAGTTAAACATTTCCATCAACTATATTGATGTAATTGACATTTCTAGAACACTCCACTGAACAAAAGTAGGATGAATACTCCTTCTCAAGGGCAAAAAGAATATTTATCAAGTTAGATCATATCCTGCATGCATAAAAGAAGTCTCAAATGAACCTGGAGGGTATTATTCTTAGTAAAATAAATCAGACAAAGAAAAACAAATACTGTATAGTATTACTTATATGTGCAATCTAAAAAATAAAGCAAACAAGTGAAAATAGCAAAACATAAGCAGACTTATAGAGAAGAAACTAGGGGTTACCAGAGGGGAGGGGAAAGATATAGGTAGGGGATTAAGAGTTACAAACTACTGTGCATAAAATAAATAAGCTATAAGAATATATTGTACAGCACAGGGAATAGAACTGATATTTTGTAATAACTTTAGAGTATAAACTATAAAAATATTGAATCACTATATATAATATTATAGTGAGATGAATAATATGAAACTAATATAATATTATAAATCAACTATACATCAATTAAAAGTCTCAAAAAATATAACAGGGCTCAAGTAATATAAAATATGTTCTCTCACAAAAATTAAACTAAAAATCCATAACAGAAAGTTATATGAAAAAATATTCAAATATTTGGAGACTAAGTTCCTTTAAAAAGTAATCCATGGTCAAAGAAGAGATAAAAATAATTTACAAAGTATTTTGAATGGAATAAAAATGAAACCAACATTCCTATACTTGTGGGATGCAACTAAAACAGTACTAGAAAGTAGTTTTAAAGATAATAAGTGATTATTAAGAACTACTTTATACTAATAAGCATCATGCCAAAAAACTTGACAGCTGAGATTAATTGGACAAATTCCTTGAAATACAAAATTTATCAAAGTTCAGACAAAAAGAAAAAAACAACCTGAATAATTTTATATATCTATTTTCAAATTTTAATTTGTATTTATAAGCTTTCCCATGAATAAAATCCCAGGCCCATTTGGCTTCACTGGGAAATTCTGGTAAATATTTTTTTAAGAAAAGAATACCAATTCTACCCAAACTCTTCTAAGAAATTAAGAAGGAGAGATTAATTCCCAGTTCATTCTCTGAGGCCAGCATTACTCTGACAAAGACAATTCAAGTGAGAATAAAAGACCTACACGTATATGATAATTCATTTTGAGAAGATGCCAAGGTAAGTCAGTGGAGAAAGACTTTTAAACAAATGGTGCTAGAAAATCTGGATATCCAAGTGCAAAAGAAAAAAAACCCTCAGCTCTTACTTATACAAGACTACAAAAAGTAATTCAAATTGGATCATAGATCTAAAAATAAATGTAAAGTTATATAATATTTAGAGGAAAACAGAGGAGAAAATCCTTATGAAATTAGGAAGGGCAAATTGATAAATTACGCTATGTCAAAATTATAAACTTCTGTTCTTTGAAAGATACCTTTAAGAAAATGAAAAGACAAACAACAAATCAAGAGAAATATTTGTAAAATGCATCTCTGAAAAATGACTTGTATCCAAAATATATAAAGAACCCTTACAACTGAATAATCAAAATTAAAAAAAAATTTTTTTTAACAGCAAAAAACTTAACAGACAGTTCACTAAACAGATACAATTAGAAAATAAGCACTTAAAAAAGATGCTCAATGTCATTAGTCCTTGGGGGACTTCTCTAGTGGTTCAATGGTTAAGACTCCGTGCTTCCGATGCAGAGGGTGTGGGTTCCATTCCTAGTGTAGGAACTAAGATCCCACATGCTGGGGAAGCTGTAGGTGGACTAACTGGAAGCAGGGCATCCATGTGACTGGTTAGCAGTATCCAACCATCTCATCCTCTGTCATCCCCTTCTCCTCCTGCCCTCAATCTTTCCCAGCATCAGGGTCTTTTCCAATGAGTCATTTCTTCACATCAGGTGGCCAAAGTATTGGAGCTTCAGCGTCAGCATCAGTCCTTCCAATGAATATGCAGGATTGCTTTCCTTTAGGATTGACTGATTTGATTTCCTTGCTGTCCAAGAGACTCTCAAGAGTCTTCTCCAGCACCACAGTTCAAAAGCATCTTTTCTTCGGCGCGAAGCCTTCTTTATGGTCCAGTTCTTATATCTGTACATGACTACTGGAAAAACCATAGCTTTGATGATACTGACCTTTCTCTGCAAAGTGATGTCTCTACTTTTTAATATGCTGTCTAGGTTTGTCATAGCTTTTCTTCCAAGGAGGAACTGTCTTTTAATTTCATGGCTGTAGACTCCATCTGCAGTGATTTTGGAGCCAAAGAAAATAAAATCTACCACTGTTTCCACCCTTTCCCCATGTATTTGCCATGAAGTGATGGAACTGGATGCCATGATCTTTATGAATGTTGAGTTTTAAGCCAGCTTTCTTACTCTCCTCTTTCACCCTCATCAAGAGGCTCTTCAGTTTCTCTTTGCTTTCTGCCATAAGGGTGGTATCATCTGCATATCTGAAGTTGTTGATATTTCTCCCAGCGATCTTGATCCCAGCTTGTGATTCATCCAGCCGAGCATTTCACATGATGTACTCTGCTTTTAAGTTAAATAAGCGGGTGACAATATACAGCCTTGACATACTCCTTTCCCATTTTGAACCAGTCCACTGATCTATGACTGGTTCTAACTCTTGCTTCTTGACCTGCATACAGGTTTCTCAGGAGACAGGTAAAGTGGTCTGGTATTCCCATCTCTTTAAGAATTTTCCACAGTTTGTTGTGATCCACACTGTCAAAGGCTTTAGCATAGCCAAAGAAGCAGAAATAGATGTTGTTTTGAAATTCCCTTGCTTTTTCTGTGATCCAACGGATGTTGGCAATTTGATCTCTGGTTCCTCTGCCTTTTCTAAATCCAGCTTGTTCATCTGGAAGTTCTCAGTTCAAGTACTGTTGAAGCCTGAAGGATTTTGAGCATTACCTTGCTTTCATATGAAATGAGCACAGTTGTATGTTCTTATTGCAATAGTCTTGAATAGTCTTCCTGGATTATTTGACTCTGGTACTTTTTTTTTTTTTACAGTATGCATGCATTTTTATTTTAAAAAATTATTTGGATCAGTAACTGATAAAAGCAAACAGTGTATCTAGAAACATATCAGGTTTTTGAAACACAGCCCAATTCAGTAAACATTTCTTGAGCATCTGTATATTGTGTTTGTGTTGTGCCAAGCATTGAAGATACCACACAAAAAAGTAATAAATTCAGGAAACAGGCAGCATATCCAAAAGAATCCATAATAGATATCAAGTTTGATTTGCTTACTTATAACTGAGACAAAGACTAGCTTTGTGATCTCAGGCAAAAGTACTCTCTTCTCTACATCTCTTATTCTGAAAAATAACAGTAGTGTACTGCATGGTTTGTAAATTTCTTTGACTCTTGGATTCTGAGATGAGTTTGGAATAACACAACAACTTGTTTTTGGCAGTAAAGTTACTAAAATATTTTTAAATTTTTTACTTCAGTCAGAATTTATTTAAATGTGTTAGTAGTTTGTTTTAGTGGCAGAATTGGACAGGAGTAATATAGGATTCAACGAAGCATATCTGAGTTCTCTGAGAGGTACTTACAAATCGATATTTGAGACTTATCTGAAATCCTAGCTATTTTTTCTCTTTACAGGACATAGTTTAAAGGTCCAAAAAGTATTCTGGACAGTATTACATTTTGGAGCTTGCTCAAAGTTCTATAAATACCCCGGCAAAAGAAAGAAAACAAGCCATCAGCAATCACTCTGTCAGGGATTTATCGAGCGGCCCAGAGTGTTGGACTCCAGTCCAAACCGCTGTCATGGTTATAAAGGCAGCAGAGTCATCATTCAAATGGACTTAAGTGCCCATTGTATGGAAAGACCTTCCTCACCTCTCAGGGCTAACAAGTTAAGATGGATAACGGGAGCTCTTAGCCTTAGGGGGTGCTTGGCACAGCAAAATTCAAACACAGTAAAGAAAACCTCTTGCCAACTGAGTTCAGCACAATTGTCTGTAGTGAGGCTGTGAAGAACTAGAAGTAAGGTGCAGTCATGTACAGTTGAGTTGGATTCCTGGTGTATTCCCGTTTACTAGTTGTGTGGTTGTGGGCAAGGTTAACTTAATCGCTTTGAGCCATTCAGAGCTGTTGAAAGAATTAAATGAAATAGACTACATGAAATGCATAGGAATTCACTGGCATGTAAATTATGCTTAATAAGTGTTAGCTGAATTCATTGACAGTAACATTTCAAGTTAGAGGTAGCAGTGGTAGAAATTTAGTCACCTTTATTTACTCTGTAGGGAATCAGAATAAGCCACTTATGGCAGAAGTGTTACTTTGAACTGAAGATACTTGAGACACAGCAAATGCAGGAAGGGCTACAACCTCCCTTCTACCTAAATGCAGGATATAAAATTTCTTGTGACAAAGGTGCCCTCCTTGTACCAGGAAGGGCAGGATAACCTTTTCATTTCTCTCTCTTTTTTTTTTTTTTTTTGGCTGCACTGGGTCTTCGTTGTCTCCCGTGGGCTTTTCTGGCTGTGGCAGGAAGGCTTTGTTGCCTTGTGGACCAGGGATAAGAACCTGTATCCCCTGCCCTGGAAGGTGAATGTGTAACCACTGAACCACCAGGGAAGTCCCAGGGCAGGTTAACTCTTAATCATTAGAGACTCTTAGCCCAGAGATGTAATGTACATAACATGCATGCTAAATCACTTCAGTCATGTTGACTCCTGAGACTCCATGGACTGTAGCCCACCAGCCTCCTTGGTCCATGGGATTCTCCAGGGAACGTACTGGAGCGGGCTGCCATTTCCTTCTCCAGGGGATCTTCCAGACCCAGGGACTGAACCCATGTCTCTGATGTCTCCTGTGTTGGCAGGAGGGTTTTTTACCACTGGCATCTCCTGGGAAGCCCCTAATGTACAAAACAAATCTTACTAAAATAGTCCTTACCATCTATTTAGTTTCCCCCATATATTTACCTTCCCACAACTGGCCACTTCTAAGAGCCTGAACCCATTTTACTTTAACTTGTCATGTCTCCACAAGTTTATTATTATTTCTGAAGGTGCTTATAAGACCCAAGTTGTAAGTACCACTTTGAGTTACCCATCACTGAGCATCCCCTGTGTCCTGTGAACTGCACAAGTTTATACACTGGTTTTCTCTTGTTAGTCTGACTTTTGTCCATTAAATTTCCAGAGCCTCAGGCACAAACCTCAGAGGGTAGAGAAAGAAGGTTGTTTGTTTTTCCCCCTCCTCTATAGTGCTTCTGTGGTGGTTCAGACGGTACAGAATGCAGTGTCCAATCCCAGGGTTAGGAAGATCCCCTGGAGAAGGGAATGGCTCCCCACTCCAGTATTTTTGCCTGGAGAATTCCATGCGCAGAGGAGCCTAGAGGGCTACAGTCCATGGGGTCACAAAGAATCAGATGCAACTAACAGGCTCACTTTTTTCACTTTCACTTTTATGTATGTAAGTAAATTTGTGAAAACTGTGTCTATCTAGAGAGACATCACTCTTATCTATTCATTCAGGAAGACTCTATGGAGGAGGTTAAAAAAAAAAAATCACAGACTGATGGCTTATTACAGAGCTTATTAGCGTAGAGGGAACAGAGAAATCCGAAAGTATCCTCAGGCAAGGAAGAGATGAAGCAGAAGATGCTTCACATGTTGGAGGAACTACAGACAGTCATTATGGTTGTGGCAGTAAGGACCAGGAGGAAAGTGGTGGGAGATGAAGCCACCAGAAAAGTCTTTGAATTCCATCTCAGTGGAAGTGGAAGTCCCTGGAGGGTTTGAGCAGCCAAGTGACCTGCTCCAAATACAAGGGACATAGAGCTGCTCCTTGCCAGTCAGAGCTGGCTGCCTGGAGTTTTGACTGGATGGTTTACATCTGCACAAATACATAGATCTAGAGAAGTACTGCGGAGAAGGCAATGGCACCCCACTCCAGTACTCTTGCCTGGAGACTCCCAGGGATGGGGAAGCCTGGTAGGCTGCAGTCCATGGGATTGCTAAGAGTCAGACCTGACTGAGCGACTTCACTTTCACTTTTCACTTTCATGCATTGGAGAAGGAAATGGCAACCCACTCCAGTGTTCTTGCCTGGAGAATCCCAGGGACAGGGAAGCCTGGTGGGCTGCCGTCTATGGAGTTGCACAGAGTCGGACACGACTGAAGTGACTTAGCAGCAGCAGCAGCAGCTGAGAAGTACTGAGACAGCTCATTTTTCTGTAGATAGCTTATTTTGTTTTAAAACCGTGCTCTGCAGTTGGCTGAGGGACGTATCTGTCATAAACTCAGCCTTTGACCGCAGCGTGGCTCCATTAGATGCTAGAGGCTATACCCCTAGAAGTGGCTGGGCAGCGGCCTCACATCCGCTTCCTGCCCCCTCTCTCCATGTAGCAGAAGCAGGTGGAAAGGGAGGGACTGTTCCCTGAGAAAGGGTGTTGAACTGGTGAGTGTGAGAAATAGCATTAGAAGCAATAGGCCAAGTCAGAAGAGGCCTTGGCATTGGGAACAGGTTGTATCTGTATCGTTTCAACCTCAATTCTACTTCATGGCCAAACGCCAGTTCTTGGGGTTGGCGCGGGGGCGGTCATAAAATGTTAGAGCTGGAACAAAATAGTTTGGAGAACTTTAAGTCCTACAAATATTCAGACTGTACTGAGGAACCCTGGGAGTCCACAGAGGTGACTCAGGGATAATCGTGAGGGAAGATGTGAGGGAGAGCCAGTGGGTGGAGACAAGCTCTCCTCCCTACTGCCCCTTTACCCCACTGCTTCCATCTATGTTAAATTGGGTATTTATCTAAGATCTTGCTTGAAGGAAAGGTTTTGCAGCTAAAACAAGTTTGAAAATAAAAATCAAATCCACTTTAATCAACTCATTGTGAAAATGAAAAAAATGTTCAGAGATTAATTACAAATGTTCTGGACAAGCTTTTCTCACATGGGACCTCTTAATCATTTATTGCCAAGGTGCAAAGTTATTTAATGAACACTTACTATGCGCCAGCCACTTGACTAAATTTTTTACAAACTTGATCTCATTAACCCACCAATAACCCTATGATATAGGTATTAAGGGTCCTGTTAGTGAGAAAATCGAGACTTGGTGAGGTTAAGTGATTTTTTAATGCTTCTCAGCTGAGAAGCAAAGCCAAGATTTGAACCCAGGTGAATCCATCTGACACCTAGGCCACAACTTGTAAGTTCTATCCTATCCTCAAACAGATGAACAAAACTATTAGCCAAGGTAATTCTCATTGTAATCTTAAAAAATATGTTAAACGAGAAAAGCCATAAAAGCTAATAATATTTATAGAGCTTTTCATATTTCAACACATTCTTCATGCAGTGCTCACCTTAAGCGGAGGACTCTCCTAGGAGATTTACAAATATTAATTCATATAATAGCTCTAACAAGTAGTTACTATCAATATTCTCAGTTTTTGAGGAAAACTGAGGTGCAGAAAAATTAAATAATTTTGCCCCCTACTGGTAGAGGATGGATGCAACAACCTAGCAAAAGATACTCACAGAAAAATTCATTAAGCAGGCTCCTTTCCAACCTGCACTCTTTTTCAGTCCACACGTCCAAGGTCACCCCAGAATGGAGAAGAACGTGAGAGATTTTATGAGCCAGAACTGGATGGGCCGGGCTTTACTCTTGTGACATCCTATTGGCTAAAAACCAGTCACATGACCTCAACTAACAAAGGAGGCTGGGAAATGTGCTCTGGTTTGTGGGGGTGGGGAGGAGAAAGTTGCGGGAACTTCAAGAATCCCTTTTACTATAGAGGAAGACACTTTTAAGTGATATAAAATACACTCAACCTATTTGAAGGGGAAAAAAAGTCAATTTTTGAGCTTAATTTTTTAAAATTACAAATCTCAGAAGGCTAAGCATCATTTTGTGGTGACTTTGTTTAGAAATGGAGGGCAGTGCCTACCCCTTTTAGCTCTGGTGCCCTGCAGCGAAGGCTGCCCCAAGATGGCTCTGCAGCTCAGAACCTTGGTTTCCCTGCTGGTTTAGGTCCAAGTTTAGACTTGACGGGGATTCATCAGGGAACCACATAGCAGACGCCATGAGCTATTCAGAGGCCTGGGAGATAGTATCACCTGTACTGGGGGATAATAGCTGGCCACACCGCAGGAAGTTGGCAAAGAAAGTGACGACTCAAGGATAAGCAAGTCATCGGGAAGAAGTGGTTGGCCAACTCCAAAACACAGAGAACTGCCCCACCAAAGCCGGCCGAAGGAAACAGCCTACACTGAGAAAGGAGTGAGGTCCCTGCGGGAAAACCTTAGGGCAAGAGTCACTCACCCTAAGCCGATGGTGACCGGAAGAGCTCCCAAAAGCCCAGGCTGGTCAGTGGGGGTCCATGGGGAACCAAGGGGCCCAGGTCCAGTCCCTCCCCACAGCTGCCCTGTAGGAATTTGGGACCATGGTTATCAGGAATACACGCCCCCCGCCCCCCGCACCCCGCAAAAGAAACAGAAAATCAGGATTTCCTGTGACTCTTTTCATTATAAATTGTTGATATCTGTTTTAAACATTTTGTTTGAAACGACACGTTAAGTAAAGCATGTGCCTAGGCCAGACTGACCCCAGATGGGCAATCCGTGACTAGGGATTCAGTCCACAGGTCACAGTCTGCTACAGACAACTGTCCCTGTGAAACCAGGAGATGCTCGGGACGCTCTACCACGTGTTCTGGGATTTTTTGTGGGCAGGGAGGAATCATACCCTGGAAAACATAACCAATAAACATGAACCAATAAGGATGAAGAGAACATGGTGATGACTTACTGCTGGGACCAAATTTTATCAAGAGAGAGGAGTCCTTATTCTTCTCAGAAGACAACAGAGTTCAAAGTAAGGGCCTCATGTCCATAGTGGGGCTTCTCTGGTGGCTGAGATGGTAAAGAATCTGCCTGCAATGCAGGAGACTCGGGGTTAGCTCCCTGGGTTGGGAAGATCCCCTGGAGAAAGAAATGGCTACCCACTCCGGCATTCTTGCCTGGAGGATTTCAGGGACAGAGGAGCTTGGCAGGGTACAGTCCAGGAGGTCGCAAAAAGCCAGACAGGACTGTACGATTGACACTTTCACCTTCCTGTCTATAGAACCTCCTTGCTGCTTGTCTATAGAACCTCCTTGCTGCTTTACCGGCCGGCCACAACTTCCTGCATCCTCTCCTCTAGGTGGCCTTTGCGAGCGCTGCCTTTATCACCGGAAGCACATCAGTTCTCCAGCCAGGCTGGCCTGGGTCAACCCCGCAGCAGCCGGTGGGTAAACCAGCCAGGAAACTCGAGCGATTTTCCTAGGTTGAGTTGATAACCAGTGGGTTAAATTAAAAATACACTTAGCTCAATGTTTACACAAATCTTACGGGGCTACCTTTTGTAAACCAAAAAATCAGAAAATGAATAAACTATCCCTGAGGCCAACCCTCCTAATTTCTTGTATTCATTCAGAATGTGAGAATCAGGGGTTTTGAAACTGAGGCTCACAGGAACCTCAAACAGAAACGTGGGTAAGTGGTGCTAGGTGACCCATTTGGACTCTGTTTCAGACTTGGCAGGCCCCCTCACCAATAACCCCATGACCCTCAGGGTCATGAGGGGTGGGGAGAAAGACTTGAGAACCACTTGGGCGTACAAAGGATGACCTTGCTAAGAAAAAAATTTTACTTTAAAAACTATTATTAAAATATTTATTAAATATAATAAATTGTAGTCACATTTTAATTTATATTTAAATTATATTAAACTATCAATACAGATCAATTTTTTATAATTTTTAGTTATACTAATTATATAAAATTAACAACAGAAAGCCAACTTTTTAAATTGAAAAGCAATAGGTTTCAGTTATAATAATACAGATATGTTGAGGAAGAAGGAAAAAAGTATTGGAATTGAGATAGGAAAAAAAGACATGGAGTTGTGTGGGAAAGAGGTAAAATATTGCTGGCAGGTGGAAAATTGCATTCTTCTGCCTATTGAGGTTGCTGACCAGGTAGTGGATACTCAACAAGTTATTAAACCTCTCAGTCTTTTTTTGTTTTTAACCTATAAAAATGGAAATTACACCACTGAAAAGGCATAATAGGATATTTGTGAAAGCACTGGAAAATTACAAAGTACCATAAGACAGTAAGACAGTTATGATAATATAATTCTAATAACATAAATGAAGAAGCATAGAAGAGGACAAAAGGAGGTGAGGAGGGTCCATTGAAGGGGGAAGATGGAAGTGTGGCTTGATGTGTTCTGCCTGCGGCAGTGTAGCCATCAGAAGAAATTTCCTCCTGTTTTCGCTGCCCTTTGAAATTCATATTGTCATCATAATCTCTCTGTAATGATTCCAGTCAGCTTTATTTCTAACTTCAAAGTTTGCGTTTTAAATAAATATTTGTTCTAACATAGATTTGGGTAAGTGTTAAATGCGTAGAGAAATTTAGAGATTTACATTGGCCTGAACTATGAATTTCTGTGATATTGAACACTTTTTATCCTCAACATTTTATCAGAGATTGTTTTCCTCCCATATTAACTGCCTCAACTCCGTATTTGTGACTAGTGTTTAAGTCTTTGTGGCCTAAGTGTATGGATGGGAGCTTGAAGGGAGGACAGCCTGTATCTGATAGCTGAACTTCAGGATAAACATGATCATTTTGACCCCAGGTGCAAGGACCCTTCTCACTTCTTATGATTTTCCAATAACTTAATGAAATCCGAACTCCCTATTGTGACAAACCAGCCCCTGACAATCTGGCTCCAATCCATTTTCCATCTGGTCCCCTAATAAACAGGATGAGATGACACAGTGCCATGACTTAGGAAGAGAACAATCCAGGTTGTATGTGGAGAATGGAGAGTGTTTGGAGAGAGGATCTCCAGGTAAACAACAATAATAAAACGATACACCCATTTGATATGCTTGAACAAAAAAAATGTTAGTTGACATATAAATAGTCTTGGGGGGAAATTGTCTCAGTATATAGAAAGTAAAACAATTATAACTCCAAGAAAACAAATATTTTCAGAATAAAAAATGATAAAAGTGGATCACTTGGGTTTTGTAAAAACACACTGATATCAAGCTTTATTGACCTTACTAAAAATGGGATATAACTGTTGGGAGGATGGCAAGAGAGGAAGTAAGGGTGGGGAATGTAGGAGTGCTAAATCTTCAACTACCATCACGGAAAATCAATAAGTAATATCCAGGTTTTTAAAAATAGTTCCATAAGCACACTGTTTAGAAGTCTAGAAATTAATACTCCCATAGTATACCAGCTGTAGAAGTTTGTCTTCATGCTCTAGGTACTCAATTTGAAAATGTCTTGCTCTATCAGGAAATTTTATATAGCTAATAGCATCTCAAGGCACAATACGCACTTAGATTCAGGTTCATTACTGGAGATAATGGATGTGAATCCCTCTTTTGAGTCTTTTCTTGAACTTTCTGACCAACTGTTTATGAGATAGAATTGTATCATCATTATTTATCTCATTATTATGACAGACAAATCATCCTGAGACCATGGGTCCATTCTGCTGCTTTCTGGCTGTCCCTCGCATTTGCCTTGTTAATACCTGCTTATCTATTCTGTGGGGATCTTCTCAGTTAAATTCGGTGATATATCTTGAAAGCTATTTCCATAGTCACATAGAAACAGCAGCACCTTGGCAATTCTCCCTAGAATAAATGAATAAGGGTCATTGTCACTACGACCCCCCATTGCCTTGTTATGGAACCCTTTCCTCTGGGTGCCACTTAGTGATAATGTCAGAGACAACTCAAATAGCATGTTAGTGGTGGCGAATTATTTTTAATGTAAAAATTAAGTACAAACAGAAGTTCTAATATTCTTACCCTTTATTCTAGTGAATTGTCCTTGACACCTCACCTGGAGGGTCCCAGGGTGTGTCCTTAGACACCTGACCTCAATGCACTCAATTCTGAGCCTCTCATACAATGTCCCAGGAAGAAGGGAGAGGGTGTGGGCCATCAGAGTCTCTAAAGGAAAGGGGAGCTTTGGCCAACACAGAGCAGACAAGACATTTCCTCCAGCTTTGTTCTATCTTAACTTCTTATGCACATTTTGTCTACTGTGTATGAACACTATACCAGTGTGTGTTTTAATCAGGCATACCTGCTTCAAACTGAGGTAAATCTGACTGAAAGTGACAGTCCAAGCAGAGGCCTGTGCTATTCAAGTACTTCATCTTTGTGACATGTTAATAGGATAAAGGAACAATGTTGACTTGATTTTATCACTGAAGAAGGCCAGCAATCGACCAGAGTGTTCACTGGAATGTTCCCCAGGAGCCTCTGACTTCCTAGAAATATTAGTTAAGAACTCTAAGCTGCCAGGTAATAACTTTGAAAAGCCACCCTTTTCAGCCAGGCCACCTTATGCTTTGATAAGGATGGTTGGCTGCTCATAATAACTAGGCAATAGAAAAGCTAAGTTTGAAATATCTAGAAGTGGGGGTGTAAAGGACCCCCACTGGTTCCAGGTGTGAGTCTCTACAGGAGCAGCAAAAATGCTGCACAGATAATCCCTCATTTCAATTTTTCACTGAGTTAATGTCATCCTGTTGCAGAAGTCACTCCTATGGATAAAGCTGCTAATGGGAATATAGAATTTGTCCTCCAGAAATGGATGGAAAGAATACAAGGCAGAAGCTTAAATGTCATAAATGCAGTGTGGATCCAGTGCTAGAGGAGTTGAGCAGGAGGAAAGGTTTCTTCTGACTTGGAGAGAGGAGCATCAGGGGAGCACAAGTGTCCCCCTCCTCCTGGGGGAGGAGGCATTAAAGAGGTCCCAGGCCATGAGGCTAGGACATCCAGAAAGGTCAAAAAGAGAAGAAATGTGCAACCAAGGGGTTACAGTAATGACTTCTGAAAGAGCTGAAAATATTTGGATTTTTTAGAAGATTTTTTTGTGGGCCATTCTTAAAGTCTTTATTGAATTTGTTACAATATTGGCTCTGCTTTATGTTTTGGGTTTCTTTCTTTTTTTTTTTTTTTTTGGCCGTGAGGCATATGAAATCTTACATCCCCAAGCAGGGATCGAACTCACATCCCGTGCGTTGGAAGGCAAAGTCTTAACCACTGGACCGCCAGGGCTGTCCTTATTTTTATTTTTTATTAGAAAATATTTGATTTTTCCTGGATAATCTAAGTAGTCATTTATTTGTATCTTGCAATCCTTTTTAATTCCTATAATTGACAACATGTGGTATGGTAAAATTGTTTTTATATTCATCACAGTGGCAATTTACTCTCCAGATATATTTGCAGCCAGAAATCTTGTAATTTTAAATCGTGAATGTAGAAATTCAGAAATGCTGCTTCCTAGATTTTAGGACATCTACTTTATACATATTATTTAAATTAGTCTTCTTTTTTATAGAAGCAAAGAAAATTAAATAGTACTAAATGGTTTATGACAAAAAAGTTGTCCCTGCCTTACCCCTCTACCTCCCCCATCCCTGGGTCTGATCCCCAGAGGCAAGGCCTTTAAGTTCTTTAATCATTTTGCTTGCTATTTAATTCTAGATTTCTAACTAGTATGCTTATGTGAGTTTTTAAACTTGGACATTACCTATTGCTTTTCTGTTATGTTGGATGAAGATTTGGTGCTTCTGAATTCTCTACCCCTACTTCCTCTCTTGGTATCTTCCCAACACTTATATTCCATTTTTATTTAGCTAGGTGAATAAAGGTTTTGCCATTAGTATGTTCATGGAAATAATGTTCATTGTAAAACCTAAGTAACCTACAATTATCACGTTGTCTTTCTTGTAAAATGTTTTGTTCTTCTGGACTTATTTTGTCTTATTTTCCCTTTTACAGTGTTTTACATGTTGAAAGCTTGAATTTCCCATGTAATTATTAAAATTATACACACTATAAATTTTTATAATAATTTGGTATATTGTTTAATTAAACAAGGAGGCCGTTAGACTGGGTGACACTCATATTGGGTTGGCCAAATAGTTCATTTGTGTTTTCCCATAAGATGTTAAGGAAAAACCTGAACAAACATTTTGGTGAATCACAATACTACGGCAGCCTACATAAGCAACCCAAAATCTAAGCCTGTAAACGTCTCAAGGTTACAAAAATGTTAAGGACAACCAATCTCAAAGAGTCAAGTAGGCTTTAAGTGAAGTGTAAGTGTTAGTTGCTCAGTCTAGTCCCACTCTTTGGGACCCCATGGACTGTAGCCTGCCAAGCTCCTCTGTCCATGGGATTTCCTGGGCAAGAATACTGGAATGGGTTGGCATTCCCTTCTCCCAATATTCTTCCCAACCCAGGGATCAAACCCAGGTCTCCTGCATGGCAGACAGATTCTTTACCGTCTGAACCACCAGGGAAGCCCGGCTTTAAACTGTAATCAAATATTTACCTTGTTTTCTGGTGCTGCAGCTTGTCTAAGTCTCCCCTGGCTCCTGCAGGGGACCGTCCCTAACTGCTTCCTGTCTTGTGCTTCCAGATTCCAAGTGTTTCTTGCTTAAAGAAACTCTTGAAATTTGTAATATACTTCAGTTTATCTTTCATATCAATCACCTTTTAAAACCACTTAAGCACATCAGATGGCCTTTCTATCTTTTTATTTTTCTGTTTATTTTCCTGGAGACTGCCTCGACCTCCCCGCGACCTCCATCTTCCTCCTACAGTCTAGTCTGGTTGTTTGTTAAGCCCACTGCACACCGTCATCCATGGGCTTCTCTGTTACTTTGTTAAGTTGGGTTCTCTGTCCTCTGGCTGTCATGTGTGTGTGCTAAGTCACTTCAGTCGTGTGTGATTCTTTCCGACCCTATGGACCGTAGCCCTCCAGGCTCCTCTGTCCATGGGATTCTCCAGGCAAGAATACTGGAGTGGGCTGCCGTGCCCTCCTCCAGGGGACCTTCCCAGTGCAGGGATCAAACCCACCTCTCCTGCACTGGCAGGTGGGTTCTTTACCACTAGTGCCGGTGTCATAGAGATACATATTTTTTCAGCACCTGTCTCTTTCTCCAGCCTTATTCTGTGGTCACCAGCCTCAAACAGTCCCCAAAGAGCCACCCGTCCTGACCTTTTCGTGCCCTTGGATGGCTCCCTCCTACACTGACCTGAGCGGCAAATTGAATACAATGAAAGTAATGGTGTGTGACTTGGGAGGCGGGTCAGGAGAGGCACATGCAGCTCCTGCCTTGCTCTCCTGGATCACTCCCTTGCTCTGCAGGAAGTCGGCTGTCCCATCAAACAGAAGGTCCCGCCAGTGTCCGCAAAGGTGGTGCAAAAGTTCATTTGTTCTCAGTGTCAGCCTCGGGGAGCAGCCAAGACACCAGAAACTTTTTCAATTTTGCACTGAGTTAATATTTTTAGATTTGTTGAACATTGAACACATGAATGCACCCTAGTTTTATAGGTATTTATTCATTTCGGGCAAGTTGAAAGAGACAGGGCATCATTATATTGCTGTCAGGCACCATGTGGCCTTGCTAAGACACTGGCGGTTATCTTAACTTCATAAACTCAGGCAAGCATGAATTCTTCCATTTGCATCTTGGTGAAGGATCTACTTCAGCTGCTACTGCCATTAAGACTAAGCTTATAAATAAACCTCCAAGTCCCTGTATCAAAAAATGCAAACCAAGATTTTTCAGAAAAGAAGTAAATATATATTCGAGGTGCTCCCATGGAAAATGGTGTTTCTGTTGGGAAATCGGTCAAGGGCTTTTGGCACCACTAATAAAGTAAAAACAATTTATTTAAATTGTTTATTTTGTCATCATCTCATACTTTTAAATCTTGCTTATGTTTCATAACGTGCATCAGTTCAGTTCAGTCGCTCAGTTGTGTCCGACTCTTTGCAACCTCATGAATCACAGCACGCCAGGCCTCCCTGTCCATCACCAACTCCCAGAGTTCACTCTAACTCGTGTCCATCGAGTCAGTGATCCGATCGAGCCATCTCATCCTCTGTCGTCTCTTTCTCCTATTGCCCCCAATCCCTCCCAGCATCAGGGTCTTTTCCAGTGAGTCAACTCTTCGCACGAGGTGGCCAAAATATTAGAGTTTCAGCTTTAGCATCAGTCCTTCCAGTGAACACCCAGGACTGATCTCCTTTAGAATGGACTGGTTGGATCTCCTTGCAGTCCAAGGGACTCTCAAGAGTCTTCTCCAACACCACAGTTCAAAAGCATCAATTCTTTGGCGCTCAGCTTTCTTCACAGTCCAACTCACATCCATACATGACTACTGGAGAAACCATAGCCTTGACTAGACGGACTTTTGTTGGCAAAGTAATGTCTCTGCTTTTGAATATGCTATCTATGTTGGTCATAACTTTTCTTCCAAGGAGTAAGCGTCTTTTAATTTCATGGCTGCAGTCACCATCTGCAGGGATTTTGGAGCCCCCCCCAAAATAAAGTCTGACACTGTTTCCACTGTTTCCCCATCTATTTCCCATGAAGTGATGGGACCAGATGCCATGATCTTCATTTTCTGAATGTTGAGCTTTCAGCCAACTTTTTCACTCTCCTCTTTCACTTTCATCAAGAGGCTCCATGAGTATAATAATACACTTATAGAAGTGTTAGTCGCTCAGTCATGTTTGACTCTTTGTGACCCCATGGACTGTAGCCCACCAAGCTCCTCTGTCCATGGAATTTCTCAGGCAAGAATACTGGAGTGGGTTGCCGTTTCCTTCTCCAGGGGATCTTCCTGACCCAGGGATTGAACCCGGGTCTCCTGCATTGAAGGAAGATTCTTTACCGTCTGAGCCACCAGGTACCTCTGTGTTTGTGGTACAAGTTCACACAGGCATCTGTAGTAGGAAACAGCACTGTGAAGCAGAGGGCGCTCAGCCTTTGGAATAAAACAAGAAGCAACAAAGCAGAACACGGTTTGAGTTCCAGCCCTGCCACTCCCCAGTCATGGCGCTTCGGAAATCTGGTGATAACAATGCCTATCTCATAAGGTTGAAGAAAGATTAAACGGTAAGTTCCATGGGGTCTCAAAGAGGGGGACACAACTTAGTGACTAAACAGCAACAGCCTGGCACTTACTCTCTTAGTTCCCTTTGCTCTCATATCCGTTAGGGTTCAATCAGGAGAGAGAACAAGTTTAAATAGAGAATAATTACCTAGTAAGAAGGATGTGATGATGCAAGCTATTAATTTTTTTTTTTTTTTTGGTGGCACCACACGGTAGGTGGAATATTCCTGAACCAAGGATCTAACTCGTGTTCCCTTCACTGGAAGTGTAGAGTCTTAACCACTGGACAGCCAGGGAAGCCCAGGACGCAAGCTAGTATATATAGAATGGATGAACAGTGAGGTCCTACTATAGAACAGGAACTATATTCAATATCCTATGATAAACCATAATGGAAAAGAATAGGGAAAAGAAGGACCTCCCTGATGGTCCAGTGGCTAAGACTTCCCATGCAGGGGGCCAGGTTTGATCACTGGTCACAGAACTAGATCCCACAGGCTGCAACTAAAGATTTTGCATGCCGCAGTGAAGGTGGAAGATCCCGTATACTGCAACTAATTTAAGACCTGGTGCCGTCAAATAAATAAATAAATTTTTTCTAGAAAAAAGAAAAGAATGTGACTTTTATGAACTTCCTTGTTGGTCTAGTGGTCAAGTCCACTGGCCAATGCAGGGGACACAGGTTCAATCCCTGGTCCAGGAAGATTCCACATGCAGCGGAGCAACTAAGCCCATGTGCCACAACTACAGAGCCAACACACCCTAGAGCCCACGCTCCAAAACAGGAGAAGCCACCGCAATGAGAAGCCCAAGCACCAGAGCTAGAGAGCAGCCCCTACTTGCCGCAACTAGAAAAAAGCCTGCATGTAGCAATGAAGACCCAGCACAGCCAAAAATCAATATAAATAAATAAAGATTTTAAAAGCATGAAAAAGAATATATATATATATATGACTGAATCACTTCACTATCAGCAGAAATTAACACAACAGTGTAAATCAACTGTATTTTGATAAAATAAATTATACAACAAACAAAAGTGTTAGGTGCTGCTGCTGCTGCTGCTAAGTCACTTCAGTTGTGTCCAACTCTGTGCGACCCCATAGATGGCAGCCCACCAGGCTCCCCAGTCCCTGGGATTCTCCAGGCAAGAACACTGGAGTGGGTTGCCATTTCCTTCTCCAATGCATGAAAGAGAAAAGTGAAAGTGAAGTCGCTCAGTCGTGTCCGACTTTTAGTGACCCCATGGCCTGAAGCCTACCAGGCTCCTCCGTCCATGGGATCTTCCAGGCAAGAGTACTGGAGTGGGGTGCCATTGCCTTCTTCAAAAGTGTTAGCTATAAAGGGGCAAAAAATATCTCTGAAGAATATCCTAAGGCTGAGTGAAGAAATACTGACGGAAGGAGCAAACTTAAAAGGGAGGTGTTATGGGTTGAATTGTGTCCCGCAAACCCTCATGTTGAAATCGTAAAACCTGGAACCTCAGAATGTGACCTTCTTTGGAATGACTTTAGGACAAGGCTATACTGGAATAGAGTGGACCCCTAAACCAAAATGACTGTGTCATATATTAAAAGAGGACATTTGGACACCAGCATGAACACAGGGAGTGCAGCATATATGAACGTAAAGACTGAGGTGATGCTTCTAGAAGCCCAAGAACCACAGATTGTCGGCAAACCACCAGAAGCATGGAACAGATTCTCTTCAGCTCTCAGAAGGAGCCAAGCCCACTGACAGTGTCATTTCGGACTGCCAGCCTCCAGAACTCTGATATGATAAATTCTGTTGTTTAAGCCACCTGGTTTATTGTACTTTGTCATGGCATCCTTAGGAAATGGCTACAGGAAACCTCCTTCCCAAACTGGAATTCAGGCATTATTGGGGAGTGTGTGGTTGCAGCTCAGTGGATGACAGATTCATTCACTGAAATGCTGCAGTGAGTGCCATTGCATCTCCTCTCAACCATCCCTTGTCTCTCGTAGCCACGCAGAATAGGAGCAAGAAGAAAAGACTCACGCCGGTGGCGAAGTAGCAAAACCCCTTCCTCCTGCTGTGGTCCTTCTGGTGCCCTCTACTAACAAGATTTAGCATCACCCCTGCAACAAAGGAGGAAAGTTTACTGTGCCCTTCTCCGTGGCTGAGTAATCCAGAAGAGATGGATTTAGAGTCCAGGGACCATTTATTGATAACTGGCACACACACCTCCTTCTTTTAGATGTATTGAAAGAATGTACAACAGAATTTTGAGAAGGATTTGTTTCTTCTAGTGAAGGGGCCAGAGGCTGGCAGCCACACAGCAGAGTTGTTCTCACAGGTGTCCTTAACGTTTTTGGGTGTCATCAACTCTTCTGGCTGTCTGGTGAAACTTGGGTATACCTTCTCAAGATAGTATTTTTATATGTATAACCTAAAATACATAGAATTATATTTTTATTTAACTTCTGGGTTATCAAAAAACATCAGCTGATTTACCTTTGAAGGTATACTTTATTGCATGCAGGATACATATTCCTGAAAAGTTAGCAGTAAATCATAATTTCCTGATTAGAATGATAGCCAAATCAATTTGAGTTTATTCTTCCAAGGACCGTATAATGAATCTTTTATAAATAAATAATTGCTTTATACTTTTAGTGATTTCTTTATAATCTATCATCTTGAAATTAAACCTTTAGCTATTATTTTCAAAAACACAAAAATAGAAAAGAGACGGAGGAAAGGAGAGTTGACTGTCTTCCTGACTGTTGAGCTGACATCAGTCTTCTAATGACCTCGACAGGGACCTAATGCCCTTGGTCTTTTGGTTCGAAGAGCTACACTGCTGGGTAGTATTTAAATTTCCTGGGTCTCTAGCTTAAGATGACAGATTCTCAGGCTCCATAATCATATGAGTCAATTCTTCACAATAAATACTTGGTTTTGTTCCTCTGGAGAACACTGACAAATACTATAGTAACACCAGTGCTTCTTATTCGTGCATTAAAAACAGAATCAAGGGAATTCCCTGGTGGACCAGTGGTTAAGACTCTGCACTCCCAACGAAGGGGACACATGTTCGATCCCTGGTTGGGGAACTAAGATCTGCATGCCCCATGGCACAGCCAAAAAATAAAAATAAAATAACAAAAATAACAAGATAGACCAGTGGGTCTAATAGTTACATACTAAAGTACCAGTGACTGGAAAGGACATTGTAGAAGATCTGTAAGCCCTGTGAAGTGACATAAAAACCCCTGTAGTTGTGTTGGTGACATCACAGGTGGTGATGGTGGAAGAAAAGGCTAAATTTCAGTTACAGGTTAGTGGAAGGCAAAGGATAGAATTCTTCTATTCAAGTTCATGGACCCTTGGAGTTCAGAAGCCCTGTCCAGAGGTAATTCCAGCATTAACCTGACATTGAGCTAGACCTCGCTAAAGCAGGCAGGTATGCGTGAGGCTCACACCACGGAGACTATCACCCTGACACAGGCGTGAGCCCCTCAGCTGCACATACAACTCCTGTGGGATTGCAAGGGACTCAGTTGCTCTCCTGCCTCCTCCCACCGTAGCTGCTGCCTCCTGCATGGGGCAGCATGCAAAACACAAATGCGTGTCAGGAAAGGAAAAGGTCCTGGCTGCACAGCGCCCGCTCACAGAACAATACAATGGCCGACTTCAGAGTCCCTGGTGGACGGTCCCGTGGTCCTGCCCACGCCTTGGCCAAATGAGTCAGTTGAGGAGGAGATGCTTGTGTATTTGCAAGTGTGGTACTGGACGGGCCCATTGACCCACTGACCACTTGGCTGCTGACCATCGAGACCAGGCTGACTGCCCTTATTGTGTTATAATGGCCTATAGACCTGTGTTCTGAAATCCAGAACCAGAAGATAGGGCAGCAAGGCCTCATAATGTTTAGAGGCTGCACATTTGCGTTCTGCTCAATTCCACTCTCCCTGGGGGTAGTCTCTTAAAAAAGAAAGAGAAAAAAAAAAAAAAAGATGCTGGCATACTTTCCTTGTGCATTCTGTTCATCCAACAAATACCTCTGAGCCATGGCGTGTGCCAAACACTGTGCTGGGAAGTCAAACTGAATCCCCAGCCTCTGCCCTCAGTCTAGCGAGAGAAGCAGTCGAGCAGACAAGCCATTCAGTGTCCCGTGGTAGCTACACAGGCTCGGAAGCCCACCCTGACGGTGTGGGAGCAGGGAGGTGGGTGGGCAGGGTCACCTCATTAAAACAAAAAAACTTCACACACAAGAAAACAACACACACCGGACAAGATTTGAAAGTTGCTAAGACAGTAGCCCTTAACATTTCTCTCTCAAAAAATTGTTAACTATGCAAAGTGGTGGATATTAACTAAACTTGCTGTGGTGATCATTTCTCAATGTATACATACAACAAGTCATCACATTGTATGCTTAAAACTAATATTACTATAACAGTATATGTCAATTACATCTCAACACAACTGGGAGAAAAAGAATGTAGGTGAAGGAGGTATGGGCTTCCCAGGTGGCGCTAGTGGTAAAGAACCGACCTGTCAAAGCAGGAGACATACGTAAGATACACTGGTTCAATCCCTGGGTCGGGAAGATCCCCTGGAGGAGGGCACAGCAGCCCACTCCAGTGTTCTTGCCTGGAGAATTCCATGGACTGAGGAGCCTTGCGGGCTACAGTCCATGGGGTCCTAAACAGTTGGACATGACTGAAGCGACTTAACACAGCACTCACACACACACACATGCTCTCACCTACACAGAGAAAGAGAAAAGAAAAAGAAAAAAAAAACATCAAAAACTCAAAATGTTTTACTTTACTAAAATGAAAGCCACTAATCTCTGTTACTTTCCTTCTCACAGTTTACCTATTACATAAATATAAGCCACAGATATCAAGGACTCAAAAGGAGAGAATGGAGACCAAATTTCTTGTGATCAGCCATTGAGAAAGCAATTAATTTCTGTTTAAAAATTTTTTTTTAATTGGAAGATAATTGCCTTACATTGTTGTGTTGGTTTCTGCCATACAACATTGGGAATCAGCCATAATTATATATATATATATCCTCTCCTTCTGAAGCCTCCCTCCTCCTCATCCCCCATCCTGCCTCTTTAGGTCATTACAAAGCACCAGGCTGGCCTCCCTGTGTTATATAGTAGCTTCCTGCTAGCTATCTATCTTACAGAGGGTAACGTATATGTTTCAATGCTACTTTCTAAATTTGTCCCACCCACTTCTTCCCCCACTGTGTTCACAAGTCTGTTCTCTATGTCTGCGTCTCCATTCTTTCCCTGCAAATAGGTTCACCAATACTATTTTCCTAGATTCCATATATATACGTTAATATACGATATTTGCTATTTGCTTAGCACTCAATTTCTACCCCGTCTCATGGCCAGTCTATCTTCCCCCAGCTCCACTCACTGCCAATGTTAACAACAACAACAAAAAAAAACAAGATGTAAAACGTGAGGATAAAACAGTTTATAAAATTCCATAGAGGGACCTCCCTGGTGGTCCAGTGGCTAAGACTCTGCACTCCCAATGCAGGGTGACGGAGTTCCAATCCTGGTCAGGGAACTAGATCCCATGTGCTCCAACTAAGAGTTGGCATGACTCAACTAGACACTGCATGGTGCAACAAAGACCTGGGACAGCCAAATAAATGAATAAATATATTTTTAAAAATTCCATAGAGCATGGGAAGGCCAGTGGCTCAGTGGTAAAAAATTTGCCTGCAATGCAGGAGACTTTCAGGCGTCACAGTTTCGATCCCTGGGTCAGGAAGATCCCCTGGGGGAGGAAATGGCAACCCACTCCACTATTCTTGTCTGGAGCATCCCATGGACAGAGGAACCTGGCAGGCTAGAGTCCAGGAGTCCGACAGGACTGAGTGACTGAACAACAAGAAGCCTAAATTTTAAAATGCTTCCGGGACGGATGCTGATGGAGGAAGCGCCTCTGAGAGCTCTTCTGAGTGCTGACCCCTTGTTTTTCTGAGTGGAAAAATGGGTGAGAGAAGCTTGAGCTGATAACGTGGGCATAGCACAGTGGATCCCCTTCATGGCACTCATGGAATGAGTACATTTCCGGGAGGAGCTGAGTAATGAGTTCTGGCAAGTCCTCCTCTCCTCCCCCTGCCAAAAATAAAAGAGTCAATGAATTGTTCAGTTTGTACGTTTGGAGTGTGCTCTGAGTTGAACCAGTCTCCCTGCCTCCGGAAGGTATTTGGCCTCACTAGGCTGTGTGAACCATGAGCCTGAGGAAGAAGCTTGATTTCTTGCTTTGTCAAAAGTCATTCTTTCATACACCTTGTGCATAGATTTTCAAAAATGAGCATGAGACATCTTCTCTAATTTTGGAGGGGAAAATTTGAGGATTTGTAACATCCTCTACGATCCAACCATCAAACGTTCTTCATGAGCAGCTCGCTCCCACCTCTAAGCCAATGAGGGTGGTGAGGATAGGAGTTCCCCCATGGCCGGGGTGACCAGTCTCCATCCAAACCATCTTGACAGCACAGGGAATTATGGCGGTACACCTCCCGGCAAGGCCCTATCCATACATTCTGAGCCTGGGACGAAACAGGAAGTACCCAGGAGCCAAAGTAAACGCGGCTCCTCCCTGGAGAGGTGCCCAAGCTCTGCGTGTAGACCACAGCTGAAAGGGGCCTTGGAAAACTCTTGGAAACCTCTCCTAGGAAGATGGAAGAAATTCACACACTTGTCCCTGGTGAGACAACACTGAATGTGCTCTGCAAACCATAGCAGGCCTTCGGTGGGGAGCTCCCAGAAGTGAGGGCTTAATCTGGCCTGAGGATGCCTTGACAGACACTCGGGCCATATCAGAAGCAGAGAGCGACTCTGAGGCTCGGAGCCCAAACCGGAGAACCGGGGACTCCCAGGTCAAAGACTTGGGATCCAGATCTAGGGCAATGTCTCACCTCTTCACCTTTATCCTCCTCCCCTCCAGCCCCACGGTCACCCACTGGTCCAGAGACACGCCTCTGAAAGAGATTTTAATTTGGCACCTGCGATGAAAGCCAAGAGGAGGGTTTGCAGATCTAAGTGAGGATCAACCTTGGCAAAAGTAGAAAGGATTGAAATTAACCTCGGAAAAGGTATGGTATTGTGTGGTGTGTTAGTCACTCAGTCAGGTCCGACTCTCTGTGATGGACGCCATGGACTGCAGCCTGCCAGGCTCCTCCCACGGGATTGTCCAAGCAAGAGTACTGGAGTGGGTTGCCATTTCCTTCTCCATCGGAAGAGCTATGGCAGCAGACAGATGGGTGCTGTGAGCCCATCTTCTGGTGTATCATCGTGGCCTCCGTGTGACATCCCAAGCCCCGTCTACCACTGATCAATGTGACAGAGAAGTGAGGGGCCGCAGCCTGCTTTCCTGGGTCTGCCCTTCTAAGGGAATGGCCCCCACCCCGTCAAAATTGGGGGCTTCTCTGGTCCACTCTCCCAGCACAGCTGCACACAGACCACAGGGTGTCAGAGGAGAGCCTGTGAAAGTCCCTGACTCCCATTATGTGACCCCACTCCATTCTGACCGGAGCCCCTGCTCTCCGGGAAGCTTGAGTTGCCTCAGAGTTTACAGTCTGAGTTCTTAGAAGCTTGACTGAGCAGCACTTTAAAAAAAAAGACTGGCAGCTTTATTTTATAATTTGATTTATGTATTTACTGGTGGTTGTGCTGGGTGTTTGTTGCTCGGGCTTTTCCTTAGTTGTGGCTGGCGGAGGCTACTCTCTGCTCACGGTGCCCGGACTTCTCATTGCGGTGGCTTCTCTTGTGGAGCACGGGCTCTAGGGCCTGTGGGCTGAGAAGCTGCAATTCCCGGACTCCACAGCATAGGCTCAGCAGTTGTGGCACGTGGGCTTAGGTGCTCCTGGGCATGCAGAGTCTTCCCGTATCAGGGATTGAACCCATGTCTCTCGTGTCTCGTACATTGGCAGGTGGATTCTTTACCACTGAGCCACCAGGGAAGACCTAAACAGGACTTTTAGAAGCTAGTAGTTGTCTATCTAGGTAGATCCACCAGTTGCCCCTGTGTGGTCACTTGAGTGGCACCTCAATTCTGGCTTAAGTCACTAATTACCCCGGGACATGTGTGACCTAACCAGCTGTCTCTCATATCCCTTGTTCTGCAAAGCAGTTGCTTGGAGGAATGTGAGTAAATCTGAACAGGGACCCAGTTGCCACCTGGGAAAGAAAGAGGTGTCATCCCCTAACCTCTTCCCTTTCAAGAATGCACCATGATAGAATGTCTCCGACAGACTGAGATGGGTCAGATGGGAAAGGACACCCAGGCTCCCCAACGAGATGTCCAGTTCCAGGGGAGCCTGACTCTGGATGATAACCTGGGCACAGTGCCCCCATGGGAAGGCCCATTTGGGGGCTGGTTTTGGCTGATTGTTTGGCTGAAGCCCCAAGTACCCCCCCAGGTAAAGCCACCAAAGCAAAGAGAGCATCTTGTGCGGCTGGGAAGCCCTCCCCTTTGGAGGCTTTATGTTTCAGATAGATGAACTCTGAGGCTGTCTTTTATCCTCCCTCCAAAATGTCACCACGGTGTTTGTGTTCTTTGAGAGTGGAATAGGGACATGGTGATGCTACAGCAAAAGAACTCGGCAGACGTGGAGCCTGTCCACGGGCGTCTCTGGTCCATAGGCTGTCCACAGGCTTCTCAGAGAAGTCCACAGACTTCCTGGCTCTGATTGTAACCTATTGTTTCAAAGCGAGACAGGCTCCTTCGAGGTCAGTAAATCTTGGGATTCTTGGGCAACTCTTTTCAGGAATGTCTTAGGGAGAGATACACGATGCCCTATACTTTGGGGAAGTGGGGACTAAAGCAGTTCAGTTTGACAGAAAAAGACTATCCCAGGTGGCAACTGGGTCCCTCTTCAAAAGAGAGCAAATTGATTAGTTATTTTCAGAAATGGAAGAAGCTCAAAGCTGTTGGCAGTATTCGCTTAACTTCTATTACTGGCCCTTTAGACGAATGACATACTTCAGGAAATTGGAAAGCATGTATGAGAGACAGCACAGTGTCCTTGGACAGAAGTTCAGACAATTTGCGGCACTTTTGAATATGGTTTTGAATTGATTTATAAGGAACTGATTTATTAGGAAGAGCTGACTGCCATATGAGCCAACATTTCCACTTCTGGTCCAGGGTAGGACAGAGACTACTTTGAAAACCTTTCACAGTACGGTGGTGTTCAATGCGTCCCCCTGGCCAGGCCGCTGCTAAGGCCTGCATGAACTCCCCTTCCCAGGTGGCGCTAGTGGTAAAGAACCTGCTCTCAAATGCAGGAGACTTAAGAGACACAGGTTCGATTCCTGGATCGGGAAGACCCTCTGCAGAAGGAAATAGCAACCCACTCCAGTATTCCTGCCTGGAAAATTCCATGGACAGAGGAAGTCTGGCAGGCTACAGCCCATGGGGTCACAAAGAATTGGACACAAGCAAATTGGAAGGTGCACACGTGTTCCCCCAGGGTTCCTAAGCTGAAACCCTACCCTCCAATGTGATGGTATTGGGAGGTGGGGCTTTGGGAGGGGATGAGGAGTAGATGAGTCACGAGGGTGGTGCCCTCATGAATGGAATCTGTGCCCTTTTAGAACAAGAGGAAGGTTGTCTCTTTCTGTCTGCCATGCGAGGATATAAGGAGAAGCCAGCAGTCTAACCTGGAAGCAGGCTCTCAATGGAATCTGATGGCATTAACACTCTGAACTTGAACTTCCATCCCTCAGAACTGTGAGAAATAAATTTCTGTTGTCAAGAAGCAGGTCTGTAGTTTTGTGTTATGGCAGCCTGGGCTGAGACAGCTATCAGTTCAGTTCAGTCACTCAGTCGTATCTGACTCTTTGCGACCCCATGAATCGCAGCACACCAGGCCTCCCTGTCCATCACCAACTCCTGGAGTTCACTCAGACTCACGTCCATCGAGTCCATGATGCCATCCAGCCATTTCATCCTCTGTCATCCCCTTCTCCTCCTGCCCCCAATCCCTCCCAGCAGCAGAGTCTTTTCCAATGAGTCAACTCTTTGCATGAGGTGGCCAAAGTACCGGAGTTTCAGCTTTAGCGTCATTCCCTCCAAATAAATCCCAGGGCTGATCTCCTTCAGAATGGATTGGTTGGATCTCTTTGCTGTCCAAGGGACTCTCACTCAATTATTCAATCAACATTACCTTAGGTATTGCTGTGAAGGTGTTCTCTAGATGTGATTCAAGTCCATCATCAGTTAACCTTTAGTAAGAGAGGCTAAATATGGGTGAGCCTGGCTCAGTCCACTGAAAGATGTGAAGAGCAGAGCTGAGGATGAAGAAATCCTGCTTGTGGACAACAGCTGATGTTCCTGCCCAAGGGTTCCTGCCTGAAGCTCCTGACACGGTGCCCTATGGATATGAGGTTTTCCCAGATAGCCCTCCATGACCTCAGAAGCAAATCTGTGCAATACATGTCTCCCTTTCTTCTTCTTCTTCTTTTTTCCTGAGTCATGCAGCTTATGGGATCTTCGTTCCTAGACCAGGAATCAAACCTGTGCCCCCTGCAGTGCAAGTGTGGAGTCTTAACCACCAGACTGCCAGGGAAGCCCCTATGTTTCTTAAATATATCTCTGATTAGTTCCGCTTCTTTGAACTCCGACCAATAGAGCAGGTGATTTTAATGTTGTTCAGGCTGAGAACCAGAGTTATTGAGTAGTGGTTAAGCCAAAGGGTGGGCTTTCCCAGGTGGCTGAGTGGTAAAGAATCCGCCCACAATGCAGGAACAACAGGAGAGGTGGGTTCGATCCCTGGGTTGGGAAAATCCCCTGAAGGAGGGCACAGCAACCCACTCCAGTGTTCTTGCCTGGAGAATCCCATGGACAGAGGAGCCTGGAGGGCTATAGTCCATGCGGTCACAAAGAATCGGACAAGACTGAGGCGACTTAGCACAAACGCATACAAGAAATAACCCAAGGTCAAATCTCATCTCTTCTACCTACACCTCTGTGCCTGCAGCTCTCTCAGCTGTAAAATGGGGATCACAGTGTCTACCACAGGGGGGCAGTGTGAAGGCCGAATGCTCTCTTGTATGTCAAAAGTTCAGTGAGCAGCTGGACCAAATCCTGCCCGCTGCTTTTTATAATGTCAGGCTATTCTGGGCTGTGAGCAATGAAATGCCATTCAAACAAAAATGAGCCTGGTTTACATCTCATTGCTCAACATCTAAAGTTTAGGAGTTTATTTCAGAGTCAAATAAACACCTCTTTCCTCCAACTTGCTCCTATGGTCCGCAAGAGGGCTCCAGACCCTTAAACCCACCCAGAGCAGTGAACAGAGGTGGTCAGGCCTCTGTGCTAATTAAAGCAGTAATAAGGGGGAGCCAAGAGCCCCACCGTGGCTCAGATCATGAACTCCTTATTGCCAAATTCAGACTGAAACTGAAGAAAGTAGGGAAAACCACTAGACCATTCAGGTATGACCTAAATCAAATCCCTTATGATTATAAGTGGAAGTGAAAAATAGATTTAAGGGACTAGATCTGATAGATAGAGTGCCTGATGAACTATGGACGGAGGTTCCTGACATTGTACAGGAGACAGGGATCAAGACCATCCCCATGGCAAAGAAATGCAAAAAAGCAAAATGGCTCTCCGGAGAGGCCTTACAAATAGCTGTGAAAAGAAGAGAAGTGAAAAGCAAAGGAGAAAAGGAAAGATATAAGCATCTGAATGCAGAGTTCCAAACAATAGCAAGGAGAGATAAAAAAGCCTTCCTCAGCGATCAATGCAAAGAAATAGAGGAAAACAACAGAATGGGAAGGACTAGAGATCTCTTCAAGAAAATTAGAGATACCAAGGGAACACTTCATGCAAAGATGGGCTCGATAAAGGACAGAAATGGTATGGACCTAACAGAAGCAGAAGATATTAAGAAGAGGTGGCAAGAATACACAGAAGAACTGTACAAAACAGATCTTCATGACCCAGATAATCACGATGGTGTGATCACTCACCTAGAGCCAGACATCCTGGAATGTGAAGTCAAGTGGGCCTTAGAAAGCATCTCTACGAACAAAGCTAGTGGAGGTGATGGAATTCCAGTTGAGATGTTTCAAATCCTGAAAGATGATGCTGTGAGAGTGCTGCACTCAATATGCCAGCAAATTTGGAAAACTCAGCAGTGGCCACAGGACTGGAAAAGCTCTGTTTTCATTCCAATCCCAAAGAAAGGCAATGCTAAAGAATGCTCAAACTACCACACAATTGCACTCATCTCACATGCTAGTAAAGTAATGCTCAAAATGCTCCAAGCCAGGCTTCAGCAGTACATGAACCGTGAGCTTCCAGATGTTCAAGCTAGTTTTAGAAAAGGCAGAGGAACCAGAGATCAAATTGCCAACATCTGCTGGATCATGGAAAAAGCAAGAGAGTTCCAGAAAAACATCTATTTCTCTTTATTGACTATGCCAAAGCCTTAGACTGTGTGGATCACAAGAAACTGTGGAAAATTCTGAAAGAGATAGGAATACCAGACCACCTGACCTGCCTCTTGAGAAATCTATATGCAGGTGAGGAAGCAACAGTTAGAAATGGACATGGAACAACAGACTGGTTCCAAATAGGAAAAGGAGTCCGTCAAGGCTGTATATTGTCACCCTGCTTATTTAACTTCTATGCAGAGTACATCATGAGAAACGCTGGGCTGGAAGAAACACAAGCTGGAATCAAGATTGCTGGGAGAAATATCAATAAGCTCAGATATGCAGATGACCCCACCCTTATGGCAGAAAGTGAAGAGGAACTAAAAAGCCTCTTGATGAAAGTGAAAGAGGAGAGTGAAAAAGTTCAACATTCAGAAAACTGAATGCTTAAAGCTCAACATTCAGAAAACTAAGATCATGGCATCTGGTCTCGTCACTTCATGGGAAATAGATGGGGAAACAGTGGCAACAGTGTCAGTCTTTATTTTGGGGGAGCTCCAAAATCACTGCAGATGGTGATTGCAGCCATGAAATTAAAAGACACTTACTCCTTGGAAGGAAAGTTATGACCAACCTAGACAGCATATTCAAAAGCAGAGACATTACTTTGCCAACAAAGGTCTGTCTAGTCAAGGCTGTGGTTTTTCCTGTGGTCATGTATGGATGTGAGAGTTGGACTGTGAAGAGAGCTGAGTGCTGAAGAATTGATGCTTGAACTGTGGTGTTGGAGAAGACTCTTGCGAGTCCCTTGGACTGCAAGGAGATCCAATCAGTCCATTCTAAAGGAGATCATTCCTGGGTGTTCACTGGAAGGACTGATGCTAAAACTGAAACTCCAGTACTTTGGCCACCTCATGCAAAGAGTTGACTCATTGGAAAAGACTCTGATGCTGGGAGGGATTGGGGGCAGGAGGAGAAGGGGATGACAGAGGATGAAATGGCTGGATGGCATTACTGACTCGATGGACTTGAGTCTGAGTGAACTCCGGGAGTTGGTGATGGACAGGGAGGCCTGTCCTGCTGCGATTCATGGGGTCGCAGAGTCGGACACAACTGAGCGACTGAACTGAACTGAACTGAACTGAAGAGCCCCACCGTGCTTATTAAAGTGGATTCCACCAGTCTCCATAATGATTCTTCAATGGCGTTTCAATGGGTGGTTTACAGGACTCAAGGTCTCGCTGATAACTTGGAGAGTCGCGGAGGTCCTGCTCTCCTTCCCCTGGGAGGATGTCGTTTTCGCGCTCACGTGTCCAGGCTGAGCGAGCGCGTTCCCCCTGCCCTCCTCACGTTCAGCTTCGGCCTTCAATCTGGCACATCAGTGCCCTCTGGTGGCCAGATGCTGCAGCTACTACTCACTCTGCAAGAGTTTATTTGCTGGAAGCGGCTAAGGATAAAGCGCTTTACTGTGATTTCTTTTTAAGCCGCGGACGGTCACGTGCTCCTGCGAATCCTTTGATGGGTAAAGAGTATCTGTCTCTTTATCGATTTACTTTGTCATTGGCTATCTGTCTATGACCTTAGCTACTCTTGTCGCCTCTCTGCTTCTGTTTCCTCACCTATGTGTGTGTGTGTGTGTGTGTGTGAGTTGCTCAGTCAAGTTCGACTCTTTGCGACCCCATGGATTGTAGCCTGCAGGGTCCTCTGTCCATGGGATTTCTCCCCGCAAGAATACTGCAGTCAGAAGCCATTTCCTTCTCCAGGAGATCTTCCCGACCCAGGGATCCAACCCAGGCAGATTCTTTACCGTCTGAGCCACCAGGGAAGACCACTTCTTCCCCTTTAACCTGAGATTAAAGTAAATCATCTCCAGCTTTAATATTTAGGCTTCAAGGGCTTCCGGCTCGTGCTAAATCGCTTCAGTCCCGTCTGACTCTTTGCGACCCCCTGGACTGTGGCCCTCGAGGCAAAATACTGGAGTGGGTTGCCGCATATTCCTCCAGGGGATCTTCCCAACCCAGGGACTGAACCCGTTTCTGTCTCCTGCATTGGCAGGCGGGTTCTTTACCACTAGCGCCACATGGGAAGCCCGTCAGGCTCCAGGACTGTCATCCATTTAACAAATACTATGTCAAGCGTAAAAGTTCAGACTCAACAGACAGCAACCTGAGCATTCCTGAACTTTAAACTGTAGGAGGACACAGCTCATAAATAATCAGCATAACAAAGAAGTAAACTACATAGTGTGTTAGAAGGTGATCAACGCTTTAGGGGAAAATAAAGCAGGTATGAGACTCAGAACTGGTGGCCAAGATAAAGCTAAGGGATGGTGTCGGTTTAAGTGATGAAGTCAGATCCAGACTCTGGAAGGTCGCTCTGAACAGAGACCCAGGGGAGGAGGATGGGAGGCGGTTAGTCCTGCAGATTTTCTGGGATAGAACGTTCCAGATTGAGAAGAACCCCACAATGGTCTGAGGCAAGCACCTCTCTGGATAAATTAGAGACACAGAGGGTATAATGTGGCAAGGTGGGTGGGGGTGGAGACTGGCCACAGCACATTTCAGTGGAAATGAGTTTTAACTGCTGGATCACCAGGCAAGTCCCCATGGCAGAGAAGTTAAACTTGACTGAAAAAAATGGAAAGGCGCAGAGGGGTAAGGGCAGAGGATTGACATAACCTGGACTATGTTTTTAAAGGGTCTGCTCAGGCAGCCATAATAAAATACAATAGACTGGGTGTCTTGCACAACAGAAATTAATTTTCTCACAGTTCAAGTCCAAGATCAAGTTCTGGCAGGATTGACTTGTTGAGAACCCTCTTCCTGGTAGGTCAAAGCCAGCCTTCTCACTGGGTCCTCACATGGACAGAGAAGATGCCCCATAGTTCCTTCCTCATCTTATAAAGACTCTAATCCCGACCTGGGGCTCTGCCCTCGTGACCTCATCTAAACCTAATCATTTCCCAAAGGCCCCACCTCCTAATACTATCCCACTGGGGGACTGGCTTCAATGTTAGAATTTGGGAGGGACACAAACATTTACAGCTGAGTCATTCAGGCTGCTGCGAGTGCTGGATGGCAAAGATTGGGGTGGGGAAGCAGGTGGCTCTGGAACAATCCAAGTGAGGGGGTTGTGGCCACCATAGCAGTGGAGGTGGTGAGAAGGGGTCAGCTTTCGGAGAGACATCGAAAGTAGAGACAGGAGGATTTCCTGACAGCTTGACATGGACCAGGAGAAAAAAAAATTCAAGGATGAAGAAGGGATTTGATCTAAGTGACCAGAAGTCATCATTAATTGAGCTGAGAAATGGGGGGAAGATCAGACATTCAGTTTGGGAGGAGTGTTGAAGATAAACGAGGATGGTAGTAAATTGCAGTCAGATTAATGTTAACTCCTTTGGCTCCCACACAGGTATCCAGGGGGCCTTCCATATTGGGCTCAACCCTGGTTTGATTCGTGTATTTCGTTGGAGTTTCAGAGAGGGGACGGCTCACCTTCCTTTCAGTGTTCTTCTCTGACGTGGTATAAGAGGGGCACTATGTGAGGAATTAAGAGTGCTTCCAAATAATGCTGCCCATGGCCCACTGATGCATGGGTGGGTGGTCCAGACCTACACCTGATCGAGCACCTGTCCTCTCCTGCCTCTTCCCCCCTCATTCACACCCTCATACATACCCCTAGAAGTCCCGTGTACACTTCCCTCTGAGTCGATCCTCAGAGATAAAGTCAGTCATTATTACAATGAATTATTATTACATTATTACAGAATAAAGAAAGTCCTTATTCTAAGATGCCCCCAAATAAGTTGTGTGGTAAGATGGGAACCACCCTTTCCTTGTCTCCTTCCGGTAATCAAATTTATGTTCCTTATAACTTCTAAATGAATACAACATAAGCATCCACATATGAAGCCAAGTTGTAACAAATACTGAGAATCCAATCAAGGTTTCTTAGGGATCATAAAAAATACTTATTTTCTATGAGTTGAGCTATAGAATCTTAGGAGCCAGCTTGAGATAAACAAGATTTGAGGTTTATGATCAATTCTTTAAAAATAATGCCTCACTTCAGAGGAACCCCAAACTCTAAGAATACATGAAATAGCCCCCTTTACAAAATGGATTGGGCGAGTGGGGAGTAAAACCATGATTTGTAAGTAACACTTATCATGGTAAAGCTTACCTTTATTGAAATCCACCAGTGGATTTAAACTGTTCTATCAAAATTCTATACATAACACAGCAATTCCACATGCTAAGTGAAAAACCATAGGGAAACGCTGTCATTCCTACATGGAAAAATGCTTATTCAGTTTTATTTGTAAATAGAGCATTTCTGCAAAGGCACACAAACAGTGGTTGTAATACTGACCTGCAGTGTGAGAAATAGGTGGCTGGAAGAAAAGGAAAGGGTCGCTTTTGGGTTTGTATCAAGTGCATGTATTATCTACTCAAAAGGTTGAATTATATACTTCCTCTTAATTAAAAACATGTTTTTATATCAATTGAGGTACACTAAGTTGAAAATGATTTTTGTCAAGTTGCTTAATTTCTAGGATATACCAAGCTAGAAGTTTTTCTCTCTCAGAGGAAGACTTGGATTGTTTCCATTTAACTATTGATACCTATGATATTGGGCAAGTCTGTGTGGACTCAAATTCTTCATTGAAAAAAATGGGCTTAGACTAGAGATGACTTCCAAAATCTCTTTCTGGGCTAAGATACTATGATTATGTGACTTGACTATGCAATATTTGGGAAAAAAACTGAAATAAGTTGTCAAAGAGAATTTGAATGTGATAGTGAGTTTTGGTGGTGTGGCAGAAATAATGTGGCAGTCTAGTTGTATACAACTACTATTTTTGCAATACATTTTATTCTTAAACCACACCTCACTAATTCCCTTTCATTTCTACTCATCTTTGAAATACCTAGGGAACAACAAAAGAGACAGATTCAACTGAAGAAATTTATTTACTTTTTTTTCTAGGTACATAGATGACATAATTATAGACAAGTTTTGATACATAGGAAAACCCTTCTGTCCACCTCTTTTTGCTAAATGAATCATCACAATAATTTTTTACAATTTTTAAAACAATACACAGCTTTCTTGGGCTGAAGCAATCGCAAGAACATATTGGTACTGGTATATTACAGCTACTTACAATGTTTAAGAACAGCAATGGAGAAAAATAAGTTATTTAAATATTGATTTCATATACAGAAAGTGCAATGTTGTTAGTTGTTATATAACTTGCTTGACAGTTTCTTGTTTATCAATTTAAAATCGAGATAACGTGGACTCAGACTTTTTTTTTTCTGAAAATAATACAGTACACACATGCAGCATTGACTTGGTGAACTGACTTCTTTTGCTGCAATTATGAAAGCAAACTTCGCTCTGTCAGGAACTAATTTTCAACAGACTACTTATTTCCAATTTCACCCATCCCTGGGTACAGGAAAAGAGAAAAGGGCCTCTGAGTAAGGCAAGGCCATGAACAATCTATCTACTTCTTGGTTATCTGGGAATGTAAGTAGTGGTTGGGGCTGGCTGCATTTCCTTATAGACAGCTTCAAAGAGAAAAATGACACACAACGGATGTGTAGCTACCTGAGCCAAACTGCCTCTCCAGGTCTCTCTTGTGCTTTCCTAAAACAACAGTGTTCACCCTTCCTAACATTCGGCACCAAGTGCAATGGATGAAAACCGGATATTGCTGAAGCCGGCCACCTGTCTTCCGGCATCCACAGGCGGCCGCAAACCATCTCAGTCAAATGTCACATGCAAGCATTCAGGCTTTTCTAAGGTCAATTTAAAAGTTTAAAGCAAAAGAAGACCAAACAAATACTAAAAGTTTAAAAACAAAAGGATTTTAATAAAAAGCACAATAAAGTAAAAATCACCTCAAATCCCACAGACGAGGAAGCCCTTCCACTGAAAATGATTCATGGTCCCTGAATTTCACTTCTAGGCAAAGGCAATGATTTCCAAAGAAGAATGAAAAAAAAAAAAAAAAAAAAAAATAAAACTCTTTGGCATTCTTAAAAACTCATATTCATAGAGTTCACTTTTCCGGCACCTCTTTTACATAAGTGGAAATCTTACGGTGAAAATGAACTAACAGCAGGAAATTCACGTACGATTTTCCCTTCTCCTTTGCTCCTATGTATCACCTGACTATAGGACTTCCTGGTATGTGTGGTCTTTTAGCTCAGCTTCAACTCTGAGCAGGCTCTCTCACAAGTCACGATGAGGCACCGAAAACGTTGGGGTGAGGAGCCCATCCATTTTAAAGCATCCTCTCCTTCACACATGAAATCCCTTCCAATGACACAGTTACAGGAGAGCCTGCAGCCTCCTTACCCTTTACATGGAATGTCACACCCCACAGGAATGTCATAATGGGCTGAAGAGTTCAACAGAAATTTGGCCGCTTTAGCTTTTTCTTCTAGTGTTCCACAACTTCTTACATGGCATCTTATAGAAGGTGACTATTATTGAAGAAATATATATTATTCTTTAAAATGCATACCTAAAGCATGAAAAAAAATATTACCTGAGAATGTCCTTTTCCTCAGAAATATGGATTCAGATCTACTTTAAAGCAAACGGTAAAATGGCTTTGTAATTCATGAAAACACCTTTTTCCCCCCTCTTCTCCTGAGGGATATCATTTGTTTTAATGAGTAGATAAAATATTACAGAACTTTTAAATCACGACTCTGAGCATTTCTACCATAAATGATCATACCCCATGCCTAAAATAGGGCTCATGATAAGAATGCAAAAGAAAATCATTTTATAAGCAACTGGAAACAATAATTTCTGTCTGCTAGAAAATCAGACAATAGATTAAAAGAGAATGCCGAAATCAGTTGGAAAAGAACTGACAATATGCAACTATTTAATACATGGCCAATATAGTTTGTTTGGCTCCATAATGAACCTTTATTATATTTAAGTGAATTACCTAAATAAGATGGAAAACAGTATTTTAACTATAAAACCAGGAAAAAAAATCTTTTAAAATATCTTATAAACTATTTCCCTTTAAAGAACGTCTTCCTTAAATAGTCAACTTACAACGACTTTTTGCAAAGGTGACCTGTTATCCGATGACCGAATTTTGGAATGGACATGGTCAAGATTCCAAGTCAATACTGCAGCACAATGACCAACGTGGTAACAACACTGAACTGATTAAAATTAAAGATCATAACCTCAAACACACAAACATACTCTCACACACAATATCTTTGTGAATTTCAGTGGGCTTTTTACCAGATTTGTAGTTAGTTGAAAATCTGAAAGTCAACATGAATCCTGGCCTGATAAACACCCCTATAAAATAAGCCACGTTAGAGTGAGACAATTAGAAAAGCCCATTTCTGTTGGAAACATCCCACATACGGTAGATGGCAGTCTAAGCTGAGGATCTGGAACTACGGTTACAAGGTAGTGAACACTAGGTTAGATAACTGCTTAAAAGCTTACATTAAGGCAAATAAATGCTGATTTGCTAGAAAGCAATTATTAAAACGTCTCTTGTTTACCTAAAGGAGAACAGGGCTTTCTTTTTCCAGTGCAGCCAATTTTCTTACTTTTGAATACATGGGCCTGGTCAATAGTGTACAGTCACTCCCGAGGCTGTTACTTTGGCCTGGCTAAAGCCCATCTGGGCCTCAGCAACCCTGCAGGGTGACGGAAGGGTGAGGAGCATGCTGAGAACCGGGACAGGCAGCCTCTCCCCCTGCCCCCTGCCCTCACCCAGCGCACCAAGACAGACTGTGGGCAAACCATTTGTGGCAAATCGGCATCTTGGTTCTACTGTATCCTGAAAACAAAACTAAGTGCTTGTCTTTCCTTTGGGGGGGTCACAGAGAACCACACCAATTTCCTGGAGGGGGCTTTTCTGGAGAAGAGAAGGTCATCAGTCCTGTGCCAAGATTCCGAGTTCTGTTGGCAACACACTGGGCCTTTCTCCTGGGTCTGGTCTGCATGTCCAGCCAAGGAGGAATTGCATCAGCATCATGAGCACAGTGAACGGGTGGCTCTTGTCCAGGGAGGCCCATTTTGGGCCTGGCTACATGGCCTCGGGGCCTGGTGGCAGTTTGAAGAGTCTGGCTGCAGACACGAGCTTGCTTATGTGTCTCTCCTCTGTGATGCCAGCCTCCTGAAGGCAAGTGTGGGACAGAGAAGGCACTTGGCCCAGGGTGCTAAAGCCCGCCTCAGAGAGGGCACTGGCATACATGGGCAGACCAATGGAAACCAGCCAATCCGACACGGATGACACATAGCCAGGAGAGAGGGGCTTCCTGCAGATTTCTGTGAGTCCACCACTTGGGATCTAGGAAAACAAAGAAAGTGATTTCATCAAGATTTGACCAGTGCCACTGGAGAGCTCTTTCTTCTCTGCCTAAGAGGAGAGCTAGGCAGAAATATTATATTTAATACTACACTATCAGAAAGGGATAATACCATGAGATGTCAAAGCATCAAGAATTCTTTCTTGGCTTCTCAAGGTGAAACAAATCCTCAAGAAAGTGTCTGAGGTCCCAGAAAGTACTTGGAATTACATCTAACCGCAATTATGTGTGGAAGTCTCCAAACCATCACCATTTATGTTTCTGGCTATTTTGTCTCATGGTGGTCACACTCTTTAATCAATGACCCGTATGGTGACTGAAGAAGCAAACCTATGTGACTGTGTGAAAAAAATAAGATACCCAGAAAAGCAATGATATTCATACAAAGTAGATTTTCTTCTGTATTTTGAATCTATGTTAACATCCAGAAGATTCAGCATTTATTAAATTAAGCATTAATTAAAATTAATCAATTATAAAGAATTAAAAATACAATAATAAATGTTGGCTAGGGCAGGGAAATGGACATTTATACTTCACTTCTGTGAAGGCCAAGTGAGATACCTCTTAGAAAGACAATTTACCACCAAATGTGCAAATTCTTGAGATTTTCTGAAGTCTTAATGAAGCAAATCCTCTTGAAGGACTATATCCTCAGAAATTAGTCAACAAAGTCTATAGAATTTATTAACCAGGACATTCTTCACTCAATTATTTAAAATAAATGTCTTAATAATATGGAACTGGCTGAACTAAGACACATCTACTAGAACACTATGAAACATGAATAATATAAAATAATTTCAGTAACAAAGAAATAGGTTCACAATCTGATAACTGAAAACATTAAGGTTTCCAAACTGTACATGTACTATTATACACGTGCAGAGAAACAACCAAATAGATTCTTTTTTTTTACAGTTCTGGGATTATGGACAATTTTCATCTTTTTCTTTCTGAAACTGTATTTTTAAAACTCTGCAGGCTGAATACGTATTACTTTCCCCCAGGTGTCTCCATTTGATATCTTATAAGGAACTCTGGGCTACTCAGTGGCTACCAGCATGCCCATCATTAAGCCCTATAACTGAATGGACTTCAGAAAGCTGGGTGAGGGGAGCCCTGAACCGTGGGCTGCTCACCGCCATGCGGTGCTGCTTCCGAAGCAGCTTGACACGGATCTGGTCCATGTTGGTGGCGACATCCCTTTCCGGCTGGTCTAAGTCTTCTGCATATCTCTGCACCAGGGCCTCAGGAATTCCACAGCGGCCGTGCTGCGAGCAAGAACAGAAATCTCTTAGCAAGGGCTGCGAGGATCTTTTTCTTTCTCCAAGAACAGCAAACATAAGGTAGGATAAGACATTTAGCTACTAGAAAGTAGGACCAATAGTTTTAATTTGAAATGAATCTATTTTCTTTAGTGTCAGGACAAATATTTTAGAAGATTTTACATCTTTATCTTTTAGGTAGTGATGAGCTCTGGAAATACGTCTTGAAAGATGGTTAAAATAGAACACAATCACCCTCCATTGTGGGGTCTAAGGTCCTCACCTCACTCTATGTGATCATTTTGCAAAAGGTTACTGAAGGGCAAACTTGTGCTCTATAGCTCATCTACTGTTAGTCCCTCAGCTACAAAGAGTTATACTAGGCCAGCATTTACTATACAGTAAAATTTCCACTACTTTCCACTCAAAGGGGTTCATTCACTAAATATTAAGAAGGCAGAGGAGGAGTATTTTATCATAAGGCATTCAGGGTCATAAGGTGCTTATAACAAAGACTCTCAGGAATGCATCAGAACAATTCATGCATTTCTAGGACTAACATACAGCTACATCTATTTTCATGTATTTGTCTTCAAAGTGATTTTGATATTGGTAGATGTACTCTGGGCTTCCCTAGTGGCTCAGAGGTAAGGATCTTCCTGCAATGCTGGAGACTCAGGTTCAGTCCCTGGGTGGGGAAGATCCTTTGGAGGAGGAAATGGCAACCCACTCCAGTGTTCTTGCCAGGAAAATTCCATGGATAGAGGAGCTTGGCAGGCTATAGTCCACAGTGTCTCAAAAGAGCTGAAAAGGACTGAGCGACTGAGCACACACACAGTTTGACATGTTTGTTTGTGTTTTTCACAAATGAGAAATGAGTTTTCATTATAGTTCTCAATGTTTTTGGTACAATGGGGTATTTTATATAATCTTTTATCCCCAGTTGCCCATACAGATATCATACAGTATAATTATTACATCTGAATGATCCTAAGTAGCGCTTCAGTCATGTCCAACTCTTTGCGACCCCATGGGACTGGGGCCCACCAGGCTCCTCTGTCCATGGGATTCTCTAGGTAAGAATACTGGAGTGGGTTGCCATTTCCTTCTCCAGAAGATCTTCCTGACCCAGGGGTCAAACTTTCATCTCTTTTATCTCCTGCGCTGGCAGGCGGGTTCTTTACCTCTAGTGTCACCTGGGAAGCCCCATTTACACCTGAATCAGCCATGAAATTAAAAGACGCTTACTCCTTGGAAGGAAAGTTATGATCAACCTAGACAGCATATTCAAAAGTAGAGACATTGCTTTGCCAACAAAGGTCTGTCTAGTCAAGGCTATGGTTTTTCCAGCAGTCATGTATGGATGTGAGAGTTGGACTGTGAAGAAAGCTGAGCGCTGAAGAATTGATGCTTTTGAACTGGGGAGTTGGAGAAGACTCTTGAGAGTCCCTTAGTCCATTCTGAAGGAGATCAGCCCTGAGATTTCTTTGGAGGGAATGATGCTGAAGCTGAAACTCCAATACTTTGGCCACCTCATGCGAAGAGTTGACTCATTGGAAAAGACTCTGATGCTGGGAGGGATTGGGGGCAGGAGGAGAAGGGGAGGACAGAGGATGAGATGGCTGGATGGCATCACTGACTCGATGGACGTGAGTCTGAGTGAACTCCGGGAGTTGGTGATGGACAGGGAGGCCTGGCGTGCTGCGATTCATGGGGTCACAAAGAGTTGGACACAACTGAGCGACTGAACTGAACTGAGGGCTCCACAGTTTTCCAAGTAGGTTTACATTGATCTTATTAACATTTGCTCGTATTAATACTTCTAAGAGGTACTTATGAAGGTTATTATTAATTCAATTTTACATCCAATGAAACGAAATAGGGATTTGTTAAAGTTTAAATACAAAGATGTTGAGTAACACATGGAAACTGTAGCTTTGTTTCAGGACCTGGTTCTAGTAACCACTGACAGTTCTTGCAAAGAACAGTTGGCCAAAATTAAATACAAACAAGTGAAAGAGGGAAAGAAAAAGAAATCCCCCAAGGCTGTGTTTGCATTTAATCTGGGCACTGTGCTCCCTGTTCATCTGAACACCCAGTTCAGGGTGACAAGGGCCCCATGCCCTGCCACTGTCTGCCAGCAGCTGCCGTCGGGGGGCAATGACATTGTTCCTGCCTGGCACTCCCAACTTACGGGGGTGGGGGGCCAGGGCCTCGGATACCTTATCAGAATAGGGCTCCTCGGTGAGGTCAATGCCTTCTGCCCGCAGCTTGTTCTCGGTGAGCATTTCCAGGTCCAGCCCGCGGGCACAGGAGACCTTCCTGGCGAGCGCGGGCCCGAGCCGCACGCCGTGCTCCTGGAGGCTGGCGCTCTCGGGCAGCTCTGCCAGCCAGGGTGGTGGCCTGGTGCTTGGTGGGCTGCCCGGCTCCGGCCCCGGGGGAGGCCTGGCCGCCGCCACCGCTGGGGGACAGTCGCTGGGGCCACCAGGGCTGCCCTTTTTAAGCGGCAGGCCGGGTGCATCGGGGCTGGGGATGCCAGGGGGGCCAGGAGGGACAGGATGCAGCCCGTTGGCAAGGCGCTCCCTGCTCTTCTTGGCGGGAACAGGCGGAGGCTGGACAGGAGGTTTGGCCTGCGTTCTGACCTCAGGGCCCCTCTGCTCAGCATCCATGCCTTCTTTGGTGCCCGGGGGGTGATGTGTTCCTTCGAAATCGAGTCCTTTCCTGTGACCCTCCAGAGGCGTCCGTGTTAAACTGGGTTTAACGGCAGGCAGTTGGGTGTCAAAGGTTTTGGGCAAACACGGAGGGGGGGATGTACCCCGAGAAAAGGGCCCCATCAGGCCATCCAGTTTCTTAGTAGTCGTTTTCTGAGGTTCAGAAAATCTCTTGCTTTGGGTCAGTAGCAATGCATTGTCAACAGCAGAATCTTGTTTGGGGCTTGGAACCTTTGTGACGGAGGGGGCTGTCTTTTGTGGCACTTCAGGTACAATCTGAGGGGAGGGTTCTGTCACCTCGCCAGGCACATCTGTCTCAGGCTCTCCTTGAAGGTCGTCCAGGGAGTGGGACCGGGGCCAAGTCTCCACGGTCTGGGGGCCCTCCAGGGTCTCACAGCTCCGGCAGATGGAAACGGGGAGACTCCTTCGGTTTTTATTCAAATCAGTCACACACGGGGGATCACAGCTCTTGGAGGCAAGAGGGGTGAGACCACCGCCCAGCCTCCCCTCCCCTCCCTGCTTCAAAGCGTCCACTGACTTTGTCAAAGGCAAGGTTGGGTAGTTGCCCAGCTGGTTCCTATTGAAAGACTTCAAGCTGGACTCAGTTGATGACTTGGCAGAGAGGCCGGTTTTCCGAGTCTTGCCTACAAGGCAAGGAGAGATTTTTTACAATCACATTTTAAAAAGCAAATCAATCAAATTGATGTAAAAGGTGCGCTAACGTTATTGAAATCTCCAGCTCCCATATCCCGTTGTAGAATTACACTAAGGACATAAAATCACCACTGGTGATGTAGAGCTACTGTGGTTCCATTTTTATTTTTTAGAAAGAATTCTTAGTCTTATTAAGGGACTCGGGGAAATGAAAGTTAATTGAGTTATGTGGAAAGAAAATACGCTGTGTCAGGCAATAATATAAATCTAGGCCTAATGTCTGTTCGCAGCTGTAGTCAGTGTGGGAGAAGGCATTATCCATATCCCACTAAGGAACCACACTGATGGATTTCTGATTAGAGTACAGTTTCCTAAGACCATGGTTGCAAAGGGGACAGGTTCTTTACATAGGGGAATCTCCAACCTCCAGGATCAAAGGCCCCATAATCTGAGGTGGAACTGATATAATAGTAACAGAAATTAAGTGTGCAATAAATATAATGTGCTTGAATCACCCCCAAACCATCCGTCCCTCCATCCTCGTCCATGGAAAAATTGTCTTTCATGAAACCGGTCCCTGGTGCCAAAAAAGGTAGGGGACCATTGCTTTAAATGGTATCCCCCCCAGGTTCACTGGTGACCACTGAACCCTCAAAACGTCTTTCAAGCCCTCACTGCTTTGTGTTTTGTTCAAGCGTGTAAAATAAATGTATCCTGCAAACAGTCAGCCAATCCTGGTAACAATGAGTAAACAAGCTTAGGTGAGTCTACTGCCAGAGAGCCTTTAAGATACCAATACGGTTCTAATAACAAGTGAAGCGACAGACTTCATTAAAGTAAACTAACTGTCAGTCTGATAACTAAACTTATCAACCAGCCACAGTCTACTTACTTAACAATCGTTGACTGATACTAACTGCTTCTGCTGCTTGATGAACAGAGCTGCCCACAGTAACACTGAGTGCATCTAATCCCCGTCCACTTAGGACTCTCTTTCTGTTTGAGACAAGTGAGCCATCTGGAATTTCCTATGGACTACCTCTGGGCTGTTAGGACAGGGAAACAATGGACAAGACTCACGGCCCTCAAATGGTCCTCTCCCTTAATATCGCTCTGTTCTTCGGTCATGCAGCTGAGGCATTTAAGATACCGCTGCTTGTGTGGCCCTGATGGATGGTCTACCTGGTAAATTGTTTTCCTTATGGACCTAATAGTTCCCAACACTCAAATGTTGGTTTTTATTGCGAAAAGGAAAGGACATAGGAGACACACAATTTCGGTTTTATGGCTGCAGGTATTTTAGAAGGAATTTATTCGCTTCACACCGCAGTCAGCAGAGGCTAACTGGAAAGGAGAACAGTGAAGAGGTCAGAAAGGAAAAGATTACCACGGCGTTCATAATGGTAAGAGAATTGTCTTTTTTCAGAACAGTGTACTTTTGAAATCAGTGATTTTCAAAGCAGGAGGATCCTTTGTAATGAAGCTTCATTCATAAAACAGAGCAAAGTTTAAGTGTGGAGGTCACTCAAGGCTGAGGCCCAGCCCCTCTACTGTGGCCACCATCACTCACCCCACCAAGCGCCCCCTTCAGGCCTCTGGGGCTTGCAGGATCCCAAAGATCATAGATAAAAACCAGAGCTTCAAGCAGCATAAGCTCCCGAATCAGAAGTTACAAACTGCACAAGAGGCACTGCTGCTGTAAACCCGCTGTTTACTTCTCTACTCAATGAAAATACTTTCCTAGTAAAACCAGAGCAAAGTCGTGCAGCTTGGTTTCATGTGTGAAAAAGCAAAGGTTGGGAGTGGTACCATATCCTTAACTATTTTGTGGATAAAGCAGAAAAGTTTAGGCGGAAAATGTCAAAATCTAGTTTGAAAACATCTTCCTTTTAAAGTGCTTTTAGTTGGTTTGAATTGTGAACTTCCAGACATTTCCTATCCACACTGTATACTTCTACTCTGCCTTTCAAAGTGAAATTGATGGTTGATCCCATTGGTCTAAAACCTGTTTACTGAATGTCTTTTCATTAAACTATGAAATGCATTAAACTCTGGAAGATATAAGTAAACCACTGATTCAAACTGAGTCCATCCATTTGTAGTGGGTATGGGACCTACTCTGCGAACTAAAAATACATATTCTCCAATAACTTTCAAAAACTAGACCATGAGGAGGGCTGGCCCAACGTATGAAGTTTTGGGCACCATAACTCTGAGCCCCTAGTCATGCATGCTCTCTGAGTGGGAAGGAAGTACCATATCAGATGTGGGTAATTATAGTCTTTCTGTCTAGCTGGTCTGAAGTTTTGAGATTTTTTTTTGTCTAATGAAAATGTAATACTTATGATTTAATCATGTACCCTTCATTTAGAGATCTAGCTTTCATAACAATGAAGCAACATTTGAATAAAGTCAGACTTTTCACATTATTTTAATATGAATTTAGATATTTTCCTACTGAAATGATGACATACTGCTGCCATGATGTATCTGTTTATGGAAGGAGTCATTCTGCTACTGTGGTACCCGATCTGAATGTTCAGGGCCAGCCCTGCTTAGGTTTACTGTCTATTTAAGAAGAAAAACTGAGGTGATGGATGATAATGATCTGAAGAAACCAAACTTTCATGCCTAGTTTTGTAACAATGTTCTCAGCGGGGCTTCTCGAAATTCTCATATTGAAATGAGAGACTCATGAACCAGAGTTCTAAGCCCTAGGATATTCCTGCTCCTCAGACCAAATAACCAAACAAATAGGCAGAGATCTTTTATGGAAAATGTTGCCTTTTTCCTTGTTCCCCAAATAGGTCAACCTTCTTTCATCCAATCTATGATTTGTGAAGGTACTTATGATAATATACACAAACTATATATGTAACATATACAAACAAATCCCTTCTGGCTTGAAGTTCAACTAAGCCCAGATACCCCTGGCTGATGTATGATGACATTAAGTAGTTAAGAGTTTGGACTTGAAAATGCTTATGGTATTGGAAAATCAGGTCTAAAATACTGTTTACCATTCGGACTTCCCTGGCAGTTCAGTGGTTAAAACTCTGTCTTCCAATGCACAGGGCTCAGGTTCCATTATTTGTCGAGGAACTAAGATCCCACATGCTATATGGTATGGCAAAACAAAAAAATTGTCTATCATTGACTGCAAGACCATTAGGAGCCAGAGCAGTGCCAAGAGGAAGAGAACAAGAGCTTCAGTTATTGTTCAATTTCTCTTTAACATCTTCACTTATAAGATATGCACTGCAGGATTTGAGTGAAAATTGGCAAATTGCATACATATGCACCTAGCCCACTGCTTCGTTCATAATCAGTGTTTACAAAATGCTAGGTATTTTTGATATATTACTACTTTGTTTAAGTCTTAGAACAAGCTATAAAAGAGAAACTCATATTACCAATTTCAGAGGTAAGGGCAAGAGATGGTTGGAGATGTAATTTGACCCAAGTCTTTGGCTATGCACTCCAGGCCTCCCCACTCTAAACCCCCTTGACTTTTTTCATGGTCCAGAGGAGAGGGAGGGCTAACCTCCGAGAGGTGCAAGACAATGGGAAGATTGGGGTCCCTTTCTCTAACACATAAGTTTAAGCTCTTTCCAGTTAGGTGCTACTGCAGGATGGAAGAGTAACTAATGAAAAGATCTCTCTACTCATCTCTCAGCATCATCCATTGCCTAGGTTCTTGAGAGATTTTCCTCCCACCTAAGGATCTGAATCAAGCACCAGTCGCCCTGGAAAAGCTCCTCTCCCTATTTCTAGTTTTCTCAAAAGCAATGGCTCAGGCTGCGGAAGAAAGATAGTCATTAGCCAAAGCACAGACACCAAGAAATGGCCCAGAAGGCTTGCGTATGACCATGCAGTTGTGATTATCTGTGCTGACAGTACCGTTTTCCAAATTCTCACTGCTTTCATAGCATCCTGAGTCTCGTGGAGAGCATCCGCTCAAGCCCTGGCTGTCAACAAGCAGCTTCTCCTGGGATCCGGACTGGTCGCTGTTACCTAGAGAAGATGAACACATGGCATGGGATTGTAAGGGGAATGGAAAAAAAAAAAAAAAAGCAGTTTTCAAATCCATTGCATCCCAATTTTATCCTCAGTTCTCACCATACATTTCTGAAGACTTAGATTTTGGAAGAAAACAAATTAAATGAGTGAGATCAGGACATTTTTCTTTTCAAATCAAGTATCACGGGAAGCTAAGGCTGGAGAGAGAGCACAGAGGTGAAATACATCAATGCCTTCTAAGTCACTCAGAGGATAACTGGCCTCAGGTCAACGAGGGAGAGGAGAAATTCAGAGTACCAGTGGGGGAAAAGCAACCAGTGGGAGAAAAGCAACCAGTCCTTTCTGAGGCCTGATACCACCAAGCAGGAGCAGAGAGTAAATAAATGGCCTTTTCACAAGGAGGAATTAGGCTGTATGCTTTGTAGAGATCTAGAAGATTTGTGCTTCAAATAAGTTCCCACTTTTCCAAGTTTGGGAGCGGATATAAAAGTGAGCGTCAGACCTCCCTGGTAGTACAGTGGAGTAAGAATCCGCCTGCCACTTCAGGAGACATGGGTTCGATCCCTGGCCTGGGAGGATCCCACATGTTGTGTAGCAACTCAGCCCCTGCCCCACAACTACTAAAGCCCACACGCCTAGAACCCATGCTCCACAGCAACAGAAGCCACCGCAATGAGAAGCTTCTCACAAAGGGAGCCAGGCTGCCATAAAGGGGACACAAACCCCTAAACCCATGAGGAGTGAGTGAGTGAAGTCGCTCAGTCGTGTCCGACTCTTTGCGATCCCATGGACTATAGCCTACTAGGTTCCTCCATCCATGGAATTTTCCAAGCAAGAGTACTGGAGTGGGTTGCCATTTCCTTCTTCAGAGGATCTTCCCAAGCCAGCGATCGAACCCAGGTCTCCCACATTTCAGGCAGACACTTTTACCGTTTGAGCCACCAGGGAGGTTAACCCATAAGAGGCCAGGGGCAAATCCTTTTGCTCCGAATAGGTTGGAGGGTTCTTCCTCCTTTTTCCTTTTCCCTTTGCCTTGGGTTAGCATTTCTATTCCCACACAAAAGGTATGACAGGAAAAACTGAAAACACCCTCCAACTTGGAAACTGAGTACAGAATACCCTTAAGGTGGGTGCCGGAAGGGAGGAATCTTTCTAGAGAGAAGCATCAGATGTTTTCTGCGGAAAGTCAGCCTACAGAAAGTCACATGGGGAGTCACGTGGGCCTTCATCACCCAAGCTGTGCAGCTCTGCACAGTCTACAAACGGCACAGCTGACCTTATGTAGGTTCAAGGTTACAGGGAGATCGTCTTTTAATCATAAGGCAGACCAAAGGCTTGGTCGATAAACAGGAAACAAAACATTTTCTACATAAAGTTAAGTAGTTGATGATGAATGGCTTTATTTTTCTCTTCACTTCCCCTCCTCCATCTCTCTCTTTCTCTCTCACACACACACACACACAAAACCAGAAATCTGATGTCTCTTCTCATCATTAAAAAAAAGTTGTGGGAAGACTGAGGGCTGCCAGATACACACCAGCGGTTCCTACTCCACTGACCACTTCCTGTTTGTATTTTTCACAAGGAAAGCACTTTATAACAGAAATCTTGGCAGATAAGCCCTTGAATTAGAGCACCAAAATAAGAAATGCTATTTTAAACGTGATTAATGGAAAATTAACTAATTGGTAGCACAAGAACAAACCCTTTCCCCTCCTCCACACTGAAACTGGAACATCTAACGTGGTGTCCTCATTGTAAGGATGAGTCTGTGGATTTGGAATAGCTTCTGTTCTAGCCTAGCATGTTATTAGGAAAATGATGCTTGTAAAATGAGGGCTTTGGGCTATCAGTTACAACCCAGGAAGAGGAATCAATGCAGTTTGTCCCTGGTGAGATAGGTCAGTGCATTGCAGCGGCCAAAACAGACTCCAAAGTGCTGACCAATCGGAATAAAACAGAAAAGTTGTCCCCATCATTGCAGGAAAATGAGGACTGTGCCTGCAACTCTGGGAATGCCAGCCTACCACACAGTGGCGTAATAACCTGAAGTTATTATGGGGAGTGAAGGGGTCCTTTGCAGTGCCTGAAAATGGCAAATCAGTTTATAAAATCAGGAGACCTATGTCAAGGAGATAGAGCCACCTTCTTCTTTCTCAAGGAGATAGAGCCACTTTCTTCCTGAAGGATCCAATCAGCAGCTACTTGCAGGAATCCCACTATCAAATTTAGCAAAATTCCTTAAAACTAAAAGCCAGTGTTTCCCAGGCAGGTTGGCCTTCCTTAGGGAGAATGAAGGGGAGGGGTATCTCTTAGATGGACTGCAAACCAAGGCCTTTTCCTCTCCCCACACTCACTAACATTAATGCCAAGGCACAAAGGAAGAAAAAAGTGAGCTAGACCCATGAACATTCTCACAGTCAAGTGAGAATGAAGCACTGGGCTTGGGGCTAAAACTTCATTTGGACAAGACCTGAATTTGGACTAAAGCTTTCCTCCATCTCATCACACACACACACACACACACGAAGGAAAAACATGCTAAGACATTGATGAGACATCCAAACATCAAAAGGTACTTATGCCCTGAAGACACGTGCCATTTTTCTGGAGTGTAGTTCTCTTGGGAAAAGAATGGGATTGTTGGATAGCAGGCCTTCCAATGGCCTTGCAAATTTATGTCTTTAAAAAGTAAGGACTGAAGTACAACAAAATGTTAACTTTAATTGGATTTAGGCAGTGGATATCGGAGAAGGCAATGGCACCCCACTCCAGTACTGCTGCCTGGGAAATCCCATGGGCGGAGGAGCCTGGTGGGCTGCAGTCCATGGCGTTGCGAAGAGTCGGATACAACTGAGCAACTTCACTTTCACTTTTCACTTTCATGCATTGGAGAAGGAAATGGCAACCCACTCCAGTACTCTTGCCTGCACAGTCCCATGGATGGAGGAGCCTGGTAGGCTGCAGTCCATGGGGTCCCTAAGAGTCGGACACAACTGAGCACTTCACTTTCACTTTTCACTTTCATGCATTGGAGGAAATGGCAACCCACTCCAGTGTTCTTGCCTGGAGAATCCCAGGGACAGGGGAGCCTGGTGGGCTACTGTCTATGGGGTTGCACAGAGTCGGACACGACTGAAGTGACTTAGCAGCAGCAGCAGGCAGTGGATATGTGGATTTATTTTTCTTTGTACTTTCCCACCTATTTGACATAATTCCTGATTACAATTCTTATAAAAATGATTTTCTTAAAAGACAGCTTTCATTTGGCAGATCAAGGAGAATGGGTTTGGGATCAGTGGAAGGAATTGCTCTGGCACAATAAGAGTCTTTCCTGAATGGAGGAACCCTGTAGGAAGGCTGGCATTCCCCATGCACAGATGCAGTGAGAGAAGCTGGACCTGCCTGACTGCCAAGCAATGATGCAGGTGTGTCTCTTGCTTTTGCGGGAGCTGAGATGGAAGATGAGTGAGACATCTCAGATCTCAGCAGATCTCTGGATCTGTCAACTCTAACAGAAACTGATGTGTTCCTCTAAGTTATCAGTTACTTAGCGTACTTCTAAAATACAACAAATTTAGAATTGCTGAGTGTAAAATCTTCTCATCCTAGGATAATTCTGGATCCAGGCTCTCGGTGCTCACGGGCACCCTTGAGTCCTCTAAGGCCTTTATTTTAGAACCGCTAAAAAGAAGTACCACATTATATATAAAGGATGTTCTAAACAGTGGCACAGCACTGATTCAAAATGAGATTTATGAAGAAGCAGTGAGGCTTCCTTAGACTGCTGGGTGGGCATCATGACAGGCAAAGATCCCCTTACCTATAAAATATCCCTGGGGCGGATCTCAGGACATGATCCCAGGAAGGACAAGGAGCCCAAGCCCTTGAGATAGACCCTGCCTTATATACTCAGAATTCAGCTTTGCTCCTTCTATGTTTGAATGCTAGAGGAAACATAACGGATGGGGTTTATCAACCAGCTGTTCTCAGTGGCTAAGGAAGAGCAAATGAACTATTTTATAGAGCAGATGTGGTCCAGGAGACTAGATAATTAAACATTAATTGATATTAATATAGCTGGTCAGCCTCACCAGGCACTGGGCCAGGCTCTGACACAACCTGGTCACAGGGCAACCCCTCACCCATGGTGTCTCCTGGGAAACGCCAATCCTAAAGAGACCCGGTTATAAACTGATATTAACTATGGAACACAATTCCCTCCAAATCTTTTCCTGAAGGCAGTGTGTTTATCTAGGGTTCAGACACCTATTTGACGGTGTGTCATCAGTTAATTTAGAGGGACAACCTATTAATCAGAAGTGAATTTAACTGTACTGAGACACTTACTTCTGTGTCTCTTGAGCCTGGTACATTCAGTAATGCAGTAATTTTTTTTCCACCATTAACCATGGGTTTGGTGGGTCTTTTAGCAATGGAAATGCTATTAGCTACTGATATCCCTGAAGCAGAGCACACGAAAGAAAATACATTTGAATTCAATCACTGGAAAAGGATGCTTCCCCCTTCATGATGAATAATCTCAGGAATATTTTTGATGTCAGAGTGAAGAATAAAGCACAAGATAAGACTGGGTTAATGGAGCAAAGGATACAGTGTATTCAAATAGACTACATAAAAGCTGTGAGCTCACTGAATTCTGTTCATGGACTGTAAAAATGGGCTATCATTTTGGCTGAGAAATTGCAATATGGAATTCTCTGCTCTACATACTCACTGGAGATGATTCCCTGCTTCTTTAATGCAAGCTGATGAATTTCATTTATTCATGAACTAATTCATTCAATCAGAAAACAACTCCTCATGTGCTTTGAGAAGTAATTAACCCTTGGCAAGGCAGGATACCCCAAGTTTGTCAGTCACTTTTGCACCTGGGTATCTTAATGACTTCCTAAAGGCTATATATCCCACCAGCCCCCAAGGTGGCGTGAACTATGTCTTAAGTCCAAAAAAAAAAAAAAAAGAAAGAAAAATGCAATTCAGTTCTCAGTGAAAAAGTACTGGGTAGTAAGGTTTTCTTTTGCTCCTGCATTGATTGGCATTGGGAATCTATGTCTTTGTGCTGTTTGACATAATACAAAATTGACCTTGGCTTTAGAAAGAGTAGGGCTTCCCTGGTGGATCAGATGGTAAGGAATGAGCCTGCAATGCAGGAGACCCTGGGTTCAATCCCTGGGTCAGGAAGATCCCCTGGAGAAGAAAATAGCAACCCACTCCAGTATTCTTGCCTGGAACAGTCCACAGACAGAAAAGCCTGGTGGGCTACAGGCTATGGGGTAACAAAGAGTTGGACACGACTCAGTGACCAACACTTTCACATTTTTCAAAGAGCAAGATCAAATGAGGGACTCCGGGGACCGAAGCACATATTAGCAGCTTATGGGATGCCTCCTGGTGACCTGAGAATGTGATGGATCTCACCGAACACATCTGGGCTGTGAGGGACTTACTGTCATATTCCTGTAACAGCTCCACTGCTGTCAAGAGAACAGCTCTGTGCTCTGGGTCCCTGATATTTAACTCGTCCAAGTCCTCCTCCTCTAGGAGCTTAAAGGTGTCCAGATCTTCATAGCCATTGAACAAGAAAGTGGGCATGTGCTCCTGGGAGGGAAGCAAGACAGAAGAGAGTCAGCAGCTCAGCCACATGGTCCACGGCCAACAATCATCCTCAAACCCCTAAACTCTTTTTCCACAGCCTCTTTTATGCTAATTCAAAAATTAATAAGTATCTTTCTAACGGTCTGTACCCCCCAGTGGGGCACTTCACTAACCTTGGGCTAAGAAAGTGTACACTGAAAGCTGAGGTGGATTCCACTGGCCTGCATTTTAATTGTGCCCTTGCTGTGAGCTGATGCCTGCAATGCCACCCAGCATGTGGTAGAGGAGACACTTCTTTCATCTGGAGCCACTGAAACCCAGCTCAGAGAGACCTGTGACTTCCCCAGGAGCAAGATAGCTTTGCAAGGAGGAAACAGGTCATACCGTGTAGACCCACCCTACTAGATGCGGGGGGTAATGGTGGTGGTGGGGGGGGCAGGGAGAATCCTCAAGACCTCTGTGAGGCCAATCAGGATGCCAGGAACCTGTGTTGACTGCCTTTCCTGGTGGTGGCTTGAAGCTCACAGCTCTTTGAAAGTTGCTCTTTGGACTAGGAGGAAATTTCAACCCGGAGTTTACTCTATCACCCTCAAGGGAGGTAAAGGATAGTGTTACGGTGCTGGTAATACTAATTCTATAGGATAATGGTACTCATCATGGCCACGGGTCATCCTTCTTGGATGACACAGATCACCCCACCCTTCCCTGAAGGTGCCCTTGCTTGCTTAGTTTAAGAGAAAGTAATGTGGGATCGGGTGGGGCCAGGGCAGGATGGAACTGACTTTGAGGTTGATCCGATCCAGGAGGTCCTCCACCGACTTAGGCTGGGGGGGTCTCCCTTTCCTCCTCCTCCTGGTGGCACGCTTGGGCTTCTCCTCTTCCTCATTGAGCACGTCCACGTAGATGAATTTGAACGTGCCCACCTTGTTGTTCAGCAGGCCCATCCAGGTGCCCATGGGGGGTTTGCTGATTATATCAATGATGTCTCCTTTCTGTGGCCCAGGGAAGAAGGATCTTTCCATTAGGTACATTTCCAAGCATGAACCATCAATGCATCAGAAGTGTCAAGCAGGCGATGTGAAGACACTATGAAGACTAGAATCAGGGCTCCACGAGTCACCTGATGTGATTGGGAGTATGGCAGAGACCACAGAGAGAACTCCTGATTGTGTAGGATCCCACAGAGGCCCGAGATCCCATCTCCTCAGGGCTCACAGCTAGGTGGGCACCTGGCTCTCTGAAGGCCTTGCCCTCAACCAGAGAGCTCCTACTTCTTGGAGAAAAAATTCCCACCAATCAGAGGTCAGTGGTAACCCCTGCTCTATACTCGCTTCATACATTTTGTGAAATCCCATCTGCTCCATAAGGATGTCACTGATCACATCAATGAAGTCAGTCATGTCCTTTCAGTTGGCAAAAACACTGAGACTGGAAGGTGAAAGGCAGTGGGAATTCTAGAGGGAAGCTGGGGTCAGAGGACAGGGCCAGCGTGGTGATAAGACAGAATTAACACAAGGCCTGCCTCTATCCCAAAAGGCTGGCTGGTTCTCTGGTTTATCACTGCAGAAGAGACCAATTTATCAAAGGAGAAGCAGATACGTTGGCCAGTCTGCACCACAAGAGCTCAGCATTTAACACAAAGGAGAAGAGAATGGCTCCTAAAGCCACAAGGCACCCGAGGTGACTGCTCTGAGGTCAAGTAAACACACACCTTGAGCTTGAGCGAGTCTGTGTCGTAGGGGCTGGGCGTGAAGTCGGTGTGCACCCTGGCGCGCCCACAAAACGGGCCCCGGTACGGGGGCTCCTCATCATCACCATCTTCCGACTTGACACTCTCCCTATTGCTGGTCGAGGAATCGGTGGTGCTCACTGTCTGACCACCTGTAGGGAACACACGCAGAACTTGGGTCAACGCAAATTTCCTTCACAGCAAAGCTGGCAACTCCGAAGCTATCACAGACTAGGAAGGTAAGGGCCAGAGGAAGGCAGTCATGAGCCTGACCTGAGCAGAGGCCAGGGGACGATCTGAGTTTTCTGAGTGTTCTCCCTAATCAAGCCCCTAATTGGACAGGGGACTCCAGCAAGTTATCTTTATGACCAGGGAAGCCAGGTGACATGGAAACTGTCTGATAGAGGACACCAGCCTTAATCTTCATAACCTCCCATTTGTCAGGCATACTGTCTTTACCCCATTTTACAGATGAGGAAGCTCAAAGAGGTCAAGTAACTTGCCCAAAGCCAAATTCTTTTCAGTCGTGGGTTTAAACTTGGTCTCTTCCCCCATGGTGCTCAGCCGGCACCACCACTGGGTTAGGAGTGGTTGAACAGTGTGTGTTTCAGGGACATTTGTCATTATCCTCTCACCTTTTTTTTTCCCCCCTGGTTCTTAGTTGACTAAAACTAAGATTACTAATAAAGTTTTCATCAACATTTTGTATTCATAAAAGAAGACATTAGCTTTCTTTGTAAAACCAGAAAATTATCGGGAAGTCCCACTGCACCAAATGCATCAGGGGAAAATAATGTCACTTTATTGTGTTGAATTCTGCACTAAAACATTTTTTTGATTAAAGACTGCCAATTGGAGAGAAGCATTTGTCTTCTCTTTTACTAAACCCCCACTGACATGCTAATAAAGGAACTGGATTCACCATGACAACATGGCAGAAGGCAATGCACTGAGGAGAGATTGCTACCAAATTCTCTAAGACGAAAAAGTGGTCAGAAGATCGCTGGTTGCTATTGCAGGTGGAGGGTGTGCCCAGAGGTCAGCAAAGCAACGTGTGCGCTGCAGAACCCTGGTCATCTCCCCTTATTCTGCTGGTCAGTGTTATCAGTGTTTCCCCTTGACTTCCTCCCTTCAGTCTCCATATCTTCTGCTAACATACTTTCCTCTCTCTCCCCTCCAACCAAAATCATTACCCTCTTGTTTATGCTACTGCTAGACATCGGCTACTAAACGAATAGGACTCTAGGGCCAGGTATTTTTCAGGTCTGTCTCCGTAACAACACCCTAAGGGTAAGAACTCAGTCTTATTTATCTTTAAATTGCCTGAACCTGACACTCAGCAAAAGTCTGGCTTAGACGCCAAGGAAATCATCTATGATTGCAAACTGGACGCACTCATCGAGCTTTGACCGCTCAGAGAACTCCGCAGACTCTCCACAGAACCTCCAGCTTTGAGCTTGGGCTTGTCCACGTGTTCACTGTCAGGCTGAGAGGACGGAGGGGAGCCGGGCATCCCATCAAGGCCTGAATCCTGAAATGAGTTTCGACAAAATCATTTCATCAGAGGGGGTGTGTATCTTTTTGTAATACACAGTTGTTTAGAAACGAAATCAATCGAATTCATCTTTATACACGTCTGATGCTTTACCCAAAATACACCTTCTTTTTAATCTATATCCTGCTTCATCTTCAAGTTGTAGCTCACTTAACTATTAATTAAGCACTCAAAAAGTGTTTTTCATGCTCTAATAGATGTTCTTGAAAAAAAAAAATTCTCTACCTTGGAGACAAAACATTTCCTTAAAGGCTTACGGACCCTTTGCATACTCCCTAGTTCAGTAATAAAGTATGTCCAACTCTTTGCAACCCCATGTACTGCAGCCCACCAGGCTCTTCTGTCCATGGAATTCTCCAGGCAAGAATACTGGAGGGGGGAGCCATTCCCTTCTCTAAGGGATCTTCTCGACCCAGGGATCGAACCACATTGCAGGCATATTTTTTACCATCTGGGCCACAAAGCTGGACCTCAAATGTAGATCAAATACAATCCACTAGTGAGGTAGTATCCGGAAGTACTATCAGAAAATATTTTATCTATTTGAAGGGAAATGTCTACATTAAAAAAAAAGTGTATTCCTTGTTGTTTTTAAAAATAGAGATTAGATTTTTATATTTCTATTTACACAAATTATTGAAATTGGCTAATAAAATACCCACTTAGGACCCAGATACACAGTTGACCCTTGAACAACACAGGGGTTAGGGGTGCAGTCGGCTCTCTTTATCTGTAGTTCCACATTTGTGGATTCAGACAACCATAGGTTGTATAGTGATGTAGTGTTTACTACTGAAAAAAATCCACCCATGAGCTGACCTGTGCAGTTCAAACCTGTGTTGTTCAAAGGTCAACTGTACCTCAAACATACCATTTTTCTATCTATAATACAGTTTCCATAAGTCACCCTACGAGTTTAGCTTCATTGACTTCTTTTAGTTTGTTGTTAGTAAAAAGCTATCAAGCCTCTTTTAGATCTGAATGAAGACAGAAGTGACTCAGCAGAACTTCTCACTTTTGGGGTAGCTCGGTATCCATTAATTTGGCAGGCCCTCATCTGCACGTGTAACTGTAACATGCTTATTTGATTTGAAGTGCTATATAGACAGACACTGTCACATTTTTACAAGTCTGCAGTCAGAATGGTCTACTTGCCCAAACAGAACAATCTCTGTCGTACTACACAGCCACGTGAGCACAAAACCATCTAAACGAAACCTGTTATCTGCATAGTGCCGAATCATCAGAAGGGCTCTGAGAGATTCTGCGGGGCCCTGCAAACTTTTAAGGACAATCAAAAGGGCAGCTTCTGATCCAAAACACACTTCTGCTTTCCATTTAAGAAAAGAGAGCAAACAACCTCAGCAACAATAATAAAGAGAGGCGCATTATTAGGAAGTTACTGAAGCTGCAAAGGATGAATTCCTGAGGAGGTTGGTTTTCATTCCTCTTTTCTGAATCATAAAATAATCCACCTATCCAATTAAAATCTTCTAAAAATTCTTCTGGAAAAAAAATCTCACATTTTGAAAAACAGCAATATGAAATATACATCTCTGATAGTGTATGTTCATAAGGCTCTTAAAAATTATTCATTCATTCATCACATTTGTTGAATACCACAAGTACTATTTCAGATGCTGGGCATATAGCAGGAACAGAGCAGACAAAAATCCTTACCAGAAGAGTTGATATATTTACTAAAAAGATTTTTTTTTAAGCCTTACAATGTTAATTTCCTTTCTCCACAAAGTACTATAATGATTCCTTCTTTTTTTGCTTATCTGAAATGACTGTTCTAAATAAACAGGAAAATAAAAATACAAGGCATCTATATAGAAGTAAAATTACAGAGAAATGCTCAAAATTACATGAAAGCTATATGCTAATGATCCACAAAGCAAAAAAAAAAAAACAAACAAACCCAGGAATATGTTTACAAGAGCTTTTAGTAGATATTTCAATCTGGGGGAAAAAATCAACTAAATAATAAGTGCTTTAAATCCATGCTTTCATTGGTATGTAGTCTGTCTCATAGAAGCATCTGCAGTCTGCCTCATTGCTGGGTAGAAATATAGACTTTCCATCACTCCCACATCCATAGGGACAAGAAAGGAAAAGAAGTAACATTCAGGGAGTTTGGAGGAAGCCAGACATCCCCTGTAGGTCTAACAAGCCACAGGGTCTCAACCTGGGCACTCTGGGTATTTGTTGCAGAGGCCTGTCCTGTGCATTGTAAGATGCATCCTCAACACCACTCCACCCTAACCCATTGCAAGTATCAAAATTGTCCCCAGCCGATGCCCTGGGGTTGGTGGGGGGAGCAAAATCACCCCCACCCCCACCCCCAATACCCCATGAGAACCACTGTAATAAACAGAAGATGCACAGGCTTTGTTTGAAGCCCAGTGCAGGAGGCTGGGCTAGCTTGTGCTGAGTGATTCAGACATGAATTTTAGCTCACCACGTCCACTAGAGGGCAGCAGCTGAGCAAAAATGTCTGTTTCATTTTGTAGCTAACGCTGCATTACTTAGGTATTTCAAGTTAGACAACCAGCTCACACGGGGGGACTTCAACAGACTACAGAAAGAACACGATAAAGGTGTCAGAGGAGAGTGTTTTGAAATTTTCATGGTCAGAATTATCTCAGGCCCAGCTTTCCAAGTGTCTTTACTCCTTCCACCCATAAAAAGGTCATGTTCCTAGTGATGAAATTATAGAGCTGGGGGAGGAGGCGTTGTCAATTCTTTGATATCTTAATGTTTCCAGATAAAGCTATTTAGTGAACACACACACCCCTGCAGAAACACGATTATTATGTAAGTCCTGCAGCTAGGAAACACCTTCTCAGTTTATTTCTCAGACTTGCTATGTGCTCCTAAGAACAACTTACACTACACTGATTTGAAAAGTCTGCTTCATAAGAAAATTTGAGTGTCTCTTTGAGGTTTGATTCTGGTGACATCCATTTTGAAGGAAGGGATACTTTAGAAAATAAAATCCTTCCTTTGTTTTCTAAATTTTAGTGCTGATTTTTACTACAAAATAATCATTTCTTTACATGTCTGTCTCTTTTGCTCATTTGTACATAGAACACAAGACCTGATTTGTATTCCCAGCACCAAGCCTGGTGCTCGGATGACCCTAAGTGCTTAATAAATATTTGCTGAATCCACTGTTTGTCTACACAAACTAGGCATGGTCCTGGAGCCTGGTTAATACCAATGAATGTATTTAGCACCACTGAAAATCTCAAGACAGACCAACCCCAGCTTTTTTTGTTATGCAAAAGAAGCAAGAGGGCATTTGCTTGACTGTCACATACCTGCTCAGAGACAGAGCTGCTATATTTTTTAGACATTCTCTTCCTCATTGTCTCTTTCACGGATTTCACCTTTTTTCCAAGAGAGATTCGGGAGGCAGTGGGTGATTTGATTACTTCTTTATACACAAAATCTCCTTCTTTACCCTGCAAAACAAAATTTATTAAGTATCTTTAATCACAGAAAATGAAGCACCAAAACAGGTTTTATTATTCAAACCATGAATGTCCTACCTCTCAGCAAAATGTTGGCATGCCCCAGGATCTCCACATTTTTCTTATGTTAACTCAGTGCTGTTATTTATCTTTATGATTAAAAATTAAAGCTACTGACTAACTGGCTTATGTTTATTTGTTTAAAGTAGAATATGAGTTAGTTTTATTTAAACTTAGTATGATATATTCTTCTCCTATTGCATTTTTTCCCACCAGTTTAAATACCCAAGGGGACTGTGTTTCATCAATAAAGAATGATTTAGATGAACCAGTGTTCACTTAATCCCAGCAAGAGGAAGAAAAAAAAACGATACTACTACTGAGTCACCCAAGAAAGTAGTAAGAACAAAACGGCAAATCTTAATCATTAGAAGTCCATCACCTAAATAGATTTATATCACTGAAGCATTTCATGTAGTCAACTCCTAACCGTGCATAAATTTATTTCTCCCTGAACAAGTTCGATTGTAGTCACTTCTCATTCTATTTTACATTGGCGGGGGGGGGGAGGCTTTCCCTTGGAAAAAGAAAAAAGAAATTATACTTTTATTTTTTAAAAGATTGACCAGATAAAATTATAGGTTTCTGAATCAATAAAATTTGATATCCAAATAAAATAATTTTATTCTCCCAGGAAATTCTCAGACACTACAAAAATATCAGAGATGGGTGCTTTAGCTGACACATGATCATAACAAATATAAAGCACAGAATCCTGATTTCACAGCTTCACGATAAAATGCACAAGGGGAAAACAAAACTGTATGGAAAATACACCAACATCCTTGGGAATCTCAGAAGGTAAAGTTGAAGGAAAACCTGTACACCACAGTGGGGGCCTGACCCCAGATTTGATTCAGAGACAAGTCTGAAAAGGCAGTAACCTTGGCTCAGAGGAGTCTGGTTTGCTTTGGCCCCAAGGGGACTAGGATCATTTCAGGACACTCCAGATCAGGAAGTCCTAAGCTTAGTGCAGAGATACACACATGGCCTATGATAAGGCTGGTTTTCAGAAATGCTGGCTCATACTCTTGAAACCCAAATCACAGGGCTCTCTCCTGCGGCACTACCCATGTGTAATAGCCACATACACATGAAACTATTGTGAACAGAGAGCTTGGGAGCACCAGTGACTAAGAAGGCAGAAACCAAACTCTGGACTTGTGACTTGAAGAAACCTGGGAACCAAGACATTAAAGAAATGATGTTCCGGCAAAGAGAGAGATGGTCATCTTCCATTCCATATGAAACCAAAAAGAGGCTTTAAGACGGTGAAACAAGGCTTCTCTCCAAACATGATTTAGGATCCCTGGAGGATGGTTACCTAGTATCAATTCTCAAAAATACTAAATGTGACACTGTGTCCACCATGTCACTTGAATGCAAACCTTTTCCCTCGCTTCTGACGTGTACTCACCATTGGGTCCGAATTATTACTGCCGATGTGCAGAGAACGATTTGTCAAGTCAAATCCTCCAAAACTGCAGGTTCTCTGTGGAAAGGAGAAGGCAGGGCAGAAATAAGCCAATTATGTTTAAGTCACCGAACAGGGCACTGACCCAACACGCGTCCCGTTTTCAGAATGTCACTGGACCACAAACGTGTTACAGGATGAGTAAGAAAGGAGAAATGATGAAAAAACACATGGTTCATGTTATAAGGAGACCTTGTCACTCATTTTGCCCTTCCACGGGCTGCTGGAACTATGCCTGCACCACAGGTTCAGAGTCCCCTTCACATGCAAAAACCAACTGGTTTTTAAAATATATATATATACATACAATGCAAAAATACCAAACATATGTTAATTGCTCAAGATGCCCTGTCTCTTAGCCACAGAATTTCCCTTCTATTCCCCTTAATATTGGCTACAGGAATAATAACGAGGGAACATGTATTCGAAAACCCATGTGCTCAAAGCAGTCTTGGAAACCCAGATCTGAAGTCCACTGAAAGCAGGCCTTTCTAACAGCCTCTTGTTTTGTTTAGTTTTAAATCACTCAGATGGAGGAAAAGGTTATGTTTATAAGTAAAGTCCAATCAGGCCCAGAGGATTACTCACTCATTGCTTTCCTGACCTAGCCAAAAATGCTGATAACTCTCCCATCTAACTGCCCAACTTAATCACTTATGACCCTTTCCTCAGAGTGTATGAAGTAAAGACACCACATTTGCCCAGAAAGAAAAAGCTGATTCCGTGACCGCCTTTGACCACACTTCTTTAATTTCAACAGGAAAACCATTGATGTTATAAAGAATTAAAACTTTACTGTCCTTCTGGTTGGTTTCAAACTGAACGGAACTGCTTATGCTTCAGTGCTGTTATACTCCCCAGAACTTTGAACTCTCTGTTGTGTTTCTAGAAAAGCGTCCCCATCCCTACCCCTACCCCCTGCAACCCCCAAATCATTGAGAAAAAGGAGAAACTCAAAGCATACTAATTTTTGTTACAATCTATCATCTTCTAAAGCAATTGGTAATAAAATCTGAACAACAGATTTGGGTGTCAATGTTTTGTATTACTTGTTTCTCAGAGAACTCTAATTAGCAGCTATTAAACGGAAGAAGTGAACAGAAAAGCACAACATATCCTATGAACATTGCTTATTGAAAATAAATACACCTCAGGTATATATTCTGCAGCTTCCCTGGTAGCTCAGTTGGTAAAGAATCCGCCTGCAATGTAGGAGACCCCGGTTCAATTCCTGGGTCAGGAAGATTTGCTGGAGAAGGGATAAGCTACCCACTCCAGTATTCTGGCCTGGAGAATTCCATGGACTGTATAGTCCATAGGGTTGCAAAGAGCTGGACACGACTGAGCAACTTTCACTTTCAGGTATACATTAACTGAACTGAGAAAGTGGGAACATCCAAGAAGGAAAATGCCTAGGGTTTTGGAATCACAAAGATACAGATCCAAATCCTGGTTCTACCACTTAACTTGCTGTGTGACCACAGGTAAAGTACTTAAACTCTCTGAGCTCTGGTTTCTTCATTAGTAAAATACTGTCTATATCCTATATTTGAGACTTTTAGCACACTGTCTGGCGCAAAGCAGACATGCCCTAGTGGCTCAGCGGTAAAGAATCTGCCTGCAACACAGGAGACATGGGTTTGATCCCTGGTTTGGGAAGAGCCCCTGGAGAAGGAAATGACAACTCCCTCCAGTATTCTTGCCTAGAGAATCCCATGGACAGAAGAGCCTGGTGGGCTATAGTACATGTCAAAGAGTTGGACATGACTGAATGACTGAACCACCGACCACCAACACCACCCTGAGAATATGGTAGCTTATCCTGGCAACTGTAGTACTGAAGTCAAGATTTAGTCAACATTCTAAATATGTGAGTGAAGAACTAGAGTTTAGTTCTGGGCCTTATATTCTGGGATCTTCAACTGTAAAACCACAGCAATCCTAAGAATGGACCCAAAAGTGAGCGACAGCTGGTATGACAGAAAGAAAGGCCGGGAGAAGAAAGTACTACAGGAGGCATTTCAGGATAACCAACATCCAGGATAGCGCATAACTGTTCTCCTTCATCAAAGCTGCGGCTGCTGTTTTAAATAGTCTACCATGGACACGACTTCCAATAGACATTACTTTCAGTTTCTATGAATATCAATGGACAATGCGATTTCCCTTACAGTCAACTTACTCAGACCTATATCAATTCTATAAAAAGAGACAATACCTCTGTAAACAAAATCATCACCAAACCCCCTCATCTGCAAGCAATGTCATGACCATCTCTCAAGGCTGATTTTTAACTTTAACTTCCCCTTTCCAGTATATAGTGCCAAATACATTTTCTCATTTCTGCAAAGGCAGTCATTTCATTCCAGTCGCTTTCCTGTGACTCGGGCTCCACAGACACAGTATGGCATCCAGATGCCTCATCATTTTATGTCTCTCGTGCTCCCCCTGCTTTGAATTCCAATGCTGACTGCACCACTGGAGCCCAGCATGTTATTTCTGATGCACATTAAATAACTGACAAAGAATTTATGTGGAAACTATAACTGCAATAAATTAGAAGCTTATTTATGTCTTCATAAGCCTGCTGCATGCATTTTTTCCTAAAATAAGAAGTTTAGAGGAAAGAGTGGACTGGTTTTCTTAACTGCCAACTAAAACTTCTTTCAGTGATAGGCTAAGATATTTGGAACTGGTTTCTTCTGTATGAAGGATGAACCAAATATAACAGCACCGCTTGAACTAATCTACAACTTTTTCTATTATATCAAGCGGTTCTTGAAGCAGCACTCTTTCAACAGAGAGAACAGAAGAGTAAAAGAAAGTAAACCAATCTTTGACTTCAGTGGTCTACATAAATAAAGCTTACATGAAGCTTTTCAAGTTCAAACATCTCCTGTACAGAAATTACAAGAAAATTTTAGATAGATGCTTGTGGATGAGGAGAGCCAGTCAATGGAATGGTCATGCAGTTGAAAACATGTTTTGGGGGGAGGTTGGATTTTTTTTTAATGGACAAAATTTCAAAATGTCATGCATGTCTGTTCCCCCAAACAAAATTGAATGACCAAATAAAAAGCAAGACAAATGACCGTTTCCAGTGAGTACAAAGCATTGTCATTTCCCTGAGGTTTCATCAAGCAAATATGGCATAATTTGAAAGACAAAAAGATCAAGGTTGAAGAGTAAAGGAAAGTATACTTTTGAATAAAATGAAAGATATGACAAGAAGAATGGAAAAGACTTAAGTGAACCAAGCAAAGAAATTATCTTAACCTCTTGAAAACAAAAACGAAAACCCTTCTTCTATTGTTAAAATATTTAACAACAGGGGTTAAACCCTGCCCTTCTACCACAGGGGCCATGGGTTTGATCCCAGGTTGGGGAACTAAGACTTCATACTCCACACAGCATGGCCAAAAACAACAGGAAAAACAAAAACACTTAATACTCCCCTATTGATGCTTTTGAACTGTGGTGTTGGAGAAGACTCTTGAGAGTCCCTTGGACTTCAAGGAGATCCAACCAGTCCATTCTGAAGGAGATCAGCCCTGGGATTTCTTTGGAAGGAATGATGCTAACGCTGAAACTCCAATACTTTGGCCGCCTCATGCGAAGAGTTGACTCATTGGAAAAGACTTTGACGCTGAGGGATTGGGGGCAGGAGGATAAGGGGACGACAGAGGATGAGATGGCTGGATGGCATCACGGATTCGATGGACATGAGTCTGAGTGAACTCCGGGAGTTGGGGTTGGACAGGGAGGCCTGGCGTGCTGCGATTCATGGGGTCGCAAAGAGTCAGACACGACTGAGCGACTGAACTGAACTGAACTGATGGTCTCTGAATAATTAAATTTCGTTTTCTTGATGGTACAACCACAAGAAACGGTATGTTCAAATTTCTAAGTTAGCACTGAACACGTATTTCAGCGAGTATTAAAACTGTCCACTATTGCCTCAAGCTCACAGTATTTCAAAAAACACCCAGTATCAGGTTGATGCTGGGGACAGAGGTTACAGAGTGCCAAGTGGTGGAGTCAGGACATGAAAACAAGCTTGTCCAAATGTCCATACTCAGCATCAATGAAGAATTAATCACGGGCCCACTGATGGCACAAATCTCAAAAATACCACTTCTAAAGAGAAGGTTCTGAGGAAGTTGTATCATTAACAATATAAATAATATAAGGGATATATGAGCGAGCAACTCATGTCACTCAGTTGCAAAACTCCTCCATATTATCTGATTTAAACTCACAGGGGTGAGCCAGCAGTTCACAGAGAAGTGGATCTGATCTGTCAAGATACACAGGCAAATAAACTAGGTAGAACACCTCTGAAGGTAAAAAAAACAACAACAACAAATTATACCAAGACTAGGTGGCCACAAGTATTTTCCAAAAGATCTGTGGGTCAGAACTGAAGGGGTGATAACAAGAAATAGTAACAAAGAACTATTACTTTACAACAAAAACAAAACCAACCACAACTGCTGCCAAGACACAGAACCAGAGCAAAAGCTGTTACTGATAATATTAAAAGTGTTGCAAGATTTACAAGAAGGTGAAAAAAAATGGAAAGTAAGACTTAGTGAGAAAGGCAACACGTGGGGATATCTGGAAGACCTAAGGGCTGGTACAGATGTAAGCATTCTATAAGGATGGCATTGACCCCAGAAACAGAACTTGATTGAATGAATTTAAGATTACAGTAACCACCCTGGGAAGTACAGCTTACAAATGTGAAGAACTCTGGGAGAAGCCACCATGGGAGGCAGCAACACAGTCTATTTCTTCAGACCTTTGAAAGGGGACAGGCCAGCAGCCCTAGGTGGATTAAGCAGGGCACCAGGGGCCACAAGCCCACAGTTCAGCCTCATCCTGTGCTGTTTTATATAGGCTCTTGTGCAAACTAGAAGTTGAGTGGTAATTTCCACGGGGAAATACTTATATTCTCCAGTTCAATATGTCTTGCCCTAAAAATAAATTTCACCAAGTCTCAATTCAGTAATGAAATTGAAAACCATTTTCTTATTTGAAAGTCAATACTTTATTCCTTGCTAGGTACAGAAGAATCTATGGGGCACTGGAAGGCCCTTTGGTTTAAAAAGACAAGCACATCAAATATACTTAAGTAAAACAAAAGAGCTCTAATTTTTCTTTCCTTTTAGATTGGAGAACTTTCCCTTTGCCCCCCAGACATAAATGTATTTCACAATGTTTTTTAAATTGGTGAGCACGGTGGTGCCAATCTACTGTGAGCTAGTTCTTATTGTTCTAATTAACTGGAGAAGAGACACCTCCTTGTAGGGCAAAACGTCCTTCTGTTTTGAATCAGCGTCTTGTGGTCAAGTGACAGGATGGCTGGGACTCAAGGCAGCCACTTCTAGAAGGCCAAACCCCACCCTGTACTCTGACAGCCCTTCTCCGAATCAGTTTCAATGTTTAGTTTTAAGGCTTCCATGGTGGCTCAGACGGTAAAGAACTGCCTGCGATGCGGGAGACCCGAGTTTGATCCCTGGGTTTGGAAGATTTCCCTGGAGAACAGAACGGCCACCCACTCCGGGATTCTGGCCTGGAGGATCCCACGGACTGTATGGTCAGTCCATGGGGTCTCAAAGAGTCGGACATGACTGAGCAACTTGCATTAAAAATCCAACAGCTTCAGCTGGCAAGAGGGCAGATGAGAAAGAAGGGAGGAGCGATTCCTTTAAGAGAAGTGGGATTAGGAATGGAGGTGATGGAGCAAGGGACCAGGAGAAGAGGGGGAGGGAGCCAGGCTCCCGGCAAGAGAGGCCATAATGCTTGACTGAACGTCACAGAAATGACAAGGCCATCCCGGGACCGTCTGGGTGACTCACGGACTTCTGGTGGATTCTCAAGAGAACCCTCTTAGTACAGCGGTCCACCGTGGCTGCCCACTTCCTCTTGGCCTCCTCCTCCTCCTCCAGCAAGCACCGCCTCAGGTCCTGCTTCTCGGCCTTGCTCAGGGTCCTGTCCGAGGCAGGACGCACGAGCTGGGTCAGGTTCAGGTGGCTGTACAGGCTGCGCTCCACCACGTAGGTGACATTGAACTCGCTGACCGCGGGCCGCCCGCGCGCCCTCCTGCTGGGGCCGCCGCAGCCCCCGCCCCCTTTGGGTTTCTGCCGGAGCAGCTGCAGGTCGCAGGTGGCACTGTGGACGCCCTTCCTGGAGGGGCGCTGGCAGAGGAAAGCTCTGGAGCACGAGTGATTAGCGTCCGTCTTCTTCAAGCGGATCTGCTTCCGGACACTCTGCACCTCCTCCAGGGACGCCAGGAGGTGGTGTCGCCGGCGGTAGCTGTCATAGAAGCAGAGACCATCGGTACTTACCCCATGGCTCAGGGACCCGAGGCCCTTCTTCATCTCCCCCTCGGTGAGGGAGCGGGACACCTTCTGAGCCTTGTCATCTTCCGGGTACGAGAAGAATGTCCCCATCTTCTTGGGGGGCTTTATCAGGCCCCGGCTCTCTCCTTTGCTGAAGGTTTTGACCAATTTGCGGCCGGCACCCCAGGTGTCCAGGCTACTGGACGATGGAGAAGTGGTGAGAGAGTCTGAGTCATCTTCTGGGGGTTTCTCAGGAGAAGCATCAAAGAGAAAGGGCTTCTTGTGCACGCCGGTGTACAGGGCGGACCTTTCATCTGGGACGGGGGAATTCTCAAACACCTGTTCCTCCCCACCTGGAGGGAAACACACACACACACACACACATGGTCAGGGGCTCCTGTCAACACACCCTTGCATTCTCACAGACTTGTCTTTAGATCCCCCAGCCCCCGCAAAAAAGCAGCTAGTCCAGCCAGCCAGCACAGCCAGTACAACGTACTTCCACAATCACTTACCTCCCATAAACCTGGTTCCCGCTTACATAAATGCATATAAAAAAGAAACTAAACTGAGCAAATAAATGGTTTCATGCAAGGTTAATGTTAAAAGGTTTCAGATGTGTTTTCTCCCCCTTCTCCTCCTCTCAGTGTCTTTGTAGACCAAACACCTTTACAGACCTATTAAAAATGCCACTTGGAAACTCTAAGCCCATCCATAACACAATATTCCTTAGGATTTAACAATCATTATCCTCCCCAGTATGTCAGCGCAGTCCTCAGAAGCTAAGAATCAGAATCATTCTCCCTTCTGAAAGGTGCTCCTGTTGATCTGGATGGCTTTTTACAGTCAGAGTGTGATGAACGCCATGTGGCTGACAGCGACTTTTTTTATTGGTACGCGTGCCATTTAAGTAATTAAATCACCAAGGGAGAAGTTAGGGTGAAGAAGCACCATCAAGGGTCACAGCCTGCAAACGCAACTGACAAATGGTCCCTGCTTGACGGGCTGAACACTAAAAGCTGGGGAACTGGATGATCCAAGCCAGGCATTCCCATTGACGCAGGCCCTGCTACAAAGCGGCAAGGGCATTTAAGGGCCTGGACACGCAGGCAGCCTCATGGAGTGTTCCATTTCGTCTCAAGGATTCCAGCTCTTGAAGCCTTCACTGGAGCCAGGTATCCAGCCAAGCCTTTCAGAGCCCAGTGGAAAGGTTTGGACTTGCTGGCAGGAAAGCTGAGTTCTTTTCTGCATGTGTTATGTGAACAGATGTAAGAAAAGAAGTAGGTCAAACTCTGGGTGTAGTGATCCTAACTGGCTCTTGTCCCTTTAATTATCGATATAAGGAAACTTTTGAGCACTGCGGCTTCCTGCCAGCTGAATTGTGAAGAGGAAAAAATACCAAGTTCCTTGGAACAGAAGGATGGCACTAAATACACCAGCTGGGACGAGGGTGCCAGTGTGTGGCTAAATGTCAGTGATAAAGGAAAAGGACAGCTCTCTCCAGAGTGGGGTAAAGATGAGTGACTGGTAACAGGCTTTTAAAGTTCCAGAAATTTCTTAATTTTTCCAACTGATGGGAATTACAGTTACAAATATAAAGAGAAAAAAAGTTGCTATTAAATACAGCCCAAGACTGACTTTGAGGTCAAGGAGATAGTGGTTGGGGGAGAGAGACTAAAAACATATCCGGTTCAAAGTTCTCCACAATCTGCAGCACAAATATACTTACTCGAGTATTATTCTTGGATCTTTCAAGGAAGTTTAAAACCCAGAGCTGTGGTTCTGATGGACACTGATCAGACTAGAATGCTTCCTGTTCCCTCTTCAGGACACCTGAGTAACGTGGGCTAGAGACCAAGAGGCCATGTGTTGCTGGAAGTAAAATATGGCAACCTCTTCCAGATACAGTCTACCCTCCACTTCCAGGGGTGAAGTGATCAGGTTGAATGGCACAGCCTGGGGACAGGAGCAGCCCAACAGCAGACTGCTCCCTAAAAATAGTCCAATAACGGATCATGACTTCACATTAGCCCAAGTGTCCATGGAGGTGTGCAAAGGTCCTTAAGGTCTTAAGGGGATTTGGGGAAGTTAAGGACCTATCACTCAGAACTGTTCTGGAAAATTTTCTAGATTCTGTATTTGGGGTTGTCATCAGAGATTCCAATACTTCCGTGTCACGTATGAGTTTGGAACCAGCTGGTTCACACATGCCCATGACGTAAGTAGCTCCACTTCCTGGTTCTGGCACGGCAGCATCTGGTAAAGAGTGTGGAGGGAAACAGGGCAAAGAATTCCAAAGAGGACACCTTAGCCTGTGCTATGGGCAGTCCCCATGTGGTATGGGTTCTTCCATCCTTGCCAGAGCCAAGGCCTGAAATCCCAGTCCATACTGGAGTCCTTGGGGTTTAGGGTATTCCTTCTCCCATTTACCTCGGACTTGAAAGTACAACTATCATACTGGAAGAACAACCACCAAGCTGTGCTCAACTTCATCATCATCTGGTCTATGAGTTGCTTCTTGCTCAGCTGAGATGAGAGTAGGTCATTTTGACAGGAGGAAGGAGGCAGGTATGAAATGACTTAAAGCGAAAAACGCAGATTCTAGCTCTGGCCATGCCACTCACCGTCTCCACCACCGTGGACAACTACTTCATCTCTCTGAGTCTGTTTCCTCACCTGTAATAATGCCTACCTGTATTTATTTTATTTTAATGGCCATGCCATGAAGCTGGCAGGATCTTAGTTTCCCGACCAGGGATTCAACCTGGACCACAGCAGTGAAAAGTGCCAAGTCCTAATCACTGGACCACAGGGAATTCCCAAGGCCTACCTATTGTAGTAATATCTATTATAAGGATATTGAGAGGATAAAATTAAATGAAAAGAGATAAGTAGAGGTACTCTGTATGCTGAACAACACTGTACAAAAGCTAGTGATTCATTAGCAGGTTACAGGTGAACTGGAGTAATGAAGGAAGGGAAAAGACACAGAAATGACTGGATAAAGGGCACTGCCCTGGCCTGCAATGTCGTATTATCTGGGGTCACCCACGCACCAGTTAAGGACTCACTACTCTAGTTACAAGAGTAAGCCTGAGTGATGAATTGTAACTCTCTGGGCTTTTCCAAGACTCCAAAGCTGGGGAGTGAGAGATGGGGTGGGAGCAGAGAGCATACCCAGGATCTAGAGGAGTTAGGCTGCTCAGACTTAATTCCAGGGCTCTGTCCAGCTGGCTCGGTGACCATGAGTACATTACTTCCCCTCTTTGTGTTCACCTGAGTTTCCTCATTTCACAAATGAGGGCAGCATCAGTGTCTGCCTCTGGTGAGTATTCTGAAGATGACATATTACAAGGAGCTGTAAGATGACATATTACAATAAAATCTGAAGTGTTTAGGAAAGCGGCTGGCACACGGAAGGCTCTCAGGAAATGCTCGTGATTATTCAGACAACTTAGTATTGGCACAGGCATGCGGAAGTCAAAAGGATCAACTCTTTGAAGGTCCAGGGGTGGAAGGAGAGATTGTGGGGACTATGAATCTCTCCAGCTTTGCAAAGAAGGTGCCCAGGTGGCCTCTCTGTACCAGCACAAGCTCTCTTGCTAATGAGGAAGAGTTCTACCAGCAGAGCATGGAGGAGTCCCAATCTAGCACAGTGATGTTGGGGGCAGCCTGCAGCGGATGCCCTGAGCTGTACACACACCTGGGGCTTCTCCTGGTGACAGCGGCAAGCCTGGTCAATAGCACCCCAGATGCTGGACCCCAGAACTGCCACTTGAGATTAAACTCACCAAATCCATCTCCCATCTATGACATCTAATTCATGCCCAGATGAACCAAAACTCTATGCTGAAAGCCCACAGAGTTACTACCTTTTACCCTATAGCGACCTCTTTTGGTACACTTTCCCTTTTTCTCAACTACGCCTCTCAGAGATAGCTGAATTGATTGATTCTGACATAAACACACAAGTTAGAATATTTCTGTGCTTTATAAGCCCCAACACACATGACTATCACATACAAAGGGGCTCCTGGGTGGTAGGCACGGGACCATGTACTTCACCCATTTATATCATTTATGGACAAGACCCACCAATTTATGCACTGGCAACTATGCACAAAGTTTGTTTTAAAATGAGATGCTCCCAAGGTTGAATGATGGCAATTCCATATGTTCCTACTTAATATTACCAAACGACACTGTGTGTGATTTCAGTAGACCTGCCACGGGAGAGGAAGTCAGACTGTGTGTTCTGTTCTGTGGAACCATGACAGACAGGCAGGTATTAAAACAGCCAAATGTAAACAGCACCGCACATGGAATTACCATGCAAAAGACACCCAGATGCAACCCTGGAATTAAACAGAACTCTAAGTGCAAGAAACTGGCCATAAAGCAGATAGTGTCTCTTTCCCTGCTTCTCTTGTCTCCTTCCCCTTTCCATTCAATCTCCACTTTCCCATAGTAACCCCCTGGCCTTCAATATTCCTCCAGAGGATTAAAACCAATAAATAATTACATCAAACAAAAAATTTCAAAACACCAAAACAGCAACAGAAACCCTCATCTATGTAAATAAAGGCGAGTTCAGTTCCCTCCAAGGTGCGATTTGATTTAGGTACAAAAAAAGAGCCTCTACAATGGCATTCTTGAAATCTACATGTTGTAATTTTGAACTTCCCCACAATGTCAATGTGACATTTTAACAAGTCACGTGCTTTTAAAAAGAATAAAAAATTCTTTCTAGCATTTCTTTCAATCACTAATTGTTTCCCAAACAGGAAATCTGACTCTTTTGTAACTCGAATGCACTTTACTAACAATAAGAAAGACAGACACGGTTGAGATTTAAACTGTCATAATTACACTTCAAAGGTTAACTATTCAATATAATAAATCTAAGTTCATGTCCCTTTTGACATTATGGCTTCATCTGATGAGGGGCTTGGCCAGGAACCTGGCTCTTAAAGCACTTAGAATAGGAGGTCTTTAAAGCCTCTTTGGAACTGAGACTTGAGATCATTAACAGGAAGAAGAAATCATCCCTCAGAGACCTGAAACGACATTAAGTGCCTTGTTTGTTAGATGTTTGAGGTAGAGATATATTAAATTTGGACTAAATTCACTGGGTGAGAACCATAGTCCTTTAGGAGCCGAGGCTCACACTCAGAAGATGTTCTAAAATAAAAGTTTATATAAAATGGTATAAGGTCCAAATGAAAGCTGGACCACATCTTGAGAAGATTTCATTGCCATACACTAGCCATGCCCCATCTTTGTAATATTTAAATAACTAAGCCTCCGGAATGCTGGAGGCCAGGATCCTACATTCCAGAAGGTACTCAGTGCTGCCTTGCTCACATGCAATCCCAAATTCCCCCTCTGCCAGCCTCAGCCAGAACCCATTTTTCCACTTTCATATTTTCTACTGAGAGACGGACCCCAGATGACTTGCTTTGGAATAAGTAGGGCAGAGTTTGCTTTGTTACCTTCTGTGCTGGGCTTTTTCATTTCTTCCACCCTGATGAGTTTCTTTCTCACTCTGCGAGTGGAGTTTACCAGCTTGTGTAACCTCTTAAACTTCACCGACTCCTCGGTCTCATCCTCCGACTGTTCTCTTGACTAGCAAAGAAACAAAGGAAAAGTTAATCAGATAATTGCTGGGCGGAGCTCTGCCTCACTGCCAGTCTGAACTCTGGCAGCTCTGCAGCTGAACCTGGGGCACCAACAAAGCCGCCCAACAGGTTCATAGAGAGACACGTACCATCATCTTAAGGTCTAATTTGGTGGAGAATTAGGTCCTAGGCACCCCCACACACACCGATGGCCTGGCCTGGCCTGGGGTGCATTTGTCTCAATGAATTCCCGGTTCTCTTTGAGAGAGCTCCGGCAGGACGCTCCCCTAGGCAGGGCCTGTAATTCCAGTTACACTGCTGTGCTTTGGGGCAGCCTGTCCTCTCCCTGGCCCATCAGGGCTTGCTGTTTAACGTGGTCATCGACTACTTCTCCAAACCCAGATTCTGTTGACTTGTTCCAGTCCTCCCCGAAAATCAAAAACAGCAGGGCAGGAAAACGGAAGAAATGCAAAAAGCCATCCTCGGTCCCATTTGCGGGGACTGTCTCCCATCCCTCCTTCCGCCTCTCCCAGCTCCTTCCAAGAGTTCCCAAGGAAAGCCTGGGGAAAGAGCCTGCATTCCTCCACGAGGGACAAGGGAAAAAGCTGACCTTTTCAGCCATACAGTCCAGTCCATATTCCCCAGCATCCCATTTCAGTTCTGCAGTGATTCAAGAATGCTCAGCCCAGCTGTTTTCCCTCAAGTATCAAACATTACAGAGAGAGGGGAAAAAAAAGTCTCTGCAGCAATGACCCAAGCGGAAAACAATCCTTTCCTTGTGAACAAAATGAGGCTTTCGTTTCCAAGTCAGCTCCAACATTCAACAGGCAGCTTCCTCTGCTTTATCTGCTCAAAATGTGGAAAAAGCAAAAGAAGGCTCCAAGTCAATGGACGTGCTGCCCGGATCGGGCGCACCGGCATCCTCGGGGGCGCAGAGCCCGGCGGAAGTGCGCAGGCTCAGCACAGCCCAGGCCGCTCCGAGTCGCTCCAGCTCACCCCGCGCATCCTGCCAACAACCTTCCCTCGGTTCCCTCCAACCTAGCTCGATGACAGAGCGGGGAGAGACATGCCTCCAACCAAAACCAAACCACGTCTCCGCACCCGAGTCTAATTCGGAGACCTCCCCCCTTCGAATAAATGCTCTCACGAATCCCAATTTTATAGAAGCTAAATTGGGAAGCAAGAGTGAGCGGAGAACAGTTCAAGAGGAAATGAGGTAGGGATTCTAGTAATTACTTAGGCAGAAAAACAGTGTCTGCTGTGAGTCCACAAATATTTCTGTAAGCACTCTGGCCCTCTGTCAGGGATATACGACCCACTTCCTGGCCTCTGTCTTGGCCCTGGGGTTCCCAGCATTGGAGCCATTGTACTTTCTCCCTGCAAGACTATAAGTAAACCATTCACTCCTTAAAGAATAATTATTATAACCCATGAAACGGCATGTCATCAGGAGAGGGGTATTTCTCAGACTTTCCTTATGTGAAGTATATCAGTATCTACATCCAATTTCTCTTAAAAAAAAAAAAGGTCCTAGGTAAAATGTTGCATACACATTTCAGAAAAGTTAACTGCTGGTAATGAAGAGTAGAAATTAGGCCCCCAGATAATCGTGGAAGGAGGATACATTGCATGCTGGCCATCATGCTTAATGCATTTGGTCTAAAACTTAAAAGGTAACACATTAAAATAAAATAATAAGTACAGCTTCTACTACATAATTGTCTGATTGGAACTTTACTTTTTCTTGCATGACTTGCTGGTGTATGATGGGACAGTCAGACTGGTCAACCAGAGGAATGAGAACTTGGTTAACCCCTCATTCTGGGTAATCAGCACCTGAACAAAACCACAGTGCATGGAATTACACATAAACACTGAAAAACATTCTGCCTCTGTCTCTCAAAAACCAAGTACTTCTAATAGAAGAAGAGTCAACATTCAACCACAGAAAGTTTCTGTACCTACAAATCTAGACTGTCTATAACCCTCACATTAAAAATTCTGAAGTCACGTGGAAATGAAGTAAGCATGTGTGTGTGTGCGTGCTAAGTTGCTTCAGTCGTGTCCAACTCTTGTGACCCTATGGACTGTAGCCTGCCAGGCTCCTCTGTCCAAGGGATTCTCCAGGCAAGAATACTGGAGTGGGTTGCCATGCCCTCCTCCAGAGGATCTTCCCAACCCAGGGATCGAACCAACGTCTCTTACATCTCCTGCGTTGGCAGGCAGGTTCTTTACCACTAGCTCCACCTGGGTAGCCCTGAAATAAGCACAGGTTGTTCATAAGCAAGATTCAGGAAGTTACATCATAGAATGAATATCATTCATACCTAGCTTGGGGTTGCTGGTGGCGGTGTGCATGGGTGTGTGTAGGGGTGGGAAGGGGAGTAAAAAGAGAAAGAGGATCTGGAAAGGGACAATACAAAAATCTTGAGTCATAAAGATACAAATCACTTGTAGGAAACACACTAACGGAAGGAAATTTTCAGGAAGAAATCAAAATAGTTAAACCAGGACAACAGATTTAAAGGTAATGACACCTCCCCATCCCCACCAGCTCTACTTTCCTCTTCTCAAATTCACTGGGGTGAAAAAGAACATATTCCAGGTACTTATTTCATTACTTTCACGTGTTCCATCTATTTTTTGAGAAAGAACTCTTCAGAATTTTGAATTATTATTTTTATTTTTCTTGAAAAAAATTAAAAGTTTGGAGGCATCTGCCACTGACAAATCACAAATCATGGCAACCAATAACTTTCTTTGCAGTAGCATGTTTGGGGATACTAGACAAGATAGATGACACAGCACTATTTATATGAAGAGAAATGTAGGATAAAATCGGTCATTCAAGAAATATATGTATATCTTATTATTATCATTTTTAAAATAGAAAATCTCCTCTTTGTGAGCCCAGAAGTCACTGGAGGTAAACAGTATATCCCAAGGATGCTTTTTATTGAGAGAGGTGTTGACTTCTCACTTCCTCCTGGGTCCAGAGGAAGAAGAGTTGTGAAATATTTGCCTTAAAAAAAATCCTCTCCAGCTGTTTCAACATAAAGACTCTGTAAACGGCATGCATTTTTCTTTTAAACTAGGCAGTAAAGCTTAAATTCCTCATTTCATGTTTCTCCTTTTAAAAACGCATGTGCCACTTCCGAAATGTTGGAAAAAAGAGACTTGTCTTTTTATTCAGAAAATACACCCTCAGAAATGTACGTGTGAGATGGGGGTGTGAGAATCTCTTTTAAGTTTTTTAAAATTAAGAAATAGATATGTGTATATAAAGGAAATCCTCATACTTAGAGGAACTTTGTAGAAGATGAAGGAAATCTGCATTGAATATAAAATGAATGACTGATTCCAAGAAATAGACTCAATGCTATTATAAAACCAGGCTTTAAATAAACTAAAGAGAAAAAAAATAACAGTATATGTTTATACACATTCAAACACAAGATGCTATCACCTACCCTCCCTGTCTTGGCCCAGGTCAGAGTACTAAAATAAACCTTAATTTGACCAGATTCTAAATTAGAAGGTGGAAACTCAATCATCTGTATACAACCCTTCACCTCTAAACCTTTAGTAGAAAAGGCAATAGATTTATCCCACCAGAGGATGTGGAAAAGTGGATTTACAATATTGTAAATAGAAACATTTGATTTCCAACCTCCGTCTTGCAGATTTTTCCACCAGAAAGCCCATATGGCTCAACTTTTAATTACTTTGGCTAATGCTATATGTAGTAATTCTGTGGTGAATGCTTAAGTGTTTCATTTCTGGTTTCCATGGCAACATTACATCAGATTGCAGACAGCTGGCTCCACAGTTTTAAACCATAACAAATTGACCAAGCCAAGGCACAAAACTATAGCTGCTTTAAAGAGAGAGTACACCATTCTCCCGCCAGGGTGCTGAATGAGGAGACTATGGGGCCCGTTTGGCTTGCAACAGAGGGTGGAGCCTCCCTCTTTCTCAGCTTCTTTTGGAATATGTGCTTCCTTGACACATGTGCAATGTTCTAATGGGAAAGACACGGAGCCAGCGCGGAGAACTTTTTATAACACAGCTACATTAAGGATAATCAGAAAAAAAGGGAACACAATTAATAGCATCTGTAAATACAAAAATGCGTGTGCTGGAGCAAACTGAAAGCATGGCCTTACTGATCAAACTGAAGCCTGTCAATGCAGGTCGTAACAGATGCTTCACTTGCCCCTGACCTTGTAACAAACAGTTCTCGCAAACGGTGATGCACTAGAACAAATGCTTTCCAAAAGCTGCGTGGCAGTCCTGCAGGCAAAGCAGTAACCTCTTGTAATAAAGCCTAATCTGAACTTGCACGGAGCAACTAGAACCCTTTGGGGGACCGCTGGAGACCTTGCTGAGCACAGGATTACAACTGCGCCTTCTGCAGAAACACACTCACTCAGCTTGCTTCCCCAGCTCCAAACATGTCCCGACTAAGTCAACGTATCTCCCCCGGAGCCACGTAGGGAACATTACATTTATGCACTCCTGAAAAGTATTCTGAAATTGGCAAGGTATTCGCCTGTGAAACTCACACGATGTCAATGGTACTAAACCTTCATGTTAGGAGAAGGAAACCGATCTCCTTTAGGAGAAAAGCCATTTGCAATACTGCCTGAAGCCAAGTCTTCCGCGTGAAAAGCCTCGGCGAGTGGCAACTAAGCTCCCAACCCATGTACACCCAACCCCTCGTATCCTGCTTTATTCTCAATAATAATCACTCCTCTCCCCGCAAAACCTATGCCTTAGTCTTGAATGAGCAAGCTAGGAAAGAATGCTCTGGGTTACAAGGTAGGGAAGTAAGTAAGGGACTAGAAGGAAGGATCAAGAGGAACTTGATCAGGAAAGGGGGAAGCACCATAGTCAGGAATGATGAGAAAAGCTTTTACTTGAAGTGACAGAAGCACAGGTCCCCCACCCCTCGGCATGAAATAAGTCCAGCAAACTTACCGGCTTCGGCATTGAGCAGGCCTCGGGGGTGACGCTGAGCGTGTCCGGGACCCCCACCCCCTCCCCACTCAGAGCGCGTCTTCACTCCCACTCGACCCCTCCGTAATCGCAAAGTGATGGTGAGGCTCTCCCGGACCATGCTCCCTGGGAGTTACATGATCGGGCAGGCTCCGCGGGACAGCTTACGATCCGAAGAAAGTGAAGACACTGGTTTCAATTAGCCGCTTGCTGCCTGCTGACTGATCTCCCAGTTCCTTGCTCACTGCATAACTTGTAAGAAAGGCATAAGTCATCAGCTCTAAGCAAATCTCCTATTCACCACAAGGAAAAAAGGGAGTGTTGTACGTGGCAAACAATCCCTGTTTTCACTGACGAAGGCTCCCTGACCTCCCGCTGGCCTCCAGTTCCTTAATTACTGTCTATGGAATTCCAGAGAAAGAAAAAAAAAAAAAAAAAAGAACGCGAGAATCTGAGCAAGTCCGGGACAAGGACTCACCCTCAAAAATGACTGAACTGAAAAAAGATCTCTTTTGCAGATAAGTCTTCTCAACACCCCCTGAAGGGAGCCATTGCGATTGAAAATAGACACCTTCCAAAGGCTATTTTTGAAACTCCTGAATTAAAACTTATGATTGTGGTTTTTCTCCTAAAGTTGTCACTTTCTGTCTCTCTCCCTGCTTTTTATTCTTTCCGGTTTAGCCACTAGAGTAAATGTAGGACGTTGACTGATGCTTCTAAAACTGTCTTACCTGTTTCAATGATCAGTTGTTTCAGAGCAGCTGAGTTCTCTTGGATTCTAAAATTTGAGCATGGGGATTCTGTCAAAAGATGGTCATTTAATTTTCTCAGGGCTGTCTAGGGAGCGACATCACATGCTGCTACTTAAATAGAACATCATTTCAAAAGGCAGGACTGAAAACCCCTACAAAGAATCCAAGACATGGGTTGCAGGCCATGTCTATTTTCAGGGCTAAATTCACTCAGTTGGGGAAGTCATGTATTCCCACTGCAGTTTGAGCTGCTCACTCCTAGGTGCCTCTCCCACCATGCAGATCTTTATTTACACTATTCAAGGGCCGCCCCCGCTCTTTTTGGGTCATCACATAGCAGAGATCCCAGGGGGGTACCACTGACCACCAGAGCTCCTTTTCCTGGGCACCTTTCCTGTTCTCCTTCCTTGGATGCCTTGGGCTTCTCTCATTCTGCATGAGGATTTCCCAGGTGGCGCTAGTGGTAAAGAACCTGTCTGCCAATGCAGGAGACATAAGAGACTCGGGTTCGATCCCTGGGTGAAGAAGATCCCCTGGAGGAGGGTATGGCAACCCACTCCAGGATGCTTGTCTGGAGAATCCCATGGACAGAGAAGCCTGGTGGGCTAGAGTCCATAGGGTCACAAACAGTCGGACATGACTGAAGCAACTTAGCACACACACGTGTACTCTTCACGAAACTCCCTTTCCCTGAAATTTTCTGCCCTCCAAAAGTGTCTCCTCTCATCATTTATGGAACTTTCTTCCCTAGGCTACCTCTTCCCAATTTCACAAAGCCGTTTCCCTGACGCCCTCTCTGGTTTCACATATGCCCCGTTCCCACCACCATCTGGGAAGCCCCACGTGTACCGCAAACGGTGACAGGTGCTTTCCCAATGTCAGACTTCAAACACCTGGATTTATCAAACACTCGCAATTCCCAGGCTCTGGGCTAAGGATCTGCATGCATGACCTGGTCTCCCAGATGGTAAATGGTAGCAGACGACTGGGATGCTTCATGGCTTCCCTCCTGCATCACCCTAACTCTACCCAGGCTTTCTTCACCCAAGACTGACAACCACACTGCATGCATTATCGTGCTTAGAATTCCTTAAGGCTGTCAGTAGACATCTCACTTGAATTTCTCTGTCATTTAATGAAAACTAAGAAAATGTGTACACCCCAAAGATGGTGGGGAAATACTCCTCGACATTGGAGCTAGAACAGCCTGGGATTAATTTCCAAGTCCTCTAGCAAATCCCTCTACTTCTATGGGGTTTCGTGTACCTCCACGTACGTTTGGTCTAATAACATTTGTCTTAAAGTGCTGTTGTTTTTACAAATGGTGTACATAACTGCATACAATTGACCACTGGAGCTCGGTAATAAGTGCTTATTACAGCTGCAGTCTCTCTATTACTGATCGGAATTCAAACAAGACCTATTTTAATTCTTACAAACTGCTGTTTTAGGTGCCCGTGTAGATAAGCAAAGGCAAGGAAAACACATAAAAGCAAGTGATGATGGACAACATTTGAGGCTGAGTCTGAGCAGTGTGTTGAGATGCACAGATGATTCTGAGTGGCACTCGGAGACAGAAAACAGGAGTCCCACAGACAGAGGGTGCCTTTAAGCCACTTGTGAACTATCATTTATAAAATAGGCAGTGGCAAGCCTCCTCGGGTTCCGGAGAAGATGAAGGGAGACCTTGACTGGGAGGGGAGCCCGTTAGGTTGCAAAGCCTCTACCGTGTAAGACAGCAGGAGCCAGGCATTGATGAGCCAGGTTCTGGGAGGCGGCTGAAAGATAGAACCTATCTCCTATTTGTGCTCACAGTGGCCTCGTACTCCTTACTCACCCTTTTTAATGGCGACAGGAGAAGTCAGCTATTTATGGAGACACTTCATGTGGAAAGCCACGCATGCAGGGTGCCCATGGTGGGCCTTTGGCAGATAATCCATGCACAATTTGAGGAAGCTGAGACTCCCCAGCCCCATAGCTCCCAGCCCTTGCTCTGTATTAGAGGAAATCTCAGGATATTTGAAAAACTAGGCTGAGCCAGGCCACCCTTGGGAAGTTTCTTGGTGGAAGCAAGAAGGAAACAGGGAGGATCCACTTCACAAAGGAGGAGCATCGCTGGTCTTGCTCACTGGGTAGTGGACTTGAACTTACCCAGCACACAAGAGGTGTGCAAATTTGCAGAGGACAGATTTGAGCATCTGACTCCCACCCTAAGGGAATGCTCTTTAGGTCCCCAGCGCAAAGTTCAAAGGCCATATTGTGAAATGTAGGCCTGCAGAGTCAGAGCTCTCATCTCCAGCTTCTGTGTATGCTGTGCTCAGCTATGTGGATACTATGTGGGAATAGCCACTCATAGCACCTGGTTCTTATCCTCCGACTTCCTCACAGCACCTCAGACACCCCATGTCTCATGTGCCTGCACACCTCTGCACTTGCTGGTTCCTTTCTGGGATGATCTTTGCCTGCCCCATCTACTTCCCTAACTCCTGCTCATCCTTCAAGGTTCAGTTTATGTGTCACCTCCTCTGGAAAGCCTTCCTGGCCTTCTTCCTCATCTTCCTTATGCCAGGTGGTTGCACAGCAGCCAACAGAGTATCTTGGGACTGAGCTCAGTATGTTATCACACTATTATTAGTCCTTCACTAAACTTCAAGAAGACAAAGAGCACTGTCATTTCCATTTCTCTGTCTGTATTTCAGCAACATTTACTGTTTACCCTATTAACACACGGTCTATTTTTCATTAGAAATTTTGGAAGATATAGATAGAGGAAAAAAGAAAATGCTTATATTTTCCTGATCAGAAACATCGGTAACATTTTGGCTTATTTCTTTGTGTGCGTGCACATATGCACACACACAATACACCTCTGTTACTTTTTAAAAAAATAAACAAACAAAAAGAATGACTTTGTGATCTTTAGCGACTCCAGCCCCCACAGTCACAGTCACTATCAACGTCCCCAAAGCCTCCCTCACATAAACACAGGTGTAAACAGAAACAAAGTGCCCACTGATAATTGTGACCCTCTTTGAGAGACATTGTTGCTCTCAAGGTTTCCTTTGGAGAAACACTGGGGTTCTCAAATACACTGTTCAAACTGTTTTATAACCTGTTTTTAAAAATTAATATGTTTTGAATGTCTGCCGACATCAACAAATACTTAGCAAATAAAATATAACACTGCATTAATGATTCAATGGTATTCAGTCATAGATACCTACTATAATTTACTTAAATAATGCTCTCAATCACTGGAACATTTGCATGTTTCTAATTTTTCAGCATTATAAAAAAATACTCTGATGAACACTGTGTCATAAAATTTTCAGTGTGTCTAGTACATCGTTTTTTTTTTAGAATAAGTGATTAGATTGCTGAATTGATGGATAAAGAATGGGCATATCGCCAAGTCTTTTGATACATATTAATTTGCTCATAAGAAATATTTTATTATTTTAAATTCTCACAAGGAGTATAAAAAGAATACCTATTTCTGCACACAATTGCTGACACTGAACATCACGATATTCTTTTCCATTTACAATAGATATTTCCTGATTGGAATCAATGGATGGATGTACTGATTCAAAGCATTAGGAAGGGAAAAGAATCAAAAGTACATGAGTAAGCTGGCTTGACCTGGACTTACAAAAGTTATACTCTAGAAGTCTGGGGGTAGGAAGGTCCCAAGAGAAACAGGGGTTCAGAAATGGGTGAACTCACTTCTGGTTGGGGAAACAGAGACATGCTTCAGTGAGGGGACAGACACTCGCCAAGGCTTTGGGGACATTTCCAAGGTCCTGTATGAGCCTAAAACTCCACTGTTTACATGGCTCCTGCTGACCTCACATGCCTGCCTATCTGGACAGTCAAAGAAGAGCTCAGCTGACGCTGCTCCCTTTATAAACAGCATGTGACACCGGTCAACAACAGCTTCACGGCTCTCCTCTTCTCCAAGCTTGATTTCATAATCCCTCCAACATGCCTGATCTCCCTCCACTGGTCCAAGGAGTGATGCATTTGAGGTCACTCCCTACCTTAGGGGCAGTACATTGGCTCTGGCTGGGACTTTCGTATCAGCATTACCAGTCATCATCATCCGGCCATGGCAGGGGCCTTCTGGTCACAGCCATCCAGTTAATGTGCTATTCTTTATGTTTACACAAAAATTCGTTTCACTTTTTGAAGAAGTTAGAATTACTTTCAAAAGTGTTTATGAGTTGTCAGAGTAACTATATAAAATAGGAAACACATTGTGGGTTTTTTCTTCCCCCTTATTTCACAAAGGAGTCAGGGGAGGACTCATCTGTTTAGCAAGAAATATTTTGTTCATTAGCTGGTGACATCATTGTCCTCTGAAATGAAGAGATTTTAGTCAGCATATGGAAAAAAAAAATGAAATTCCATTCTTCTCCCAGAGGTGCAGTGTAACACTGAAATAATCTCTCTGGCAGCTTCAAAATTAACTAGTTGTCGCCAGATTTGAAGGCGGAGGAGAAGGAGGCAGAGGAGGAGAAGATAATTTCATGATACTCGTATTTGTATAAAGTATGTGAGAATTTGAGGTAATGTTACCATCCTCTAGAGGCAAAGGCTTGTCAGCACTTAATTCATTGAAAGAAACTATTGAAAAACGAACTATAAAGCCAAAAGAACAACGAAGGGATACTACAATCCCCAATAAACTCTCTTCTTTTGCTTAAAATTCACAAACTCTTAATTGCTTTTAGTTACCCCCAAATAATGCTGCTACTTTTACTGTAAGGAAGGAAGAACATATAAGACCTCAGGAATCTTACAGCCAAGTCTAGGGAGATTTCAGTAACAAGTAAGCTCACCCATCATGATTCTGCAAGTTTCCATGGAGCAGAGAAAATGCCTTTCCTTCTCATGAAAGGAGTTGGGAGAAGAGAGATGTTAAGTGACGGAAAAGGAACCGACTTCCCCTTCATTCTGTAAATCTTTGGAATATTTGACTGCTTGAGATTATGTCACCCTGCCCACAGGTCAGAGACCCCTGCTGGTCGTACAAAATAGGGAAGTTGAGATGAAAAAGTTATGGAAAAGTAGGCAACAGTTCTTTAGGTCTTTCTGTAAAGAATGGGGGAGTGTTACCCAAAACACATCCATGGTCTCAGGCACACTGAAGACTAAAGCCAAACACCAAACCCACTCATTCCCAAGTGCCTTCAATTCTCACACAGCCTGTGCCATGGAAAAAGGATGATTCCGAGCAAGACTGCCAACTAGGGCAATTACATAGGCATTTGAGGCTCTAGTTTCTAGAACTGATGGACGTTTTCATCCCAGAAGCGGTAAGTCTCCCAAGGGATTGGGTGGTGTTTGCAAAGTCACATTGCTTTTATGGCATCTGAGACAAACTGATTCATGGATCAGGCATGATGACTTCTTGGACAGGGCTGCTAAACAACCTTGCCTAGGCACATGACGATGTAAAAATACGGAGAACTGATGGAGCTTGCATGGCAACGGAGGGAAGGAGCAGACACCAAGTTCTTTCCTCTGACCCAAACTTAGGCCACCAATCAGCATGGGCATCTGTTAAGACGGAGGCAGGTGGGCCAACGGTGCCTCCCAGAGTCATGATCTATGACCTTAACATACTTCTCCTTATGTTTGTTGAATAAACAATAAGTAAATTTACTTCCAAACCGAAGAAATCTTGGCTGAATCCTTAGAAAATGAATCAGTTAGAGCTAGAAAGGTTGTCTGTGGTCATCTAACTGGCAAAACAATCAGGTCATGATGACTGCTGAAAGCTAAATCACAGAATATCCTTCCCACAAGTAACAAAATGAGCAACAGCGCCCTAAAAAACACAATTACTAAAAACTGGCAAAAATACTACACCAAGAGCATCCAAAGATATATAACCTAATATATTAAACTTCAGAACCACAAGATCAAGCTAAGAAACAAATTTCTGAAGATACAGAAAAGGAAGTAAAGTGTGTGGCCTTCTCGATCTTCTGCTCTAGGAGCAGCAGAAACTGCTTCAGGAGACGAATGAGTGAAAAGATGGTAAGTCAAGTGTAAAGCTGGTCTTGACTGGAATGAAGCCTCTAGAAATTCACCAGGGATGGGAGGAATGAATTAAAAGCAGGCTGACTCTGGCAGACCCATTCCCCCAACCTTAAGCAAGCAACGTGAACAGTGATGCAGAACGTTTAGCAAACTCTTAGCAGGGGGACGTCTGAGCCCCAGTATCCCAGTGGAGACCACATTCCACCTCAGTTTGGTTTTCCCCCTCCTCGGGCTCTTACATTAGGCTATAGCAACAACAGGGGCTTCCCAGGTGGCTCTAGAGGTAAAGAACCCGCCTGCCAATGAGAAGATACAGGAGACAAGGGTTTGATCCCTGGGCCAGGAAGATTCCCTGGAGAAGGAAGTGGCAATCCACTCCAATATTCCTGCCCGGAGAATCCCACGGACAGAGAAGCCTGGCAGGCTACGGTCCATGGTGTCGCAGAGTCGAACGTGACTGAGTGACTTGGCACGCACACACACAGCAACAACCAACGTGAATGGATCACAAAATAAACAGAGAAAAACACCGCGTCATCTGACATATGGCAAATGGGTCAGAAGGTGGTCCTCATTATATCAGAACACATAGAAAATGTGACCTGAACTACCCAAGCATGATCAAAATGAAAAGAAATGCATGAAACTACCCAAACTGTAACAAGGAGGGGAAAGAGAGAGACAGAAAAGTCATGGACCAACACAGTGATTTTATCTTTGATCCCCATCTCTCTATCAGAAGAAAACAAAACTCAAGGAACAGGAAGAAATCCTCAACAGTTGCTTCTCTTTATAAATAGTTTAAGAAGAATATGAATTCAATTAAATGAGGTCTCAAAGACAAGATGAAGAACATAATAATATGAATTTTAAAACTGCAATCATATATGGAAGCAACCTAAATGTCCATTGACAGAGGAACAGATAAAGATGTGGCATATATGTATGTATGTACGTACATGTGTACACACACACACACACACACACACACACACACACACACACACACACACACACACAATGGAATACTACGCAGTCATAAAAAAGAATGAAATAATGCCATTTGCAGCTACACAGTTGGGTGTAGAGATTATCATACTGAGTGAAGTAAATCAGAAAAAAGACAAATATCATATGGTATCACTTATATGTAGAATCTAAAAAAGATACAGATGAACTTATTTATAAAACAGAAATAGACTCATAAACATAGAAAACAAACTTATTGTTACCAAAGGAGAAAGAGGTGAGGAAATAAATTAAGAATCTGAGATTGACATATACACACTAGTATGTATAAAAGAGATAAACCACAAGGACCTACTATATAGCACAGGTAACTATACTGTAATCTATATTGCAAGATCTTGTAATAACCTATAGTGGAAAAGAATCTGAAGAGGAATACATGAGTAAAATGCAATCACTTTGCTATCCGCCTAAAACTACCATAGTGTTGTAAATTAACTATACTTCAATTTAAAAAATTGCAGTCATAAGGAAATGCGGACCAAACAACCTATCACAGAACCAATTTGTAAATATTAATAAGAATGAGCAAAGAATAGAATCAATACCGTGGAAGTAAAAATATCGATAGTGAGGAAAATGTATATTATTTTAGAGGAGTCTCATGGTAAAGAATCTGCCTGCCAATGCAGGAGATGAGGGTTTGATCCCTGGGTTGGGAAGATCCCCTGGAGAAGGAAATAGCAACCATTTCCAGTATTCTTGTCTGGGAAATCCCATGGAAAGACAAGCTTGGCACGCTACAACCTGCAAGGTTGCAGAAGAGTTGGATAAGACTTAACAACTAAACAATCAAATCAAATTATTTTAATCCATTTTCTGATATGATCCAAGTGTGAAGATTTACCCACCTATTTACCTAAGCCCAGGGCTTCCCTGGTAGCTCAGCTGGTAGAGAATTCACCTGCAATGCAGGAGACCCCAGTTCAATCCCTGGGTTGGGAAGATCCCTTGGAGAAGGGAAGAGATATCCATTCCAGTAATTCTGGCCTGGAGAATTCCATAGACAGAGGAGCTTGGCAGGCTACAGCCCATGGGGTCACAAAGGGTCGGACATGACCGAGTGGCTTTCATTCACTCACCTAAGCCCACTGGCCTTGCTGCTCCCTCTACCTGACACAGTTCTCTTCCTTCTCCTGGTGAGCTACTGCTTAGTTTCAGTCATCTTTTCTGGGCTTTCTACACTCCCCTCACTGAGGCCTAACGGACTTTCTGTGTGCACGTCACACGCTCAGTAGAAATATCCCAATTAAGCCCTCAATCATGCTGTCCACTTCTGTCTCTTCTTCTCAAATATAAACCCCTGTGGATAGGGACTGGCCTGTAATAGGTATTCAATAATGTTTGCACAAAGAATGAGTGAAAGAATGTTCAAGATGGCATTCTTTCATCTACATTCTTTCATCTGGGTCAAAAGCACAGGGCAAGAAGTGTCTTGGTAGGAACTAATTATGCAATGCTATTAGAATTATACTAGTAATAGTACAGTCAACAAGAAAGTGTAGTACAAAGAGAAACAGGGACAGAGAAGAGAATAAAGGGATATTTCTATAGAAATCATTTTGTGATTGGGATTTGAATCAGAATTTGGTTGTGTTAAAATACTGCTTCCCAAATGAATCCCTTTGGTGACTGAGTATAGTTCTAAGAGCTTTGATATAATGGGTAACTATTAACTTATAGTCCAAATGAACTCTGAACAAGTGATGGGCAGCTTGTGACTTTAGTAAGTTGGCTTACACTGGAAGTGACCCTCAGTCTGAATCTGACTCATGAACCGTTGATAGTATTTGGGTCTCTCACCAAGCCACCCATTATCATAAGATTTGGCATCAGAGCAGAAGATTTAATGAGGAATTAACATGGAATGAAACAATATCATTAAGCAAGTAATGAAAATCCTCTTACCCCAATCTCCTTGAGGTTTATCCCAAAAGCAAAATAAGAAACTGGCATTGCAAATCTAAATGCCAATCTTTAACCCATATTATATCACAAGTATCTGTATTTAGATATAATCAGCTAGCAGGGAAAATGTTGTATATCTTGTCTGGTATTTATACATTAGGCTGGACAGATGAAACTGCCATTTTTATAGGTCAAAAGCTAATATTTCCAGTTCACATGGCTTGACCTAATAAAAGAAGTAACAAGGAATTCCCTGGCAGTCCAGTGGTTACGACTCTGCTCTCACTGCCAAGGGCCCAGGTTCATTCCCTGGTCAGGCAACTAAGATCTCATAAGCTGCACAGTGCAGCCAACATTTTTTTAAATTGGAAAAAAAAAAAAAAAAGTAAATAAAGATGAAGCTGAGGATGAAAGGAAAATCTTAAAAAAGAAAAGAAAAAACAGATCAGAATGTGCCTCCAAAGTCTTAAAGTTTTCAAATGCTAACAATAGGTTACATAATCCTCAGATTACGTTGTGTCTGGATCTTCTGTCATTGTTTTTGTTCGTGTGGTCTCTGATGTGTTGAGGAGGGTCTGCTGGCAGCACCCTCAGCTCCCTGTGACCGTACAGACCAGTGAAGATAGAGATGTTCCTGGTTCATTTGCCAGCTTCTTGTCATTTAGTCGCTCAGTCCTGTGTGACTCTTCTGTGACCCCAAGGACTGCAGCCCACCTGGCTTCTCTGTCCATGGGATTTCCCAGGCAAGAACGCTAGAGTGGGTTGCCATGTCCTTCTCCAAGGGATCTTCCCAACCCAGGATCAAACCCACATCTCATGCATTAGTAGCCAGATTCTTTATCATTGAGCCACCAGCAAAGAGCCAAATTCCCAGTGATTTCTGGGCCTGTGATAAGAGCAGCCCCCAACACAACAGGCTGATGAGCACACAGCCACATGCTCAGTCAGCCCATCTCACTGTCACGATACAGTCGTAGATGATCTCAAAACAATTAAGTATCATTTTTACCAGACACTAATCCTAAGGTCACGTGTGTTACTGAAATCATACCAGACCCACTACTCGGCCCACGTATGCTCATGCCACAGAAAATAAACTGATTGTATGTTGGGTAAAGGCATAACCAAGTAAACACACATTATTTACATTATGCTTGTTCTGAAAACTCTAGCCATCTGCCATAATGTGCAAAAGTATAAGCCCTGCTACCATGTTAATGGCACGTACAAAAATAAACTTTTACGGGAACTCAAGCATTTCAAGAATGCCAGCAAATAAAGTAATAGAGGCTGGCGTTCACTGGGTGTTTATTTGGTGCCATTTAATACTTGAGACATCCGTGTCGGGTAGATATACTTGGCTCGGGTTTGGAGGCACGAAGAGATGAAAAAACTTGCAGAGCTAATAGGTGGCAGAGCTGGGATCTGAACCCAAAGTCTGACTCACGTCTGTGAGTTTAACCAGCCCCCTTGCCTGCCCATGCTGGGCAAATGCCTGGCCTTCCCCAGGCCAGAGCCTCCTTCCTGCCTAACTCTGTTTAAAGATGATGATCTTAAGGGCTCACAGCAAACACGTGGCTCAAACTTTGGCCCTTCTCCCAGGGAGAAGGCTGGGGATAGAGGGTGGTGTGGAATAAATGACAAGAAGTCGTCTAAGCCGTGGTTCTTGGTCAGCTTATGTCCAATGAGAACAAAGCTCACATTTCTCACAGACTTTGTTACATGGCATTTCAACAGACTGATTTTATCTCTGATCTCACCATAAACTACAGGTCTACAGAATCATTACTTCTCCTCTTCTAAAGAGAATTTTAATGTCTCTATTGTGCTATCATTTCAGTTGCAAAATCACTTCTGTTAAAACTGAGGAATATTTCTTCTCCCTACCCAGCCAAATAAAAAGGAAATTTATAGAAGGTATCCATAAAAGTCTGAATAGTTATCTCAAGACATCAAGTATGCATTAAAAGACCAGAATCAATAAAAGCTATTTAGCAAGATTTAGAAAAGTGTTAAGATTTTTGTGGGGGGCAGGCACAGTGTAACACAGCATGGCATAAACATGCTGTCCCAAGGCTACAGGGTACAAAAGCCCTCTGGCAAACTAAGGCTAGGTCAAACTCTTCTTCTTTCTCCTGGTCAAATCAGAAGTCAAACAAGTTGAGTAAAGCTCTTCTGTTCAAGAAATAAAAATCCAAAGAGGACATCCAACCATCCTGTATTTAAGCCTAGCAAGTATAAGCATCAAAGTTAGAACAAGCAGAACCATTTTCTAGCCACAAATCAAAACTTAACTGCCAATTAGAATCCTTTCAAGCTAAAATCTATAAAGTTATGAAAAAACAAATCCTCTAGGAAAAGAGACTAAAAGAAAAAATATTAATACCATTAAAAGCAAACAATAACAACTAACATCTAGAAATGTAAGTTATTTTTATGCTTGGAATCTATTATTTCAAGGTAGGTAGGTTTAGTCACTAAATCGTGTCCAACTCATGTGACCCCATAGACTGTAGCCTGCCAGGCTCCTCTGTCCATGAGATTTCCCAGGCAAAAATACTGGAGCGGGTTGCCATTTCCTTCTCCAGGGGATCTTCCCAACCCAGGGACTGAACCAGGGTTTCCTGCATTGCAGACAGATTCTTTACCAACTGAACCACCATAACTTAAGAGCAAAATGACAGTAGAAAGAAGGTCAAACGTTTTCATAAAGATACGTTTACTGGACCTATAATGTCAACTCTAAAACTAGGTCTGTTTGAATCTTCACAGTTTATGCTTTCAATAAATACTTACTCAAAGTTAGCAAAAATATGAAAATCGTATTATTTAAAAACACTGGTACTATCTGTAGGTGGGAGACAATCCTATAAACTCATCATGTATTGTCATTAAAAAAAGGTCTTCTTTGGGAATCAGATTTCCCCAAACAACAAATCTATTAACATTAGTTTCTATTTTCTTTTGATACCTTTGTAATACAAAAACAAAACTAAAATTTCTGATAAATTTTAACTTGTGGACTCTGTCTAGAAATTCACTCTAATACAAGAAACATATTCAAAATAAGAATCATTTTCATTTTATCAGTTATACTTAAGAATTTTGTTATTTAGCCTTCTTTTAAAAAATCTGGTTCCACCCAGAGTCTTAGAGTCTAAAAGGAGCACCTTGGATTTATAGAAGCCTCTTGGACAAGCAGAAGCATCATTCTGCCCATGGAGAGACACCCCAAGAGCATGACCTCTGTTCTCTGACTGCATTCTGTATTAAGTGATTAAACTGCATTCTGTATTAAGTGGCCCTTTTCTTTGACCATAATAGAAATTAAGGCATTTGTCCCTAAGAACCACTAAAAAAGTTAACTTCATGGAATGTTCTCCTGGCTTTCTGTACGTTATTTTTTAGAAAGTTCTAGACTAGACTAAAGCTAGCTACCTCTTCATGTATAACAACAGACCTGAATGTTCTGGCTGGAAGACAATGGCTGTCATTGAGGTAGGTGAAATGATGCTGAAAAATCTCAGTAAAAGCCATCTAGGGGTGAGAGCCAAGTTTATGGTTTATAATTTTAGAAAGCCCCCAAAAGATTTAACAATTTTGTATCAGGCCAACACTATGGAGATATTTTAGTTGTGACCTTGAAAGTCCTTAATCAAGGAAACACTTAAAATAGTGCTTTGTAAAAAGTGAAAGAAATGACCACTTGATGTTGTGTCTCCGTTACCCGAAATCTGGACACAGTTCAGCCACATGGCTCCCCAGGTTCCTGGCAAAGCTATATTCAGAAATGGAATGAAAGGCTACGCGGAGATGCACATACGGATGTAAGGTATTATTATAACACCACAGCGATAACATAGCTCTCTCCTTGCACAAATATTTCCCAACTCTAAATTCCCCCAAATGTAAAATGTTATCAATTATGAAACGATGACTTGCTTTATAAAATAACTCACTTCACAAAACATTTCACCAGAATTGCTTCATCCTCATAAGGAACTCCAACTTCAAAAACATAATTCCAAGTTTTTCCGGAACACAGTTTGTATGAAGTGAAACAATTAAACAGGACTAAAATAGATGCTTGCAATGGACTCTAAGAGCTCTGTGCTTTATTTTCCTTGCTGGTGCTTTAATATTTCTGTATACATTGTATTTTTTAAAATAAGCTGAAAAGCATCATAATCAAATAATTGACAATTGGAAATTTTTTTGAAAAGAGATTTCACTGCAAAAATTTCATGCACAGATCACCAACTCTTAGCTACCAATTTTGTAAAAACAAACACTATGATTTACTAAAATGTATGCCTTGAGTAAAAAACTTGAAATCCCAGAAAGACAGAGAGCACAAATTCCTTTAAACATTTTCTTAATCAGAAGGCAAACTGAACCTCAATGCAGAAAGCTGAAAGCTTAAAATGAGAACTCTTACAACCTTCCTCCTGCAGGAGGTAAAGGAAAACACAAGTTACTAAAATAAAATGAAAAATACTAAAATACACGTTCAGATGTTGAACAAGGGATCCCGTTAAGTTCTCAACCAGAAACTCTTTCTAAAAACTCTGACACTCACAACAGAAGTTTGTTATTAATGAATAACAGCAGAGAACAGATTCCCCTCTGGCAAAGAGAAAGCTATTTTTCACTTCCCCTGGTAACTATCTTTAGTACTTTATACTCTTGGAAACCAAGAATGTGCATATGGATTTATTGTGAAACAACATGCAATTATCGACTGCTAGTTCTGGGGGTGGGGGAACCTATGAATCAACGCAAATGAAATCTTAAAGCACGACAGGCATCAATATAGGCATTGAGGTCTGGTGACAAAGACCTTATGATCTCTGCAACTTTCATGGCCTGGGCATTCTTGACTAGGGCCAGTGAGCTATTTACATCTCAGTATAAGCCCTGGCCCTTGCACAAAAGATAATCAAAGCCCTGAACCCAAGGCGGTTGGAGTAGTACACAGTGGGAATTATCTGAAATTAATTACTCACTATCAGGCAAATGGAGCATCAGTGAGAAGCAGTATTTTGGATGGAGTTTCTTGCTGAGTCTCCAGGAAAACACGAGACAGACTAAAGTCAGGGTAAGAGGGGCGAGTGTCACACACGTCGGGATTACCATCAAGTACAAGCAAACTTCGGTGCCAATGGTGGTTGGGTACAGACAGTAATGAACGGTGTGACTGAACATGGGTGTGGGTTGTTCGCACAGGGACAGCTAGCAAAGTACGTGGGGTAGACAGCCTTTCTTCAGAAAACTCTCTCCACTGCTGACTAGACTGTCTTCATTCGCCAACATCTTTCAGTAACAGAGGCCAGCCATTCTATTTTTTTGTTTGTTTTTGGCCATGCCACAGGGCATGGGGGAATCTCAGTTCCCCGACCAGGGATGGAACGTGTGACTCCTGCATTGGGAGCCTTAAGTCTTAACCACTGGACCGCCAGGAACATCCCAGGACTGTAAGTCATTCTAGAGCTTCTGGGAAATTGTGCTGAAAGTGGAAGGAGCATATGGTATCGTTGGCCCTCTGTCCAACTGGGAAAGGCTGAGCATATTTGTGAGCCGTCTATGAGGAAACAGTTTGCTGAGGAAATGATAACTAAGTGTGTGCATGAATCTCTGGGAGCAGGAGTGAGGGGGTTTTAACTTCTGCATCCCAGGGGAAACACTACGGGGGCAGAGTCTCCCCTTTCACCTTTGCAATCTGAATACCTAGCACAAAGTATGGCACATAGCAAGTGCTCCACAGATGTCACCGAAATGAACAAACATATGCACTAGAGAGTACCCATTTAAGAAGTACCCATTTCATTCTGACAGCTGATATCAAGGTGATGGTTGTGTTTTACCCTCTGAAAGGGGCTCAACAAACCAATACTTAATATAATGCTTCCTCAGCAACTTGTTTTATAGTAACTTTTTCCTAAATGAGACAAGCCTCTCTCCTTGCCATCTAACTATGTGAGGTTCTACCACTGGCCTGTTTCTCTGAATGGATAAAGTCTTATAACCTCTCCCTTGATGCAGACGCTATTAATCAGGACAGTATCCAGTGAGACGGACACTAAAGGACCCACTATGGATGACTGGGGCTTTGTGTTCTCTCTCCTCCGAGTTGGGTCTGAATCACAGAGTCCTGAGTTACGGTATTTATTTATTCTTCATGATTCTTTGGATTCATGATTTACGTTTATGTTAGTCTTGGGCTTCCCTGGTGGCTCAGACGGTAAAGCGTCTGCCTGCAATGCGGGAGACCTGGGTTTGATTCCTGGGTCGGGAAGATGCCCTGGAGAAGGAAATGGCAATCCACGCCAGCACTCTTGCCTGGAAAATCCCATGGACGGAGGAGCCTGGTAAGCTACAGTCCATGGGGTCGCAAAGAGTCGGACACGACTGAGCGACTTCACTTTCACTTATGTTCGTCTTCAGAACTAGAGGATAAGAGACCCCAAAAGATGCATTGAAAACCATAGATATGGTTCCTTTGATGACCTCATAGTCCTAGGACATGCTGCTGGCTAGCATATGACACATTTATTATTATAAATGGTAAAGTCTCAGAACCTTGCACACACCACCATACCACACAGTGTTTTCAAATGAATAACCCTGTGGTCCTTTTGTTTGTCTATTTGTTTGTTTTAGCTGCAATGGAATCTGGTGCTTGATTTAGGAAATCAGGGACAAGAAGATAGTGGGAAGGTTATATTTACTACAGATATGCCATCATTTGTTACTTAAATGCAAAGAAAGTATAAAGACTGAGTCTGGAGTTGGAAGACATAAAACATGCTCTTAAAAGCAGTCAAGAAGAATGACCACTCAAATACAAGCTTGTACACTAAATAGTTCTCATATAGGCTATAGGAGCTGAACACTGTGCTAGGCATGCCTTTCTTGCTCAAGGAGCTCATCATTTCAACCTCAAGGAGGTTGATATACAATTAATTCAGATACTCCAGGACACCTGTTAGGTTTTGTGTTGCAAGCTAATTTAACAAAGTGCAGAACAGAAAGCTATGAAAATATACTTCAGGATGCTAAAGTTTCAGAAGAGGTGGCAGTTGGACATCACCTTGAAGGAGGCATAGATTTTTACCCGGAAAATATGAAGGAAGACCTTTTAGGAAATGCACAAATTAAAGCAGAGAGCATGAAGATACGAGTTGTGATCAGTAATGCATGCAGGCTCCAGTGTGGATGGAGTGGAGGCTGTTAGGGCAAAGGATGAAAGATGGGAGTAGAGAAATTGATTAAAGCCAGATCACATAGGGTCTTGAGTCTGCCAAAAATTTTGAAATTTATCTTATAAAACTGGAAAACCATCAGCCTTTTGTGCATGCATGCAAGCTTAGTCACTCAGTTGTGTCCGACTTTTTGTGACTCGGTGGACTGTAGCCTGCCAGGCTCCTCTGTCCATGGAATTTTTCAGGCAAAAATACTGGAATGGGTTGCCACTTCCTCCTCCAGGGGTTCTTCCTGACCCAGGGATCGAATCCATGTCTCCTGCGTTGGCAGGCAGATTCTTTACCATTGCACCACCTGGGAAGCTCCTCAGCCTTTTGTGAAACATAGGAATGTAAGAAAAGGCGTATATTTTGGAAAGATGACTGGCTGTATGGAGCATTAACGAGAGGAGACAAGAGACTGAAAACATGGAGGCAGAGTTGCTTCCAGAATTTAAGGAAGAAATGTGCTCATAAACAAAACCATTGTGTAACAGATGAAAAAAAGTGAACTCCTTTCATTTTCATGTCATGAAGTTTGATGATCACACCATGAACTGTCTATTTGAAACTCTGGAACTCTAATTCCTATGATCTTGGTGGAACTCTTGGGAAGTACTGTTTTGGTCACTTTAAAATGAATAATAAAAGGCATCAAAACTGGAAGAGAAGAAATGAAATTGCCTCTGTTCTTGGGTGACATGGTCTTACATGTAGAAAACACTAAAGATTACACACATGTACACACACTCTCTACTGGAGATGATAATGAAATTCCACAAAGTCGCAGAGTACAAAATTAATGTATGAAAGTCAGTTCCATCTTTATATACTGATAATAAACATTTTGAAAAGGAAATTAATGTTATCATATATAAAAATAACAGTAAGAATAAAATACTTAAACTTAACCAAGGAGCCAAGACTTTAATACTGAAAACCACAAAACAATGCTGAAAGACCAATAAGATGTAAATAAATGGAAAGATAGCCTGTTTCATGGATTGGAACACTTCATATTGTTAAGATGACAATACTACCCAAATTGATCTACAGATCCAATGCAATCCCTATCAAAATCTCATGGTTCTTTTTGCAGAAATAGAAAAATCCAGCCTAAAACTCATATGGAATCTCAAGGGATTTTAATAGCTAAAACAGTCTGAAAAAGAGCCAAGTTGGAAGGCTCACATATCCCAATTTCAAACCTTTCTATAAAGCTACATTAATCAAAAAGGACAGACATATGAACCAATGAATAAAATAAGAGAACTGAGAAATAAACCCTTACATATATGGTCAATTAATTTTCAAAAAAGGTACTAAAAGCATTCAATGAAGAAAGGACAGTCTTTTCAACAAATGGTTCTGGGAAAACAAGGACTCTACCCACAAAACAATGAAGTTGGATGCATATGTTCTATCATATACCAACAATAACTTAAAATGGGTCATAGACCTAAACTTAGCTGCTAAAACTGTAAACTCTTAAAAGAAAATACAGGAGGAGGGAGGTGGGAGGGGGATTCAGGATGGGGAACACATGTACACCCGTGGTGGATTCATGTTGATGTATGGCAAAACCAATACAATACTGTAAAGTAATTAGCCTCCAATTAAAATAAACAAATTTAAATTTTAAAAAAATACAGGAGAAAATCACCACAATTATTTGGCAATGATTTCTTGGATATGATACAAAAAGCAAATGCAAATTAGATTTCAAAATTTAAAACTTTAATACCTCAAAGGACATTATCAAGAGAGTAAAAAAGTGGGACTTCACTGATGGTCTGTGTGAGTATTTCCCTGATCAGGGAACTAAGATCCCACATGCCACGAGGCATGGCCAACACAAAAGAGTGAAAAGGCAACTCATATAATGGGAATATTTACAAGTCATGTACCATATAAGGGATTAATATTCAGAATATATAAAGAACTCTTACAACTCAAAAACCAACAGAACAAAAATGCAAAGAATGGACAAATAACTTGGTAAACACTTCTATAAAGAATATATTAAAATGGTCAAGCACATAAAAAAGGATGCTTAAACATTAGAGAAACCAAATCTTAGACCCTAGAGAAATCAAACCTAAACCACAATGAGATACCATTCTATACTTTTTCAGAATGGCTAGGCAGGGGAATCAAAAGTGTCAGTGAGGAAGCAGAGAAATTAGAACTTCCGTGTAGCTGTCAAGAACATGAAATGGTTTAGCTGCTGCGGAAAACTGAACAGCATCACCTCAAAAAGTTAAACAGAGAAATTAAACAAAAGTGGTATCCATGTGCAGTGGAATATTGCTCATCCATAGAAAGGAATGAAGTTCTAGTACAGTTGTAATAGGGATGAGTCTAGAAAACATGGGGCTAAGTGAAATAAACCAGACACACAAGGACGATTGTATGAGTTCACTTCTATAGGCACTTTACAAGTACCTAGGCTGGTCATATTGATAGAGACAGGAAGTAAAATGGGGTTGCCAGGAGTTTGGAGAAGGTGGAGCGAGAATGGAGAGTTATTGTTTAAGGATTATGGAATATCTGTGTTGGATAATGAAAAAGTTCAGGAAGTGGGTTGAGGAGTTGGTCATACAGCAAAGTGTATGTACCTAGTACTACTGAACTGAACATTTAAAATGCTTATAATGGTAAATTTTAAGCTGTACTTGACCATAATAAAGCAACCAAACTAACCAGCATGAACAGTACTATTCCAACTGCAGATTATCAGGGAAAGAAAAGAATAACACCTCAGAAGAGACGTCTCTCTCCAGATCCAGGTGGGAGGTGGTAATTGCAAAAAGAAGCCCAAAGGCTGAAATGGTGGAGGCTGTCCCTTTTTAGTAGGACCGGTTAAGATGCTCAAAGAGACAGTAAACTTACATTGCAGTTTGATGAGCCATCAAATGTTGGGTAAGAACCGTCTGGCCAGTCGGCAGGGTCCAAGGCAGTGGACTGACGGTGCTGGGCCTCGTACTCCTTGAGCTGCAACAAGAGAAAACGGAAGACTGAAAGGGAAATAATGGCCCAGACTGTCTACCAAGCAGCAGAAAGAATACTCTGGGCACCATCTTCACACCACTGTTGGTGACCAAGTGCCAGCCAAAGACAAAAGTCCCCAAACAGAAAGAAGATACAAGCCCTGTCTTGAAGGTTTGCATCTAAATCAAACCAAGAGACACAACGGACTCCTTGTATTCTGTATTCCAAAAAAGAACCTTGATTTTCCTTCTCTAACACCCTCCAACATCAAGACTCATCTTTTTCAGTTTAATTGGAAGTCTGATAACAGAAACTGTCTGTAGTCTGGCCTCTGGATTACCTCTCCTTGTAGAACACACAAGGTGTAGACTTGGGATATTTTAGTAAAACAGAGGTGGAAGCTGGAAAGTGATTTTTAAAAACTGCTTGCTTGTCCTGACTGCCTCGAATTCAGTTCAATGTTATCATCTAACAAATGTTATAGGATTTATTTGGGATTCTCTGGATGAGAGAACAATATATTTTGAATATGTTCAGAGACATTTAAAGTTTGACAAATGAGGTATTACAGAAAATTAACCAATGTAACCTAGCAGAAGTAGATGAACGCACTTTCTGAATGGCAATGTGAGAAGTTCCAGGTGCTTTCCTAAAAACAGGTAGAAATTTAGCTATCTGCATGATACAATTAAGTTGTCGCTGCATTGAAATTCTGTTATAAAGCAGTTTTTAGATACAAATTTAAGACGTTGATAAAATCACGATCCATGAATCAAGACACCAAAAAACAGAAACAATATGACCTAACAGCCCAGGAGATGGTATCAGGACTGCCCTTTACCACTGGAGCTATGTGGATGTAGCAAAGCCATTCTACTAGAAATAAGGCAAGCTTCCAAAGCCTTATTTCTACTTTGAAATTGTTCTCTGTGCACATGTGTGACAGGAAATGGACTGGGTAAGGCAGACAATATTAACAAGTAAAGGTTCCCAAATAGCTTAACCTCCCTGTGCTTCAGTTCCTTCACATGGAAAACGTGATGACAATAAACTGTCTCACAGGACTATTATTAGAAACAGTAAGATAACACAGCAAGCTTAACACACTGCGCCCTTTGCAATAGACTTATGATGACGGTATTATCAGGCTTCCCTGGTGACTCGGACGGGAAAGAATCCGTCTGCCAGTGCTGGAGATGTGGGTTCGATCCCTGGGTTGGGAAGATCTCCTGGAGAATGGAATGGCTAGCCATTCCAGTATTCTTGCCTGGAGAATTCTGTGGACAGAGGAACTTGGCAGACTACAGTCCATGGGGCCTCAGAGTCAGACACAACTAAGTGACTAACATACACACTTTACTATCACCCTTGTGGTTTCAGGTAAAAGAGAGCTCAAAGTTCACACCAATTCTAGACATCTGAACTTCTGCTATTCAGGCACTTAATATTATTTTAATCTTTGTAGTATATTAGGGGGATTGATATGCTCTAATCTCTATAATACACTTTAGTGACATACTAGCATGCTCTTCCTTTCCAGAAGTGCATTATTCTTCCTGTATGAGCAAAACAGCTGCCTTCTGAAAAGGGGGGTTATTATCTGCTTTTCAGGGTCCCTGCCGTACTTTACTCAAATTAGCCCCAAGTTCCCTGAGGCACTAAATAAGCAGTTCATCTTTAGGAAAACAAAACTAAGTCCTCCCCAGTTAATCATAAAGAGACAACATTTTTCTTTCGCTATCTGTCCATTTCCATCATTTATCTTGGAGCCTAAGAGTACATATGCTTCTTTTTTCTTTCTTTAAAAAAAAAACAACAAAAAAAAACTCATTTGTTGGCTGCATGGCTTGTGGGATCTTAGTTCCCCAATCAGGGACTGAACTCAGGCCCTTGGCAGTGAGTGCGTACAGTCATAACCACTGTACCACCGAGGAATTTCCCATGTGCTTCTGAGAAACATTCAGATTTGTGCTCTATCTAAATTTACCTTGAATTTTAACTTCCTAACTTTAAAAAAAAACAAAAACAAGATCTTTAACATTTTACAATGAAAAAAGCCTGGTTATTATTTACCTAGTTACTCTTTTATAATCCACTCTGCTCCCAAAGACGATTGATGATGTTCATTTGAGAAACATGCGTATTTTAAAGCAAAGTTATGGAGCTTTACTTCACTTCTGGGAGTTTTTAAATGACGGCATTTTAAAGTGTGTGTGTTAGCAGCTGTGTTGGTGTCTGTCTGTCCATCTGTCTATCTCAGGAGGAACCCTACCTTTACACCCCCTTTTCCCAAGTCTCGTAGTTTTCTCACACTTGAAGTCTATGACATGATGCTTAGAGGGATGGCCATCTGTAATAGGTAATGCTTAACCTACTGTAAAGACTTTCATGGCGAGCAATTCTAAAACGTTCCCAATTCTACGACTGCTTATTATAAAGAACATTTATATTTAATCCAAGTCTCCTCCAGCTGCAATCTTCATTCATTTCCTTTTATTCTCTCCTCAGTAGAGATGAAAACAAAACTCTGTTCAGTACATCCTGAAGATGGACTGTTTAATAATCCTTCATATACTTGAAGACAGTGAATAAGTTCTTTTCTGCTTCTTTTCTGAGATAAATCCTTTCCAATTTCAGCCCACGGGACCTATTTTTAAAAAACCCTCAATCACTTTGTTGCTCTCCTATGGCCTCTCTTCCTGAGCCTTTAGCTGCCCACATTCCTATGCCTGATGTGCAAGAGCTGCTACAAGGAAATGATTCAATAATATATGTGGGTTCTCAGCTCATAATCTCATGCTCTGGTATACCAGATGCCCAGACTCCCTTTAAAAAAAAAAAAGAAAAGAAAAGAAAAAAACCTGGTCTCCAATTTCCCAGTTACCATAGATATGGACTCAGGCATATACCCCTCTCAGGAGAACTATCCATGGTCAACAGTTTGAAGGAACTGTTCAGTTAAAAAAAAAAAACAAAAATCGTTAAGTTAAGCTGCTGTCTTTTTAAATCACATACTGTTTACAGAGTTAATTCATAAACTTCATTCTCTTTAAATGCTTTTGCAACTTACAGTGGTGTTTCACATATTAGTTCCTTGCAGCCTTTTCATTTTTATCTTTGTATTGATAATTGGGTTTTTGGGAAGGTGAATCATGGCCATACTCTTCACAGAGGGTAAATACTCATCAATGAGATCAAATCCATATAAACAAAGCACGGTGGGCCAAATTGTATTCATTTGAACATAGGCAAAATTTTCCCTGATATGGTGCTAGTGGTAAAGTCTCCTGCCAATGCAGGAGACTAAGAGACATGGGTTCAACCCCTGGGTGGGGAAGATCCCCTAGAGGAGGGCATGACAACCCACTCCAGTAATCTTACCTGGAGAATCCCATGGACAGAGGAGCCTGGCAGACTACTGTCCATGGGGTCACAAAGAGTCGGACACGACTGAGTGACTAACACTTTCACTTTCACTTTAAAAGTTGCCCCAATACAGGAACACTGGGTGATACACCCAGCCCAGATGAGAGAAAACCTCTCCTGATGCTGGGCTGTCCTGTCACAACTAACGTCTAGACATTCTACCTAGGGGTCTTTTTTGCCCCTAACTTTCCAATTACTTACTTAAATTTATTAACATTACAAAAATACATTGCACAACAACAATTACATCGAGCAACAAATCGGGACACAAGTTATTAGATTCCTCCTAACAAATCAAGGAAAAATTACACCTTCTTAGTAAGTCAAGACCAACCCTAGAAATTTCTCACAGGGGCCACATCACCATCTTGCACACACAGTCTCAGAACTGAATTCCTCAAACTGTAACTAGGCTTTGCAATATTATCTAAAGAGTGGTAAAATGATCACAGTACATTAATTATACTGTGCATTTAACTGTGTTGAATAGCAACATGCAGACTTATGATAAAAATAATCTGAATCTTTGCAATATATATCAAAGTACACTAGTGTTTAAGGAACTCTGAACTGTGTTCCATGTGCCCCAAGGGCTGTGCAGGTCAGTGCCCTGAATACCACAGATATTTACTAGCTAGTTTATATAAACTTTTAAGGGGCATAACTTTAGAAAACTCAAATACAAAACATGAATTGGAGGAGCTAATTATTAACATTATTTTCCAAGTTCCTCCTTAGCTACACTGAATGTGAAAACACATAAACATTTTTAAATGCAAATATTTTAACCTCTTGCAGAATGTTTTATGAAACAGAATTACACAACTCTCTGAAACAGATTATAATAATTCTTTAGTAACAGAAAAGCATTAAATACCTATGGGTCTTTTAGTCTCTGACTGACAGTGGAAGAGACACATGTATGACGTCAGGAAAGACCATTCTTATCATGGTCATATAGGAGGTCTAACTCTTTTTTTTTTTAATATTTATTTTTATTTATTTGGCTGCATAGAGTCCCCGTTGTGGCACATGGGAACCAGTTCCCTGACCAGGGATCGAACCCAGCACCCCTGCATCAGAAGCACAGAGTCTTAGCCACTGGACCACCAGGAAATTCCCAGAGGTCTAACTCTTGATGTTTCTTTTATACAGTGATCACATAAACTTAGACCCTTGAGCTGATCAAAAGCTAAAGGAGGAAGATCCTTGGTTTTTCTTGTTTTGTCTGTGGCTGAAAGGGAGCCCATCCAGATGCTAGTAGCCAAGAATGCATCTTGCCTTGCCCAGAGCCGGCCAACAAGGTCCCCTGCTATTTCATCATCTGTCAAAGGACACCCACCTCTGTGTGCAAAATCTAATAAAGTTTGGAGAAAGTTATCAATTTTTTCTTTAATCTGTTTCTGGATTGCCTTATAGAAAACATTCTTGATGTCTTGATGGGCTCTGTTCTATAGGCAAAGGCAGCCAGCCTGACAACAGCCAGGCTCCAGGGCTAAAACCTCCATCCACATCCACACAGCTGTGTCACCTTTTCATGGAGCTGACTCCTGGTTTGACTCCATGCAAACAATGGCTAGCTGATAAAGGTATCATCAGCTCAGAAAGAGCATCTAATTTTTTTTTCCTCCCCAACTTTGAAAGTATTCTTTTGTTTCCTTTTCAATTATAGAAACGTGCCCCCTCAAGCTGACAGTGTTAACTTTTGACTGTGTTAACTAAGTTGATGCTTTTAACATTTTCTTCTGCTCCAAGAAAACTGAGTTTGATGCATCCTATGCAACTCTCTTGCCAAACACAGATGCTGTCAGGATGAATGCAGACAGCTTCTGCATTCAGAGCTTCCATTTTATGATTACACAAGCCATGTAACAGCATCACTCCCCAGACAGTAAGTACACATCTTGCCCACCATGGTAAAATTAATATAGGTCTGTGTTTCTCACATGCATTTTCCAGGAATTCAACTGGACTTTGTCCAAGTGCTATGACACACTCAAGGAATGGTATTGGAGAGATGTATGGTGGACGTATTGCCCCAGCTAGGTAGGGTGGTTAAAGGTGGGGTGGGGTAGTGGGAGACCAGACTGAGGGTGAAGGGCAGGCGAAGGTGATCAGCAGCATGGACAGGATGTTGTCACTTGTCCCCTTCTTCATCATTGCCCCAGCACAGCCTCAGCCCACCAGGGATGCTGGCGGTTGAGATCACCCCTGCTCCTCTTCGACAAAGCAAGAGAAGCTGGCAGGCAGGCATCTGGTGGTAACCTTCGATCTCAGGTCTCCTACAACAGGTCCCACCTTCCACTGCCCTCAGGCAGTTTTTTCCCCCAGCATTGTCTCAGCAACATATTAAAAGTTTTTTAAAATTACTGATGTGTACAGTCGGGTATTCTATAAATTTAGTTGGGTTTTCCTGATGGCTCAGCGGTAAAAAATCCGCCTGCCAATGCACGCAACCCAGGTTTGATCCCTGGGTCAGGAAGATTTTCTGGAGAGGGAAATGGTAACTCACTCCAGTATTCTTGCCTGGAGAATCCCATGAACAGAGGAGCCTGGCAGGCTACAGTCCACGGGGTCACAAGAGTCAGACACGACTTAAGTGACTAAACCACCTCTCAGTATGTTGGTCACTATTTCAAGGTTTCATACCGTCAAGATTCTGTTTAATGGTAAAGTCATACCTCATTCAATGATTCCTTAGTGACTTGAAATTCTAAATCTGCCTAATTTATGACTTGTCTACTGTGTGAACCAAGTATTCAAAGCCAAAGTCAAGAATTAATCAGTCAGTTAGTTGGGCAGCAAAGTGGAAAATCTCTTAGGAATTGCTATCTTGCTATCATCAATGCTACTCCAGTGTCCTAAAGGCTTCTTTTAATGCCTAATTTAACTGAGAGCAAAACAAACAAACAAACAAACACAATAAACTATAATTTATATCAACTTAGAAATGAAAGCAAGCAAAAGTTTAAGGTTTAGAGATAAAGCTTGCCTTTTTATTCAAAGCTTACTTTGTTGAAGGCTTCTTTTAGAACTAGTGTTTATAATGGTTGCATTTAACTTTTCCTTGGTGTTTATTGAGTAATCTATCATTATCAGTCTATCCATTTACCCTTTGATGCCCCCGTCCTAGTCTCTTTGAGCTGCTATAACCAATCACCATAGACCGGGTGGCTTATAAACAACAGAAATTTCTCATAGTTGTGGAGGCTGGGAAGTCCAAGATCAAGGAGGTGGCAGATTTAGTGTCTGACGATGCCTGACTTCCTGGTTCACAGACAGCATGTGTCCTCACACAGGGGAAGGGGGTAAAGGAGCTCCCTGTGGCCTCTTTTATAAGCTCACTAATTCCATTCATAAGGGCTCCACTCTGAAGAGCTAATCACCTTTCAAAGGTCTCATCTCCAAATTAGGACTTAATATATAAATTTGGGGGGGTGGGGGAGGACAAAAACATTTAGTCTATAGCCATCCCTCAACATTTTTCAATGTAAGGCAGTGAGGTGCTCACGAATGTAAACCAAACGTCCACACTCTTACCCGAGCAAGCGCTTCTTCGATGGTGATCATCTTCTCCTTGACCATCATCATCAACTGAATCCGCTCCTCATCACTCATTGTTATCTCGCTTGCAACGTAACCCACATCTTCTCCTAGAGATCAAAGACGAAAAACAATAATGAGAAAAATAAGAGAAAGATAAAACAGGATGCCAGTCTTGACTGTGTGCCATCTAGGACTAAAGATGTGATTCAGGACCCTGTTCTTCATGGAGCCACAGGAGCAGGAATGGGCTGCATTTGGCGAAGCCAGTGAACCCATCTCATTGGAAAACAAGCTCCAAGAACATATGGATGTTACCATGGAAACATATCCTTCAGAATGATCAGAGTTTCTGTGACAGAGGGTAGAGTGGAGGAGTTTTAGAAGAAGACTAACAGGGAGTCTGGAGTGACCGCTCAGGCAAAGACCCAATTTAAAGATCCAGTTAGAGGGGGCAAGCACTCCAGGGCTCCTTCAGCCAAGGGTTCTCTGTGTCCTTCCATTTCAAACATTAACAAGAAGAAAATGTTTGTATGGAAGATGGGAAGAGAATCCTCTTTCCAGACAGAGAACTTGAAGGTCACATGTCTGCCGCAGAAGAAAGCTCACAGCCTGGTAAAAGCCTGTGAAGTGTGTTAGTCACTCAGTCGTGTCCAGCTCCTTGCATCCCTGTGGACGGTAGCCTGCCAAACTCCTCTTTCCATGGAATTCTCCAGGCAAGAATACAGGAGTGGGTAAAAGCCTAGATTTTTATAAAACAGTTTGACTGGCGTTCCTCAGGGGACATGCACAAGTAAATATAATCACAGGCATGGAATAGTTTCAGTTCATTAGAAGGAAGGTACTCTCTATGTGGCTATCTGCAAGTACCACTGCCGTAAACACGTTTCCACCCTGTGAGGGGAACTCAACTTCCAGTTTGGAACTGAAGGCAGCCAGAACTGCAGAGGGAAAGAGAGCTCCTCGATTAGCATCCTTTGGCAGAGTCTTCCTGAAAAGCGAACAGAGCCATCTGCTCTCAATACGAGAGTCAGGTTGGCGTAGGTGCCTCTGATCGGCGCGTGGGGAGGTTATGTCAGGCGCAGACGCGCTGTCACATGTAGCTGGAGTTCTTACCCCTCACCTTTCTCCTCCACCATGTCTTTCCCACACACACATCACCACCATCAGTGTCGTCAGGATGCTGGGCTACGGGCTAAACGAGTCTGGCTGCAGACTTGTGGGAATGCATCGCAGTCAGGACCTACCTTGGAATTTATGTTCCCCTGGGTTTCCTTATCTCATTTCCATTTTGTAATCAATCAGTTCAGAAACACCGCTCAAGTTCCCTTCGCCACTCGGTCCCTTGTGCGAGAAGAGTAATGGTGTGTGCCAGGTGAGGGGAGAGAGAGAGCCTTGGCGGTGATTCATTTTACTATCTGCAACGCCTCCAGTGGTGGAGGGAGTTGCTTGGGTTTAAAAAGAAATCCACGTGAGCCGATGAACTGTTGGCTTCCTCCCTCCATCTCTCTCCTTTTCTTTCTTTCTAAATAAGACTTTGTTAGAATCCGGGGTTTACTTTGAATCTCAAGTGATGCTGGGTGTGTCCCAAAAAGGAGAAACTGGGAATGTTTAAGAATAACTCCCTTAGAGCAAGACGACTTAAATAAGCCCACTGACAACTGCCAAGGAACCCAGGTGTGCCCCCTGGCATACAGGCTGCCCGTGTTTCTCGTTTCCGTGTGTATGAATAACTGTGTATTCTGCACAGGGTAGGACCCTGAGATTTTGTGAAAGAAAAGAAGTCGGGCCAGCGGTGAGCAACTAAAAATGCTCATCTAATGATAACCTTATCCAGCCAGACTGGAATCTGGAAGTAGCTTTGTTTCCCCTCCCTGTCTGAATGCTGGAGAAACATAAATTATATAACTGGGCCTCAAAGGGATGACATATTTACTTACTATATAAACAACAACAAAAGACACGGCCAAGAGGAGGGCAGGACTCCCTTCACAAAGCAGCCTGGGCAAATTCCCATGATGTCAGCCCATTAGACAGAGTTTCCAGGGGCAACAGCCCCATAACTGTCCCTGCCATAGAAAAGCATCAGAGTTCAGAAGACTGCAAAGGCCCCAAGTGGCAGGGCAGGGGGGAGGGTCCAAAACTAACAAACGCTAAGACTTTCTAGACCCTTTTAGGGCCGATCTTGGCCAGGAAAGATCTCCCTGAGGTTGATGTGATTGAGAAAAGGAAAGATTTGGTCTCTGCTGTCAGATCTATGAAAAGAAAGGGCTGTGAACTCTTTCCGTTTTGTTTTCTTTGATTTAAAAAAAAAAAAGAAAAGAAATAAAGAAAACCCACTGGGATGAAATCTTAAAGTAATGATAGGAATGTCAGAAAAGCTGAACAGTTTATGGGCACACGCAATGACTTATTCTAACTTACAGCATCCGTTTAGATTAGCAGCCCAAACGTCTTAACATTTTAGAGCTGAAAGGACCTACTGTCCGCCAGCTGTGTTACAGTACCTTTTGAAGTCTGTCTCATTATTCCTTTCTGATTCTTTCGGAAGTTCTGCCAGAAATACTTATTTTTCTTCTTCCAATCTCCCTTTCCTTTAAAAAAAGAAAAAAAAAAAGGCACAAGCAATAAATTCGTTAATAACCGAAGTAACCTCTTCCTTACAATTCAAAGCTTGTCAGAATACTTTGATTTCACAAAAAAGACAGTTTTTCTCTTTCAGTTTTGTGAAAAGACTTAGAAATGCCTATAAAGTTGTTTAAAAGAAATGCAAATTTCCTAAGAGCAAGAAATGGTACAATGGAGTTAAGATGAGAAATAAAGAAACATCAAAAAAAAAAAAGCAGGCAAAACATGCATACTTATACTCACTTTGATGTCTGTTTAACTACTGTGTCTAATTCTGCCTGGTCTTGTGGTATAGTTTTCCCCCTTTGGTCTCAGCCACAATGATTTCAACTGAACCACAAATAGGATGCTTTAAAAAGTTAACTTCATTTTGTTGTTATTTCTGTTGTTGATCTACCCTTGATTTTTTTTTTTGTTGTTGTTATCTCAGCTTTGTGAAGAGAACAGAATGGTTGGTGTGTGCTGGGCACCCTGGTGGGGCTGGTTTCACAGGTCTGTGGGGCTGACCCACCCTTTTCCTCTACGGTGTAGAATTGGTGTGAGTCTAGCTATGACATAGGTGGGGTGTGAGTCCCACCTCTCTGATGCCCAGGTTACCTGGTGACCTACCTACAGCTCACCCAGGGCACCATGATGAGAAAAGCAAACTGCCACCCTGCTGTGACATCTCTCAACTCTACACGCCCCATCCCACCCCCTACACACACACCCCTCCATCTTTCCCAGATGGTTCTGCGTGACTTTGATGTGAAACACAAATTCACTGTCATGGCTAGACATTTTTCCTATCTGGTCAGCCTGTGATCCTCAGGAACACACCTAATACCTTTTAAAAAGCAAGAGGAGAGGGGTCAAGTGAGGAAAAGGAAAGAACAGGGTGGCCCTTTATTCTTTAAAAATCAAATGAAGCGGCGGCAGCCCTATCTCTTCTCAGAGACGGGGCACATCCGAAGCTGCGGCTTCGTCACCCGTTTGGGGTCCGGTTGCTCCACGGCCACTGGAAACAGGACCCCGTGGAGTGATGCGCTGTTGGCTCTCACAGTCTAGACTGGTGGTGCCAGGCAGTGTAGCACGAAGCAGACCCGTGGAAACCCCACGCCTGGAGCTCCCATGCTAAGGGCATCATTTGTCAAAGCAGGGTGCCCTCACTATGTTCTGACAACCCCCAGGGCCACAGAGGGGAAACCAGAGCCCACTGGCCTGAGGCTGCCTCTGTTCTCAGCATCTGGAAGGCTCCTGCTGCCTTTGGGCTAAACAAAACAGCAAGTATCAGCCATGAAAGGTGGCAGCAGAAACGGGATTAGTAATACCTCTCTCTCGGGCAATCTCGGAATAGGATTTTTTTCTTGTAAGCTATGCTTCCCTGATGGCTCAGCTGGTAAATAATTCACCTGCAGTGCGGGAGACGTGGGTTCCCAGAGGAGGGAACAGTTACCTACTCCAGCATTCTGGTCTGGAGAATTCCATGGACTGTATAGTCCATGGGGTCGTAAAGAGTCGGACACAGCTGAGTCCATATGGTGGATGAGAAAACCGAGGCTTAGAGAGACAAGCGACTTGCCCAAGGTCATAACTAGGCAGCTGGTAGAGTCGTGATTCAAATCCAAATCAAGGCCTGACTTCAGCACTTATGCTCCTAATTATGACTAGTTTGCCAGACTTTCTTGGAGCAAAACAGAATAAAAGGTGACAAAATCAGAAAAGTCGATTTTATAACCAAGGAAATAAACTATAGAACACCTAAATTGTGCATAATCTTTCATTCAAAAGTTCCAAATTGAAGGATTTACCCTAAAGACTGGAGAAGGAAATGGCAACCCACTCCAGTGTTCTTGCCTGGGAAATACCATGGACAGAGGAGCCTGGTGGGCTACAGACCATGGGGTCGCAAAGAGTGGGACCTGACTGAACAACTGAGCACGCACCCTAAAGACATGATCGTGGGTAGGCTCAAGGATTTTCAGGGGCAGCAGCACTTCCCTGTGATCGAGAAAAAATTGCAAACAACTTACATGCCCAGCAAAGAAGAGACTGGCTGTCTGAATTATGGCACATTCAACATGACAGATTACTATGCAGACTTTAGAATTTTACTGTAAAAAGTACTCAGTCATGTAGGGACATGCTCAGGATACATTCAGTTGTAGAATATGATCCAAATTATGCTTTTTAAAACCCACATAAACACAGAAAATAAGGGGAAAGCTGTCAAAATCTTAACAATGTTTATTTCTGGATGGAAGGGTTCTTTGTAGGTTTTGTGTGTTCACATATTTATATGGTCTATAAAGCATCAAAAGGAAATAATTCATTAGCAATGGTTAAACCAAGAAAAGTGGTACTGACCTACAGAGCTGTCTTCCGAGTTTGACTTATGGAGAGGATTCCTACAAAAGAAAAACAAGTATGATTATCAAGGAACCTCACCTTCATGTGAGACCTGAAGACCCTCCTAACTAGTGAGACCCAGCATCAATCAGCTTTGCGGAGCCAGGGAAATTTCTACAGAATATTAACCAACAGCCTTTCCCAGCCATCTGCTGCCTTTCTAGAAACATGCTAATGTGCCACTTGTCAACACTAATTAAAGATTCACTCCAGGGTACGACTTATATTAAATGAAGGGAATGGACTTGACTGGGTGATCATTGAAGTACCTGTCATTTCTGTGAATCATTATCTACATGCTAAGTTATTTCCATTAAGAGGTCCTTCAGGGACTTTCCTTGGTGGTCCAGTGGTTATGAATCCAATTGCAGTGGAAGGGACGCGGGTTCAATCCCTGGTCAGGGAACTAAGACCCCACATGTGACGGAGCAACTCAGCCCACACCTGCGCACCACAACTACCAAGCCACAACAAAGATCCCCACCTGCCACCACCAAGACCTCACAAATCAAATAAATAAATACATAAATACTTTTTTAAAAAAAAGTCTTTCATATAAATGGGAAAGAAAAGACCGATGAGAACACAGACCCAGCAGATGGGTAGTAATGGAGAAGATAGTCCCAGTATATGAGTAAGGTGGTCATCTGGAGGAGAAGTCAGGAGGGTGCAGAGGTTCAAGGACGACAAGCCACAGGAGACTGGAAGCCCCAGGTAGGGAGCAGCCAGGATGGAGCTCCTCTGTCACTTGCTGCCATCTGGCAAGTGTGCTGCCTGTCTCACTAGATCTTCCAAAGTGCAAAGTGAAGGCAAAGAACTCAGTGTTTTAAAAAATGGGTCCAAGTTCATTAATACATGTCTGCGCATCCAATTTGGCTCATATCTTCCCCTCCCCAGGCTGCCAGTGAGTGAACCTGAAATGTGAACTCGGCCCCAGACCAGGTGATTAAGCCTTTCTCCAGAAAATACACAGACAGGTGCCAACTTAAAGAAAGAAGGCAGGAGAACTAAAGAAAGTTCACACTGTTTTTTCCAAAAGGGGAAGAGCCGAGGTGGAGCAGCGTCTTCCACCAGGTGGGTCCAGAGTGAGAGGTAGTAAGCACAGTGTCCCTGAGTTCGCAGAGCAGGAAAGCCAGGAAGAAGGAACTTGCTTCAGAACACAAGCAGGGGAGCTCAGAGGATGTACGCCTGAATCTCCACTGCACCTATATCCACCCAGGGTGGAGCGTGGAGGCGGCATCCGGTGAAATACTCTTTAGTGTGAGACGGGCAGAGTTCCATGGAAACAATCAGGAAAAGAAGAATTGTGTTGGCCCCAAAGTTCACTCGAGTTATTCCGTAATATCTTACAGAAGAACCTGAGTGAACTTTTTGCCCAATGCAGTAACCAGAAAAGAACCTATAGAACTTAAGTTGACCAGACAGGGGCTGGGGTCTTCCTCTCATGCAGAGCCACTTGTGATAAGGCAACTCTCTTTGGAATAACTGCATCAATGCTGGCTGACCGCTCACCGACATTTGAGAATGGAAGCACCTTCAGAGCCCAAGTCTGCGAGAAAAGTGTTTCTGACTAGCACAAAAGCTGGACTGACTCCTACTGTCCATGAGGGGACAGAGTTAAGAACAAAGAGCAGAAAACAGGGGAAAGGACTCGACTACTGAAGAGTTAGAATTGTAGCCGAGTTTCTCGCCCATACTACCATGGCGCCAACACAAAAAGAGGTAAGGAAAATCTACCTTTCAACACATTTTGCCAGCTTTAGCTTCCAAAATACACTCTCTTCCTTTTGATCCACACAATAAATGGAAATACCTCAACAAATATTTACGTGAAAGGCTTCCATGAAACAACCATCTCAAAGCTTCATTCATTCGGTAAAATGACTCAGTGCTGACGCTACTACTGTGAGTGACAATCGTGAGAAGCAGGGCTCACAATGGAGGGAGGGTGACGAACGTGAATAAATGCACACAAAGGAGAAGCAACTGCTGAAGGACGAGCGGGAAGGAGGGAAGAGGGCACGTGGTGGTGGAAGTGAGAGGGACAGGAAGGAGGAGGAAGTGGAGGAGAAGCAGCAGCCACACAGGCAAGCAAAGTGCTCAGGGTCACAAAAGGAGAAGCAAGGCAAAGGCCAGCAGACAGCGGAGTGAAGCACTGGCTAGGTGAGTGGGGATTAAGGCAGGAAAATAATAGTGATGCTGAAGGTTTGAATTCTTAAACTTTGGTGTGTGTGTTTTTTAATTTTATTCTGTTGCATTTTAGCTCAGTCTACCTTACAGCAACCGGCCATGGCCAACCAGCACCATCAGCAGGCTTTCTGTAGATGACCTCTGACGGCAAAGGAAGTGGCCCACTGAGTTTCAGACTCGCTCTTAGGACTAGGAAAGTCTTGATCTAATGGCTTAGTACCAAATATTTCAACTATCCCTAGCTCTTGATAAACTAGTTAACTATGTAATAAACTAAAAATATGTATATGTCTTTCACTTTTTCTGAAAGAAATGTTTTCATGGGAAAATGGTCTAAAGAAATAGTAGTTTTTTCCAATCCTTTGCTGATTTAGAATAATACGCTTTACTGAGTTGTAAGGAATTTTACCCACTGTTTCATTCGACCCCAGTTTTGCAGGAAACCCTGGTCTCCAGAGGCACAAGGCTCCCTGACTGGTTAGAGGCCAGCAAGGAGCTGTACTGAGGCACTGTTAGCTTGGTTGTCTTTCCAAAATATACTCAAGTCTCCCTACCTGGATATGGTACATATAAAGTTGTCTCAAAAATCCAAACGTTGATTTCTAATTTTTCAACCCATTTTTCCAAAATTCACATTACAGAAAAGTTATGTTCTCACTATTACATAGTTATCACAAAATAAGTCAATATTTCCCTCTCTAAAATGCTGACTTAGAACTTCATTATTTTTACATACTTTCTTCAAATTACCATGCATTTCAAATATTTATCCTTGGATTTGCATTTTTGATCTGTTTGTTACATGAGTGCTTCTCCTAAGCATCACTTGCATTTCCCTCAGAATGCCAGCAGATGGCACTGTAGTTTCTATATTCAACTTGCTTATTGTGGCCAGCCCGGATTTTGTTTTCAAAATTTCACCAGTTCACAATCTAGATACTGGCCAAAGATAGCAAGCCAGTGCTTTCATAAGCAGGAGGCTTCCCAACTCATCAATTTGCAAAGGGGCAAAATACCATCATGTGAAGTTTAATTTGGATGCAGAGAATCGTCCCTGCAAACAGAAGCTGGCAGAGCAGCAGAGATGTAAAAACAATACCATCTCCTTTCTCCTCGAAACTGATTGGAAAATTCATCCAGCAGAAACAAAATTCAATGAAGCCACCAAATTCCAAATTCGGATGGCAGCAGGTGGAAAGGGTCGTTTACTGATCTCTCCTGGTAGAAGAAATTAACACTCAGAAGTCAGTTCCAAAGAGACCTCCTTGTAAGACATCCTTCCTGCCTGACACTGCAGATCTGAACATGGCAGCCTGTTTCCACCCATCATGCTCACTGTCAACAGGGTAAAAAAGATGGGGACTACCACAAAGATTCTGATGACTGGGAAGCAATTCGACTGCACTTTGAGAATTAAAGCATTTAATAATCATTGAATTTTGCTTTTAAAGTCTCCGAACTCAGGATCTTTTTTTTTTTCATCAATAACTGCTACTATTAGACCCCTCAACTGCTTAAGCGTAAATATGTTTCCTCAAGACCCCTAACTACTCTAGTTCTCCCTGAAGCCCAAATTCACTGAAGAAAATTCATAAGGAATGCATGAATTAGATTTTTAAAAAATCAACTTAAGGAATATCTCTAGAATTGAGCCAATTCTTTTCATCCTACTCTCCAATCATTAGCAAATTCTTTGTTAAGTTGCTTTCTTCCTTTTTTTCACTCATTCATTTATTCAGTGTTTCTTTCATTCAACAAATATTTATGAAGCTCTCGTTCTGCATCTAGCATGCTCTGCGGTACTGAGATCCTAGCAGTAAACAAACAATGGGTAAGATCCCTGTTCTCTTGGAGCGGGGATGGGGGAATGATCAAGAAGTGGGGAGAATTCTAGAAAGGATGGGCAGAGAAGGGCTCTCTGAAGAGCTGACAGGTGAGCACTTACCTAGATGATAAGCTGGCGTGACACTGGCTCCTCCAATGGGGAAGACTGAGTGGGGAAAGGAGAGAGGAGGAGGTGAGAAGTCTCCTTTGGCCATGCTCAGTTTCAGATGCTTATTGACCACCACTGCAAAGGGGGATAGTTGGATGTGTGAGTCTGAGTTCAGGGGACTCACTGAGGACCACAGATAAGCATTTAGAAGTCACTTGCATATTTAAAGCCAGGAGACCACCCAAACACAGTGAAGAGATGCTGAAACAGAGCTCAGGAGTAATCCAATTTTTAGGGGTCAGGAAAAGAAGGGGAAGTGGGCAGTGGGACTTCAGGAGAGGGGTCAGTGAGGAAAAGGAAAGCCAGGAAAGTACACTTTGACCTTTTCTGGCTAGAAGAATAATACCAAAATCGACTTAACGCAGCTTATACTGCTGCCTCAAATGCCAGACAGGGTAAATTCTGCATTGCTCTATTTTTCCATTGAATCTATCGCCTCACAGCAGAGAAGACTAGAGAGAAAGAGGAAACTAACAAAGGTCAAAATGAAATTCTTTATATTTGTTTACAGAATTCCACCTTGCCTAAGGACACACAGCTGGTCAGAGACATAACTGGGTTTTGAAACTGTGTATCTGAGTCCAAAGCTTCATCCAGTTCACTGAACATATTGCCTCTTATTTACATAAAGGAAATTCATATCACCTGATACACTGGCTTGCTTCTTGGGTAAATTCCTGGAAGACCCTCAGAAGGATTTATGAGGAGAGAGCATGCTTTCAACCCCAAATGTGAACATGGCTTATGGGTTTATTAGAACGAAGTATTTCAAAAACACTTATTCAGTTGTGTTACTATCACAGGGTCCTCCTGTCCGCTTCTGGAAGAAAACGAGGCCACATCATTGAGTTCAAACCCAGTTTTCTTCTGTCCATTTATATATAAATAGCCCAAGGTACCTCCAGGCAGAGACGGCTCTATCTCACTGTTACATACTTGGCCTGGCACACCAGAAAGGTAAAACAAACGCCTATGCATAAAGGAATTCCTAAAATAGATTGCAGGTCTGTGTTTTGATGCACTGCCCAGAAACTTCATTATAACCAAACAAAAAGGAAAGAAAAACAGTTCTATCATCATTCCTAAGAAAGGACCATGTGTTATATGTTACTGGAAAACCTATACTTAAGAGACTTTAAAGGCTCCTTTATCTTGAGTCTCCGGAAATACACTTTCCCATTAGTTTATTTCCTGCTGGATTTTGAATCAGGGCTTCTGCTGTGTCTGGGTCCTTGCCTGCTTCATCCCTTAGCCTGCCAAGACAGTCCCCAAGCCAGGAGCAATTTTCCTCAAGACCCAGAAAAGAACTGAGGCATCTGTGCTATTGAGTTGTACCGTGCACAGGAGAGGGTAAAGAAAGTAAACAGGGTGGGGGCCTTTTTAGCAGTTAATATTTACTTTTGCTTTATTCTCTCTCTCTCTTGTTTTTTTTTTTTTTTTTTTTTTTTGGCCATGTGATGCAGCTTGCAAGATCTTAGTTTCCCTGGAATGTGAACCTGGGCCATGGCAGCAAAAGCATCAAGCAAGTCCTAACCACTGGACTGCCAGGGCATTCCCTTCTTTTGCTTTATATTTACCTTACTTAAACATAACAAACTTGGGACTTCTCTAGTGGCAAGGTGACTAAGACTCTGCTCTCCCAAGGCAGAGGGCCCAGGTTCAATCCTTGGTAAGGGAACAGGCACAGCTAAATAAATAAATGTAACAAATTACTCATATTCATATTTTGTATATTTAGTGACAAATCAATGTGCCTAAAATAGGTAATTCTTTAGTCTGATATTTCAGGTATGAAAGATACTTTTTCATATAGGAGCATTTCTCCTCTATTTAACCGAAATAAAATGAAACAAAATTCATCTCATATTATCCACTGTCGGCCATGAAAATTTAAGGGTTACCCCTTTTCCTGGCCGTGGGGTGAGGACTAGGATGAGGTCTCAGACATGGAGGGTCCCCATTGCTGGGTGCTCACTCTTGAGGTTGGGCACAAATGCAAGAAGCAAGTACCTCCTTAAATTCCATACCTCTTGCTTTTCCCTCAGTGGGGCCCTTCCCAGCCAATCACTGCTGTATTTCATACACATGATGGAAATTAGCTTGCAAACCCATAGGATGGGATGGCAGGTAACTCTGCAGCCAAGCGGCTGGCATCCTGTTAGAACTCCCTGAAGATTCAGGATCAGTGACAACGCCAATGACATGTTGTCATCCTGGTGAACACTCTCCATACGGGCTTCTCTTTCATGTCACAGTCTATTCCTGGCCTGTACTTTCTGGCTTTTTTGCTGAAAGGTCACCTTCCTAAGTGATCAAGGCAGGCGTATGAAGAACCAAGTCCAAGGCCGTGGCCGACACTGCATAGGCTCGGAGCTCACAGGCTCAGAAGTCAGGGACGCCCGTGATAGCGCTGCCACAAACCTAAGCCGGGTGTTCCTTCTCCCCATGAAGTAAAGCAGTGTGATGCAAGACTGTACCTACTTTAGTGGGGTGTTAGGGGAATTACAGGATGCATGTAAAGGGCTTAGGGGGGTGCCTGACCACAGGTGAGTTCTCAGTACATATGACCAACCCCTGGAGCCACCCCAATCAGATTCACTGGGTTCACTTGGTCTTCGCAGACTATTACCCATCCTAATCCCACCAAGCCCAGCCACTGCTCAGCCCCTACTCTAGACTCCAGCAGCTTCCGAATCACCGAAGTTCCTCTTTTTTTATTTTTCTTACACTGGTGCAGTCGTTCAGTGGCTCAGTCATGTCCACCTCTTTGCGACATCATGAACTGCAGCACACCAGGCCTCCCTGTCCTCCACTATCTCACATTAACTTCCTTTTCTTACATAATAACTTCCCTCAAATAATTTGAATGGATGTAGTGATTCTTCTTCCCCTTTCAATCTCATTTTATACAAGCAATTCATGTTTTTCCTAGAATTAAAAGGAAAAACCATCTAACACAACACTGCAAGTCAACTATACTCCAATAAATTTTTTTTTTAATAATATTTCTTTATTTGGCTGTGCTGTGCTGGGCCTTAGTTGCAGCATGCGGGATCTTTGATTGTCACTGGAGCGTGTGGGATCTAGTTCCCTGACCAGGGGTCAAACCTGGGCCCCCTGCTTTGGGAGCACAGTATCAGCCACTAGAGCACCAGAGAAGTCCCTCCAATAGAGTTTTTAACATTTTTTTCATATTTTCCCCCTGAAAATTTTAAAAACCCACAACAACTGAACAACACAATTTATCCTTTTTTTTCAGCATACATAATTTAATTAACTGTAAGCAAAGAACTGTACAAATTTTAAGCACTAAGAACTGTACAAATTTAGTTCATTGTGTTCAGCACAATGCATAGTAAAACAATTCTATGTTGATTTTGAGTAGATTTCAGTATGGATGCATACCAAATCATGGGAAGCACTTTGGACCCATCAATTATGTAATATTAACTCCTTAAAAGAAATGGCAGGGGTTCCAGGTTTATTAAGTGTGGATATTGTCTCAAAGCAAGAATATTACCCAATCTTAATTTCAATTTGAAGAGGGTCTCTTACCACACAAATCAAATTCTCACACTTGGAAAGTGCTAGAAGAATATTTTGAAAAGTTTGAAATTTTCAGCTATAGGTTTGGGCCCTTTCAACTTTTCCTTCTTTATATTATCTTTGGTTTTGAAACTGCCACCAGAATCACTGTAGGTGAGCTTTTCCTTCCACACAAGATATCTCAAAAGGAGCATCTTACTCAGAAAAATTTCGAGAGGAAGACACAGCCAATCCAGGTGCAGAGCTTGACATCTAATGACAATCATTTCTATTATCCCTCAATCCGCTGCTAGTTTTATTAGGTATGTGGAAGTTCTAGGTATTTAAACATGGTCTTTCCTGCTGCAAAGCAAGTGATTTTTTTTTAAACATTAACTGCCCTCACATAGTTGAAATGAACATAATGGCTTCTCTTCCACTTCTCAACTGCACTTTACAAAAGCAATTCATGTTTTTCTTAGAATTAAAAAAAAAAAAAAACCCCACTAATGATTGAACAAGATGTCAACATGGAGATGAACTGGGCAGCTCACTGGTCTCTAGTTGTGAATGACATTATCTCGAATGTCTCCCCTGAGACCACAACCCAGGAAGCCGCCCAGCACAACGGCTCACAAGGCAGGTTCTGGAGTCTGACCGCCTTGGGCAGCTCTAGCATTCACTAACTAGCAACCCTGGACCAGCCACTTAGTCCCACTAATCCAAGTTTCAGAGTATGCAAAACAGACACACTAATATTATGGAACATACGGGCTTTCTAGAGGTTTCAGTGAAACTGTGGCTTGCCCAGTATTGAGAACATGCTTGCACATGATAAGCAGCACTACCAAGAAGCCAGTGATCATGGGACTGTGCCCTCTCAAATTATGTGGCTACCCACACTCCCTGGGAGCACGTGGAGCCCGGTGTCAGCACGGCCCTAGAAGGCATAACTGGGATTTTACATCCTGGTGCTTCTGGGAAAGCTAGTGTTTTCACAGTGAAGAGAAATGACTCCGTTTTCACGTGTCTTTCGCCCTTTGTCCTCCCCCTCGTTCCTACCTGAAACATGGGCAGAATGCCCAAGCAGTTGTCATTTTACTATAAGGAAGAAAGTCACATACTAAGGATAGAGGAGTACAGAAAATAATTCCTCAGAATATCTACCTCCAGATTATTTGCCATATGGGGGCGGAATACACACACACACACACACACACACACACACACACACATATATAAATATACCCCTGTTGGCCTCAACACTGCAGACTTGGTTGTTAAGAAGTAAAAATGACAAACTTCTAAAAAACATTGACGTGGGTTTACCAAGCACATTCATATACATTTCATTGGATTTCATACAGACCCTGAAAAGAATTAGCCCCACTATATAGATGGAGAGACTGAGGCCTGGCACACTCATGGAAGTGACTTGTCTAATTGTATTAATAAGTCACAGAGCTGGGGCTTAACCTCAGCTCTTCTGACATCAAATCCAATGTCCTTCCCACTAGAAACCAGATGCATAATACTGTGAGCCCAAAGCTAAAACGGTGTGCATTTTCTCTCATTACCCCTGGAGAAGGAAATGGCAACCCACTCCAGTACTCTTGCCTGGAGAATCCCATGGACGGAGGAGCTTGGTGGGCTACAGTCCACGGGGTCACAAAGAGTCGGACACGACTGAGCGACTTCACTCACTCACTCACTGGCACTGAAGATGCAATTTAAGTTAGTGGCTTGGCCACAAGAGAGTCTGCAGTCCCAGGTCAAGCTCTGACTTTTGGTGTTTCCTCAACAGGCATACACATTGAGCTGTTCAAAAGGAAAAGGGGGGCTTCCCTCATGGTCCAGAGGATAAGACTCCACACTCCTAATGGACAGGGCCCAGGTTTGATCCCTGGTTCGGGAACGAAGATCTCATATACCACAACTAAGCCTGTGCACTGCAGCAAAGACCCAACATAGCCAAAATAAATAACAAGTAATCTTAAAAACAAATAAAAAGATAAATTTTTAAAAAGATCTTGAACTTCGTCTTTACTCTCATTTTGGTATAACCAGTAAAAAGTAATGCCTTCCTTTTATGGCCTTAATGTGACATATTTTACATTTTATTTAAGTCTTTATATCTTTAGAATTACTAAATTATTGTCAAAACCAAAATAAAACAGGATTGTAGCACATTATTTTCACCACAAAAGCTAGTTTTTTTTTAATAAAATAAGGAAAAGAACTATACATAGCTTTGCTTACATTTTTAATGGCTGCTATTTATTCTGTAAATTGGACACAATTATTCCTTCCTTTTGGTTATTTCCCCCTTTAAAATTTACTGCATATGTGTAATAAGTATGTGGTCCAAGAAAGGCTTTTCTGCAAGGAAATGTGGTTGAGATTCGAGGCTGTCTGGATCAACAGGCATGCACCTGCCTGCTCCTGTGGAAGGACATTTGGTTATCACTATGCATGACGCAGGCCCCCACTCAGGAGCAGGTGTGGAAATGGATTGCCACTCTGCCTGGTACGGGGTGCACACGCGGCAATTCATCCCAGCAGAGGCTGGCACCGTAAGGAAAACTGGCCTTTGATATTCTTATCAAATTGGCACGGACTAGCGGGGAAAGCCAGGCTACAAAGAGCTGGCCCCTACCAGCCAGGGCCTCAGGATGGGCAGAGGGAGTATGGGAGGAAAGGAGGCAGAAAAGAGGCTCCTTTGAATGATCCCCTCGGTCTGTTTCCATGGCGATGGCTCCGGAAGCGGGTCAGAACTTTCTCAGTGGAAACAAATAGCAGCTCCCATTCACCATCACTCAAACCACGCTGCCCACACTGGCCGCTGGGATGTCAGGATCTAGAGAGGGACGCAGGGGCCGGAGCTGCCAGCCTTTCTTCTGTTGGCTGCTCTGAGGCGTGTCAGTGAAGCTGCCTCTGAAGGCTAAAGCTGAAGGAGCTGCGGGCATGCAGGGCCCTTTCTGGCCTCCTGATCATGTGCTGGACGCACAGGGACCAGCCACCCCCTGGACAGGGCTGTGAGTGTGGCCCGCCTGCCCTACTTCTCCTGGCTGGCAGCCCAAAGGACCAGGTCCTCTCCACAGCGGCTACCACCATAGCCTTTTTGATGTTGTTGTTGTTTGTTGTTTTCACTTTTAATTCCTTCAGAGGTGTGTGTGTGTGTGTGTGTGTGAGTGAGTCATTCAACCATGTCCAACTCTGTAATCCCCTAGATCATAGCTCGCCAGGCTCCTCTGTCCATGGGATTCTCCAGGCAAGAATACTGGAGTGGGTTGCCATTCCCTTCTCCAGGGGATCTTCCCCACCCAGGATCAAAGCTGGGTCTCCCGCATTGCAGACAGATTCTTTACCCTCTGAGCCACCAGAGAAGCAAAGCTGATGAGAAACTTTGGCTTGTTATAAATACTATGAAAATGGGAACTTAAGCTTTCCTGTCTTTCCAGATCTCACTTGTGTTAACTGAGGCATAACTGACATGTAACCTTATATTGGTTTCAGATACACAACACAGTGATATGATATCTGTATATATGGGTCAGGAAGATCCATTTCCTTGGAAAAGGGAATGGCCACCCACTCCAGTATTCTTGCCTGGAGAATTCCATGGATAGAGGAGCCTGGCGGGCTACAGTCCATGGGGTCACAAAGGGTCGGTACATATTGTGAAGTCATCACCACAATAAGTCTAGTTAACATTTGTCACCATTCAGATCTCATGTTTAAATCTCATCTCTTCGTCACATCCTTGTACCTTCCGCATGCGCAGCCGCTGGGCAGCTGCTGACGCTTCCCCCGTACTTCGTCATTCCGCTAGCTGGTCTGACTCTGCCCTCGGCTTGCTTCACATCCTTCCTCCGTTTGAGTCACGGCTTTATCTGAAGTGACACACAAGCACCTGCCAGTGATACACAAGCTCCAGACAGCGCCGCCAGAGACCCCACGGCCACAGCTGACCCCCACCAGCATCCTCTGAGCAGACCCCGAATCCTCTGGTGACCGAGACCTGGAGCAGAAGCACGGAGCTTCCACCGGACCGACAGGAAGCCGGTCTGAACAGAGATTCATAAACCCAAGCTGGCTGCCTGAGAACCCCTGGGAAACTTATGACAGGGTCCACAGTTCCACACCTGGGGAATCCAGTTCACTGGAGCTGGGCAAGGCCTGAGGGTCTGTCTTCAGCAAACTCCCCAGCGAGCTCTGACGTGGGGACGTGCTTGGATCCCCCCAGGCTAACCCAGGAGAGAGTGGAATCTCCTCCTGCCATCCTCCAAAATGCAGAAAGCCATAATCCCAGTGAGATTTTCAGAAAAGAATATGGAATACACTAAGATAAAACAAGTGGTCAGTAGGCTTCAAGGGCTACCCTTCTGCGAGGTTTTGTTTGGAGAAAGCTTTTAGACGTGGCTGAGGGCAGGGTCCAGCCGGACTCAGGGAGCTGCGGTGAACTCGTAGTCTGTCAGCTGAGCTCAGCTGGATCACGTTTCCCCAAAATTCCTTCACCGCACGGTACTGGGTCAGTGCGATGCTTCATGTGAGATGCAGAAAGCAGAAGCAGAAGCAGAAGCTGTTTTCTCTTTGGGCCTCAGGGTCAGTGCAGGGCAGGAGGCGCTGAGCTGGGGCTAAAGCATGTGGCAGAGCGTCCCCTGGGTCACTGGGTAGCAGATGGGCCGCAGGGCTCGCATTCCTGCCCAGGGTCTCTGGTCCTGGCCTGTGGCTTGTCTCCCTCCCAAGGAAGGATGCCAGCAGCTCCTCCTGCAGTTTCCTGACGCTGGAGGATGGCTGGGCGGCGGGGAGGATGACTGGGTTTCAGCCCATCCTTGTAGGTGGCCATCTGTCCTCTGTCCCCAGTTGAGCTGATTTCAGGCCACAGTACTGGACACAATACTGGAACCAGGCCCCGCAGACACAGTAAGTCCAAAATGCTAGAACAACATGATCACAATGTCTGCTTCTCTCACAGACCCCCGACTGATGGGAGAATTTATGAGGGTCTCAGCCCCACCCTGCCCTGCAGGGGTGAGCCGTCCCTCCTCCAGGCCCTATGCGCTGTACCCACAGGGTATCACCTCACTGCGCCGTGTCTCCTTCAGGTTGTCAGAGGACAGCGACCTCCCCTAGCCTGTTCATCTTCCCAGGGCCGAGCATATGTATCCAGACAGCAGAAACGTGAAAAATATTTATTCAGTTAAACGTCATTTGCTGCCTAGCCCATCGCTGGTCCTCCCCACATGCGTCCGCCGTTACGAGGTGCCCATGGTGGAGTCTATGATAAAAGGCCTGACGTTGGTGGATCAGCAGGTCTGGATTCTACCTCTGCCTCACTCAAAGTTCATAACCATGACGATGCCATGCCATCTAGTCTTTCTTGCTTTCTTAACTGCCAGCTACCAGTTACATTACAGTTCTGTTAAGAGGATTTACACACAAGTTGGAGGCTTGCGTCCTCCCCTGCTCCTGCCAGGATGCGTGATAAGTCACTTCAGTTGTGTCCAACTCTTTGCCACCATATAGACTGTGGCCTGCCAGGCTCCTCTGCCCATGAGGATCCTCCAGGCAAGGATATTGGAGTGGGTTGCCATGCCCTCTTCCTCCAGGGGATCTTCCTGACCCAGCGATTGTACCCCTGTCTCTTATGCCTCCTGCATTGGGAGGCAGGTTCTTTAGCCACCTGCCAGGATAGGAATGCTATTTATTTACTGGTAGCCCTTTCCTCTCCCACCCTCCTCCCTGCCCCAGTGTCCTGCAGGACAGACAATAACCAGCGGCTACTTCCGTATAGTAAACACCTCCTGGCAATTGCTGGATGCAGCCCAGGCACGTGGCCTGAAGCTGGGCACGATCGGCCAGAGGGTTGCTCACCAGACGGAGTTCAGGGCCATAAGAGTTTTCGGAGGGGAACAGCTGAGGAGGAGAATTCTGACACAGCTGCTTTTGCTCCGAGCCCCTGTGTTCTGGAATGCTGAGCCCCTCAAATATGCTGTGCAATGGAGCACACACGTGTGCGGCACAGACCCACCCGCACAAACATATTTCAGCACGTTGTGAGCACACGGGCTCTGTGAAAGCGGTGGCTGTCTCCCAGCCCTTCCCCTACCCTCCCATCTCTGGGGCGCTGAAAGGACAGGAGAGCTCAGGTAGGAGGGGCACAGGGTAAGTGGCTGTGGCCACCACGAGCTGTGTGTCCAACACCATCTAATGTGATGGACGGTGGGAACCACAGGCACACTGTGTGCAGAGAGCCGCCCTAACGCAGGGGTGTGTGTGTGTGTGGCTGGTGGTGGGGGTGGGGGGAGACACAGCGTGTACCTGGGAAAGGCAAGGCACTGGGTATTTCGCACAACCAGAAAGAGCTTTTATCCTGCACATTTTATCAATTTGGAACCTGAGGCTTAGAGAATTTAACTCCCAGAACTAGTAGAGCTTAAATTCATACCCTGTGCAATACCAAAGCTGACGTTAGCAACAGCAAACACAGAGTCCATGCAATGTTGGTGTGTACAGAGCAGGCTTTGCATTTGGTCAGAAAGGGAGAAATGGCCCAGGCTAGAAGGAACCCGGAGACCCTGACTCAAACTCACCACCAAGTCCCTGGGAGCTGAAGCTGGAGGGCTGACCATCACAGACAGACTGGGGGCCCAGGCCCTGGACAGTGCCCTTGCTCTCAGGCCCACAGCCTTGGCAGATAGATGCATGCTTGCAAGCTAAGTTGCTTCAGTCATGTCCAACTCTGCAACTCCATGGACTGTAGCCTGCCAGGCTCCTCTGTCCATGGGTTTCTCCAGGCAAGAATATTGGAGTGGGTTGCCATGCCCTCCCCCAGGGGACCTTCCCAACCCAGGGATCAAACCAGTGTCCCATGGCTCCAGCATTGCAGGTGGATTCTTTATCCCTGAGCCACCAAGGAAGCCTGGCAACTGGCTACTAGTCAACTAATTAAAGCAAAAGAATATGGACTACATATGCCTATGCCTGGCTCCTGGTGCAGCCTATTTATTGGGTTGACCAAAAAGTTTGTTTGGTTTTTCCACTACATCTCGTAGACAAACCAGAAGGAACTTTTTGGCCAACCCAGTATTTTCTGAACCCTAAGCCTGCCGTCTGCCTATGTTCCCTGCCTGCTGAGCTCCAAGGGCCAGACACCAGGAGCCTGAGTCACCCCGGGGGGGTTTCTCACAGGCCACAAGTACCTACCGCCCTTTCCCGGGGGGACAGTGGGGACATGGTGAGACACATCCCCCTGAACTGGGCAGAACCGACTGGTGAGCAATCCTGAAGGATGGGCCTCCACAGGTTTTCTCACTCCTCATACATGCACATTCCCCATGGGAAAAAACTGGTATTCCCCTCCCCACCCCACAGCCCTGCCACAAACAGGATGTGGAAACAGGATGCATTAGTCTCAGCTCCAGGGAGCACCGCTTGACCTGGATTTCTTAACAAACTCTCCGGCCTCATCAGCAATTCTCACTGCCTCTGTCTGGTCTGGGCTATGGTTTTTCCAGTGGTCATGTATGAATGTAAAGACTGTGAAGAAGGCTGAGCACCGAAGAACTGATGCTTTTGAACTGTGGTGTTGGAGAAGACTCTTGAGAGTCCCTTGGACTGCAAGGAGATCCAACCAGTCCATTCTGAAGGAGATCAGCCCTGGAATTTCTTTGGAGGGAATGATGCTGAAGCTGAAACTCTAGTACTTTGGACACCTCATGCGAAGAGTTGACTCATTGGAAAAGACTCGGATTGGGGGCAGGAGGATAAGGGGAGGACAGAGGATGAGATGGCTGGATGGCATCACTGACTCAATGGACGTGAGTCTGAGTGAACTCCGGGAGTTGGTGATGGACAGGGAGGCCTGGCGTGCTGCAATTCATGGGGTCGCAAAGAGTCGGACACGACTGAGCAACTGAACTGAACGGAACTGAACTGTCTGGTCTGAAGGAGGATTTAACAATCACCCTGCAGGTGGGTTTCTAGCACTCCCATTTACCAGCAAAAAACAGAGCCCTGGCTCACCACACAAGGGACCACAGCCCCTGTCCTCATTCCACAAACAGATGATGCCTGAGCCCCCTCCTCAAGCCCAGTCCCTGGGAACCAGCTAATTGAGCAAGAGGGAGTAGGTTCCACTTAGAAAAGAAACTTTCTGACATTTCTTACACATTTCAAGGAGGTTGGACACAAAGTTGCTGAGAAGTGGAATCACACTATTTTTCCTATAAGCTATAGCAAACACATTTTCTTTCCAATGTGTGCTTTCCTTCTGTTTATACGAAATATCCCAAATAGGCAATTCTATACAGACATAAAGTAGATTAGAGGACTTGGGGTCATCAGAAGACAGAGCAGTGATTGCTGAAGGACACGGGGTTTCTTTCTGGGAAACTGAAATGTTCTGCATTGACAAGGTGATGGTAACACATACCTACGGATATAGTAAACACCTGTGGACTGTAAACTTCAAAAAGGTGACCAGCATGGTCTGTGCACTGCATTTCAACGAAGCTGATTAAAAAAAGAAAACAGATGACCCCACAAAAACCTGTAATACAAATGTTTAAAGTGGCATCAGTCATAATAACTGAAAAGCCAAAACACCCTTAAATGTCTATCAGTTGATGAATGGATAAGCAGAATGGGGCACATACAGACAACAAAAAGGAATGAATATAGCAAAGCTTTGAAAACATTATGCTCAGTGAAATAAGCCAGTCACTTAAACCATGTATGACCCCATTTCCATGAAATGTCAGTAACAGGCAAATCTACAGAGACAGAAAGCTGATTAGTGGCTGTTTAGGGGAGAGGAAGATGGGAAAATTCAGTGGAGACAGCTGAGAGACACAGGACTTCTTTTTGAATTGACAAAAATACTTCAAAACTGATTGTAGTGATGGCTGCAAAACTCTCTACACCCTAAAACCCACTGAACTTTACACTTTTTAACAGGTGAGTTGTGTGGTATGTGAACTATATCTCAAAGCTGTTACTAAGAATAAAATAGACACACTTTCCCAACAAAATTGCAGGTTTAAGAAGTTTTAAGGATTTTTAAAATTACTATAATATTTTATTTGTTTCTCCGTATCATGCCTTTATTGGAGATGCTTTGTGATCTGTTATTTCTATTTAACAGAGGAGGGAAAATCTGAGATGACTTGAACAAGACTGCAGAATGGAATTGAGTGGGGAGGGAAGGGGCAGCTTTTACAAAGAGATCTGGGGATTTGTGGAAACTACTGTTCTCTCTGCCACAAGTTTTTTAAAATGCTTTTAACAGGTGTCTTCTTAGGGCTAATATTCACAAACAAAAAGCACTTACTTCATATTACACTGCTAACATTTTAGGGAGATGCTGGAATATGCTAGCTAACAGATGAGACTAAAGTAGGTCTTCTGTAATCAAAGTCCTGGAAATAATCCACTTTTAGTTTTATTTCAAAGTACTGGGGGTGAATGAATTTAATGCACTTATTTAATGAGCACCTGTTCTATGTAAACCACCATTCTGGATGTTACAGAAACTCCAAAGAGAGGAAAAGAGTGAGCTCGTGGCCTCAAGGAGTCCATGATCATGCTAGGCTGGGTGGGAGCAGAAAAGTCCACAAACGGTTAGGGGTTTTCCTGATGGCTCAGCGGTAAAGAATCAGCCTGCAATGCAAGAGAGGCAAAGAGAAGCAGGTTCAATCCCTGGGTCGGGAAGATCCCCTGGAGGAGGACATGGCAACCCACTCAAGTATTCTTGTCTGGGAAGTCCCAAGGACAGAGGAGCCTGGTGGGCTACAGTTCATAGGGTTCCAAAGAATAGGACATGACTGAGCAACTGAGCATGAACAAGGGGCTAGAGCCAGGGGTGAGGGCATGAACTTGGGTCAGACAGAACAAACAAGATTGTTGGGCCCTTATTATATTCTTAATAGCTTACTGAAGCTTCCCTGGTAGCTCAGCTAGTAAAGAATCCGCCTGCGATGCAGGAGACCACAGTTCAATTCCTGGGGTGGGAAGATCTGTTGGAGAATAGATAGGCTACCCACTCCAATATTCTTGGGCAAAGAATCTGCCTGCAATGTGGGAGACCTGGGTTTGATCACTAGGTTGGGAAGATCCCCTGGAGAAGGGAAAAGCTATCCATTCCAGTATTCTGGCCTGGAGAATTCCAGGGACTGTACAGTCCATGGGGTCACAGATAGTCAGACACGAATGAGTGACTTTCACTTTCACTTTCTATAGCATACTGAAGGAAGTACTTTACTGATTATCTTCACTTTATAGTCATGAAATCTGTAGATAAAAAGATTAATTAACTAGCCAGGAGTTGCAGAGCTAGAAGAAAGAGCCTGGATTTCAACCCAGAGAATTGGTAACCTCAAGGCTAAAATGGTACTTCAACTGGATTGGGATTTTTGTTTCTTGCTCTGGGACCTTAGACAAAGTAATTCCCCTCAAAAGTAGCACAGACTTCGGTGAGTTCATGAAAAATTAAATGATCAAAGCACAATAAAAGCGACTAACACCAGTGTCTAATACGCAGAAATAACCCAAGGTCATTACACTGCTATAGCGTTAACAACAATGATGATGCTACATGTGACAGTATACGAAGAGACATCAAATGTTCCTGGATTTCAAGTGGTAGAAAGAACACAGCCAGCAAGGGGACCGAGAAAGCATGCAAGGAGAAGCGATCCTTAAAACAGGACTTAAAAGAAGGAAATGCTTTCCGGTCAGGAACACCAGACAACTCAGGAGATATTGGAAACAAGCTCCAAGGCCTGGAGCTGGGCCATGTGTCTGGGAGATGGGAAGAGGAAGCAATAAAGATGGGCTGGCTCTCTATTAGGGGGTGTTGATCACCAAGGTGAAAACCTGAAGAGATCCTGAGGTCCCTGCAGGATCTTAGCATCCTCTCGGTGTGCTGGGACCTAATCGTATTTCAGGGAGTAATTTCCTGAATTACTCTTTTCCAGTTCACCAGAACAGTGTTAAGGTCTCCCTTGGAGTAGTGAAGATGAAAAAGAGGGAGATGGGTCAAGTTACAGAAGTAGCAGCAACAAGATTTTGCAGAGGTCTTAGAATCATGAATGAAATGCAGAAGTAATAATGTAAAGCTCTGTAACGTGCAGAAAGTAGTCCCTGGGAAAAAGGGGGAATATACGGTCAGAGAATAGGTATTCACAGAGAGAAGGAAGAAGGCTAAAGGAGGAACAGTTCTACCATAAGAATGTGCAGCTTGGCGTGACTGGAATGGCAATGAGCAGACAACCGGCAAGAGGCTGAAACAGGCACGTCACCAGCTTGGGGGAAGGTTCAGAGGGCGCGGTATAGATCCCACACAGCTGCCCAGAGACAGTAGTTCAAAGCCACGGGTGGGTATAAGTATCTTGGGAGAGCTTGCAGGCTGGATGAAAGCTCCAGCAGGATAGCCAGGGTAAGGGGTGGGAGGAACACAGGGAGCTGCCAAAGAGTGGGCATAAAGTGAGGGGGAGAAACTGGAAACCACAATGTCATGGACACATACATGCTACGGCTGGAGAGAGCAATGTGACCAAGAGAAAATGTGAGCCAAACGCAGCAAGCATCTAAGGGCGGGGTGGGGCATTGGACCTTGGGAAGAGCATCTCAGCAGGGAAGGAAGAAAGGAATTCAGCTCTGGGGGAAAAGTTCAGCACTAAGTGGGGGAGAGAAATGGAATTATGGGAGGATGGCGAGATTCTCACAGGATGGAAAGGAAGTAAGCATTTTTATGAGTGTGTGCTCACTCTCCCACTCACTCATTTATCCAAAGTCTTTTATGTAAAAGATCCTGGGCTCAGTGTGGGAGGTGACCACACACACACACACACACACACACACAGAGGCGAGCCCATAACTGCTGTCCACTGCTCCCAGAGCAGGAGTGCTCAGGGGTGATGGAGCCCAGTAGCAAGATGCTCTATCTCCACTCTGCAGATTAGGGAGGACCTCCAGAAAAAGGCAGGACCAGAACTGAGTCGTTAAGGGTGAATGAAACCTGCACAGGTAAGGGGGGCTGGGGAGGATGGTGAGCATGAGAGACAGGACACCCCATCAGGAGGAGGAAGATGAAGCTCAGCGTCCATGGGAGAATGTGGCCCATCTGGAGACCGTAGGAACTTAACCAGCCTGAAGAGCAGATCAAGGGAAGAGATGGCCAGGCAGGCAGAGGGTGGGTTAGGAGGGGTGCAGAGAGAGAGGCAGGCAAGACCAGGAAAGCAGGCAATCGGGTGAATAGGCAGGAGGTGAGACAGAGTAAGGGGGACCAAGGGTGTCTTCCCTGGAGTCAAGAGGCAAAAGGAGGGAAAGAGAGATTTTTGAGCAGGTGGGGGCTGCAGGAAAGAAAGCTGACACCTTCAAGAGTTACCAGCTTGCCAGATGAAACAGATGAAACAATTTGGAGAGTGACGCAAAGTTCAAACGGAACAAATGCTTGCATAGAACATATATAAACTCTGTTCTATGCATTTTATCCGACTACAGAACACTGCTCCCACTGTATTTATCTTCCTCTTCCATCACACTGCTATATATTTTTAGACTTTTTCACCATAAAATAGTTGAAGTGTAGTCACAGGTAATGAAAGAAAGGGAAACTAAATCAGCGAATTTTCAACTCTAGTGAAAGACTTAGGAGAAAAGAACTTATAAATATTGGCGAAGGTGAAGTGTTGAGATTTATTTTGGCCCTTGCTGTCTCTATAGATAAACTTAAGAGACCCAGTATATATAAGAATAAAACTTGCTCCTACTTCCAAGGGAACATCAGAAGTGGAAGTTTTAACTGCTGTTATTTACAGAATGCTAATGAACTCATTTACTTCTCACCTCTCCATTTGCATAAGCAATACAACAACAAGTACTTTAGAATTAGACCTTCAAGGTTAGGAGCATGAATTTTTAAGTGAGATTCAATCTGGACTCTGCCACCTGTTAGTTGTGTAAACATGGGCAACTTATCAACCCCTCTGTGCCTCAGTTTCTGCATTTGTCAATGGGAAAACAACACCGAGACACTGGACTGTGCTCACACCTGATGCTCAGAGAACAGCTACTGTGGGAAGAAATGAGTGGGGTAAAGTGGAGGGTGTTGCACAGGGTTTCTAGAAAAGCTTTGTAAATGATGTGCCTTTGGCTTTTTTACCTTTGTGAGATGTCAGGGGAGTTTGTCATTTCCTTGGTTCTGTGCTGCCACAGCAAAAATTTGAAGTGACGGACAGACCAGTGTTACAGCTCGGTGTTACAGCTCAGTTTAATTTGGCAAGCAAAGGAAAATACATCCTCGAGGCATGAGCATGAGGGCGGGCTGACCCAAAAGACACCAACAGAAGCCCGCGGCTCAATTTTGGCTCCTCTTTTTATATGTTTTTTCTTCTCCCCTTGAGCCTGTGCTGTGAAAATTGGGCTAGTCAGGAGGGCTGTTTGCTTCACCTGCGGTTCTCATTTGGGTCCTCAGACCTTCCTTTGTTCTATTTTTGCAGGCTTTTTCCTTTCTTTGTCTTTGAGCCACCACTATTTTGGACTCCATTTTCCTATTCTAAGTACCTAACACCTTTTAGCTTCTTCCCTTTATCCTGCTTCTCCTTCCCTCCTGGAAGAGGCAGCAGCACTTTAAAACTGGAAGAAGGAAGGAAGGGAGCAAGGAGGAAGGGACGAGGGAGGGAAAAGGCAAGGAAGGCGGGGAAAGGACAGTCTGAGTTCCTGAAGGCTTGCATGAGCTGCAGTGCCAGTCTCGGAACCTGCCCATGAGCATGAATGTATCTAGTGAAACTTCCCTTAGTTAACAATACTACTTGTCAGGTTTTCTGTTATTTCTAACTAAACTCTGTTGGCACAACCTAAAAGTTGCAAGTTAAGTTCAATCTGAAGATCTTACTGAAGACTATAGCTCAGGGGACAGCTGCTCAGAGAGCTCTGAAAGGACTGATCCTAGGAGACCAGAGAGGAGCCAGGATAAACAGGGATTTTTCTTTCCCCCCAGAGGGGGAAAACATCAAAAGATTGAACATCAAAAGATTACTACTAATCACCAAAAAAAAAAAAAAAAACCCACCAAAATCCATATATTTTAAGTTAATTGTTTGGGTGACTTTCAACAAATTGTGGAAAATTCTTAAAGAGATAGGAATACCAGACCACCTGACCTGACTCCTGAGAAATCTGTATGCAGGTCAAGAAGCAACAATTACAACTGGACATGGAACAACAGACTGGTTCCAAATCGGGAAAAGAGTATGTTAAGGCTGTATATTGTCACGCTGCTTATTTAACTTATATGCAGAGTACATAGTGAGAAATGCAGGGCTGGATCAAGATTGCTGGGAGAAATATCAATAACCTCAGATATGCAGATGACACCACCCTTATGGCAGAAAGCAAAGAACTAAGGAGCTTGATGAAAGTAAAAGAGGAGAGCGAAAAAGTTGGCTTAAAACTCAACATTCAGAAAACGAAGATCATGGCATCTAGTCCCGTCACTTCATGGGAATAGATGGGGAAACAATGGAAACAGTGAGAGACTTTATTTTGGGGGGCTCCAAAATCACTGCAGATGGTGACTGCAGCCATGAAATTAAAAGACACTTGCTCCTTGGAAGAAAAGTTATGACCAACCTAGACAGCATATTAAAAAGCAGAGTCATTACTTTGCCGACAAAGGTCTGTCTAGTTAAAGCTATGGTTTTTCCAGTAGTCATGTATGGATGTGAGAGTTGGACCATAAAGAAAGCCAAGCGCCGAAGAACTGCTTTTGAACTATGGTATTGGAGAAGACTCTTGAGAGTCCCCTGGACTGTAAAGAGATCAAACCAGTCAATCCTAAAGGAAATCAGTCCTGAATATTCATTGGAAGGACTGATGCTAAGGCTGAAACTCCAACACTTTGGCCACCTGATGTGACGAACTGACTCAATGGAAAAGACCCTGTGGCTGGGAAAGATTAAAGGCAGGAGAAGAAGGGGATGACAGAGAATGAGACGGTTGGATGGCATCACCAACTTGATGGACATGAGTTTGAGCAAGCTCCAGGAGTTGGTGATGGACAGGCAGGCCTGATGTGCTGTAGTCCATGGGGTCGCAGAGTGGGACATGACTGAGTGACTGAACTAAATGAACTGATGTATGGGAAGATGCAGGAATCTGTGCTGTTTGAAATTACTCCTTAGGTATGCATCTTAATAGGGCCAGGATCCAAAGCACAGAATGCGTCCAGTTTTTTTCTCCATATAAAAGTCCCTGGGGTTGGGGCTGGGGGCTCTGCAGTGGCTGATGGCTCCACCTTTACAGAACTGTTGTGGAGGGAAACATTCCTTGCCTGCACCCATTCCATATAGATATAGTTATAAAAGATATTTTCCAACAAAAATCATTTCTCTCAGTTATTCTTGAGAATAACTGGCGAGTAACAAGAAACTTTAATAAGCATTCACCTTTTCAACCAGTCAACACAAAGCCAAGATTGGTGTAGTAAATTGGATAGTCTCATCAACAGGCCATGTAAATAGATATAAATAGAAGAGCTCTGTCGGCCTTCTTTAGTATATTTTCAGTGAAAGCATATGGAGGGCCTACAGACTGTAAGAAGAAAAAGGATGAATGGGGACTTTGTCAGACTAGGGAGGGAGGGTGGGTGGGTGGGTGGCAGCTGGCAGGTCCATATTCCATCCCCCCACCTCTCTCTCTCTATCCATGCATCCATCCACCCTTTCACCAGGCAGGTCCTGCATATCTCAGATGGTAAAGAATCTGCCTGCAATGCAGGAGACCCAGGTTCAGTCCCTGGGTTGGGAAGATACCCTGGAGAAAGGAATGGTTACCCATTCCAGTATTCTTGCCTGGAGAGTTCCATGGACAGAGGATCCTGGGGGGCTACAGTCCATGGGATCGGACAGGACTGAGGGACTAACACTACGTATCTAGAGACCAGAGTCCAAGGAACCTGACTTGTCAGGGTGCTCAGGTGCTGTCCTGCCAGGTATATCAGAATTCTCACTGCTGGTCTGCCCAAATAACCCACCTCCTGGGTCTTTTCCGGCCAGAGCTATAGTACTGCAACTTGAAAACTTTAAATGCTGTTGAATGCAAAATACCACTGAGAGAGGTGATGATTTGCACTATAAGTAGCCTGATACCTTCCTTAAAACAAGTTTTCACTGGGGGAGAAGGAAGGGCAGGGGTGCTGAGGCTCCTAAGACCACTGTGTGGGGAGGAGACAGTGGCTCTGGAAGGCAGGAGCCCCCAGGGCCCACATCACAGCTCCCGCATTTCCTGCTCTCACCTGTGCCTCCGCTCCTAAGGTTGTGCTGCTGTTGATCTGTCCACTTGTGTTTACTGAGTTCTCTTGCCTTTTGAATAAAAAAGTAGAAGAAACCTTCTGCCAATTAAATAGCACTGCTGACTCAGAAGGGTATTATGGTTGGCAGACACTCTGTAGTCACTAACCAGATACAACCAACTGGTTTGCCAGGTCATCCTCCAGGGCCTGCAAAGTTACCAGCAAGCATCTTCATTTGCAGAATAGCAGGATTTTGCATTCCAAAGTATTTGCAAGCACACAGGAGTGTATAGAAGAGAGCCTAAACACAAAAATTGGTGAGTCGAAGTAGAAGTCACATGGGAGCTCAGCACAAAATTCTTGAAACTTTTCTGTAAATTAAAATTCTTTTCAAGTTTTTTTTTTTTAAAATAAGAAGTATTATAGTTTTCAAAAACCATTAAAAGGGAAATGGAGAAAAAGATGTACGGAAACCTTCAAATTATTTAGAAACAACTAAATTCAAGGAAACCATTTACTAGAACATGGGCTTCCCGGGTGGTTCAGTGGTAAAGAACCTGCCTGCCAGTGCAGGAGACGCAGGTCCGATCCCTGGGTCAGGAAGATCCTCTGGAGGAGTAAATGGTAACCCACTCCAGCATTCTTGCCTGGGAAATCCCATGGACAGAGGAGCCTGGAGGACTACAGTCCATGGGGTTGCAAGAGTCGGACACGACTGGGCAGCTAAACAACAACAACAACAACAACAACAATTTACTAGAACAGAAGCAAAATGCCTGTATGACAGATGGGGAGGCTGGGGGTTGTCAACAGCTGTGTGTGTGTGTGTGTGTGTGAGAGAGAGAGAGAGAGAGAGAGAGAGAGGGAGGGAGAGAGAGAGAGAGAAATTTGGTAACCTCGGGAGGCTGTTAGTCTATCTCTGAACCGCAAGAGTCATGCCACATTTTACCAAGTGGAGCACATAAACACGGAAAGAATGACTGCCCACAATTGAGGGGAAGGAGAAACACCAGCCTAACTAAGATGAGTATAACTTTGGTGAGTCACTTCCTCTGAGGAGGAAAGTGACTTGTCCCCTGGTAGATTCAGAGATTGAGAGATCACCTGAGCTCTCAGGCTGAATCACGCCACAGAGGTAGCAAACCAGGTCGGAGGAGCCCACAGCCTCTCATGCGGAGCTGCTGCTCACCTTCAGTTCAACATCATCACCTCCAATTTCAAAACTGAGGTCAACTCAAATCTCTTGGCTACTTCAGCCTCCATACTACTAAGTCCCCAGGAGAATACGTGCAACTAAGACAAAGAAAATTCATGCTTATGGCACATTTCTCTTTCAACCTCGAGGGGGCAACGGCCTGGGATTTCTTCTGCTCATCACCCCCGACATTCCCCAGGCCTGAAACTGAATCCGCTCAGTGAGACGGAAGCTTTGGCACGGCAGCCTCCACTCCTGGAAGCCGCGTCCGTGCCAGCGCACACACACGTGGACGGATTAGGCAGAGCTGTGCTGTAAAGCACACACACACTCGCCTAACGTGTGCTTTTCATTCCAGAAATACTTTTGACGCCTAAACCACTTCTATGCCTCCCTTGGCCTCAAACAGTCTAAGTGGCTCTGTGCCAGAGGAAGTGTCTGTTTAAAGATGGGGACTTTCTCAAAATTTCTTTACCTCAGAAGATCATAAATAGAACCTTTTAGCATAATTATGATGGAATAAAGTAGAAAAGGGAAAGAAAAAAAATTGCTTTTTTTTAAGTGACGTAAAAGAAATACTGGAAATATAAACTATAACATAGAATTATCTTCCATGAGAGTCAAGATTACAGGGTCCAAGTTAGGACAAGTAAGCCAAAAGTACTACCTTTAATGGGAAAGGTTAGTGAGCATTTACCATCTTCTGTGACAAGTGTTTATTCTTGTTTTAAGGTGGCTCAGTGGTAAAGAATCTGCCTGCAATGCAGGAGACCCAGGTTCGATCCCTGGGTCGGGAGGGCATGGTCACTTACTCCAGTATTCTTGCTTGGAGAATTCCATGAACTGAGGAGCCTGGCAGGCTACAGTCCATGGGGTCACAAAGAGTCAGACACAACTGACCAACTAATACACACACACACACACACACACACACACACACTTCAAAGCAAGGTGCAGAGGGGTACTGTAATCATTGTTTTATTCTGGAATGTATTATACTTTTGTACTTTGCTTCTTTATGACTTCCATCCTGTATCAAAAACCAGTGTAAAAGAAGAAAACTATTTTGGTTGACTTGGCTGTCTCTTCCTTTTCTCCACGCTCACTTCCAGATATTTCAGGTTGACTTACAACAAGGAGTGTGAAATCAATAACATTTTGCAGAATCCTTGGGCATCACCAATTGAATTTACAGAATACACTTCTACCTAACCTACATACACACACACACACACACACACACACATGCAGGAAAATAACTTCAAGTTCCACAGTACATACACACTATGAGTACAATCACCTATCGCATTTCCATCAGAAAGGACCTAAAAGACACCTTAGAAATTCCGCTCCAGGACAGAAAGAGGAAAACTTACTTTCTTTCCACTTCTGGTGTTGACACGGCGCTACAGAAGCCAAGTGACTCCTAGGAGAGAAGATTCATAGGGTCAGTACAGGCAGAACAGCAGGCTTCATTGCATTTTTACATAATACCACTTTTTAAAAAAGACAGAAGCAAAAATAGATGATTAAAGTCACTGTGCTTACTTCGATCTGGGACCGCAGCTGAAGTGACGTGGGGCTGGCTTCGGGTTTCTCCTAAAACAGAACAGATGCTGGTTTAATGAGACTTCCAAACGTGGCACACACCAGAAAAGACAAATAATGTGTAAGAAGAGATGGGGGAGAGTTGGGAAATGCTAGGTTACAGTGGGAGGAGATAAACAGATTTTCTGAAAAAAACTGTTTTTTAAATGAGAGCCCTAGCCTTTTAAAAGTGAACTGTTTTCCAAATTACATCGCTTGACACTGGTGACAATTTTATTGCAGAAGAGAAAAGCACAATCTAACTGAAGAGTATGGAGAGTTAATGGTAAAATGATTTTCCGGATGAGACTAGGCCGTCACAAAGACACAGGATTTACTACAGTCCATTTATGTCATGAAGTCATAAAGAAGAGGCAGGGGATTCAAGGATTTTAGAGATAAAATCACAAAGGATAATACTCTTCATTTCACAGTTTTAAAAAACTGCACCCCTTCGAAAGAAAAAAAAGATACACCAGTTACCTGTGATTAAAATATATATTGAAATAAATAGGATAATGACATTATTAGAAGTGTCATGGCTACTATAGAAAAATGAGTTATACAAGTAAACAGAGAGCCACACTGATAGTTTTTCATAGCTAGAGAAAAACTTTAAATAGGTGCTAAAGCAAAGGTTCACACCAAAGTGCGGTCCAAGATCAGGGTGGCCCCTGGCTGATCAGTAAGTCATAAGCAGGAAAATGGGCAGTTTTAGAGGAAGGAGTAATATTGGTGATGTTGGTGAACATTATACAAGCTTGAAATATGAAATTGTGAAAGTTTTCCGATAATCCTATTGTGTTCTTAAAGATCACTATCTTCTTTCGGGACTACATGGGTACTATATGAAGACTGTTTTCTTAGTTAACATTAGTCAGTTAACATTCAGGAAATGGGCAAAGATCATCTCAAATTACAAATTCTCATTTGCATCTAATTGCTTTTTTTTTTTTCAGTTTGACTAGTTCATCTTTAGCACAATTATAAATCTAGACCAATATTTTCAAATGCAGCCATGAAATGTAACTCCAAACAAAAGTATGAATGTAAACAAGGTAACAGGAATCCGGTACAAATACAGAAGATAAAATGAGAGTGTTGGAGTGGTTACATCTGAGAATGGGGTGATGTGGATAGGCAGACCACAGGAGAAAACTGTTTTAATGGACTGGCAACCCACTCGACTCCAGTTCCAGGACCTCATTTGTTATGAAAAATATCAGAGTGGTATGAAGTCCCACTGAACTTCTCTCTGGTTAACATTCTCCTGGTTTGTATTACCACTTTCGTTTATAATGATCAAATACGTATTGTCGTAAAACAATAAATGGAAATGTTTGAGTGACATTCCAAGTCTGATTGGTATGATGTCAGGCTCAAGTGCAATCAACAAAAGGGATACGTATTTTGGAGGTTCTTGGTGCTTAGAAACCTATCTGGTGCCCTGATACCAAACCTTTTAGGATCAGTACATAGAGAAATTTACAAACTTCAACTGTAGGAAGTAAGCAAAGGTAGAGTTTGCAATTTTTTCATCTTAAGTCTTCCCATTCAGGAGGATATGGAAGCCTCAGAATTATGACTCAACTCTATTAGTTCCTCTGAAATTTTCTCTGAAATTGTCCTTCTAGCACCCAACTCCATACTCATCAACACAAAGTAACTGATTCAACTCTTCCTGTCCTCTGTTCTTAACTTTCTTTATACTCCAAGTCTCTACTTACGAGATAATGCAGATCATGATAAGAAATTACCTGCTTTTACTGTAATTTTTATCTGCACTTTTCTAATAAATTTTATTTACTGTTGCATCATTTGTTACTCCACATAATAAACACAATATTTATGGTATATTATGCAAAATGTACCCATTCCTGCATACAAAGCTGATGCTTGTTAACAATCATATTAAATGTTTGATGATCTGGAACTAACACTCTAAAACAATTCATTTTCACGTGTTAGTTTGTCACTTATAATAGACATTTGACTGTGCTTTAGCTACTTAGGAAATTGGTTGGGGGTGTAAGTTTGATGTATAATGCATTACAATTCACCCCATTAAAATAATGGACCCAGTTAGTTTCCATGCAGAACATCTGTTTTATCAGGAACAGAATATGTTGAACAGGAGATCTCGCGCTGGGATTGTTTCTAGTGCTTTTCCACCCGCAGAGTATGTCACAATGTGATTCAGAGGAAACATTATTAATTTCATCTCTCAAGGAGAGACAACCACCATTATAATGCGGGATTTCTTAGGCTAAATGTACTCTAAAGTAAAAACACTACACAAGTGAGGAGAAGCTTGTAAAACTACCCACTAAATTAAGGACCTATTTGATGTTTGGTGAGAAAACAGACTGGGCTCTTTGGCAAAATTCCACTATTATGATATTGATAGATGTCACATGATATTAATGGCAAACATGCAAAAGACTACCATTCTGTCATGCACTTGTTAATATGATGAAACCCATGTGGACCCACCATCGAGCCTAAGAAACAGAACATCACAATAAAGAGTTAACACTAGCAGGTACTGATGTACAGCTGGATAAAACGCCTTCTGTGCAGACCATGAGACAAGTTTGGAAATGTGTCATACACACTTGAGGAAAACAGTGCTGGACAGTTTTTTATTCTGTTTAGCACTAAAAAAGAAATAGATTTCTTCCACTGCACAATGTGAAATGAAAAGGTGTGGAAGAGCCAGGCAGAAAGAGCACCATCACTGGTACTGTTTGCAGACATGTATGTATACATGCACATATGCATGTATGCAGCAATAAGGGGTATTGCTTACATAATAAAGAAGGATGGATTCAGGTCAAGGTGGGCAGAGAATGTGCAGCAAAACAGATGGACCTAGAGATTATCATTCTAAGTGAAGTAAGTCAGATAGAGAAAGTCAAATACCTTATAATATTACTTATATGTGAAATCTACAAAAATGATACAAATAAGCCTATTTACAAAACAGAAACAGACTCATAGAAAGCAAATCTAAGGTTATATAAAACAGAGGAATAAATCAGGAGCTTGGGATTAACAGATACACACCACTATATATAAAATACATAAAAAAAGGTCCTACTGACAGCCCAGGGAGCTATATTCAATATCCTGTGATAAACCATAACGGTTTATATTTTTTTGGAATACATACACACACACACACACACACAGCTGGATCACTTTGTGGTACACCTGTAACTAACATGACATTGTAAATCAACTATACTTCAATTTTAAAAAATTAAAAGAACTATTAAAAAAAAAAAAAGAATGGGCAGAGAAAGGCTCCTCAACATCTTCCTTCCCTATCCATTTCCCAGTTTAGGCTGCCCCCTTCTCCGTTCCTAATTCAGCCAGTGTAATGAAGGGAATAAGCTATGGTTTTTCCAGCAGTCATGTATGGATGTGAGAGTTGGACCATAAACAAAGCTGAGTGCTGAAGAACTGATGGTTTTGAACTGTGTGTTGGAGAAGACTCTTGAGAGCCCCTTGGACTTCAAGGAGATCAAACCAGTCAATCCTAAAGGAAATCAGTGCTGAATATTCATTAACGGGATGCTGAAGCTGAAGCTCCAATACTTCAGCCACCTGATGTGAAGAACTGACTCACTGGAAAAGACCTAATGCTGGGAAAGATTGAAGGCAGGAGAAGGAGACGACAGAGGAGATGGTTGGATGGCATCACTGACTTGACGGACATGAGTTTGAGCAAGCTCCAGAAGATGGTGATGAACAGGGAAGCCCAGCATGCTGCAGTCCATGGGTCGTAGAGAGTCGGATATGACTGAGCCACTGAACTAAACTGAATGAGGGGAATGACACCATCCTAATGGCACAAAGAGAAGAGGAACTAAAGAGCCTCTCGATGAAGGTGAGAGAGGAGAGTGAAAAAGCTGATTTAAAACTCAACAATTAAAAATGGAAGATCATGGCATCTGGTCCCATCACTTCATGGCAAACAGTGGGGAAAAATGAAAACAGTGACATACTCAGTCACAGTGTAGAATTCTAATCACTAACCTGCCAGGGCATTCACTAGAAGGATCCTTAAACACCAGTGATTGATTATTTCTGCAATGGCTTCTGTATTTCTGAATTGGTGTAAACACCAATGATTATCCCTGCAAAGGCCTCTGTATTGTGAAAGCACATACTACTTTTATATTTTTAAGCATAATACCTATTCTAAAAAATTAAATCTGATAATAACTTTACTTTTATCTCAACAATTAAACATTTCTTAAGAAATATCAAAACAATTTCTCAAATTAGGCCATGCCCTGTTTAAAACACTTTCATGAAGTTAAAAAATTTTTAATAACTTATGTCATAAAGCTGTGCAAGCACCTTATGTTTAACAATAAAGGTCCATGATGATTTTAGAAATAATCTCATATTCATAGTTTGACTGAAAGAAACTAAACCATAGTACTATATAGTTTTTTTAAGAAAGGAATTAGATGACAAAAAGAATACTGGGGGGGAAAACCTCATATCCATTTCTTGTCAAATTGGACAATTTCTGGAAACAATTCCCTGAATGTTTATTATGTCTAACATGTATGCACAGGCATGCTAAGTCGCTTTAGTCATGTCTGACTCTGCGACACTATAGACCATAGCCAGCCAGGCTCCTCTGTCCATGGGATTCTCCAGGCAAGAATACTGGAGTGGGTTGCCATGCTCTCCTCCAGGGGATCGATCTTACCGACCCGGGGATCAAACCCGCACCCCTTTGTCTCCAGCATTGGCAGATGGGCTCTTTACCGCCAGCACCACCAGGGAAGCCCGTGTCAAACACAGAAGCAAAAATAGAAAAGTGTTTCAAGATGACGTAAGTGGTTTCCTAAAACCAAAACATGAGAGCACGTGTGTGCTTCCACCCACTTGGGCATGTGCACACGCACTCACACATGGGCAACACACATACACACACAAACACACTCTGCAGTCACACCAGTGAACCAACCAGTGAAGCTGCTCAGTTGTGTCCGACTCTTTTCGACCCCATGGACTGTAGCCTACCAGGTTCCTCCATCCATGGAATTTCTCCAGGGGATCTTTCCGACCCAGGGATTGAACCCAGGTCTCCCGCATTACAGGAAGTTGCTTTACCGTCTGAGCCACCAGGGAAGCGGTCACACCAGTCGAGGTCAAATAGGAAACTGAAGTTCTGACCTCCCATGCCTGGGTTTTCACTCTGAAGCACTACACTCGCTGTGCAATATACCAATGTAAAAATCCACTCATGGAAGAATAGGGCCTGGAAAACAAGTACCCAACCCTCACTCCCACACCAACTTTGCTTTCATGCTTTTGTGGAAATCCACACCTCTCCCTCCCTTAATGCCGGCAGTGCTGGAAGCCAAAGGAACTTCACAGCTGAGAAAGCAAGAGGGATAAACCCATCTGCTGTTCCAAAAGCAGGGAGGAAGAACATCAGGAGCCCAGCAGCTCTGCTTAGCACCAAGTTCTCCTCCACCTCGCGTACAGGAAGAGAAAGGCAGAAAAAAGCAAGAGGGCTGTGTGCTTACAACTTTCAGCCACAAGTGAGGTGCAACAGGCTCTGACCAATGTATTCAATGCATGGCAGCAACAAAGCTCTGAATTGCCAGGCAAAGGTGCTGCTGGTGGTTGATGGGGACTTTCCTGGTGGTCCAACGGCTTAGACTCCACACTCTCAATGCAGGAGGCCTGGGTTCGATTCCTGGTCAGGGAACCAGATCCCACATGCCTTAACTAAAGATCCTACATGTCACAACAAAGCCCTAGCACAGCCAAATAAATAATTTAATTAATTTAAAAAAGACACATGTGGCATCCATCACTTAACAGGGAGACCGAAGTGATGGCAAGTCCCTGCTGGCCATGTATCCTCACCTTGTCTGACACCTGCATTCCAGCCCATCAATGTGGCATGTGTTCATTCTACCCGGTTTTAAACCTCAGTGTTTTCTTGGGAATTTTCTCCCTCCCATCACATTAGGAGATGCTGCTTCTCCCTTCTCACAGACAACGCATCTGCTCTCACAGACACCAGCTTCTTTGCCGTTCCCCTCACAGACCTGGACCACAGTGCATAGCAGAGTGGGAGACGCTGACTTCAAGCTGGTAGAATTATGTTCCAATCTGGCTCCCACTTTAGATCTCAGTTTTATTTTCTTTGGCTTTTCCAATGGCAACAAAAGATAAACAGACCATCTGATTGTCTTCAAGTTCCTTTCCGACTCTGAAATCCCCGGATGCAGCATTGTCATGCCCACTCAAGCTCTACTGTCCAATAAACCTCGAAATCCTAATGCTTTGTCTTTGGTGTTTAAAGTGCTTCATGCATCATGAGTGAGAAGATCAAACCAGTCTCCTGGTCAATCCTAAAGGAAATCAATGCTGAATATTCATTGGGCGGACTGATGCTGAAGCTGAAGCTCCAATCCTTTGGCCACCTGATGCAGAGAGAGCCAACTCATTGGAAAAAACCCCTGATGGTGGGAAAGATTGAGGTCAGGAGAAGGAGGGGGTGACAGAGGATGAAATGGTTAGACTGCATCACCGACTCAATGGATATGAGTTTGAGAAAGCTCCAGGAGATAGTGAAGGACAGGGAAGCCTGGCATGCTGCAGTCTGTGGGATCGCAGAGTCGGACACAACTGAACAACAACATCACAAGCATTAGAATCGCCTGGAAGCTGGTTAGAAAGGCAGTCTTGGGCCCCACTTCCCACCTCCTGCATCAAAATCTGCATTTTACCAAGACCCTCAGCTGATCCGTATGCCCACATCAATTTGAGAAGCACAGGGCTTTGTACTCTGTGTCACGTCTATGTTCCAAAATCTTTTTCAAAATGTGGAAACACAGTACAGCCAGGATAAAGGTCACATTTCTGAAGGAGAGGCCCATTGAGCCAACTGGTCAGCTCATAAACCCTCCTCTTAGAGACTGGGTGCTGGGTCCACTGTCCCCTGAGTGGATGCTTTCCTAGTGTTTCACTCTCACTCATAACTACCTGGAATGCCCTGCTGCTTCCTGTCCACCCAGATCCTAGTCATCCTTCAGCTCTAGCTACAAACCCATCTCTCCTTTAACCTTCCCTGCCCAGCTGTGTCTTAAACACTATGCCTGAGGGTCCTTATGTGGAGGTACTCTTAGGCTTGGGGCTTCCCAGGTGACACTAGTGGTAAAAAAAAAAACCTGCCTGCCAATGCAGGAAACAAAGAGACGAAGGTTCAGTCCCCGGGGCAGGAAGATCTGCTGAACGAGGGCATGGCAACCCATTCCAGTATTCTTGACTGAAGAATCACAGGGACAAATCACAGAGCCTCGTGAGCTACAGTCCATGGGGTCACAGAGTTGGACATGACTGAAGTAACTTAGCAGACACACACTCTTCTGCTCACTTTATTTTATTCCCTCAAAGTAAAGGGCTTCCCTGGTGGCTCAGAGAGTAAAACATCTGCCTGCAATGCGGGAGACCTGGGTTCGACCCCTGGGTCACCAAGATCCCCTGGAGAAGGAAATGGCAGTCCACTCCAGTACCCTTGCCTGGAGAAAGAATCCCATGGACGACGAATCTGACTCTTTGCGACCCCATGGACTGTAGCCCGCAGGCTCCTCTATCCATGGGATTCTCCATGGTGCAATGAACAAGACGGATCCCTCTTCTCATGGGCGTTTCTCTCCAGTCTTGCACAGGCTCTCTGCTCAGAAGTGCTCGAGGGCTATCTATTGATTTGATTTGCTTATGCTTGTTTATTTTGCCAGTGATTCTGACTCTTCCACTGATTTCTGTTTCAGGTCTCACTGACTGGAACATGTATTTTCATGCTTTAAGACTTCTTTCGGGTTGCAGGGAGTTACATCAGTAAGTAAAAGCAATTCAGCAAATACTCTCAAAATGATCTACAACTTAGATCTGTAAGAACTTAAAAGGAACAGGCGGTATTTAATCACTCTTAAGGTAAAATCTGCAGTGGCCTGTGTGTTCTCAGTCTGGCCCCATACCTTGTCATGTCTTGTTTCACCTAAATCGTTCACAGGTGAAACAGGAAGCGTTCGTCATTTTCAGGTTCCTATAAATAAACTCACAGCCTAGCATATAAAATTTTTTCCAGTGAGTGAAAGTGAATGGAAAACTACTCCCATCCCACCACATCAAACAAGAAAGTTCCCAAGGAAAAAAAACTCTTTTTTTCCACAGCTGAATGCTATCCCACTGACTGCAACTTTAAAGCCTAACCATAATTCACACAGATCAGTGAATTTCTAGAAGCAGTGATAAGAAAGCAACAAAAGTGGCAATTTCTACCTAGCCATCACCGCCCTGTGCTGTCTCCTTGCTGCCTTAGCCCATGTTCTCCAAGCATTTGTTATATATTTATTAGACCTCTTCATGTTGCAAAAATGACTTAGAATGGCTTATGAAACTTAAGTGCAATGTTACAGGATAAAGTTAAAAGACTAATGTAAATGATACAAAGAGGGAGAAAAAGCAAGATTCTATAGTGAAACCGGTCCATGAATTATGTTAGTTCACAAAATACAAGTTATGGAGACCACATATTTGAAGGGGCTAAGCTTTTGAACTGTGGTGTTGGAAAAGACTCTTGAGAGTTCCTTGGACTGCAAGGAGATCCAACCAGTCCATTCTAAAGGAGATCGGTCCTGGGTGTTCATTGGAAGGACTGATGTTAAAGCTGAAACTCCAATACTTTGGCCACCTCACGCAAAGAGCTGACTCATTGGAAAAGACTCTGATGCTGGGAGGGATTGGGGGCAGGAGGAGAAGGGGACAACAGAGAATGAGATGGCTGGATGGCATCACCGACTCGATGGACATGAGTTTGAGTGAACTCTGGGAGTTGGTGATGGACAGGGAGGCCTGGAGTGCTGCAATTCATGGGGTTGCAAAGAGTAGGACACGATTGAGCAACTGAACTGAACTGAACTCAACTGAAGCTTTCTAATGTTTAATGCAAAAAAGACATGGTCAGTTAAAGATTGACATTACCCATCTTGCCTGGAGAATTCCATGGACAGAGGAGCCTAGTGGGCTACAGTCCATAGGGTCACAAAGGATCAGACACAACTGAAGCAACTAAGCACATAGCACAAGGTAAGTCAAAAGATACAGGGCTATTCCTGTGAGTGAGAATTTCTCCTTTGAATTCTGGCAGAGAGTACACCAGATCTCCCTGACCAACATCACAAGCCAGGTCCATACAGAACTGTCCCTCCAAGTGCTTTAACTTCAGCAAAGCTGGAGGCAGGCCTGAGATTCCCCTAATGTAAACCAAGGGGACATCCATGAGCTGCACATGCCCCCACCCCCTACCAACTGGCAGTACCCAGGACCCAGGACAGGGGCAGAACTCAGTTTGGGGAGAAAGCAGATACATTCTGCCATCATGATGCATGGCTGTGGTAAAACACAGGGGTGTTAGTAAATGCTAGATGATCTGGTTAAAATCAAAGATAATTTGAATCTAAGAGTGTCAAGCTTGGTGATCTCAAGCGTCATTTCAAATGAGGTAGTTTAACTTCTAAACTGTCTTAGGAGATGATGTACTCGATCTTTCAGGCTACAACTTGAACGGCGTTGAGTACAGAGCAGGCACCAAGCATCTTGCAGAAAGACAGGGATAGAACCTAGACCGTGGCAATGACAATGGATCATTTCAATGACATGTGTCATGGCAGAAGCCTACACGTTCATTCTATGAATAAAACTAACACAGCGTCTCATGTCATAGAAGTGTAAAAACTAAAAGGCACAGTGTCGTAAAGATATTTTAATCATCTTTTCTAAAAAGTTGTATAGTTCAGGTTAGTTTATTGACACCAACATACAAATGGCCACTGCACTTCCCAGTGGTGGACACCATGATCTCCAGCCACTCTGGATGGTCCATCCAGACTCGGTGTTGTAAGAACAATGTGCAGAGATCCAGATTCACAAAGAGGTTTTCTGGGTAATCTCATTGCCGATGGGGATTGATTAACATGAGAGAAAAGTGATGGAAAGCAACTAAATGGGGCTGCTGGTTTTAAATTTCTCTCCAGGACTTCCCTGGTGGTCCAGTGGTTAAGAATCTGCCTGCCGACGCAGGGGACGCAGGTTCGATCCCTGGTCTGGGAGGATTCCACATGCTGTGGAATCCATGAGCCACAACTCTTGAGCCCTCACTCTAGAGGCCCCAGCCTGAAACTACTGAGCCCGCACTCTATAGAGCTTGTGCTCTGTGACGAGAGAAGCCCCCTGCAATGAGAAACCCCCACAAGGAAGAGTAGCCCCCACTCACCGCAACTAGAAGCCCACGTGCAGCCGTAAATAAAACTTCTCTCCGCTGTCTCTTCATTTATTCTTCTATCTAATCATTCTTTAATTTAAAAAATATTTACTGATCATACATGGTATGCTAAGCACTGTTCTAGTCAAGAAGGATAAACACTGAAAAAGACAGTTGCTGCCCTCACGGAGCTGACATTCTAGTGTCTAGCTTTCAGAAGTCACTCATGGGAATTATTTGCACTTAATGTCTAAATCACAGACCCAGGGGTTTCCCTGGTGGTCCAGTGGTTTTAAGAATTTACCGGCCTGGGGAGGAAGGTGGAAGGCCGGTTCAAGAGGGAGGGGACATAGGCATACCTATGGCTGATTTGTGTTGATGTTTGGCAGAAACCAACACAATACTGTGAAGCAATTATCCTTCAATTAAAAATAAATATTTTTAAAAGACAATAAGCAAATATATATAGATCCAAATAGGTAAGTAAACAAAAATGTATGTGATTACAAAAAAAAAAAAAAAGAGAGAGAGAGAATCCGCCTGCCAATGCAAGGAATCCTGGTTCCATCCCTGGTCCAGGAAGATCCCACGCCCTGGGGGTGGCGAGGGGAAGCCTGAGACCATATACCACAGCTACTGAGACTGCGCTTTAGACTCTAGAGCTCGAGCACTGCTACAAGAGAGCAGTCCCCACTCACCACAACTAGAGAAGGTCTGAGCACAGCAATGAAGACCCAGCAGAGCCAATAATAGATCAAAAAGTTTAAAAAAAACACAGGCCCCATATTCCTTTGCTCTAGCAGGTGCTATACAGGCAGGTGCTATACAGGCAGGTGCTATCTGGACCGCTGTGCTCAGCTCTGGTTGCCACATCTTCCAGAGGATAACGAAAACCAAGAGAACCTTCACTAGAAGGGTGTCTGGAAATGGAATCATACAAATGAGATCAATAGGAGGAACTGGGACTATTTACTCAGAGAAGAGAAGAAAAATACAAACATAGGAAGGGCTTCCAAGGAGAGAAGGCAGACAGCCTTATGCACCTTCCCTCGTGGCACAACCTAACAGGTCCTTCTACAGGGGGGTGGCAGTAGGGGGACACCGAGCCTTCCCAGGTGGCTCGATGGTAAAGAATCTGCCTGAAAGAGACTCCGGAGACAGGAGTTCTATCCCTGGGTAGGGAAGATCCCCTGGAGTAGAAAATGGCAACCCACTCCAGTACTCTTGCCTGCAGAATTTAATGGACAGAGGAGCCTGATGGGCTTCAGTCCATGGGGTCACAAAGCGTAGGACATGACTGAGCAGAGCACACAGAGGGCAGGGTGGGAGGAGAAGGGGCTGAGTGAAAAAAATATTTATTATGTGTTTTAATAGTAGTTATTGACAATATCAGAGTGTTAGTGGAAACAATAAATATTGAATTGGTACAAAATTTCCAAATACAATCTTCTTAGTTTTTTAAAAACAGAACTGTGGGCTTATTTACTTAAGAATAACTTAAAAATTAGGATACATGCTTAAAAGAACTATAAGCGAGATTGCAGCAAAACTTTTAAGGGTAAGTAAGCTCTTGTTATCACTGCAGATGGTGACTGCAGCCATGAAATTAAAAGACGCTTACTCCTTGGAGGAAAAGTTATGACCAACCTAGATAGCATATTCAAAAGCAGAGACATTACTTTGCCGACTAAGGTCCGTCTACAAGGCTATGGTTTTTCCTGTGGTCATGTATGGATGTGAGAGTTGGACTGTGAAGAAGGCTGAGCACCGAAGAACTGATGGTTTTGAACTGTGGTGATGGAGAGGATTCTTGAGAGTTCCTTGGACTGCAAGGAGATCCAACCAGTCCATTCTGAAGGAGATCAGCCCTGGGATTTCTTTGGAAGGAATGATGCTAAAGCTGAAGCTCCAGTACTTTGGCCACCTCATGCGAAGAGTTGACTCAGTGGAAAAGACTCTGATGCTGGGAGGGATTGGGGGGAGGAGGAGAAGGGGACAACCGAGGATGAGATGGCTGGATGGCATCACGGACTTGATGGACGTGAGTCTGAGTGAACTCTGGGAGTTGGTGATGGGCAGGGAGGCCTGGCATGCTGTGATTCATGGGGTCGCAAAGAGTCGAACATGACTGAGAGACTGAACTGAACTGAACTGAACTGAAGCTCTTGCTGCTCTTGGTCATTTCTTAACAAGGAGTTCACTCGTATAGCTAAGTAAAATTATTTTGGCCATTTTTATAACCATTGAAAAATGATTAATGGCAATTTGTGTTGCAAGAATCTAACAGCACTTTGAGTAATATCACAATAAAATTTCCTACAAAAATGTAACAGATTTCAAATCTACTTGTAACTTTTCATAGTAGGTATGGCAAAATGAACAAGTTCTAGTGTGCAGACTTGTGCATCCAACATCCATCCTGAAGCTAGCTCGGCCACACGGAGCCAAAAGGTTCCCGTGTCGCCACCGTGTCTGACCGCTATACCATGAACGGCACCTTGAACCATACTCATCCAACATTTCCAAGGCCCTGTGATCATCACATTCGGCAGAAGAGTGCTGGACAGCTGGCTGATACAGTGCGAGCCGTCACGGAGCTTGCTGCCCAGAGGAATCGCAACAGGTTCCTGCTTTTAGCACCTTGTAACCGCCCAGAGGGCTTGTTCAACACCATTGCTGGGACCCTCCCCAGGATTCCAGATTCTGTCCATCTGGGGTGAGCCTGCTGATTTGCATTAAGACCAAGTTCCCCGGTGAAGACCACACTGCTGGCTGGGGAGCCAAGCTTTTTTATTATTTACTTATTCATTTATTTTTGGCTGTGCTGGGTCTTCGTTGCTGCGCTCAGGCTTTATCGAGTTTCGGCAAGAGGGGACTACTCTTCAGTGCAGTGGGGAGCACAGGCTATAGGCCTGTGGGCTTCAGTGACTGCAGCACGCGGGCTCAGCAGTTGCCACTCGTGGGCCCTGGAGTGCGTGGGGCTCAGCAGTCACAGCGTCCAGGCTCTAGAGCATGGGCTCAGTAGTTGTGCAAGGGCTCGGTTGCCCCACAGCGTGTGGGATATTCCAGGACCCGGGATCAAACCCCTGTGCCCTGCATTGGCAGGCAGATTCTTGACCCCTGGACCACCAGGGAAGTCCTGGGGAGCCACATTTTGAGAACTGCCATCCCAGACCAGGCAGGATTGCTTCAAATTCTGGATTCAGTGGCCTGGAGGTTAAAGAGATCCGTGTATCCTGAGTCACATCTAAACTCCAGCCTGGTCTTCCGTTCTCTAGGAGGAGATGATCAAGACTAATGATTTTAAAATAAAAAGGATGAGCTTTAAACATCACTTAAAGGTGGAGGGGGCAGGTAAAGCCAGGTATCCAACACTAGAATAAGTTATTTACAACATGTGGAATCTGCATAACTGGAGGATTTGAGATCACGACCATGTTACTGTCTGCTGTCTGGGATGCAGGCTATTTCAAAAACTGATCCAGACCTCTGTCAACTATAGTGATTCTATTACTCATGTTGCAGTGTAACAGCTGGAAATTAAATAAGACTTTGAGGGATAATTTACTTTTTCCATTATATTTTTACATGAAAATGAACTACAAGTCCTAACCCAGTGACTCAAATGTTTTAGACTGAATGATCTTTGGAAGTTGGTGACTGCCTGTAACTGAACAAACATTCATGTATTCATTTATTCAACCAATATTTCTTAAGGGTCACCTTTATACTTAGCTGACATGCTGGGAACTGGAAGTATAAAGAAGAGTCACTGAACTTCAGGAACTCTTGATCAAGTAAGATGAACATAACTGAGAAAATAAAAAACCCAAAGCCTCCACATTATCATATACATAACATCTGATCTGATTAGTATGCAGAGTGAGTGTGTGAATATGGATTTTATAGAAGTACGCAGCCTCACCAAACTGGAGATGCCAAATTTAAATGAGTCCTTTAAGAGACTGGCTCACATTTTGCCATAATTTAGAGCATTGTTACTGCTGTCTTTGTAGCTGTAAAAATCAAACACCATCATGACATGTAACCATTGTTCTTTCTCAGTCTTTGCATCTTATTTTCAAACCATCTTTAAAAGTTTGTTAACCATCTTAAAAGCCTCAGAATCACACAGGCAAGGACAATCCAGTATTCTAAAGTCGTCAGTGACAAACTTTTACTTCTGAAAGAAATGAACTTTTGAATTAATAGTAACGATGGGACTGTGTACGTGCTCAGTTGTGTCCGAGTCCTTGTGACCCCATGGACTGTAGCCCACCAGGCTCCTCTGTTTGTGGGGTTTTCCAGGCAAGCAAACTGCAGTGTGTTGCCATTTCCTTCGCTAGGGGATCTTCCCGATGCAGGGACAGAGCTCGAGTCTCCGGTGTCTCCAGCGTTGGCAGGCAGATTCTTTATCACTGAGCCACACGGGAAGCCCAATAGTAATGTTATAAAACATTTAAAAACACACACATAAATGTCATAGTATTTGATTAAGAAAACTAAGAATAAAATAAAAATTGGAAACTCAGAAGTTGAAACAACTGCCAAATTTTAGCCCAGGGCAAACTTTTTACTGTTGTATTTTAAGTGCTTGAAAAATCAGGTTTATAATGGAAACACAGACAGACCAAGCTCCGATGTAATATACATAAATGATATGTTTCTGTTCCTGTATAGTGATTTCCCTCCTCTCTAAACATTAATCTTTGAATGACTTACTCCATAAATTATTGAACTTAGTTCAAAAGCAAATGAAATCTAAAACACCCATTTACTGAATGGCTACAGTGCCATGTTGAAATTACTGTGATTTATCTCTTTCTTTAATGGTTACTGTAGCAAACGTACTTCATTGCTCAAAATTATTACCTGGTAGCACAGTTTACTCTAGTTTAAGCATAAATCTATCCCCCTATTCAGCACAGCAGCTGTTTGTCAAGATCTCGTTCATTGTTCACTCAGCCACAGCCATGAGGCTCGACTTTTTCTTTTCACATCCTGAAATTGTATCTATACGTACACTGAGGTACACTGAGGTACGTATAGATGGCATGCATATTTGGGGGAAAGCAATTAAATCTGCATGCACTATGATTACCGCAGTGGAGGAGGGGTGAGGTAGAGCACCATTTACCCACAGCTGAGCTCACTCCCTGTGCTCCTATGCGACCTGACTCTACCAGCTCAGGCTCTGAACGCAGACCTTCTATAGAGCTGCATTTCTCACACGTTACTGCTCGCAGGTACTACAGTCACAGCAACTGAGCTGCTGTTGCTGTGGTTACAGAGAGAGATTCTGGTTTAGAATCCAACTTCTCATCTGCACCAAGAGGAAGGCCTCCTCCTCATCTCCAGTCTTATGATTTGGTTGGCAGAGGAGTTGAGGGAAATGTCTATTCTTCATCTAGAGAAAATTTGGCTGCATACATGATAATGTGCTAAATGGTTTAATATAGAGAGAGTGCTGCTAGATAAATAAGAAAAACACTACTTTAGATAGAAAAATGGTCAAACAACTTTAAGAGATGAGCCACGAAACAAGATATTTTTTAAAATGCGCTCTTAGAAATAAAGAATTGAAAACACTATGAGAATACCTTTCACCAATCAAACTCGTAAAGTTTTCTTTTTCTTGATAATATTAAATACTGAGAAACACAAAATTTAAGCACAGATATGGGATTCCCTGGTGGTCCAGTGGTTAAGACTCTTAGCTCCCAATGGAGGGAGCATGGGTTCTATCCCTTGTTGGGGAACTAAAATCCCACATGCTGTGTGTCCAATAAATAAAATAAAACAATTAAAAAAAAAAAAAAGAACCATAGATATGCTGCTAATGGAAGTACAAACTATACACTATTTCCAGATGGCAGTTTAACAGTGTTTGTGGAGTCTTTAAAATTTTCCTACATTCAGCCTGCTAATAATAACTCTTCACATCTAATAATCTAAAGTATAATAAACTATGAAAGTGAAGATGTACATTTATAGATATTAATGGTTACTTATTTCTATAATAACAGAAGATGTACATTTACAAATATTCATGGTTACTCATTTTTATAATAACAAAAAACATTTAAGTAGCTTGAATTGAGGGGTACATAAATAAACTATGATAAATTCGCAAGATAAAACGGTATATAACCATTAAAAATCACAACTCTGGAGAGTATTTAACAAGTGGAAAGTGTTCTCTATAGAAGATTAAGAAATATAAGCAAGTACGCTGTATCCACAGCTTGATTCCAAAGTGTATCTGGGTAAATTCGTGAACATATATAGAATGTAAACTCCATTGGGCAGAAAATTCTGTATGTTTTGTTCACTGATGTACCCCAGAACCCAGCAGTGTCTGGCATTTAGTAGGTGTTCACTGCAGTCTGGGAGGAAATAACCTAATATGTGGTTAAATCTGAGATGGGGATAAGGATCAGAGGTTTAAGCATAACTAAGTTTGTTTTTTAGGATTTCTGTATTTTCTTATTTTTCTATATGGTGTATGTACTACTTTTACAACCCCAAAGCAAAACAAAAGTGTTTCTATTTGAAGTATATTTTTTCTAATGCTATTTCTTCTGTAGAGATAGTCAGATTTGCTTCAAAATTTACACCCACGTGCAGCACACTCTCAAGATTCTATACCGTAACAGGGACTTAGAAAACCCAAGGCATAGTAGAGGTATGTTAATTTTGTTAAATTTCACATGATAAGTGATTTCTTTTCTACAAACAGATACTTATGGGAGCCTTGTCATTTAAGGATACATTATTCATGTCATGTGGCAGCCTGGTTGGGAGGGAAGTTTGGGGGAGGATGGGTACATGTATATGTATGTCTGGGTCTCTTTGGCATGCACTTGAAACTATTACAACATTGTTAACTGGCTATACCCTAATATAAAATAAAAGGCTTAAATTAAAAAAAAAATAAAGATACATTAGTCAGCACACAAACACACACTTCACTGTACCTTATTTTTTTTAACTGCATTATAATACTGAATATTTTGAAACATAAATAACTTGGAATTTTATTCACAGAAAATTTGCTTTCCTTTCCCTTTCTCTTCAACTGTCTTGTCAAATTCTCCTTTCCCATAGCATGGAAAGATAAAATTGGAAGCATTTCCTTGTTGTCTCTTAACTAGCCTCAGTCACCTAAATATCACCAGGGTGTTAATTAGAAAATGGTTATTTCATATAAAATTATGCATATTATACGCACAGAAAAATTGCACGTATGCAAACAGTAAGCCAATTTGCCCCTGGCAGGTAGCACTTTTTTCCTTAGCTAAGCAAACAAACAGAAGCCTCAGAAGAGTATAAACAGGAAACACACTCGGACCTGATCTCCAAGGGCAGAAAACAGATGGACAGCCATTCCCTAGCATCTGCAGCAGGACTGATAAAAGCAGAGCCTCAAACACAATGACCAGTGTGCCTGGGAAACTGATAGGGGAGCAGGCTGTGTCCCTGCATATGGCATGTTCCTCCAAAGGCTTCAATGAACCTAGAGACACAATTGTGACTTGGAGAAACGAGAGAAAAAAAGAGTCTTGCATGAACAGCCAGGTCTGTCAAGAAAAAAAAGGCACAATCCATTCAGTGATATGGTATCACTTCTAAATCACCCAAATTATTTCCTTCCTATCAAGCTAATGTACACAAACTCAAAACACTAACACTTGAATTTTTCATTCATTTCATAAAATTCAGGGCTTCCCTGGTGTCTCAGATGGTAAAGAATCTGCCTGCAATGCAGGAGACCAGGGTTCAATCCCTGGGTTGGGAAGATCCCCTGGAGAAGGGAATGGCTACCCACTCCAGTATTCTTGCCTGGAGAATCCCATGGACAGAGGAGCCTGGTGAGCTACAGTCCATGGGGTTGCAAGAGTCGGACACCACTGATCAACTAACACTTTCAATTTTTTCAATTTCATAAAATTCAACAGAAAGGGAACCTGAGTAGAGCACTCACCTTTACCACAAAACTCTAAGCTAGGAGAAACAAAGGGCACCCTATGTATACATTTTAAAGGTTGCGCATATACAGTTTGAAAGTTGCTATGAAGAGGCTCTATTTTTTTTAAATTTAAATTTTATTTTTTTACTTTACAATACTGTATTGGTTTTGCCATACATTGACATGAATCCACCACAGGTGTACATGAGTTCCCAACCCTGAACCCCCCTCGCACCACCTTCCCCATATCATCTCTCTGGGTCATCCCAGTGCACCAGCCCCAAGCATCGTGTATCCTGTATTGAACCTAGACTAGCGATTCGTTTCTTACACGATAGTATACATGTTTCAATGCTATTCTCCCAAATCATTCCACCCTCTACCTCTCCCACAGAGTCCAAAAGTCTGTTCTTTACATCTGTGTCTCTTTTGCTGTCTCGCATATAGGGTCATCATTACCATCTTTCTAAATTCCATATATATGTGTCAGTATACTGTATTGGTGTTTTTCTTTCTGGCTTACTTCACTCTGTATAATCGGCTCCAGTTTCATCCACCTCATTAGAACTGATTCAAATGTATTCTTTTTAATGGCTGAGTAATACTCCATAGTGTATATGTACCACAGCTTTCTTACCCATTCGTCTGCTGATGGACATCTAGGTTGCTTCCATGTCCTGGCTATTATAAACAGTGCTGCGATGAACACTGGGGTACACGTGTCTCTTTCAATTCTGGTTTGCTCGGTGTATATGCCCAGCAGTGGGATTGCTGGGTCATAAGGCAGTTCTATTTGTAGTTTTTTAAGGAATCTCCACACTGTTCTCCATAGTGGCTGTAATAGTTTACATTCCCACCAACAGTGTAAGAGGGTGAAGAGGCTCTTTAAAATATTCCAAATTTTAGTCACCAGACACATGACCTGACAAATTCATGAAAATGTCAATTAAACTAAAGAGAAAATGATCTTTGGAAATACAGAATTCAGTTCTTTGTCATAAAACATTCACAGAGCAGTAAGTAGCCCCTTCAACTCTTCCAAAAATGTTTTAATGTTGGGATGAGCAATGCAGCACAGAATGAACAGGCAAGAGATGGAAAGGTGGTTATAATTGCTAGGCAAGATTCAACGATGGGGAAAAGACTGGTTACATCAAAACTGCTGAGGGCCTTTATAGTCATGATTCGGAGTCTGGAAGTTAATGAATATTTTTGACAGGGCTTAAGGAAAATTAAAGATGTTACCCTTTCTGTGGGACGTCTGCAACCCCCAAGACTGTCCGGTGCTCACATCACACCATTTAATGAAATGATACTGCAATTGTCTAGATTTGTCTACGGGGATTTCATGGACGGTTTCTCGGCAGAGGCTGCTCACCATTAACATCCCAGTATCTAGTAAAGCACCTGTAGAAACTGGACGAACGCATGAATGAAAGGTAGTAGAGGGGACAGAAAGTGGAGAGATCATAGCACAGAAAGCCTAATGCCCAGTATATGGTAGGAAACTAATGAACACTCATCAGCCAGATTAAAACTTCTATTATGTTTTTAATCTCTGATATTGACATTGTATAAATTGATCCACACAGAATGAGACAGACAGTATGTTGAGAAATAAAGACAATGACAGAAACATGTTCAATGAGGGATTGAGACTTTGTTAAGCTCTCTCTATATCATCTCTCTATATATGGTTTTTCCAGTAGTCATGTATGGATGTGAGAGTCAGACCAGAAAGAAAGTCAAGTGCCAAAGAATTGATGCTTTTGAACTGTGGTGTTGGAGAAGAGTCCAACACCCTTGAGAGTCCCTTGAACTGCAAGGAGATCAAACCAGTCAATCCTAAAGGAAATCAGTCCTGAATATTCAGTGGAAGGACTGATGCTGAAGCTGAAGCTCCAATATTCTGGCCACCTGATGCAAAAAACTGACTCATTGGAAAAGACCCTGATGCTGGGAAAGATTGAAGGCAGGAGGAGAAGGGGATGACAGAGGATCAGATGGCTGCATGACATCACCAACTGAAGGGACATGAGCTTGAGCAAGCTCTGGAAGTCGGTGATGGACCGGGAAGCCTGGTGTGCTGCAGTCCATGGGGCTGCAAAGAGTTGGACATGACTGAGCGACTGAACTGAAGCTGATACCGTCCACTACATGTCTCAAGGATGTTGCTAGGGACCACACAAGACTGCCATCTGTCCTTGCTTACCCTGAATAGGCAACCAAGGGAAAAGTCACAGTAGTTTAGGGATCAGTTCAGTTCAGTTCAGTTGCTCAGTCGTGTCTGACTCTTTGCGACCCCATGAATTGCAGCACGCTAGGCCTCCCTGCCCATCACCAACTCCCGGAGTTCACTCAGACTTGCGTCCATCGAGTCCGTGATGCCATCCAGCCATCTCATCCTCTGTCGTCCCCTTCTCCTCCTGCCCCCAATCCCTCCCAGCATCAGAGTCTTTTCTAATGAGTCAACTCTTCGCGTGAGATGGCCAAAGTACTGGAGTTTCAGCTTTAACATCGTTCCTTCAAAGAAATCCCAGGGCTGATCTCCTTCAGAATGGACTGGTTGGATCTCCTTGCAGTCCAAGTTTAGGGATACATGAAAGCAAATAGCTATTTTCTTGAAAACTCTCTCTTAAATATTCAAATGGTACCCATTTTTAAAACTGAACTGATTGCTTCAGTTATCCACCCCCAAGGTATTATCAAGTAACCAAAGAAAGAGCAGCAACAACCCCCTTGGGATCACTTGGTCAACATAACCTCATAAACACCAAGTAATTACCAAGTGTTCGTCAAGGCTCCCTCTCACACTGCATCCCACTTCCCCACCTGCTAGCTGTCACCAGATCTCCGCCTATAAGTTGAAGGCATATCCCAGGGCCAGTTCTGTCTTGAGGAGCAGGTATTTCTGCAGTACTTTCTGATTCATTATCAATGTAATTATCATCACCAGCATTATCTTCTTCCTCTTCACTTCACTGCCATCATCACCAACATCCAGCAAGTACGTGCTTGGTGCCACATACCATTCTAGGCACTTTACATGTATTACTTCATTTAATCTTTTCAAACGCCTTGCTGCCGCTGCTGCTGCTGCTAAGTCGCTTCAGTCGTGTCTGGCTTAGTGTGATCCCATAGACGGCAGCCCACCAGGCTCCCCCGTCCCTGGGATTCTCCAGGCAAGAACACTGGAGTGGGTTGCCATTTCCTTCTCCAAGGCATGAAAGTGAAAAGTGAAAGTGAAGTTGTTCAGTCATGTCCGACTCTTAGCAACCCCATGGACTGCAGCCTACCAGGCTCCTCCATCCGTGGGATTTTCTAGGCAAGAGTACTGGAGTGGGGTGCCATTGCCTTCTCCATCAAACATCGTATGCATTAGCAAATGTTACTATTTCCATCTTAGAAACTAGGAGAGTGAGGCTCAGAGAGATTACAGACCACATGCTAGAAGTCTACTTGATTCCAGGGTGCACCGTCTCAACTGTCATACTTACCATCTACTGACTCGTTAGGTCAGTACTTCAGTGCTGACAACTGGGCTACCTTTAGCTTCCTGAGTCCCTCTCCTCCTCCCTGGCTCTTTAGCCCATATCCAAGCGTTTTGCTTGGTTGTCTTCTTTCTTCTAAGGCTTTGTTCTGATAACCTGCACAAATAACCTTGGTCTTCTCCCAGGGCAGGGGTTCTGCCACATCCTGTGTCAGCCTGGTGACCAAGTCCCTTCCACCTGCTCACAGACTTAACAACAGACAGATATCCATTAGTAGGGGTTCTCAATTTCCTGTCCCTGCCTGACTCCTCTGTCTTGAGGACCCCCATCACCTGCTGCTGGTCCAGACTTGAGCTTCCTGCTGGAGACCCGAGCCTTCCAGTAGATACTGGTGTTGAGGCCACTCAGTGGGTGGGTCTGTAGCCAAGTGCTGGTCTCTGCAGGACATTTCTGCTCCTGCCATCAATCAGTAGCCTTGCTGGGAAAACTCTGAAGGTGTTAAGGGTGGTAATGAATTTCACATTAAAATTACCCACATGCCAGAGAAGCTCTTGGATTCTCTATTTCAACTGCAATCCAACAAAGACTCATTCTCTCTGGAGGCAGCACAACAAAGACACTGTTCCAAGCCAGTGCTGGACACACGGCAGCTCCCTTCTCCTACAAGACACAGAGGAGCCTGCCACCTGTCAGAGAGTGTGTAGTTTAATTAGGTAACACTTGTGAAGGCTTTTGTGACGTGTAGCACACGTGTCATCCCGGGAGCTCACATATGGCATTCCACATTGCAAAATTCAAGAGCTATTTTTAAAGACTCTCTACCAGCTGAGCAGAACCTACAGTATGTCCTTCACAGACTGTTGTAAATCCACTACTCTTTCATTGGGATGCCTCGAAAAGAACACACAACTGGTGGAGATTACTGAACAGGATACAAAGGTCACTTAATAAAAAAAGTATTTACAAGCAATGTTTAGTTTTCAGAGAAACCTCAAAGAGCTTTCTTTGTTTCATCCAGTAGTTTGAAAACAAACAATTCCAGGGGGTGGGGCAGTTTGCAGAGTGGACCTATTGCACCATGCCTCCAGATGTCATTTCCAGGTAGGAGAGTGAGTCAGGATGCTGGGGGCCAGCTGAGGGCACCACAGAGCCTTCTGGCATGCCCTGGAACCTATAAACACCAAGGCCAGGGTCTCTGAGGCCCTGGCTAGACTTGCTTGGTCAGTTAAAGTCAAGTGCCCCACGACAGCTGTAGGTGTTAAGTGTAAGATCTACCTCTCCAGACTGTGATTACACAAAGCTTTGCTGGCTTCAGGAAAACTAAATGGCTTATTTTTAATGAATGAGGGCAGGCCCCTCATCCCCTCTTTAGGAATGCTTCCTTCTGTCAAAGGGCTCCTGTGATTGAGTGGGTAGGCTTAATGGACTGCCTCTGGCTAAGAGGTTTGTGGGTAGTTCCCCCAAATCATTTTAGTCCTCCAATGACTGCCAGTGGGGTTTGCCACCTCCCCCTTGGGCTCTCCCTTCTGTGATTAACTGACCATCCTGAGGGCTCTGAGGAGACCTGTGTCCTGCCCTTTGCAGGGGTAGGAGCTGCCATGTTCTCAAACCCATTCACAGGACTACCTTGGAAGTTCAGCGGTTAGGACTCCATGGCTTTCACTGCTGGGAACCCGAGTTTGAACACTGGTCGGGTAACTAAGATCCCGTAAGCCTCTCAATACATCCAAAAAAAAAAAAACCCCAAAATTCATGTTTATCTTTCTGGGATCTATGCTCTGACACAACAATGTTGATCATACCAAATGAAAGTCAAACCTGAACAATGATCCATCTTTAATTTTTTTTAAGAAAGTTACCCCGTGATATATCTCCTACAAAATTAATACTTTTCTTCAAATACTGTTTTATCAATCTTTTTTGCCCCCCACACATATAATATAACAAAGGCACCTTTTAGAGAAAAGCCTGGGTCAAAGCTATCAAGTGTCAGAAAAGTGATAGTCTTCCCTGGCGCTTCCCATCTAATAGGTGAAAGAAGTACAATATATGGAAATCAGTACCCAGGCCCCTTTATAATAAACAGAATTTGCTAGGCATATGCACAATTTTCATTGACAAATATCAACATGTAATTTGTTCAGCTGACAACAGGTACCAATAGGACTAAGCGATTTTCTCCCCCAAATTAAAAATATTCAACACCAATTTGTAAATTCACTGGCCAATGGAAGCCCCAGTCATCTGTCATTATAAAAATATGAGAGACTTCCCTGGTGATCCAGTGGTTAAGACTCTGCACTTCAAACACAGGGGGGTGCAGGCTTGACCCATGGTGGGGAAAACTAAGATCTCACATGCCACGAGGTATGGCTAAAAAAATTTTTTAATGTGAAAACACTCCGCTGTCTTGAATGTCAATGATTTTGGCTCACATTGAGCACAGCCAGGCAGTACCTTTGGCATTTTACAAATATTAAGAAATGTGTTCATTCTTCCTGAATCCTAAGGAATGTAATAAGCACCACAAGGGCAGACACGTCACCCATTTTCTTCACTGCAGCAGCCCCAATGCCTGGCACATAATACGTGCTGAATAAATATGTACTGAATACATTAAAAGAAAAATTTCCCATCGTTCACACGATAGCCTTCAGAGATTATGTTTATCCCCTTTCTACAGAAGGAGAAACTGAGGTTCTAAGAGATTAAGTAACTTGCTCCCAGTCACATGGCAAGTTCCCTTCCACCTGCCTCCTTCCACACTGAACCATTCTGCTCTATATCACCTGTCTCCTCAAGCCAATTACTGACTAAAACCATTTGCATCCAACAAAATGTCCGTATGAATACACAGTTGACTCTTGAACATCTCAGGGCTTGGTCTGCATTTAATTTATAGCCCATATGTGAGGTTCCTCCACATCCACGGATTCAACCAACCAAGAACAATGCAGTACTGTAGTATTTACCATAGACAAATCTGCATATAAATGGACCCTTGCAGTTCAAACTCCTGTTGTTCAATGGTTATCTGTTCATGCAAAAAAAAAAAAAAAACCAACTCTAGAAATTCTACCCATGATAGGCTTTCTGACTGTGCCTTATGACCCAATACTTAGCACTGGGCATTCAAACCTAATTACTTGGGTGCTTCCTCTGTATCTTTACATAATTACCTTCTTTTTAGCAAGTATTACACAGACAAAAGTGGAAACACAAACCTTTTCAGATGACTTTCACCTGTTGTAAATATGAATGACATGCCCTTGGCAAAGGAGGATCAGAAAGCCACCCACGCTTTAAATATTCTTCATTCTCCAAAAAGGGAAGGTCACACTTCTTCATAAAAAGGAGAAGCAAGTCCCCGTATATTTATTCTTCCTTTCTACTTTCTATTCTGCATCATCATTCTTTTCTTCCCTTCTTTTTGACCCACAAACATGCTCAACTCTCCCCATAGAAAGACAAATGAAAGATAGGGGAGAGGAGGAGACAGGAGAGGAGAGGAAGAAAGGGGGGAAGGCAGGAAGGGGGAGGGAGAGGGAGGGAAGGAAGGAAGGGGTTGGCTGGTGAGCTCTACTCATTGCACTCATTCTTCAGAGCCGAAGGTCAAACTTCTTCTATGAATTTTCTATGCCCACCTCCTCCATTCACCCCTCACAGACCCATTCATTTCAGACCATACATCAGGTTAGGTGCCAAGAAGATGATGATAACTAAGATTCAGAGCGACTCTCTCTCACTCTAGCAGCTCCTATAAATCATCAACTACTGTAAAGCCTGTAAAGTCCCTGGCTTTACAGCTCCTAGAGAGCGTCTGAACAGAATCTCAACTTCCACACAGTATAAAGTGAGTTCTGATCTTCCCATACCCCGCTTCCATCTCTCTCTCACCTGCAAGGAGCCGCATCAGCCTCCAGGCACCTCTGCTTATCCCTGCCTCTGCCATGGACTCAGTGAAGTTCAAGTTCTTCCAGTTGACAAAGCATCTTGCCTCATTTCCATTTCCATAGCTGGTGTCTCTACTCGGGCTTCTGTTCCCTTTTATCTGGTCTACAGCCACAGCCTTCAAACTGCTCCTGCTCCTCCCAAATAACTGAAAAAACTATTGATGAACCAGACTCCTCAAGAACACAGTGCCCATGTCATTCTCCTAATCAAAAATTTTTCAGCTGTTGAACATTCCTGCCCTGTCTGGGGGAAGGTAAATTGGTGCAGCCCCTATGGGGAACAGCATGGACGGTTCTCAAAAAAACAAAAATCGACTTGCTATATGATCCAGGAATCCTACTCCTAGGCATATATGCAGACAAACTGATAATTCAATAAGATATATGAAGCACCCCAGGCTCATTCTAGTACCATTTATAATAGGAGGAAAAGGAAGCAACCTAAGCGTCCACTGACATGGTACACACACACACACAAGGGAATATTACAATACCATAAAGAAAGAATTAAATAATGCCATTTGCAGCTACATGAATGGACCTAGAGATCATCATACTAAATGAAGTCAGAAAGAGAAAGAGAAATACCATATGATATCGCTTATGTGTAGAATCTTTATCCACACAACAGAAGCAGACACACAAACAGAAAAGACTTGTGGTTGCGCAGCGGAGGGAGTGTGGGGGAGGGGTGGATTAGGGGTTTAGGACTAGAAGATACAAACTATCTATGGATTAAATAACAGAGTCCAACTGTGTAGCACGGGGAACTATCTTCAATACACTGTAGTAAACCGTAATGGAGAAGGGAAAATTTTCCACACATTTCCTCTTAACAACAGAACAATGTCAATTATTTAAGGATGTTTGAGGCTTCCATGACTACTCTGCAAATTACTTAATCTCACTAATTTAATTGAAATTGGTGGCTCAGAGGTTAAAACGTCTGCCTGCAATCCAGGAGACCTGGGTTCGATTCCTGGGTCGGGAAAATCCCCTGGAGAAGGAAATGGCAACCCACTCCAGTATTCTTGCCTGGAGAATCCCATGGACGGAGGAGCCTGGTGGGCTACAGTCCATGGGGTCGCAAAGAGTCAGACACGACTGACCAAGCAACTTAACTAAACTAACTAAAGCTCCCATGAACATCCAAACATGATTCAAACTAAGTTAATACTAAAGTAGCTCAAACTACCAAGATTATAGTTAAGTTTCATGCATTTGGTAAGAAGTCAACATGCACACCGGATTCATACAGTTTTTAAAATGGTAAACATCCCCATAGAGTCTCATCATTAAAACCTCAGTATTACTCAGAATCGAGTTGCTTTCTGTAAGAAATGCCTCTTTCTTTTTTTCCAACAATAATTATTTTGCCTGTGATTCTTTTCATATATACTTCATGATTTAGTGTTCAACTTTGGGGAACCTGCTGCAAACTCAGGGGATAATGGTACAAATCATAAGCTTAGAGATCACACAATAAATACTTTATTATACCATTTGACATCATTTTTTAAGCAATTTTTTTCTCCTTCCATTCATGGATGCTTTAAGGTAACTGTAGCCTTTAAAGAATCCTTCTCTCCGAGTGACAGCAGCTAAGTAAATAACTGCTACTATTGCCAGGAAAAGAATGAGGTACAAATTGAAATTTATGTGAAACATAAACACTTGGTGCTTCTTAACATTTCTTAAGTGAACTCTAATTTTCTCAATGCTTTAAACAAAATCTATCTAAAATGATCCCTCATATTTATAAAACTGTAAGCCTCTTTAATATCTTGAAATATGATCTCTCAGACATATACATGCTTTTTTAACACCTCAACTGCAAGTCATAGCGAGTCATAAGTATCAACATTCAGTCTAGCTTCAGGCCATGAAGATTATGTAACAAACAGGAATTTACCAAAATGGAGATTAAGGATTTGAAAAATTAATGGAAAATCCATCAAGAGAGTAGCCTGAATAAAAGTTTAGGCAAATATTCCCATTATGGACTGAAAATAAAGTTCTAAACAACCGGGGATTTCATGCTTCACATTAATTTCATCAACTTTACATAGAAAATTACTAAAAACCCAAATGACACTTCCTTTTTATATATATAGTTTTATATATAGCCTCTTATATAAAGACTAGAGATCTCTAAGAAAATTAGATACTAAGGGAACATTTCATGCAAAGATGGGCTCGATAAAGGACAGAAATGGTATGGACCTAACAGAAGCAGAAGATATTATGAAGAGGTGGCAAGAATATACAGAAGAACTATACAAAAAAGATCTTCATGACCCAGATAACCACGATGGTGTGATCACTCACCTAGAGCCAGACATCCTGGAATGTGAAGTCAAGTGGGCCTTAGGAAGCATCACTACGAACAAAGCTAGTGGAGGTGATGGAATTCCAGTTGAGCTATTTCAAATCCTGACAGGCGATGCTGTGAAAGGGCTGCACTCAATATGCCAGCAAATTTGGAAAACTCAGCAGTGGCCACAGGACTGGAAAAGGTCAGTTTTCATTCCAATCCCAAAGAAAGGCAAAGCTAAAAAATGTTCAAAGTACCGCACAGTTGTGCTCATCTCACACGCTAGCAAAGTGATGCTCAAAATTCTCTAAGCCAGGCTTCAGCAGTACATGAACCGTGAACTTCCAGATATTCAAGCTGTATTTAGAAAAAGCAGAGGAACTAGAGACCAAATTGCCAACATCCGTTGGATCACTGAAAAAGCAAGAGAGTTCCAGAAAAACATCTACTTCTGCTTTATTGACAATGCCAAAGACTTTGACTGTGTGGATCACAACAAACTGTGGAAAATTCTTAAAAGATGGGAATACCACACCACCTGACTTGCCTCCTGAGAAATCTGTATGTATGCCAAGAAGCAACAGTTAGAATTGCAAATTGGGAAAGGAGTAGGTAAAGGCTATATATTGTTACCCTGCTTATTTAACTTATATGCAGAGCATATCATGAGAAATGCTGGGCTGGATGAAGCACAGGCTGGAATCAAGATTGCTTGGAGAGATATCAATAACCTCAGATATACAGATGACACCAACCTTATGTCAGAAAGCAAAGAAGAACTAAATAGCCTCTGGATGAAAGTGAAAGAGAGTGAAAAAGTTGTTTTAAAATTCAACATTTCAGAAAACGAAGATCTTGGCATTTGGTCCCATCACTTCATGGCAAATAGATGAGGAAACAATGGAAACAGTGACAGACTTTATTTTCTTGGGCTTCAAAATCATGGCAGATGGTAATTGCAGCCATGAAATTAAAAGATGCTTGCTCCTTGGAAGAAAAGCTATTACCAACCTAGACAGCATATTTAAAAGCATATTACTTTGCCAACAAAGGTCTGTCTAGTCAAGGCTATGGTTTTTCCAGTAGTTGTATATGGATGTGAGAGTTGGACCATAAAGAAAACTGAATGCTGAAGAACTGATGCTTTTGAACTGTGGTGTTGGAAAAGAGTCTTGAGAGTCCCTTGGACTGCAAGGAGATCCAACCAATCCAACCTAAAGGAAATCAGTCCCAAATATTCATTGGAAAGACTGCTGTTGAAGCTGAAACTCCGATACTTTAGCCACCTGATGGGAAGAACTGACCCACTGGAAAAGACTCTGATACTGGGAAATATTGAAGGCAGAAGGGAGAAGGGGACGACAGAGGATGAGATGGTTGGATGACATCACCAACTCAATGGACATGAGTTTGAGGAAGCTTCTGGAGTTGGTGATAGACTGGGAAGCCTGGTGTGCTGCAGTCCATGGAGTCACAAAGAGTTGAACAGGACTGAGCAACTGAACTGAAGTGATATATAGCCTTGCACATGGTAAAAATTCAATACATGTTGATTCAATGTAATTGCATAACCCTGAATTATATAATGCTGAATTCCATAAATCTGGATCCTCTAGTAATTCATGGGTGTTTGTCTAATGGAAAAAAATACTTTTTATTGCATTTTTCCTGCACTCCAGGACACCCAAAGTACTGAATCAGTATTTACTGATGGACTGAATCATAGGATTATATATTTAATTGTATAAATTCATGATATTGTTTAAATAAAAACACATATCCGAGAAGCAATTTTTATGTCTCTGTCACAGGTATATGGGCAAAGCTTTATCTTCTACCACTGGGTAGGTCATGACACTACAGAGCATTATATTAGTTTATCATGAGGTCCTCCTTACGGCAAGCCCATCTCAGAACACGTATTACCTCTAATGCAATGTGGCTTTTTATTACCTCATGAGAGTTCCATTTACTACGGAATGTGAATTTTGTGCAGCTTCTAATTTAGACTGTCTTAGAGAGAAAATGTAATGGTGGTAATATGGTTCCTTGCTTTATAGGAAGGTATGGCTCTTGTCTCAAGAGAACCAGTTGAGAACTTTAAAAATTGTCTGAGATAAAAAACAAAACCATTCCTGAGCACAAGTAATCTCTTCTGTGGTTTGAACATGCAAACATTAAGAATATAACCATGGGCACTGCTTTCCATAACACTGACTTTTTGTTATAACAAAAAATACCCACCTCTATGTTTAAGCACCTTCTGAGGGAAACTGAGGGAGTACTCACTGGGATTACTGTACAAAACACTCTCTAAATTCATTACTATTCTACCAGTGGTGGCTTTACAACCTCCAACTCTGACACATACCAGGATATTTTCCACAAATATCTTCTTGATAAGAGAAGAGCAAGTATTCCTGTTACACGTATGTTCTGTTATGGGCTGTGGTGAAAGTGAGTCTTCAAGGGGCCAGACTTGGTCATTTGATACATGCTTCATGACTGCCTCCACAGTTACACTTTATTAAAAGCACAGGGAATCACTTTCTTCTGCTGACTGACTTTAAATTGTAGTTTTGAAAGACAATCTTGAAGTCACTTAGGTATGAAATTTCTTACATAGCCCCAAGGTGATGTTGGCATAAAAATTTCTCCCTTCTCTTATCCTTATTCTTCTCTAATTCTTTTATCATAACATCGATGGCAATTTTCACAGCGTTTTTGGACATCTTAAAGGAAACAAAACTGTCTTTGGGAATTCATTTGACAAAAATTAAAACAGGAGACTGTTTAAATTCAGTACTGCTATTCACACAATACTGTCTCCTTACAACTGTTAATAATTAGATATGCAGTTAATAATCGTAGACCTCTGCAAGGTCCAAGTCACCATGAGCCCCAGGTACTGTGGCAAATGTTCCAAAGGATTGTTCTTGTTGTGCTGTCTCTCAGTCGTGCCGGATTCACTGTGACCCCATGGATTGCAGTCCAACAGGCCCCTCTGTCCCTGAGACTTTTCAGGCATGAATACTGGAGTGGGTAGCCATTCCCTTCTCCTGGGGATCTTCCCAACCAAGAGACTGAACTTGGGTCTCTTGCACTACAGGCAGATTCTTTACCATCTGAGCCATGAGGGAAGCTTACCCTATATACAATAAATAACTCAAAAAGGGTCAAAGACCTAAACAGAAGAGTTCAAACCAAAAAAACCTTTTAGAAGAAAACAAGAGAGAAGAAGCCTCATGACATTGTCTTTGATAATGATTTCTTGGCTATGACACCAAAGACATAGGCAATAACAAAAAAAAAATGAGATAAATTGAACTTCATCAGAATTTATAACTTCTGTACAACAAAAAACACTATTAACAGAGGCAAGCTGGGGAAAGGGAGAAAGTATGTAAAAATCATAGAGTATTTACATTTGATAAGGGATTAATACCCAGGATCTACAGAGAACTCCTACAACGCAACAACAAAAGCAACCCAATTTGAAAACAGAAAAAAAAAAAAAAACACCTTTAATAGATATTTCTCTTAAGAAATATACAGATAGCCAAAAAGCATATGAAATGATGCTCCATGTTACTAATCATTCAGTTCAGTTCAGTCACTCAGTCATGTCCGACTCTTTGCCCATGAATCGCAGCATGCCAGGCCTCCCTGTCCATCACCAACTCCCAGAGTTTACCCAAACTCATGTCCATCAAGTCGGTGATGCCATCCAGCCATCTCTTCCTCTGTCATCCCCTTCTCCTGCCCCCAATCCCTCCCAGCATCAGGATCTTTTCCAATGAGTCAACTCTTCTCATGAGGAGGCCAAAGTACTGGAGTTTCAGCTTCAGCATCAGTCCTTCCGAAGAACACCCAGGACTGATCTCCCTTAGGCTGGATTGGTTGGATCTCCTTGCAGTCCAAGGGACTCTCAAGAGTCTTCTCCAACACCACAGTTCAAAAGCATCAATTCTTCGGCGCTCAGCTTTCTTCACAGTCCAACACTCACATCCATACATCCATCCATCCAACCATAGCCTTGACTAGATGGACCTTTGTTGGCAAACTTATATCTCTGCTTTTCAATATGCTATCTAGGTTGGGAGATGCAAATCAAAACCACAAGAGGGTATCATTTCACATCCATAAACATGAGAATTGGCTATTAAAAAAAAAAAGAAAAGTAAGGAAAGGAGAGAACAAGCATTGGCAAGGATGTGGAGAAACTGAAACATCTGTGCACGACTGATGGGAATGTAAAATGGTACAACTGCTATGGAAAACAGTAAAGGGGCTTTTCAAAACATTTAAAATAGAATTGCCTTATGTTCCAGGAATTCTGCTTCCCGGTATATACCCACAAAGAACTGAAAGCAGAGACTCAAAGAGAGATCGGCACACCCATGTTCATAACATGGGGTTCATAGCATTTTGCTCAGAAGTGAAATGGTTGAAGCAATCCAACTGTCTCTTGATGGATGAATGGACAAATAAAATGTAAATACAGTGAAATATTACTCAGTCCCTAAAAAATGAAGGAAATTCTGTCACGTGCTGCTACATGGGAAAAGCTTAAGGACATGATAGTAAGTGAAATAAGTCAGTCCCAAAAGAACAAGTGCTATATAATTCCACTTATGAAAGTGAAAGTGTACTTGCTCAGTCCTGTTGCACTCTTTGAGATCTCATGGACTGTAGCCCACCAGGCTCCTCTGTCCATGGAATTCTCCAGGTAAGAATATTGGAGTGGATTGCCATTTCCTTCTCCAAGGGATCTTCCTGACCCAGGGATTGAATTTCACTTATGAGAGGCCAAATCCATAAAGACAGAAAGTAGAATAGTTACCCGGAGTTGGGGGGGAGCAGGGAGAGGGAAGTTATTGATCAGTAGGCATCAGGTTTCAGTTTTGCAAGATGAAAAGAGTCCTGACAATGGAGGGTGATGACAATATACTAAATGTCACCGAAATGTACACTTAAAAATGGTTAAGCTGGCAAATTTTATGCTATGTGTATTTTACTACAATCTTTAAAAGAAGTAATTTTTTAATCTAAAAGAAAGTAATCTTTTAAACTAAAAAAAAAGTGCTAAACCAAACTAAAACAAATTTAGCCCTATTCATTTACACCCATGTAATGAACAATTGCAGATGCTAGCAAAGTAATGCTCAAAATTCTCCAAGCCAGGCTTCAGCAATATGGGAACCGTGAACTCCCTGATGTTCAAGCTGGTTTTAGAAAAGGCAGAGGAACCAGAGATCAAATTGCCAACATCCGCTGGATCATGGAAAAAGCAAGAGAGTTTCAGAAAAACATCTATTTCTGCTTTATTGACTATACCAAAGCCTTTGACTGTGTGGATCACTAGAAACTGTGGAAAATTCTGAAAGAGATGGGAATACCAAGAGCACCTGACCTGCCTCTTGAGAAATCTGTATGCGGGTCAGGAAGCAACAGTTAGAACTGGACATGGAACAACAGACTGGTTCCAAATAGGAAAAGGAGTCTGTCAAGGCTGTATATTGTCACCCTGCTTATTTAACTTCTATGCAGAGTACATCATGAGAAACGCTGGACTGGAAGAAACACAAGCTGGAACCAAGATTGCCAGGAGAAATATTAATCACCTCAGATATGCAGATGACACCACCCTTATGGCAGAAAGTGAAGAGGAGCTAAAAAGCTTCTGATGAAAGTGAAAGAGGAGAGTGAAAAAGTTGGCTTAAAGCTCAACATTCAGAAAACAAAGATCATGGCATCCAGTCCTATTACTTCATGGGAAATTGATGGGGAAACAGTAGAAACAGTGTCAGACTTTATTTTTTGGGGCTCCAAAATCACTGTAGATGGTGACTGCAGCCATGAAATTAAAAGATGCTTATTCCTTGGAAGAAAAGTTATGACCAACCTAGAAAGTATATTCAAAAGCAGAGACATTACTTTGCCGACTAAGGTCCATCTAGTCAAGGCTATGGTTTTTCCTGTGGTCATGTATGGATGTGAGAGTTGGACTGTGAAGAAGGCTGAGCGCCAAAGAATTGATGCTTTTGAACTGTGGTGTTGGAGAACACTCTTGAGAGTTCCTTGGACTGCAAGGAGATCCAACCAGTCCATTCTGAAGGAGATCAGCCCTGGGATTTCTTTGGAAGGAATGATGCTAAAGCTGAAGCTCCAGTGCTTTGGCCACCTATGTGAAGAGTTGACTCATTGGAAAAGACTCTGATGCTGGGAGGGATTGGGGGCAGGAGGAGAAGGGGACGACAGAGAATGAGATGGCTGGATGGCATCACGGACTCGATGGACCTGAGTGTGAGTGAACTCTGGGAGACGGTGATGGACAGGGAGGCCTGGCGTGCTGCGATTCATGGGGTCGCAAAGAGTTGGACATGACTGAGCGACTGAACTGAACTGAACTGAATGAACAATGCCTTCCTAAACCTGAGAAGGGCCTGACCCCTGGCCCCAAGATTTTCCCCGTTCCTTTTGGAAGGCCAATACCCTTAGGGCTGTATCCTTCCTGGATTCCTGCGTCCAAGCTCTTAGCACTCAAGCTCCGCTGCTAAGCTGTGCTAGAAGAAGACACACAAATGTTTGCTTGCCTCCGTGCTAGGTGCTGATGGATAGCACACCACTCTCTCTAAGCTTCAGCAATGAATTTAGGAAGCTGTATATAAACAATAAGGGCTTCCCAGATGGCTCAGTGGCAAAGAATCCTCCTGCCAATGCAAGAGACATAGAGTCAGTCCCTGAGTCAGGAAGATCCCCTGGAGAAGGAAACGGCAACCCACTCCGGTATTCTTGCCTGGGAAATCCCACAGACAGAGGAGCCTGGTGGTATACAGTCCATGGGGTCGCAAGAGTTGGATACAACTTAGCAACTAAACAACAACATACATAATGTGACAAATTAAAATAACCAACTGCATTTATTTATAACTTCTTTCTCATCTCTACTTCTTTCTCATCTCTTGCGGCTCAGAAACAGATTTCCCTCACATGAGCACTGTATCTCCTAATGGCGTCCTTCGGAGGACATCTTTGAAGTTCATATGGTGAGAATTCCAGTCAAAAGAAATAACCAAACAAACAGAACCATTGCAAAAGAAATTATCTGACTAAAATTCTGTTCAAAATGTGCATCTCCTTAGGTCGGACCAGGTGACCAGCACCCAGCAATGAGAAATTTGCAACCTCCCCTATCCACCCCACACACCTTACCCCCCCACCCCCACCCCCACCCCAGGGCCTGTTCAGCAGCTCCACCTCGACTTCTTCCCTATCCTCCAGTCAGTATGATGTGGGCATAAATATATCCCCACCTGGAGAAAATCTCTCTCAATTCTCCACTGCCTTGCAGGTTGCAACCCAGCACAAGATGGGTTGGGTTACAATTATCGGGTTGGTTTCTGTTTTGAGGATTTTTCTCTTTTTTTGGAGGTAATAAAATTTGAGCTTTAATATTAGCAAAAGTGGACACATCCCGAGGTCAGGCCAGTTAGTCCAGTTTTTCTCAGGATGTGCTGGGATCCAGATGCCGAGCATACACACCACATATAACAAGTTTCCATGGGAAGATGGAGTCTAGGTATGAAATATGTAACTAACAAGAACTTACTGTATAGCACGGGGAACGCTACTCAGTTCTCTGTGGTGACCTTAATGGGAAGGAAATCCAAAAAAAAGGGGCAACTATATGCATACATAGAGCTGATTCACTTTGCGGCACAGCAGTCACTAACACAATACTCTATAGCAACTATACTCCAAAAAAAAACCAAATTTTTTAAGCATCCTATCCATTAGAATCATATTAAAAAATAGGTTTATATAAGCAAATTTTAAAGCATGAAAAAGATTTTTTTTTTTACTATCAAATATACTTCCTTTGGGAGCCTTTTCACCTCTAATTAGAAGTTTGAACCTCTTACATTTGAACATTTTACATTTTTATCAGCCAGTGGATTCATTTTGTAATAAAGGCACTTCCCCCCCCCCCCAGAATTATACTTTCCAAAACTTTCTCCCTTTAAAAATATTCTTATTCATGCTTATTTCAAACACTGAATAATAAAAAAGCCTCACTTCTTGCGGATAAAAGTGCAAAGATCTCCAAAACGCCCAGGTACTGTCATTCATTTATTCATTATTTTCATTGTTATTTATTACATCTACTATGTGCTGAGAGGGCTTCCCCAGGTGGCACCAGTGGTAAATAACCTGCCTACCACTGCATCAGACATAAGAGATGCAGGTTCGATCCCTGGGTCGGGAAGATCCCCTGGAGGAGGGCCCTGCAACCCATTCCAGTATTCTTGCCTGGAGAATCCCATGGACAGAGGAGCTTGGCAGGTTACAGGCCATGGGGTCGCAAACAGCTGGACATGACTGAAGCAACTTAGCACGCATGCATGTTGGGAACTGTTCTAGCCCGCAGGAATGCCAGCGTGAAGAATTACTTATTATACACTCATTATAGAATGGTAAAGAACACAAAGGACTGTGGCATTCTGGAGCAGACTGTGGTGAAGTCTGCACAGCCCTGGGAATACACTAAAGCCAGGGAACTAACTACACTTTAGGGCTTCCTTAGTGGCTCAGACGGTAAAGAATCTGCCTGCGATGTAGGAGACCTGGCTTCAATCCCTGGGTCGGGAAGACCCCCTGGAAAAAGGAATGGCTACCCACTCCAGTGTTCTTGCTTGGAGAATCCCATGGACAGAGAGAGGCGCCTAAGGTTCTAGGCCATGGGATCACAGAGAGTTAGACATGACTCAGCAGCTAATACTTAGACTTTTCATGGGAGTGTTCTGAAGGAAGATAATATGTACTACGTGCTTGCACATGGTAGATAGTCAATAAATGTGTTACAAAGAACACGATCAGTTGTAGTATTCAATGAAAAGAAGATACTGACTTGAAAATATATACGTGTGTACACACACACACACACACACATATATATATAAAACCTTGCTTATTACTTTAGTCAGTATTATCATCCTAACTATAAGCCCTGTTTAACAGGCCTTTCAGGCCCTTTTAAAATCATCCAAACATTAGTTGTTTCCTTGTGTTGATCCAGGCTCTGGCACAGACTAAGCTGAACAATTGCACACATTCTTGTCCAATTACTCAGAAACCAGCCTTATGCTTGATTTTAGGTTGTTGAGTCCTGACTCCAGCCTATGGCACCTGCTCCTCCAGATCAGTTCAGCTAAGGTTTTCAATCAACAAGCATCACCACGTTTACCTTTTCTATTGTACTTAACGTATCTCCAGGTGAAACAAGTTGGAAATTAGAATTTGCTGTAAGCAGACCTATATGCATCATCCATTCATGAATATGACTAATAGAATCTTGCCCTTGGCCGTCTTGTCCTATTGCAACATGAACTTCCTGAAATGAGGCTTATAATTTCTGTTACTAAAAACTTCCCCATGAAACCACCCAAGTTACTGAAACACACCAGAAAACCAGTAAATGTTGTTTTTACTTTGCTGTTTTTACCAGTTCCCTGTATTAACATCCAGGAAGAATAATACATGCCATCATTCAGCCATCTCTAAAATATTTATCACATAATACTGTAAAACTACAATATTACAGAACCCTCTAACAATGTTAAACTAAATTTTCAAGAAAAGACTACAAGTAAAACAGCAAAATGCTTTATTTTACTTCTCCAGTTATTTTACCTTCTCAAATGGAATTCTTTTAATTGTCTATTACCCACTGTGCTCTATAACAATTAGGGAATATAATTTAACAGATTCTTTTTAATTTATAAGGTCTTTGGCCCCTGTTCTAAATGTCCAGGTTGTCGAGGCTTTGAATTCTCCTAATTACTTTTGAAATTTTCTGTGTCTCCATTTCTGTGAACATTTCTTACCACTATCAGATAACTGTCTCGAGCAGTAAGTCAACCCTCTTTTAACTTATTGCTTCTACTCTGCTGCAGGTAAAACACCATGTATCTTTTTATGTGGGTATTTGTCTGTATGTAAAGAAAGAAAGAAGAGATGAAGGAGAATGAATAGAAAACTGGAATTCCAGGAAGTGGCTTAGAACCTAACTGTTTGGAACTGTTATTCTTGGTAGGCATTCAGTTCAGTTCAGTTCAGTTCAGTAGCTCAGTCGTGTTAGGAAACTTAAACTTCTACTTTAAGGAATTTTGTGAATTGTTTTGTGTTTTGTAATGAGTGTATTATTTTAATTTGTACAATAGAAGTAACTATATTATACTATTCTTTATAATATCACACATTTAAACTATATTACCCAAACATAAACTAATCTGTAAATCAAGATTTACTCCTTTGGGAGGGGTGGGGGAGGAGGAGGAAGGGGAAGAGGTGGTGGGGGAGGGATGGAGGGCTGGTTTGGGTAGAATCTCCCAAAGAGTAACAATGCAAGGTTAGTAGGTGGTCTGGGGAGATTCCAAGGTTTTTGCTTTGACTTCTCGGTTTCAAAGGCATACTCCATGGCTCAGAGGTAGTAATCTGCCTGCAGTGCAGGAGATGCAGAAGACCGGGGTTCGATCCCTGGGTAGGGAAGATCCCCTGGAGGAGGAAATGGCAACCCACTCCAGTGTTCTTGCCTGAAAAAATCCCATGGACAGAAGAGCCTGGCAGGCTACAGTTAATAGGGTCATAAAGAGTAGGACACGACTGAGCAACGGAGCATGAGTCCAGTTTCAAATCCTTCCTACCTTTGGTACCTACCAGCTATTAGATTGTTAACAAGTCCTATTTATTTAGCATTCCTATTATAAATAATGTTTATCATATTCATTCAGCTTTAGTATGCACCCAGAAACTGTCAAGTGCTCTACAAACATTACCTTGTTTAACCTAGCATATTATGTAACCATTACAACAACCTGTAATATCTTGCTTTACAAGCCATTGTCATCCCCATCAGGCAAGGCCCTGACTGAAGTTCCAGGTAGGTCCCAGACAGAGAATGACCAAACAGGTGGGCGATGGAGTTTACCTACTGGGTTATTTGGCCTCCCTTTGGGAGCACTATTTTCTGCCTCTGCCCAAATGAAATTATAACATTATTAATATCTGTGTCATAGGGGTATTAAAAATACATAAGGTGATAGGTATGGATGCCTCATGAACTTCAACGTATTTTAAAAATGTCACTATTGCAATAATTATCAGTATTGTTATTACGGTCTCTTCACATTTCAGCCTTTCTTTCTAGTTATTGCAACTACTTTAGGTAGTGAAGCAGATAAAGTACCTGAGTTTTACACACGTCAGGTTATAGAGATGATCAACTATGCCAAATAGCTTCAATGACAATTATCATAAAATCACCGGCATTTAAAAGATTCATCAGAAACATTAACTAGTGACTTTCACTTAAGCTGAAAATCTCCCTTAGAAAGAAAAGTTTTTAATGTTCATGAGTCAAGTGACTGACTCCAATGAAGAATTCAGACAAATTATCAAAAGAGATTCCAAAAGATGAAAGAGATCAAAGGAGTATCTTGGAGAAGTGAAACCCACATGCCCAGGAGAAAGGATATCCACACACAAAAATGCCCTTTGAAATCACAGCTGGAAATCTGTCTTCCTCTTGGCATCTTTGTTAAAAAGGCATGTCCCTGCCATCGCACACATTAAAAATAACATACACTCCCACAAACATATCCAGATGTTCACGAATATTCATGATGTGCTTCCAATATGGTTTGGACTTACCCTTGATTTATTTTTGATTAAGTTCCATCAGCTTCTGCTGGGGCCCATGAGATGGATGGCATGGCTGTACCACAAATTTCAAACATCTTCATACTCTAATTGCAGAAAGTCTCTCAAAGTATCCTTTAGAAATAAATGCTTTATGCACCAGCCTCAGAATAATCAGTGATAGAGAAACTGGTTCATTCCTGAACTCTTAACTCTTGAACTCCTGCTCTACTTGATCAATGAAGCCTCCATTTCTAAAACAAAGGTTGACATGGGGAGGTAGCAGAGGAGTCTGCAAATAGCTAGACTCTGATGTCCCTTTTCGAGAAATATGGCAAGAGATGAACAGAAAGTCAACACCCTGTTCTGAGGGTTCTGTGATGTATTTTTCAGTCACCAGGTGAGTTTGTGTCCTTCTAAACACTAAATGGTGGAAAAAAAACAGTAGAACTGAACCAAATGCATAGAACAAATTATCCCAACATTTTACTGTCTTGCTTTCTTCTATTTAAAATAAAATTCACAAAACTTCCAAACTAGGGGTGAGGGGGTTGGGGGGAGGCAGCTCCAAATCAAAAATTACTGCTGAAACCAGTATAATGATCTTCTCAAAGGAGGTGGCCAGAGAAAGGGCCAGTCAGAATACTTGATGCTCTGGGGCCCAGTTCTTTCTGTCCTTGGTCATTTTGGTTGGTGCACAGGAGCTGTGGTGACAGATCCCTCTAAAATATGGACCAAGTCTAGGGAATTCGCTGGTGGTCCAGTGGTTAGAAACTGGCACTTTCACTGCCGGAGCATGGGTTCAATTCCAGGTCGGGGAACTAAAATCCTACATCAGCCAATAATAAATTTAAAAACTAAATATAAATAGTAATATAAAACATATACAATTTTATAAATATTTTATTTATTTTATTAAAAAATAAAATGTAAAGTAAAATAAGGACCTGGTGTATAGCCACACTACCCTGAACAGGCCCCATTCTCATCTGATAAGATGTGGACCTACGAGGTCAGAAGGCCAATGTCAGGCGTATGGCCCGACACCAGCGAAGACCCACAACCCTGTACCTGCTGACTTTCTGTCTGGGCCCTGCAGGCGTCTACCTAATCCCACTCCAGACCCCCAACCCTTGCCCTTCCAACCCAACTAGGGCCGTAGAGGACAGGTGGACCCCTTGGCCTGGGCCACTCAGTCTTTGTCAAGGATCTCAAACTTAGACCGTTGACAATATTGTCAAATAACATTGTAGATGTGGATGCAGAAACCCACTGAAAATAAGGAAACATTAATCACACTCCTTTACTTTACTTTTCTCTCACAAGGAGACCACACTGCCTCTAGCGTGCTACAAATTAGCATGTTTAAATAGCCTATAATTAGCTTGTGATTAGCACAAATAAATTACACTGCAATCTTCCACATGAAAAGTGTTTAATTGTTACATGTAAACTCTGAGATCATACTATAGTCCTGGTTTTAATATTCCAGAGCTTCAAAAAGGCACCTGGCCTGGGCCTCACTCAACTCTGAAAGGTCCCAATTCTAAGAACAAAGGCACTCCTTTCTCCTCCGAGCCCAGATTCTGGCCTCTGTAATTCCTGGGTTTTTCTCCCTAATTACCGTCTACTTTATTAACATTTAGGAATTCTCTCTGTTGTATGTAAATGAAAACAACTACAAAGCTCAGACTTTTTCCGCTTTCTGGCAAGCAAATGTATTTTGAGCAGAATGCTATTTTGGTGTTTAATCCCCCCAGGCACACTGCTTTTACAAATGCAAACAAACAAAAATCAGTCATTTCTGAATGCTCAGGAGCAAAACTAGAAAAGGAAGCTGATGTTGTTGATTCATATTTGAAAAGTCTGATGGGGACTATTCTATATACACACACAACTATTCTATCAGTGATTGTATCTAATCTGTCAGCTTCCAGAATGTACAGCTGTCTACAAAGGTCTCCAAGCTGAAGAGGATGGAAGGACACCTAAATTGATTGTTAAGTAGAATAAAAACCTTCTCAATTATGAGAGGTACAGGATGCCAAGATCAAATCTGGCAGCCAAGAGGCCTGTTTATGTCTATGTTAACGTGGTGCAATGTACAAAAAATGCTGACTAAATTGGGCCTGGACATTTGACTACAAATGGGACTTTGTCTGAGAGGAGCCCGAGCAGAGAACTGTATTACCATCTGGCTTAAGACATAAAGGCTCAGTGTATTTTGACATCAAGTGTGTGAATCCCACAGCAGAATGTGGTTCAGACTCACTATCTAATGCCCACTGTTTCTGACTGCAATCTGCAAATCAACAGTAGCCCAAAGCTAGCAAATAATGTCCTTTAAGACAAAATGAAACAAAACAAAAGCAAATGCCCTTAGCGCAACAGTTGGGCTTTAGCATTCAGCAGTTGAATATTTAAACTCCGGACAATTTGCAACACAGATCATGTACTTATCCTGTCGGTGAGAATAAGAATTCAGGAATCTGGTACCCTCCTAGGGCAGCCAGTGTTCCCTAAGCGCCTAGGTGGAGGGAACCCTTATCTTGTCTTGAATATTCAGGGAGCTTAAAGTTACAGGAAACCTGTTTTCCACAGGCCTTGCTGTCTCTAGCAAATAACAAAAGAAGAGCAGTCAGTAAGACAAAACAAAACCCCCCTGGAGACTGCACAAGTCTGCGTGGCTTGCGAAGGCCACAAGGTCACCTTGGCCCAGTTGATCAACTATTGCGAAAGGGAGACTATTTTTGTTTTGTCTTGGGAATGGTGATGAATCAAAGCAACATTCTTTTTATATTGTTAATAATACAAGACCTGTGAAAGGACAGCGTTTATCTTTTCTCCGTACATGTGTTTATATCGTAGGTTCTAGCCAGGGTAAACTTCTCTCCATGGCCCATAAAAGCCACATTTTCGCTCTCATTTTTGGCTTTTTCTCTGTGACCTCGGCCATAAATTACTCTGCACCGTCTACACCTCCCTCCCCAACCAGATAAATCTTTCATGTTTCTTTACAGTTGGGCTTAGGCATCACCTCCTCCAGGAAGCCTTCTTTGATTTTCCTAAACTGGGTCAGGGTCTCTCCTGTGTACTTCCTGCGCTTAATAGTCTGCTTAAGGAATTCCTGGTGGTCCAATGATGAGGACTTGTCACTTTCACAGCCACAGGCCAGGGTTTAGTCCCTAAATGGGAAACCAAGATCTCGCAAACCAAAAAAGTACAGCCAAAAATAATAGTCTGTTTATTTGTCTAAAACCCCCACTAAATTATAACATCTTTGTGGATGGGGAATACATCGGTGCATTTCTGGAATGACAAAGTCTCAGACACATGCCTGATGCTCACTTAATAGTCTTAAATAATGACATATACAAATAAATTCAACAAATACTCACTGAGTACCTATTATGTGCATGCACTATATACAGAAAGGACCAAAACAGACTGACAAACATCCCTGTCCTCAGTCCAGGATTTACTGAGAAGGGACATGGGGAAACTTTGCAAGGTGGCGGCTGTGTTCTATGCCATGCCAGGATGTGGTGATGTGACTACCCTCTTGGCAAAATTAGGTAGGTCAGATGCCTGCATTTCAACGTGTAAACTGTACTTCACAAACAAGAAACTTTCAAAAAGTAAAGGCAGAGGAACCAGAGATCAAATTGCCAGCATCCGCTGGATCATGGAAAACACAAAAGAGTTCCAAAAAAACATCTCTTTCTGCTTTATTGACTATACCAAAGCCTTTGACTGTGTGGATCACAAGAAACTGTGGAAAATTCTGAAAGAGATGGGAATACCAGACCATCTGACCTGCCTCTTGAGAAATCTGTATGCAGGTCAGGAAGCAACAGTTAGAACTGGACATGGAACAACAGACTGGTTCCAAATAGGAAAAGGAGTACGTCAAGGCTGTATATTGTCACCCTGCTTATTTAACTTCTATGCAGAGTACATCATGAGAAACGCTGGACTGGAAGAAACACAAGCTGGAATCAAGATTGCCGAGAGAAATATCAATAACCTCAGATATGCAGATGACACCACCCTTATGGCAGAAAGTGAAGAGGAGCTATAAAGCCTCTTGATGAAAGTGAAAGTGGAGAGTGAAAAAGTTGGCTTAAAGCTCAACATTCAGAAAACGAAGATCATGGCATCCAGTCCCATCACTTCATGGGAAATAGATGGGGAAACAGTGGAAACAATGTCAGACTTTATTTTTTTGGGCTCCAAAATCACTGCAGACAGTGACTGCAGCCATGAAATTAACAGATGCTTACTCCTTGGAAGAAAAGTTATGACCAATCTAGATAGCGCATTCAAAAGCAGAGACATTACTTTGCCGACTAAGGTCCGACTAGTCAAGGCTATGGTTTTTCCTATAGTCATGTATGGATGTGAGAGTTGGACTGTGAAGAAGGCTGAGCGCCGAAGAATTGATGCTTTTGAACTGTGGTGTTGGAGAAGACTCTTGAGAGTCCCTTGGATTGCAAGGAGATCCAACCAGTCCATTCTGAAGGAGATCAGCCCTGGGTGTTCTTTGGAAGGAATGATGGTAAAGCTGAAACACCAGTACTTTGGCCACCTCATGCTAAGGAAGAGTTGACTCATTGGAAAAGACTCTGATGCTGGGAGGGATTGAGGGCAGGAGGAGAAGGGGACAACAAAGGATGAGATGGCTGGATGGTATCACTGACTCGATAGACGTGAGTCTGAGTGAACTCCGGGAGTTGGTGATAGACAGGGAGGCCTGGGGTGCTGAGATTCATGGGGTCGCAAAGAGTCGGACACGACTGAGCGACTGAACTGAACTGAACTGAACTGAATGACTTTACGAGATATTTTTATCCCATTTTATAGAAGGGGAAACTGAAACTTAGACAGGTTACACAACTTGCCAGCTAAGTACAATGGCCAGAATCTAAACCCCGAGTCTCCCATCTTGCCATCATGTTTCTTACCCTCTTTTGCCACTGTGACAACCACAGAGGCTAGGACTCCCACCTGGGCTTGGGGTGGGAAGGGTAGAATCTGAAGAAGCCCCAAGAATCATCTCTAGTCATGACAGATACCACTTTTACTGCCTCTTAGTCCAGAATTATACCTTGAAAGATTAAACTATGAAAATTGCAAGGAACAATAATTATGCCCCAGAATTATCCCTACACCATCAGCAATGATTCTGATATCCTCTGAGATAATGTGCAATATTTGTATTTTTACTCCGGATCCTTAAAGACCTGGGTGCATCTCGCCTGGGCTCCTGGGTCCTGGTGCCCACATAGATGTGTTAACAATCTGCATGGATGGAGATCTAGCATCATGAACAGGGTCCCACTTTACAGTGGTAACTTTTCCATCAGGGCTGTGCTACACCAACCACCACGCAAACTTGTTTCTGCCAACATCCGAGCAGATTCAGCTTCCGAGATGCCAAGGAAGCTGACGTGGCCAGTAATAAGAGGCTACCTTGAGAGTGTCTCTCTCCTGGCCACTGTCACTTTGACAGATGTCAGACTTAGCATCACTAGAGATGAGCCCATTATGGACTTGGGAAGCTGCTGTCATTTCCAAATGCAGCTTCTTGCAGCCAAAAACACACATGGTGCTCAGGGATGTGCCAAATGTATGGAAATACGGGCAACTTCCCTGCTGTTCAAGAGCGCTAATGTCCTGATCCCCAGCAGAGGCAAAGGCTGCGGTCCAAATACACAGTCCCTTTAGGGCCCATTTGGTGCTAAATAAAAACTCTCACGATAGTTATACATTTGAATCACAATCCCTGCTTATGCTGTTGAATTTTCACCCATCTGTCCTCTCTCTGTTACCTCCATCTAAACTAACTGGCCCCCCAAAACACTTTATCAAGTAAGTGCTTTATGCCAGTCAGGGGCCAGGTGATTAGGTCCTGGAGAAGTAGTTGGATATCCAGTCCAGAAAGTTAATTACTAACATAATTATCAAAACCTTTTATTTTTCAGGGTTAAGTCAAGCATCTCTATGGGTAGGGTAACCTTTGGGCTTGTTTATTCTCCAGTTGGTATGTAATTAGCTCTTAAGGACACTGCATGTTTTGGGACTTTTTAAAGCCAAAGAAATATCTAAATATGTTCCATCTATAGAACATTTCCTCAATTCCCCAAATTCACCCAGAGGATTTGAAATGAAACAAACCCGAAAGACCTGTTTAAACCATCACCAAACTCTCCATCCTCAGGCTGTCTCTAAGGACTTTTTGTGCAGAGGGCACCACAAGCTTGATGTTACTTTTTTTCCCCTAGAAAATGCTTTAGAATCCTAATTGTTACTATTTCCTCTTAGTGCTATCGGTGGATTATTTCTTCTCCAAGTCATCTTACTTCTTTTGACAGAGCTGCTTACTAGCCCAGAAAAGAAGGATTTACACTGCAGGTCCTCAGACCCAAAGCTGCCTCAACAGTGGAGCAGGAAAGAAGTTTGCCTACTTGTCTGAAGGCAAAATTTAAGGTCTAGAAGTTACAGATAAAATCTGATGCAATAAAGAGAGCCTTATGGACTGAAAGTTACAGCTTTTTAAGAAAATCGCTCTCCATCAGGACTCAATCTGTGATGAGCTACTCACTGCAAGAGGAAGCTTTCCCCAGGTCACCAGAGTTGCAAGCATGGCCTGAATGAGGACCTTAAAACATCTCTAGGGATTTCCCTGGTGGTCCAGTGGTTAAGACTCCTCGCTACCAATGCAAAGGCTTTGGGTTCGATTCCTGGTCAAGGAACTAATATTTGGCATGCCATGCAAAGAAGCCAAAAGATTTTTTTTTTAATTTTGTAAAAATGCTTTTTAAGTCTCCAGCTTATGGATTCCTGAATAATGAGAACCATGTGGCATCTAACTTGGTCTTTGGCACTTGTCTGGAATCTCATAGAAAGGGAACCTGAATATGATGACTTGGACCTTACTTTTCTCACTAACTACAGTTGAAAGGATGAAGAGTTTCCAGCCTGGCTGGAACTGGCTCCCATCAATGTTACCCACCATCACACTTCTGCAACTCTGATGAGAACTAATTTAGCTCCTGTGGTATTTTCTCCCACACTGTCTTCTGAAGCTCTGGAATGGAGCACACCAAATGAGGCCCATCTGTCTAAATGGGAAGAAGTTATTTATCCCACCTCCAGGCAGGCTTCCTTTCCTACCAAGAAGCTGCTCTCCAAGCTTCCCAAACACTGTGGGATAATTATGGAAACCCCAACTCTTAACCGGCTAGAATTTGGAGAAGAGCAGTTGAGTGTCGTATCAGCGATCATCTGCCAGTTCACAGCCATCATCTCCTTGCTTGGTGAAGTGTCCCAGGAAGCCACAGAGTATCCTACCAGACTATTTTTCAGTGTCAAAATTGCAACATTCAAGAACTCAGTGCAATAATTAGGTTATTGTTTGGCTGCAATCTTGCCAAAAGGAAGAGCATCAACCTTGTCCCAGCAGGTTAGCCTAGTCTTTTAATACACGAGAATACTTTCTTAGAAGAAAGGAAACACCTCTCTCCCACTGACACGCCAGGGGACAAAGTTATAAGAAAGACGCCCTTAATAACAATGACACCCCGGTGCCTGCTTGGGCCACGGTGCCAGGCTCCCGGGATGATGACTTTCTGCCCCCGAGTGATGCTTCTCAGTCTCAGCTGACACTATTATACCAACTCCCATCTATGCGGAATACTAAGTCAGTGAGGAAAAAGAATCAGTAATTATTTGATAGTTATGCTATCAGAAACCTTTAGGTGGATTGAGTTAAGGAAAAAAAGTGAAAGTGCATAAGAGCACCAGCATCTTGCCTACAAAAGAAGTGAATCATGTACTTGCGAAATATAACAGCTGCAGTGCCTAAACTACTTGTTGGATCCCTTTTCCAATAGGTCTTTTGTAACATCCTTATCCAATAGGTTTTTATAATAGGTTTTTTATAAAAGGAATCAGTAATAAAATAATTATAGAAAATCACAAAATAAATAAGGATTCAATAGAATCAGTGTGCTTTTTGTTTTTTTTTAAGGTAAGAGGTGTTGTTACTCAAAGAGCTTCCCAGGTGGCTAAGTGGTAAAGAATCCATGGGTTTGATCTCTGGGTCAGGAAGATCCTCTGGAGAAGGAAATGGCAATCCACTCCAGCATTCCTGCCTGGGAAATCCCATGGACAGAGGAGCCTGGAGGGCTACAGTCCATGGAGTCACAGAGTCAGACACAACACAGCGACTAAACAGCAGCATGGAAATACTAGCAGATACATAGATTTCATAGCGTGCATGCATGCTAAATCACGTCCGTCGTCTCTGACTCTTTGCAACCCAGTGGACCACAGCCCTCCAGGCTCCACTGTCTATGGGTTTCTCCAGGTGAGAATACTGGAGCGGGTTGCCATGCCCTCCTCCAGGGAATCTTCCCGACCCAGGAATCAAACCTGCATCTCTTATGTCTCCTGCATTGGCAGGCAGGTTCTTTAACACTAGCACCACCTGAGAAGCCCATAGACTATACGGACCTAAGGTATTGCCTGGAGAATCCCAGGGACGGGAGCCTGGTGGGCCACCGTCTATGGGGTCACACAGAGTCAGACACGACTGACGTGACTTAGCAGTAGCAGCAAGGTATTTATTTACTATTTATCACACACAACTTCAGATTCTCCACTAACCATACACATAAAGGTCTTCACAAAAGAGACAAACGAATTTCAACGCACCTGAAAGAAGGAATACAGCCACGAAAAATGGTGATGACAAAGAAGTCTTAATAATACAGAACTATAATAAAATATTAAGTATAAAAGCAAGAATTACATAGCTGATGTAAAAATGCCCCCAACAGAGAGTTGCTGAAACACCTATGTGGGTTATTACTAGGTGAGAAATCAGGATGGTTTCTTGCTTCTTTAAACTTTATCTTGTTGAAAACCAAAAGAAGAAAACAAAGGAAGAAAGAAAAGAACTAGCCTAGACCTCCTTTTGGCTTAGAGTCAGTAAAAATGTAGTGTATATCAGTCTAGCGTAAAAATATCCTTTCTTCTCGAGTTAAAACAAAAATGTGATATTTTCATGAGTACAAAAATTTGATCACTGTTGCCCCTACTGATACTTATTGTCTGATATCCACAGAACTGGGTTAATCCTTTGGGGATTTGAATTCTTTTATCTCTAAGTAATGCAGCAAAATGATCCACGCACAAGCGTTAGAGGGGGAGGGAGGGGACGCTGGACCAGGAGCAGACTGGCTGGGCAAGTGCATATTCCCGGGATCCCACTCACCACGTCCAGGTCCTGGGAAACCCGCCGTTTCCGCAGCTCCTCCATCCTCTCACACACATCGGAGAAGCAGGTATTGTAGTAATCTGCATACTGCTGAGCCAGGTCATCAATGTTTCCCAGGGAGCCGTCCTGAGGGTGAGGGGAGCAGGGAAGAAACAGAAAGAGAACAGAGGCGGTCAGTCCACCTGCGTACGTCCTGCGTCCTCTAGTCTCCCTCTGCGCAGCCTTTATACTAACAGCTGGTATTTTTTAAGTGGTGAATGTGTGCCACGCTGTTTTACATGCAACATCTCCTAATCCTCTGGACAGCCCTCGGACATTTTTCTCCCTGCATAGATGAACAAACAACAGCTCAAAAGAGCTGAGCCACAGCCCAAGGGTTCCAGGGCTACCACGCAAAGAAGCCAGGTCCCCAACTCAGGACTGTCTGATGCCAAGGCCATGGTTTTAACCCACACCCCTGCTTGCCTCACAGGGCCAAGAAATCCCCAGAAATAAACACTGCCAGTGCAAAGGTTCCCTAATGCCCAATTGGCAGGCTTCCCTGGTGGCTCAGATGGTAAAGAGTGTGCCTGCAATGCAGCAGACCCAGGTTCGATCCCTGAGTCAGGAAGATGCCCTGGTGAAGGAAATGGCAACCCACTCTGGTATTATTGCCTGGAAATCCCATAGACAGAGGAGCCCAGCGGGCTACAGTCCATGGGTTGCAAAGAGTCAGACATGACTGACCGACCAAGCACATGAATCAGAACCTCCAACGGAGCTTTTAAGAATCCACATGCCAGGACACCCTTCCCAGGAGGAATTCTGGCGGGAAGCTGAGAATTCAGGAGCCAACAGCGAATGCTACATCTGGGACACACCTCAACCACGCCTCCCATGAGATGCTCAGAAAAGTGTGAACTCTTGTTCGCTACGTCATTCAAGCACAGATGCAAGAGGACACGTACAAATTCACCTAAATATATAAGGAAATACGTCTGTCTCTCCATTCAGGGAAAGGCCCAGAAGTTCCGGGGTCTGAACCCTCGAGTTCACACCCATCTCTGCTGCCACTTCCAATTCATCAGCTTAGGTATGTTTCCTAATCTCCAGCTATTTCCCCACGAGGAGTAATGAAGCAATGTGACACACTCAGAGCTTGGTCCCTCACAGAGCTCTGACACATAAGTTAAGTGCTTGATTTACTTAACTAATAGTATTCACTACAAGATAACGCTTCTGACTATAGTCTTCCTTTAGGGGAAGTGATTCCTAAATATACACACACAGAGTGATGCTGTGTACATTTGTAGGTTATGCCATTTCTTCTACTCATTCATTCATTCATTCCAAGAAGTATCTTCCCTGTCACTTTTCACCTCCCAATGGGTTCTTTCTTTGGTATGAATAAATGACCCTACCAAAACAACCAAGGAAAACACAACTCTTAGACAACTGAAAAGACGCACGCACATTTTACCTAGGACAGACCACTGGCCAGCCCGTTGCACAGTTCCATCACCTATCATGCAGGACGTGTCTAAGATTGCAGAGCACACTTACTTAGACACAGGCAGGGTTTGGGAATTAAAAGTTCTTCAAAAGCCTTTCTGCTAAAGACTGCAAGGCTCCAGTCAGGATGCCCAGGTCAGAGCAAGCAACTGCATCTATTCCACTTCTGCTTTCAACAATGTCACAGAACTGACTGAGTAGGGAGACAGAAATTGAAAGAAATGATTTTTTCTTTTTTTGTTGTTAAAAAAAGATGCTTCCTTTCTTACCAATAAAATGTTCTATATTTGAAGTAATGGCCTTGAAGTCTGCAGTCCAGCATAGGGAAGCTCTCTGCAAAAACAGTTAAGATGTTTGCATGTGTCTGGACAGGTCATTCCCTCACGTTTGAGATGACAGGCTGGATGGACACGGGGGGTGGCCAGAGTCTACCGCCCCCCCTTGAAAACATTCATCGTCAAATTTCCAACAGGGAAATAACACGGGATCAAAATGGAAGTCTACTGCCAGCCAACAAGGAAATGCACAGAGGAGGCCAGCCTTGAAGTCCTCGCTTTACTGCTTTCAGTAGAGGTGAGGTTCCTGACAAACGGCATCATAAATCAGACTATGATCCTGAGGTTTGTCCTGACTCGTCTGAATGCAACAGTACACGCCCTATGGACCACAACATGAAAACCTACCACCTCCTGACTGGGTTTTCTTGTCTCCTTCCCCAGTTGGCCTCATTGGCCTTGATCCAGTCACCAAAGGGACCTTGCAAAACAGAGATCAGACCAGGTCGCTCTCCCCTGAGAAGGACACGTGCCACCCTCATCACCCATTCTACAAATAAACCCCACCATCACCAGGCCTGGCTTTCAGGCCCCTTCATCTCTGCTGCCCAACCCCAGCCTGGAGAAAGGGGCTGTGGTCTGCCACCGAGGGCCAGAGGAGCCAGAGAGCACAGGAAGCCCCTCTAGCCGCAGCTGCCCCCCTCCCACCACCAGGAGAAAGTACTGGAAGAAATTTTTAGGAAAGAGTGCAGGGAGAAGAGCTGCTCCCATGGGAGCATCTACTCCGGACACCAGCTACCGACAGCCAGGACTATGACTACAAAGTGGCCAGTTGAGGTAAGGGACTGGTCCACCCAAGCCCAACTCTGCCTCGGCCAGACAGAGCATCTGGACAGTTCCAAGGACGAAGGGAAGCTCTGGGCCACCTCTAACATCAGACTGACTTCTATTGACCCAGGATTATTTGCTTACAGCTCAAAGACACAAAGCCCTCATTTCCCAGTTCTCTTCAAGAGCCTCAAGCGTTCTTAGGTCGCTCACCCAGTACATACTGGGAAAGATCCAGCAGCCTCCTTCCCAGTGAGTGTTGGACTTGCAACAATGTTACCTGAGAACCCATCCTTCCAGAGTTCCTACCCTGATCCTGCCACTCCCCATACCACCGGCACTCCTGGCCAACCCTGGGCTCTTTAGAATTGTCTTGGTCTCTAGCGAGTTTCTGGGGCATCCCACGTGGTGCTAGTGGTAAAGAACCCACCTGACGATGCAGGAGACATAAGAGACGTGGGCTTGATCCCTGGGTTGGGAAGATACCCTGGAGAAAGAAATGGCAACCCACTCCAGTATTCTTGCCTGGTACATCCCACAGAAGGAGGAGCCTGGAGGGGTGCAGTCCATAGAATCGCAGCAAAGAGTCAGACTGAAGTGACT